>NC_050099.1:108326963-108951963 GCF_902167145.1 Zea mays | reverse complement strand
AAATCCTTACACCTAGTGCAAATCTTAACATGTTCTACACAAGAATTAGATTTATTTGCTACTTCTAACTTAGCATTTAAATCATTGTTAACACCTTGTAAAGTAGAAATGGTTTCATGACAAGTAGATAGTTCATAAGAAAGCATTTCATTTCTTTTTACTTCTAAAGCATATGATTTTTGTGCCTCTACAAATTTATCATGTTCATCATACAATAAATCCTCCTGCTTTTCTAAAAGCCTATCCTTTTCATTCAATGCATCAATCAATTCATTGATTTTATCTATCTTAGATCTATCTAAGCCCTTGAACAAGCATGAATAATCTATGTCATCATCACTAGACTCACTATCACTAGAAGAAGCATAAGTGGAGTCTTGAGTACTCACCTTCTTCTCCCTTGCCATAAGACATGTGAGACGCTCGTTGGGGAAGAGAGCCGATTTGTTGAAGGCAGTGGCGGCGAGTCCTTCGTTGTCGGAGTCGGAGGAGGAGCAATCCGAGTCCCACTCCTTTCCTAGATGCGCCTCGCCCTTTGCCTTCTTGTATTGCTTCTTCTTTTCTCTTTTGTTCCCCTTTTCCTGGTCACTTTCATTATCGGGACAGTTAGCGATAAAATGACCAAGCTTACCGCATTTGAAGCATGAGCGCTTCCCCTTGGTCTTGGTCTTGCTTGGCTGCCCCTTGCGACCATTTAGCGCCGTCTTGAATCTCTTGATGATGAGAGCCATCTCTTCATCGTTGAGTCCGGCCGCCTCAATTTGTGCCACCTTGCTAGGTAGCGCCTCCTTGCTTCGTGTTGCCTTGAGAGCGAGAGGTTGCGGCTCGTTGATTGGACCATTCAAGGCGTCGTCCACATATCTCGCCTCCTTGATCATCATTCGCCCGCTAACAAATTTTCCAAGAACTTCTTCGGGCGACATCTTGGTGTACCTGGGATTTTCACGTATATTGTTCACCAAGTGAGGATCAAGAACGGTAAATGACCTTAGCATTAGGCGGACGACGTCGTGGTCCGTCCATCGCGTGCTCCCGTAGCTTCTTATCTTGTTGATAAGGATCTTGAGCCGATTGTATGTTTGCGTTGGCTCCTCGCCCCTTATCATTGCGAACCGTCCAAGCTCGCCCTCCACCAACTCCATCTTGGTGAGTAAGGTGACGTCGTTCCCCTCATGAGAAATCTTGAGGGTGTCCCAGATTTGCTTGGCGTTATCCAAGCCGCTCACCTTATGGTATTCATTCCTGCACAAGGAAGCTAGAAGAACAGTAGTAGCTTGTGCATTCTTATGAATTTGTTCATTAATGAACATGGGACTATCCGAACTATCAAAATGCATTCCACTCTCTACAATCTCCCATATACTAGGATGGAGAGAGAATAGGTGACTACGCATTTTGTGGCTCCAAAATCCGTAGTCCTCTCCATCAAAGTGTGGGGGCTTGCCGAGTGGAATGGAGAGCAAATGAGAATGTGAACTTTGTGGAATACGAGAGTAATCAAAAGAAAAGTTCGAATTAACCGGTTTTCTTTTCTCGTAGTCGTTGTGGTCCTCGTCCTTTTGGGAAGAAGTAGACTCGTCGCTGTCGTAGTAGACGATCTCCTTGATGCGCCTGGTCTTCTTCTTCTTCCCTTCCTTCCGTCTTTGGCCCGAGCCGGAGTCGGTAGGCTTATCGTCCTTCGGCTCGTTGACGAAGGATTCCTTCTCTTTGTCGTTGATCACTATACCCTTCCCCTTAGGATCCATCTCTTCGGGCGGTTAGTCCCTTTGTGAAGAGAACGGCTCCGATACCAATTGAGAGCACCTAGAGGGGGGGGGGTGAATAGGTGATCCTGTAAAAACTTCAAACTTAAGCCACAAAAACTTGTTAAGTGTTAGCACGATTATTGCCAAGTGGCTAAGGTGAAGTCTCAACAAAACACAGTACCACAAGAGAATCAAGCACAGAGTGACACAGTGGTTTTATCCCGTGGTTCGGCCAAGACCAACGCTTGCCTACTCCACGTTGTGGCGTCCCAACGGACGAGGGTTGCAATCAACCCCTCTCAAGCGGTCCAAAGACCCACTTGAATACCACGGTGTTTTGTTTTCCTTTCACTATCCCGTTTGCAAGGAATCTCCACAAATTGGAGTCTCTTGCCCTTACAAGTATATGATCACAAATGAAACACAGAGTAAGGGAGGGAAGCAACACACACAAATTCACAGCAAAAGCGCACACACACGGCCAAGAATCGAGCTCACAAGACTATCTCAGAGTTCTCACTTAGAACAGAGCTCGAATCACTTAGAAACACAAACGAATGCGCAGAGACTTAGTGTGGATGATCAAGAATGCTCAAAGGTTGCTTGTGTGTATCCTCCATGCGCCTAGGGGCTCCTTTTATAGCCCCAAGGCAGCTAGGAGCCGTTGAGAGCAAATCCGGAAGGCCATCCTTGCCTTCTGTCGTCGGGGGCACCGGACAGTCCGGTGCACACCGGACACTGTCCGGTGCCCGATTTGTTTCCTTAAACGGCGAAGACGACCGTTGCAGACCGTTGGCAGATCTGGCGCTGTTGGCGCACCGGACATGTCCGGTGCACACCGGACAGTCCGGTGCCGTCTTCCGACCGTTGGCTCGGCCACGTGTCCCGCGCGGATTGCGCGGCCAACCGTTGGCCCTGGCCGACCGTTGGCTCACCGGACAGTCCGGTGCACACCGGACAGTCCGGTGAATTTTAGTCGTACGCCACCGGCCAATTTCCCGAGAGCGGCAAGTTCGAGTCGTGCCAGCCTGGCGCACCGGACACTGTCCGGTGCACACCGGACAGTCCGGTGCTCCAGACCGAGCTGGGTCTTGGCAGCACACAGCCAAGTCCCTTCTCCTTTTCTCTATTCTTCTTCTTTCTGTTTCTAACACTTAGACAAATATATTAGTACTTAAAACCAATGTACTAAGGCTTAGAAACATACCTTTACTTCATGATTTTCACCTTGTTCATCCATGTACATAAATTCCCAATTAAGCACATGTGTTGGCACTCAATCACCAAAATACATAGAAATGGCCCAAGGGCACATTTCCCTTTCAGGCGACCTCGTCATAGGCCTTCGTCTTGCAGCGTGTTGGACGAAGGGTGAAAATTGTCGGTCGCTTTGCCTCCGTTGGTGTGGCGAGATCGGCGAAGGCATCGAGCGAAGGGTAGCGTCTTCGCTTTCGCCCCAACATTTGCCCTCCGAGGGACCAGTTTGACTAAGTCATCTGGTGCCGAAGACGTCGCTAGATGGTGGAGACGCTGCCCTCGCTCGAAGTGGTTCCGCGGGGGTTTTTGATGTGACCGTTGACGGACGCGCACTGTTGGACTGCGGGTTTCCCGAAGCGTCGCGTCCTGTGTATAAAAAGGGGGCGGGGCGGCGCGGGTCAGGTACTCTTTCTGTGCGCCGCAAAACCCTAGCCTCCTCTTGAAACTGTTTGATCGTTCGCCTGCCCTCCTTGCTCCTACTCATCGGAGATCTGGCCCGCGTGAAGCAGACTGCCCACCGCCGCCGACGGTACGTAGCTATGCCGTCCTCTTCCTCTTTTGCTGCTGATACACCGCCGACCGGCGCATCGTCCGAGGAGACACTGAGCAACGTCGCGGCGGAGGAGTTGCATCCTGGTGATATAGTGGAGTTTGGCGTGTCGCGGATGTCCTCGGTCCGCGTGCAAGATATGCAACAGCTTGGATATTTTGGCAGTGGAGTGGGGCGTGTCCCGGGGGCGGAGGAGGTCCCCGAGCCCGAAGGCGAGTTGGTTGCTTTTGAGGCTTTTTTCGCCGCTGGCCTTCGTCTGCCTGCGCATCGATTCGTGGCGGAGGTCCTGCGGAGATTTGAGATCCAGGTCCACCAGTTGACGCCGAATGTCGTGGTGGCCCTAGCGAAGTATGTCTGGGCGACGACTTCGTATGGCGGTCAGCCCTCTATGGAGGTCTTCGCAAAACATTATTGTCTGCATTGGCAAAAGAGGAAAATTGGACATGAGATTGCACAATTTGGATCGTGCACATTTATGCCGAAGACCGGCAAGACTTCGATGGAAGTCGTGGAGTTGGTTCCCTGCGCCCGCAATAAGTGGGGCAACTGGTGGGAATTCTGGTTTTACGTTTCCGAAGGCACAGTCGAAGAACACCCAGGGCTCCCCGTGGCCGTCATGTGCTCGCATTATTACGTAGCGTACCCACAGTTTGAGGTAGCGGAGGATGATGAAGACGAAGGAGCCCTTCGGTGCGCTGCCCGCATGAGTAGCGGGCGCGATCTTGTTGAGGAATTTGTCGGGTATGGGGTATGGCCCTTGGAGCATGGCTGGGCGCTGGGCGAAGTATGCCCTCGCGAGATGCCCTCCCGGGGCGGGCAGCTGGTGCGAAGTCCTGCCTTCGCGCTGGATTTGCGTGGCCGAGATCCCGCCGCATTCGTGCGTGAAGCGGAAGACGGTACGGTGTTTTGAGTTCGGTTCGGACATGAGATATTTGGCCGAGTCGAATAAAATTGATTAGAGGACGACATACTGAGTATTCCGTCTGAGAGTACGGACTCGGATTAAAATAGTCGGACATCGATCAAGGTTCGAGGAATTAGACTCGGGCTCAGATCAAATAACAGTCGTCGAGAGTTTGATTAAATGAGCTTCAGATGAGATTTATAATTCGAGATGGATTATCAAGTTCGTATTCGTGCCGAGAATTAAAGGTTTTAACAGGCTCCAAAATTGGCCTTCTGTGAGATTGAATAATTACGACTTCGGTGAGCTTCCAAGGATAATCCTGGTAAACAGAGATAGACATGATCGAGAAACAGAAATTTTCACTGAGCATACGAGATTAGGATAAATCTCCCGACATAACACGAAACTGACACCTGGGGTGTCGCAGTTTAGATCTGGCGCACGGGGGTTGACGACTCGGTGGCTGGCGCCTCTCCCGTCCGCGGCGGTAGGGTCGCCAGAGACAGAGCAGATGCGGCTTCGGAGGGATCTAGGGTCGCTGGGGTTGGCCGGAACTGGCAAGGAGGGCCCGAAGAACCCACTTGCGGGGCTCCGACCGCGAGAACGGGACTGAGGACGAGATAACGGCGAAGGGGGCGCTCCGGGCGGGTCGAGGTAACTCCAGCGAGGAATCCCGACCATAGGGAGGGGCAATCGGGCGCGCTAAAGCTCGGACTAGCTCCGACGAGGGAAGGGGAAAGCTATGGACCACAATAGGGGCTCGGGACAGGGCCAATTCGGCCAAACGCCACGCGGCGAACTGGCGCGACCGAGCTTCAGCAAGGGCAAATTAACCACGGTAGGGCAAAATTAAGGCAAACAGAGCATGGGAGCGAGTTCCTCACCTCGGAACAGCACTCGGGGAGGCTTGGCGCGGCTCCTGGTGGACTGGATAGTCGGCACGGCGGGCGCTGGTCACCGGTGAGCTCTAGTGGCGGCGACAGAGCGCGAGAGAGGGTGAGCGTGGACAAAATGAGGAAGGGGAGAGAGAGAGAGAGAGGGGCTCAAAAAGGAGCTAGGGCGCATGGGCAGGGACATGGCCGAACTTCTCAGCATGTATGCGTGCGCGCGTCAGCAGCGGTTCATGGGGAAGGCGAAGCTGACGAAGGGCCCACTGCACAGCGAGAGAGAGAGGGCGCGGAGTGAACGAGCAAAGGTGTTGACCAGGCGGGCCCGCAGGACAGAGAGAGAATGGGACACGCGCGAGGAAAACCGACGCTGACAGATCAGCCCCACCGAGCAGAGGGAGAGAGGGAGCGAGTACACGCGGGGCGGGGCTGGCGCTGATAGGCGGGGGCCACCTATCAAGGAGGGGGCGAGCGCGCCGGACTAGGCCGAACTGGGCTGAAATGGTTTTTCCTTTTTCTTCTAAATTTCTAATTTCTTTTCTTTTTATTTTCTCTATGGAATTCAAACCAAATCAAACCATAATTCATAAATAAAGTTTAAGCTCAGTTTGGCCCAGTTTCAAATATTTCAAACATGTGCATCAACCAAAAATAAAGATTAAGCTCAGCATGATGCAAATATTCATATCTCCACTAGTTTTAATATTCTAAAGAAAATAATATATCTCTCACATAATTAACCTAAAATCCTATTAAAGAGAATATAAAAGAAAAACTATAGAGGTGAGAAAAGGAATAACACCTGAATTTGATAGGTATTAGAGAAGAAATTTACCTCAAATTCAATGTGTTACAACGCTCGTCATGCACCTGCACTTATTCTCTCCACAGACATGGCTGTTCTGTAATCAACCAGGCTTGGAGGGGAAAAGCTCATGGAGCTTATAGCCTCTATCTCCTATTTCATTCTCTATCCTGTAAACAATACATTTTTTACAATATAAAATAGTGTTTTGCACGACCATATACACAATCTGGCCACATCCTTACAACGCAAACGACACATGTCTCACGATTCATGAATTATACACACATTTATACTTGACCACCTTACCAAATTTATTTATTGTTAAATTAATGATCGAGCAGGTAGCTGCCTTCGTATTACTGCAAATGTTCAGTTTATCTACTTATACAAAACCCAAACAGAAATATTCAATTTTGAGATGATGCTTTCGATTTTCACTCAATGAAGCGTCTTGGACTCTTGTCAGCCATTAACCATTCATGATGTACAAATCGTGCGCACAACAGCAGCTAAACGCCAAGATATTTGGGCGTGCAATTTCCTACCCTCGTCTTACCTTCCAACATTCTGGCTACCAGCCATCTTGTTTTAGCCATGCCGAATTGCCGACCATCCGATGCACAACAGCCCTTTTGTAGTCTCAGGAGAAAAGCATCTTCAGTTCTTCTATACGTGCAGTGCGGACTTCTTGGTCAGTCAAAGCTCCAGAAATCATTCGCTGCTTTCGAGCCTGCACAGCCTCCATTCGTTCTTCGACAGTGCCCTGGACGGCCATATTATATCATGACCAATACAAAAAAAAAAAACAAGAGAATCGGGGCATCAGAATGTCGAAGGGTCTGCCTCGTATATTCTTCTGATAATGGCCCCAGCAAAATCTGGATTATGATGAGATTTGATGCAAAAAAAAGATACCTTCACGATGAATCTTCTGATAGAAACAGTCTTCGTTTGACCAATTCGATGGATGCGCATGACAGCTTGTTCTTCCACAGCAGGATTCCACCAAGGGTCCTTCGGCAAACATCTCATAAGACACTCACAAACAAGTGGAAGGCAGCTAAAAGATAATGGCTAGCATAAAAAAGAAGCTAACAGTACACTATATTACTGTTACAGTACCACAGGCAGGTGTGAGCATTGCAGCTTCACCACCATGCTACAAATATGCAGCAGAAGCATGTACTTGGTGAGTTGGTTCAATGTATGCGTAGCATTGCCACCACCCCAGCACATTGCTATATATTATGTTGTTCAGAATTGATAAAACAAAAGAATGAATGGATCAATGAATTCCATCTTTAGTAACTCTGGTAATATAAAATATTAAACGTAAAGGTTCAAGGATGTGAACAACCAAAAGAGGGAGCACAATGTCAAAGATATTATAACTTAAAAGGGAACGTATCAGGTGCAAACCAACACCAGTGTGGAGGTGGAAGGACCTTTTTAAAAATAATATATTTCAAATCAACCCTTCCACCTCCCCATGGACATTTTAAAAAGGTCCTCTCACCTCCATTCTTGTGTTGGTTTGCATGGTTTGCACCAATAGGTTGATTTGCACATAAGTTTTTTTTGTTTGGAAACGCAGCAAAGAAGTTCAATGGGGCATACCATGACAAATGCATTAGAAGCGGCAGTAAGATTGATTCCAACACCTCCAGCCTTCAGAGACATAAGCAGAACCTGCATAGGTCAAGTGCAATGAAAGTCCTAACATTTTCAACAGATCAGATCTCGCAAACTATGGTAAAACTAATCGGCGGAACTGCTCTGCGTGACATCCTCCCCCGCGTCGCTCCCGCAGGTGGCTCGGGGGTGCCCTCGCTGCGCCGCCGCCAGGCCATCTCCCTCCTCCCCCCTCTGCCTCGTCGTCGCCCGAGCTGGGGGCCGGAAGCCCGGCACCAGCAAGGAGGGTAGCGGCAGGGCATCTCGGTCGGGAGGCGGCCGTGCCATGCGGGAGGTGGCGGCGCTCTTCCCCGACAGCCCTAGGAGCTCCTTCGACACTTCGTCGGCCGAATCCACGGCCCCTTGTGGCGGATCCGGTGCCCCCTCGGAAGGGTGTTGTGCGGTGCATCGGCGAGCAACTGCGGCAAGCTTCATGGCAACGACGGTTACAGCTAGGGGGTGCGGAGGTCCGCCGTCCATGGCGGGCGTGCAGGACGCGGTGGTGCACCTCTCGTGACGCTGGCAGGCGGTCGGGATGAGGAGCACGTGCGGATCTGTGGGTCGGTGCCTTTTGGCCTTTTGGGGACGGCGGAGGTCTGCTGGCCTTTGCGGCCGGCACGGCGGCAGCTGTGGCTGGTGTGGTGACGACGGCGACGGGCTGCGTCGCGACGGCAGTGGCTGGGCGCCACCGTCTCTGGCCGTTCTTAGCTGTGGCGGCCGGAGAGGTTGGACCTAGGGGTGTGGTGCGTGCGAGTGACAGTTGCGGAGGTGATGCTCTCAACGCGGTTTCAGTGGCAACACGTGTGGCGCACACGACAAGGTGTTCCTGTTTCCGTGTGCCCAGCCGCAGGGGACGTCAGCCGACGTAGCTCTGCGGCTGCTGCGGTAGTCGGCGCGTCGGTGCCCCTCTGGAGGGTTTTGCGCGGAAGCCAGGGCGATGGCGACAGCGGTGGCTACATGCTTTGGCCTAGGGTCCTAGCCTTTCAAGTGATGGAGCGCATCTTGAGCGAAAGTCTCGGCGATGGTGACGCCCGTGGGCACCACTTCCCCCTGTTGAGGACGTCGCATTGCTCTGTCTTTCATGGGCGAAAGCCTTGTCCATCTTGGACATGTGACGGTGTCGTCCTGGACGTCAATCCTTTCCTAAAGGCGTCACGTTTGCCTTCGTCTCGGCCTCGGCGTTGCCTTCGGTTGATGCTTTCGCTTCCCAGCGTCTCGTTTGTGGGTGGAGGTGGGGTTTACAACGTGAAATCGAGGCTGTCACGTTAGGGGAAGTGGCTCGGCAACGATGACATGAGGCGAAACCCCTTCCTCTGGTCTGAATTGTTTTGGAGGTCGGGCAAAAACCGGAGGTGGGTGTTGGATCAAGATCGCTGGTGAAGAATCGTTGTTGCCTAGAGTGTGGGTGTGTTGAGGCATGGCAACGATGGCGCATCTCAGTCCTCCTTCTGAGCCAGGTTTAAGGTGTAGGTGTCGTCGTGTTCTTTTGGCTGTGTGCGGCCCGTCTAGCGAAGTCGGAGTTGCTCGTACCTTGTATTGAGCTCGGCAACGATGACTCTGGATATGCTTTGTGTGTGGGGTTGCCGCTGCTTGTGTTGTTTGGGCTCCCTGTGTAGGTTTCGAACCCGGTTTTCCTTAAAACTGGGTCAATTCTAATCTTCTTAATGGAAAGGCAGAGTGCCATTACGTTCAAAAAAGAAAGAAAAGAGTCATTCCAAGAAACAGAAGAAATACCAAAATGCCTTTGTCCTCTGAGAACTCCTTTATAACTTTCTCCCTTTGCTGAAGATTCAACGTCCCATCCAGCCTAGCAAATGAGAAATTATTCCTGCCATGCAAAAACTCGAAAAGTAGTTGGTAAGATCAGCTTCGCCCAGACAACGAAAGAACAGCTGCCAAAAAAGTAAACATGTAAACCAGAATATCTAGTATCATGGGGCAGGAGGTTCTTGGCAGAAACTATATCTATTTTAGATCTTAAAGGCGGCAGCATAAAAAAACAAAATACGCAAGCAATTCAAATAAACTGAACACCAGTTACCTAGAAAGTGGAATTTGCAACAGATCTAAAAAAGCAGTCCACTGGCTAAACACGATACTCTTGGCGCCTGAACTGCGAAGAGCTTCCAACTCCTGCAGGAGAGCAGATATCTTGGAAGATTCAACCCAATTTTTTTCGACATCGATTTGAAAGCGGTTATCAGTAGGAGCAGTTATAAGGTCCTGCTTGCTCATTGACATTCTGCAATAATATAATCAAAGTGAAGGACATGACAAGTTGACATGGAAGAATACTTTAAGAAAACAAAGAGAGACAGAAGATTGAAACATAAAATACCTACAGACAGGACAAAGGCCTGCTGTCGCACTCCGCCAACTAGATAAGAGACACTCTCGGCATAAACGATGAGCACAGGGAGTTAATACTGCATCCTCAAAGGCTTCAAGACAAATAGGGCACTCCCCTTCATCCTTTTGCAATTCTTGGACAACCTGTTCGATATAAGCTCTAGAGGGGATGCAAGAATCACCATTAACAGCACCATTACCACCACGCAGAAAACGCTTTGCAAGCTTGTTTAGGTCTGCATACTCTTTTGTATCCCCACGACTGGCAACCAAAAAAAACTCCATCATCAATAGGTAATTGACAACAAAAGACCATAAATATCGATGTTCAGTTTTAAAAGATATTGCTATTCATGTAAGATACAAATCCAAATTTCAAGTACCATAACAGGCTACTGTTATGGATAGCATTGCATGGCAACAAACCTCATAATAAGGAATGGATGATCACAGCATTGCCTTAGGCGCAAAAGTAACTCCAAAATTGAAGCATAGTTGTGCAGAACCCTTCCTTGCTCAACAAATTGATCAAATTTTACCTATAATCAACACAAGGCAATTAATTTGTTTCCCTGAAAGAATACGCTTATCAGTAGAAGCGCATTACCTTAGATCTTCGAAATAGAGCTTCATAGAAATCCTTCTCAGCCTCAGATAAAACACAGTATTTTACTTCAATGTTTGCAGGGGGTAAATTAAGGATTGGCCTGCATAAAAGCGTGCATGTGTTATGTGCCAAAAAATGTTGATTTGAAAAGGAGAGTGGTTTAATAGAGTGCAGGCTTTTCGAATAAAATGTACACCACCTGGTTGTATTCCTTTTGAGCAATTTAATTAAGCACCTATATAGTCCACAAAAAGAAGGGGACAAAGACAAAATGCATCATAACCAAAGCTAAACATACCTGCCCTCCTTGTCTGTGCAATTTTTAGTCCTTCTCAGCATTATTGGCTTCAAAATGGACTGCAGTAGCTTTAAGCCCCTTTCATCACCTTCTTCATATGGTTTCTGTACAAGTTTATTCCACCTAAACACAAGGTGAAAAACAAAAGTTATAGAATACAATAGTAATATTCAATTAGATTGCACAAATAATACAGTCAGCATAACAAATTAACATACTTCACCGTTAATAAAAAACAAATTAACATACTTGATGTGAATGGAATAGAAGAGTAGGATTTTCGGACCATAAGCTTGGTCCACTCCTTTGCTAAGCTCATTACTAAACTTTTGGCAAATAGGCTGGCTGACCTTGATAATATGGTGTCTCAGAATCAAAGTGCATTTATTAAAGGCAGATCCATCCTAGACAACTTTTTGCTTGTGCGACAGACAACCAAAATGCTTCACCAGAAAAAATGTGCAAGGATCCTCCTTAAGTTGGATATCACCAAAGCTTTTGACTCTGTCTCGTGGCCCTTCCTCCTAGAGGTCTTGGGCAAATTTGGTACGATATTGTTAGCATTCTTCTTGCTTCAGCCTTTTCTCAAGTAATGCTTAATGGTAAACCAGGCCGTAAAATTCTTCATAGAAGAGGTCTTCGGCAAGGGGACCCTCTCTCCCCAATGCTATTCATCCAAGGTTATGGATGTATTGGGCTACTTAATTAAGAAGGCTGCTGATGTTGGATTGTTGGAGCCTCTAACGGAAAATTCAGTTCATAACCATATTTCTCTTTATGCTGATGATGTGATCTTCCTCCACCCGGTGGCACTTGATTTAGAAATCACCATGGACAATTCTCAGGATTTTTGGTGAGGCATGTGGGCTCAAAACAAATATGGCAAAGAGCAGTGTTTTCCCCATCCACTGTGCTGTTGAAAATCTTGATACCATATGTAATCTGCTGCCATGCGTTGTTGCCAACTTCCCTTGCAAATATTTGGGGTGCCTCTATCCTTAAAAAAGCTTGGCAAACAGCACCTCCAACCATTCATTGATAAAATTGCAAATCGTCTTCCCTGCTGGAAAGCCGATCTGTTGACTAGAGCTGGAAGATTGATTCTTGTCCAGACTGTCTTGTCTTCAATGTCTATTTACTTAATGATGGCCATGAACCTTCCTTCTTGGGTTATCAAAGCAATTGACAAAATCAGAAGAAATTTCCTGTGGAGAGGAAGAAAAGAAGCTATGGGAGGACATTGTTTGGTAGCTTGGAACAAGGTTACTAGACCAAAATAATTTGGAGGATTAGGTATCTTAAACCTACATTTGATGAGTTGGGCTCTTAGATTGCGCCGGCTCTGGCTGAAAAAAAACTGATATTGGCAGGCTTTGGGCATCCTTTAAAATAAATACTCATCCTTCGGTTAAGGCCTTCTCAGCAGCGGTTTCTTCGGTGGTGGGCAACAGTAAAAACACCTTGTTTTGGACAGATAAATGGATCGATGGCCAGAGTCTAAGTCAGTTGGCCCCTCATTTGGTCAAGTTGGTCTCTTCTAGGGCTAAAATGAGGAGTGTCCACGATGCCCTCAATTCAAGGAACTGGGTGCATGACATCAGAGGAGCTATCACTGTAAATGTTTTGTCTGATTTCCTTAATGTTTGGGACCTCACTGCAGACTGGGCCTTAGACCCGGATCAAGAGGATAAGCATAATTGGCTGCTTTCAAGCTCAGGTTCTTACTCTGCCAAATCGGCATATGTCGGTTTCTTTCTTGGAGCAACAACTTTTAAACCTTGGGAAAGGATTTGGAAAACTTGGTCTCCTAGTAAATGCAAGTTCTTCATGTGGCTTGTGGCTCACGGTCGCTACTAGACAGCAGACCGCCTAGCAAAGAAAGAACTGCCTCACCCTCAGTTTTTTACACTGTGTGATCAAGAGGAAGAGATGCTAAACCATTTGTTAATCTCCTGTGTTTTCTCATGGGAAGTCTGGTTTCAGATTATGAAATATGTTGGGTTGCAGCACCTTGCTCCTAACCTTGAGAGCTCTTCCTTTGAGGATTGGTAGGAAGGAGTTGTCGTAGCTCCTGCTGATCCAGCATACAAGGGGCTGCACAAGGGCTTGAATTCTTTGATCACACTTGGTGCTTGGGCCATCTGGAATCATCGCAACTGTTGTGTATTTAATGGTGTGCAGCCTAGTTCTAGCATGGTCATCAATTGGGTCAAGGAGGAGTCTCATCTCTGGTGTAGGGCTGGAGCCAGTGATTTATCTAGCATCCTTATGCTCCAGTGAACCAGTCGGTAATCTTTATTTTGAGTCTCCATGGTCACGGGTCTAGATGTCTTTTGTTGTTAATCTTCTTCCTATAATCTAGTGTATGTGGGTTTGTGTGGGGTTGTACGAGGTTTCTTTTTGCCTCACCTATTCTTCTTAATATAATGATACGCAACTCTCCTGTGTTTTCGAAAAAAAATCACCAGTGGTCCTTGAACTTGTCCCACATTATCATCCAAGTCTCGGCACTCTCAAAATGCATTTTTAGCACTCTAAACTTGCTAGCTGACCACATTAGGTCCATATCATCAGAACTTGACTAAACCACCTGTGTGGCATGCTGACTTTGCAATGAATTGACCTTTCAGCGGCGGTCCTTTTACTGCATTCTCATCTAGGTCCCGGTAATCTCAAAATGCACTTTTGGCATCCTAAACTCGCTAATAGCGCCACATGAAATCCAATTCATGTGTTAAATTGCCCACGTGGCATGTTGACCATGCAACGGCATGGTCATGACATGTGAGGTTGGTGTGTCACTCTCATATCCTTTATTATCCTCTCTTCCCCAGCAACTATGGCTCCTGGCCACACTGAGATTTGGCATTGTTGAGGTATGCCTGAACCAGTGATGATGGTCTATACTCTTTCATAGTATGCCTGGTCAGCTCACTGAAGGGAAGAAGGCTAGATAGAGACGAGGATAAGGGAGATGGAGATGACGGTGAGCACCAGATGTCAGACCTACATCATCGTATGATCATCATGCCATAAAGGGTTTAATGAAAGTTCTAAGGACTTAGACGTCATGTGGTACAATTAGCAACAAATTTAGGGTGGCAAAAAATGTATTTGAGTGTGCCGGAACTGAAATGAGAACGCAGGACAATGCATTTTGAGAGTACCAGGACCTAAATGAAAATGCAGGACAAGACTGCTAATGAAATTTTCCCGTTGGCGTCATCGCATATTCAAAACAAAACCCAACCCCTGGGGTAAGACCTCCCCCAAGGCATTGACAGAAAGGTAGAAGATTCTCTTCCGTAGGGTCCTGGCCTGGCTATTCAGACAGTGCCACTAACGGCGAGGACACACCTGTCAGTCGCATCACTTTGCAACCATAAGTGGACCACGTATTTCACTGAAAATAGCACAATGAGGGGCCTTTTTTTGGTGAGAACGGGGAGTTGAACTCCTGACCTGTAGGTTGAACTTTTGCTACCGTGTGCCTAGCGCACGTACTTACATAGACACACAGTCAGCATGCTTAGTTGCACTCATGTTTGTGCAATTAGCAAGCTTGGATGTCAAAAATGCATTTTGAGAGTACCGGGACCTAGATGAGAACACCGACAACTTCAAGGAGCGCTAACAAAATTTACTCAAAATAGTATAAGATTGGCAGGAAAAAAGTAAATAGTATTTTGATATTTATTGTGTTCAAGAAAAACAATGTGGTTTGCATCTTGCAGCAATATCATCCTTGTAACTAACAGAAAAGTTTGTCAAGCCTCATCAAACAAAAGTTTGTCAAGCCAGATCCTTCTTTTCTGTTGTTATCTTTTCTGTTGTTCTTATCACTGAGATTGGCAATGGTGCCAATACTTTATTCTGGACAGATAAATGGATAAATGGAAGGAAGGTTTCTGATGCTCCAAGGCATACAGTATAATACGAAAAAAATAGCTGCCAGAAGAACTGTGCAGGAAGCCTTATTGAATAGAAGATGGATTGCAGATATTAGGCGAGCATTGACCATGGGAGCTCTAATAGATTATTTATACCTATGGAATTCTATCTCTGGTATGGTGCTGCAGCCTAACATTGAGGACAAGCACATCTTTACTATTGCTCGTTATGGCCAATACTCTGCAAGATCTGCTTATAATGGCCTCTTTGTTGGCTCAAGCTCCTTTGATCATCATAAAAAGGTTTGGAAATCTTGGGCCCCACGGCCCCACCTAAGTGTAGGTTCTTTTTTTTGCTATGGTCAGGTGCTTGACTGCTGACAAACTAGCAAATTGAGGCATGAATCATCTAGCTAGATGCCCTCGATGTGACCAAGAACCTGAAACCATCAATCATCTGCTGGTCTCCTGTGTTTTTTTTTTGAACGAAAACGGCAGGAGCTCTGCCCATCATTTAAGGGGAAAGAGTTTAGAGAGTAAAACAACGGTCTGAGACCGGACAAGCCACACCCGAGCACACCCAAAGGGAGGCTAAGCCCCACACCCTAAATCCTCCAGGCTAGCAGAAAGCAGCAATATGAAAATTACATGGGAAGCAAAGCCCGCCTAAATTGTGAAACATCTTTAATTCTTAAGGCGACTTGGACCGGGGGAAGGGCGACGCTTTCGAAAATCCTGCGATTCCTCTCCTTCCAGAGGTTCCACATTGTGTAAATCACGATTCCATTGAAAGCGCGTTTCTGATGTTTTGGTAGTGGGGGAGTCGCAACTTCCCACCACTCCCGAATGTTGGTGGCGGAAGCAAGGTCAGACTGGGCAGGGAGGATTACACCTTCCCAAGCCAGGATTTGTCTTCACACCGCACGGGCGAAAGGACAATGTAGACACAGGTGAATACTAGTCTCAAGGGTTCCGTTGCAGAAGGCACAAGACGGCTGATGAGGCCACCCACGAGTGGCGAGATTGTTGGCCGTGAGTAGTTTTTCCTGCAGGAGAATCCAAGCAAAAATTTTGCATTTTGGTTCTGCGCGTGCCTTCCAGACAAGGTTAGCATTAAGGTGACTGTACGAGCCAATGAATTGTGCTCTGTAGGCCAATTTAACTGAGAAGATACCATCAGGAGACCGATTCCAGGCAATGGTATCCGGTGAGTCAAGTTGCAGCTGGAAATCCCAGAGTCTAGTCCAAAGAGAGACAAACTCCTCAATCTGAACACTGGAAGTGATCCTACTTCTTAGTGTTTTGATCCAATGTTGTCCGCTAAGTTCGTGGGCAACCGAATTGTTCTTTCTCGGGATTAGGTCGAAGAGGTGCGGGGCTATATTCCTTGGAGCCATGCTATCGAGCCAACTATCGTGCCAGAACCTGGCCGTCTTACCGTCCCCAATTGTGACAGTAGTGGAGGCGCTAAAGAGCAATCTGTCAACCCGGTTACAAGGCGCTTCGAAACCTTTCCAAGGGTGATCGTCTCTCGTCCATTCCTTCCAAAGCCAGCGAAGGCGAAGGGCGCGTCCGAACTTGTCAAGGTTGAGAACCCCCAAGCCGCCGAGGGCTTTGGGCTTGCAAACTAGTGGCCATGCGACGAGGCAGTGACCACCATTTGACTCGGCCTTCCCTTTCCAAAGAAAGGAGCGCCGAATCCTGTCAATGCGTTTGTGTGCCCAAACCGCAGGGGAAAAACCGATAAGTGGTAGATGGGCATGGAGGACAGAACAGAAGATACGAGCGTGAGCCGGCCAGCTCGGTTTAGAAGATTTCCTTTCCATCCTGCCAGACGGTTGCCAATTTTTTCAATGAGTGGTTGGATGTGGATTTTCCGAAGTGGTCGGGTATGGAGTTGGAGACCTAGGTAATGACAGGGGAAATTCCCCCGAGTCCCGTGGAATGGCTGGAGCACATGATCAAGGTCGATGTCTTCACACCGGATCGGGTGGATGGAGCTCTTTTCAAGGTTAGTAACCAAGCCCGAGGCACATCCAAAGGCGTGTAGGATGTCTTTGACCGCCACAATTTCATCCCTAGAGGGGTTGATAAAGATAGCAGCATCATCAGCATAAAGAGACGTCCTAAGATTGGCTGTGTTCAGCGGAAGGGGGGAGAGGATTCCTTGTCGGGTTGCCAGCTCAAGGATGCGCTGCACCGGGTCAATGGCGAGAATGAACAACATAGGGGGGAGGGGGTCTCCTTGCCTCACCCCTCTCCTGTGCAGGATACCTGGCCCTTGGGTGCCATTGAGCAGGGCCCTAGAAGAGGTCGTACCGAACAGGATGGAGATCCACTCACGCCAGCGTGGCCCAAATCCCATGGCCTGTAGGACTTCTAGGAGATATCCCCAGTTCACAGAGTCGAAGGCCTTCTGGATGTCGAGCTTCAGGAAGAGCGCCGACTTTTTTTGCTTATGTAGCCTCCTGACCACGTTTTGAACATACAAGAAGTTGTCTTGAATGCACCTTTTCCTAATGAATGCAGACTGGGATTTGGAGACTAAGTTTTTCAGGAAGGGGGCCAGCCGATTAGCAAGTAATTTGGAGAAGATTTTTGCTATGCTATGGATCAAGCTAATAGGGCGGTAGTCTCCCACTGACTTAGCATCTGGCTTCTTCGGAATGAGCACGATATTCGCAGAGTTCAGGAACTTCAATTCAGCTCCATCCATGGCATGGAGTTGGTGAAAGGCCTCCAACACATCCACTTTGATGATGTCCCAGCACTCCTTGAAAAAAATTCCTATAAAACCGTCTGGCCCCGGGGCCTTATCGCTTGGCATGGAGAAGATGGTTTCCTTCACCTCATCTAGGGAGAACGGCGCTTCCAAGGACGAGAGATCGTGTCGCGGTAAGGCCAGCGCCAACCAGTTGAGGGTGAGCTCTCTGGGTGGGGTTGTCCCCAGATGTGACTTGAAATGGTCATAAATAGTTTTTTCTTTGTCATTATGGCCACTGCCAGATTCCCAATGGTGGGCTGCAGGTATTGGATATAGTTCTTCCTCGCTCTGGAGCTGGCAGTGAGATGAAAGAATTTAGTGTTTGCATCGCCTAATCGAATGCGGGTAAGTCGGGCCCGTTGGCGAATCCTCGATTTCTCAATCACCGCCAGTCCAAGGGAGCGGGCCTGGTACATCATTTTAAGAAAGTTTGGCCTTCACAGTTTAGCCCCTCAGCTAGGTGACACTAGATTTCTACAATGGTGGGAGAGAGTTTCAGCTATTGTCTCTGGTATGGCAAGGAAAGGATTGGACTCTCTCATTATCCTGGGAGCATGGATGATCCGGAAGAATAGAAACAGCGGTGTTCGATGGAGTTTCACCTAATCTCACTCTTCTCCTGGAGTCTGCAAATGAGGAGAGGGAGAAATGGCAAGTTGCAGGAGCCAAGGGTTTATCCTTTTTGGCTGCTCCAAGTCCTAATGCGTAGGGACAGACGTTGGGGGTCTTCAGTTTTTAGGTGTCTTTATGGATATTTTTTTGTATGCTTGTTTCTGGCCTTCGTAAGGAGTGTCCTGTACATGGGTCTTCTTTAGACCCATGTTTCTTTCTGCTTTTAATATAATGGGGCACAATTCTCCTGCACTTTCGAGAAAAAAAAGACATGTGATAGCCCTTGGCCGACGATACGCCGTTGACGTCAACGTGAGGGACCACGGCAATCGTCGGAAGCGATTTGGCGTGTGCGGTGTACGAAAGAGCGAGATAGGTCTTCTGGAACAAATTCTGTTATTCAGTTTTTCATACCACGCCTAAACGACCACTCAGGTATTTAAACGCTTACAACGTCGGCCCACGGCCCACACCACTCCACAACCCAAACAAAAGCCCACCGATCACAACTTGAACCCCTACCCATAATATTTCCTGCCAAACTTCTCCCGCCTACTGCAGGCTCATATCACCATCTCCTCCTATGTAGCGTCCGACACGCTTACACCTTCCCCACCACCAAAGTTTGATTGTCCCCAATCAAGAGCTCCTGGAAAACATTTCTTCGACACTTTGTAGTCTTCCCAAGTAGGTAGCATGCGACGACAACTGTGACCAAGCAACTCGAACCTGAACCACCAGCTGGCTGACCTTGCGAACCAACATCTGCACCGGTGTGACATCCACCCGCGATAAGTCCACACACTGAGACAAATCCGACAACATCGGAACAGAACTGGGAGTAAACATCTTCAACTGAGACATGAAAAATGGGGTGGGTCATCGCTGTAACACCCCTGGTGTTACGAGAACTAAAACTTTGGCATGTCATCATATGCATCATCTTGCTTGATACACCTAGATTGCATTTTACTAGGTTAAAAATTTCGAAGCAACCGTGGTGTGATGTGTTGTTGTGAGCCAGAGAAGTTCAAAAACCCTGTTTGCAATCACGTATAAGCAACCAAATTCTAAACCAGTGGCACTTTGGACATGAGCTCTATATACCAAAGTTGGATCTTAGATTAAGGAGTAGCTTTGCTTTTAAGTGGTGGATCAACGTTGAGAGATTGTTTGGAGAATAGTGAGCACAATTGAAACCCTAAACTAGCCCCAAAAGTGGAATTCAAAATCTAGTGTGAACTTGCTAAAGTCCATATACCAAAGTTGTAGATCATGGAAAACTAAGCAACTTTCATATTTGGAGATTTGCATGTTGTATAGCAAAATTTGGAGTAATTTGCAAAAGTTCAGATTGGGACTTTTGGAATTCTGAAAATTATTGCAATGACCAGCTGCTGATTATGGGCTCGAGGGGTGACAACATCTTCTGACAAGAAATCCATCTCATCCCACTGCGCTTGTTCTGTTTTCCACAAAAAAAATTATTGCAATGGCTGACTTAGGAACTCTATATCTTGTAACCCATGAGCTTTTGGTGAAAGATCAATATAGCAAACTTGTAGAGCTATAATAGGAGTGTATGTCCTATTAAAGGTTATGCCCTTGAAACTGTTTGGAATTGGGTGAAAATGGTGTCCAAAGCTGGGATGTTAGGTTTTGGGTTTCAGACTTAGTGTAATTGTCCACGGCTGAATTTCAGTGTGTTTGGCTCTCAGTTGAAATTCGTTGAGAATTTCTTAGTGATCCTTATAGAAAAGTTAAAGATCATCTAATACTGAACAACTTTCCTTAAGCAAGTTTGACTTGGTGCTCAAGAGAATTGGAGTAAGCTGTGTCCAAACTCTTCTTGTCAGGCGTGTTGAGTACAGTTGCCAGTCTCTTGTAGCTGAAAGTCGTGTTTCAGTTATATTTAACCAACTTTGACGCTTTCACGTGCTTGATCCATGGGGGTTTTCACTGTAGTCATTATACCAAAGTGATAGGGCGTTGATCAGTGCACAAATTTGGTTAAGGCTGGTTGCAAGCTGCTTCGCATACGAGGGAGTAAATATCGTTCGAACCTGGGCTATCAGTCGGGCTACTGAACTTTAGTTTCAGTTCACTGAAACTTTGGATAAGGACGCTGCCATCATTTTGATTGGTGTCACTGTGATGTCTCTCGCGTGCTGGCGTGTCCCCCACGACGTGGCCCAACCAAGCAGGTGCTGGCAGTCTCTCCGAGTTCGGCTCTGAGCAGGTGAAACTTGGACCACAGCAGCTGCTCTCGGGGGCTCAGGACGTCTTCAATCCTATCCTAGGCTAACTCCCTCACGTCACCTCTCCTTATCTGCATGTTTTTGTTTCTCCTATCTAGAATACGTACAAGTCTCTGGAAATGTTCTATCATCCCGTGTCTCTCAAGCCATCGATGCCCAGGCCATCTCCACGCTTCTAGCACACGCCAGCTCCTAGAAGCCTCCCTACGTCCTCGCGTGGTGGCCTCAGGCTGTTGAACGCCAACGTCGTTTGTGTCCAGCTCACGCTCACCTCTTCGTGCTCCACTGCACAGCGCCCTGCGTCTGTCGAGTCCCGCAGCGTCCTCTCCCTGCCTACGTTCACAAGCTTCATCGTCTCGCCGTGGTATAGCTCGACGGTTTGTCATCGACTTCTTTTCAATTGGAAAATGTTAGCTGAGTGCCTAGTTTATTTAGTGTCGTCTTCTCCTGCAGCTTCTCGTGCCCAGCAGGCCGTCGTGCTCGGCGTGCTTTCTCCGTGTCGCCTTATGTGTTCCTCTCGCTTCATCGGCTTGTCGCGTGTTAGAGCAGGTATGGTTCGGATATATGTGTAAATGCAGAAGAAAGTTCGAAACAATTGGTTCTTGTGTGATTATGGTCGGCTATGGGTAGCGCCATCGTCCTTATCCCGTGTTTGTGTGTGGTGGATTAGAGAAGAAAGGATTTAGATTGTGTTTTGCGCAATACTTAGGGCGTTGCTCACCAGTTGTCCGGTGTTTTGGCCGAACCGGAGATCGCCGTAGTTTCACGGTTTCTGAGTCTAAATTAGTCGTGGTTAGCTAGTTGGCTGCTCCGACTAGCTAGCATATTGTATGGATAGGTTAGATTGATATGTTGGTCACCATGATTAATTTTGGGTACTGGGAGTGTTTAAAAGTAGAGCACTAAAAATTGTAGGAAAGTTTGTGTAAGCTTATCTTGGACATATTAGCTCTTGGGTCAAGTTTAAAGCTGTTTGGACAGGTGTAACACCCTGATTTTGGGAGTATAAAATTTCTTTCTAAATATCTACCAAATTCAGGTGTTATCTCTCTCTCTCTCTTTCTTTTGATTAGAATTAAGCTAATTAGGAGAGGGATTAATTATTTTATTTTGACAAAACTATGTGAGTCATGAAATGTTGCATCATGCTGAGCCTAAGTTATTCTTTGAATTGATGCACATATTGGAATAGTTTGAATTTGAATTGAGAAAATAAAAGGAAAAGGATTAGAAATTCAGAAAATAAAAGGAAAAAGGAAAACAGCCCGAACTCCCTCCCTCCTCGGCCTTTCGGCCCAAGCCGGCCCAGCTATCCCCCCCCCCCCCCGCGCGCCCGCGTCCGCTGACAGGCGGGCCCCACCTGTCGGTGTCGCACCCCGCTCGCTCGCTCTCCTCTCTCTGCCCAACAGGACCGCCCGTCAGCACCGTTGCGCACTCGCGCGGACCCGCTCTCGCTGGCTCACGGGCCCTGTCCGTCAGACCTGCCCCTTCCTCCGCAACCGTCGCGCCCATGGTGTGCACCCACGTCCCCATGACCCGCCCACGTCGCCCGAGCACTAGGTAAAGACCCTGCACACTCCCTCAGCTCGCCCCTGCCTCACATTCTCGCTCTCCCCGCCCTCGCACTCACCCAGCCACAGCGCCGCCTCCCTCCCCCCCCCCACTGTCGCTTCGCCGTTCTGCCGTCACCACCGGACTTCTGCCAGCGTCTTGGCCACGGTGAGCTTCGTCTGAGCTTGGCGCACCGGGAACACGCGGTGGTTTCCCCTTTCCTCAACTCCTCTGCCCGGTCCACGCTCAGCCTCTCCCCTGCGCAGGTCGGAGCTCGCCGCCGCCGCGATTCTTCGACGTCCGACCAACCGGAGCCTCCTCGCGCCGTGCCAAGCTACCCCAAGCGCCATCTCTGGGTAAGTGACCCTTCCTCGTCCCTATTTTGTGCCAACTCCACTTTACCGTGGGGAATTTTGTCTCGCCGGAGCCCCCCTTCGTCGGACCGCCGCTTCTTCACGGCGTCCGGCCACTGCAACCCCTCCCCGAGCACGAACTCAGGCCTAGAGCACCCCTACCCTCTCCCCGGAACCTATGTCGACCCTAGAGCGCCGGATTAACCCCCACTGCGGCGGGTATTGCTCGCCGGAGCAGCCCTGGGTTCGCCCGAGGGTCCCCCTCCGCCGTCTGCCCGCCTCAGCCCCGTTCACGCAATCCCGACCTCGCCTTAGTGTTTGTCAAGTCATCCCTAACCTCTCTGGCTATCCAGACCAACTCCTAGCGCCTTAGGAGTCCCAGCCTGCCTCGCCGCCGGCGATGGTGCCGCCGTGTCCGTGGGAAGCGCCGCCCCTGTCTGAACGGAGAAGGCAAAGTCCCTGGCGTCCATCCTACCCGCCCATTTCTAATCGGACGGCCTGACTTCAATTAAACCAGATCTAATCCCAACCGTCTGATTCGGATCTGACAGCTCGGATCCGCCCCCACACCCGCACCCTGCAATTGGGCCCGGTCGGTCAGTCCGCCCCACACCTGTGTTGCTGACGCCCCTGGCCCGTCTGTCAGCACTCGCCGCATCCGTGCGCGCGCTTGTCCGCGGGATCTGATCTCGGCCGTTGATTTGAGATTTGACGGCTGAGCAGGCCCGATACCCCTTCACGTGTAATTTTGTTAAAGAGACCCTCGGTTCACCGAGAATCAACCCGCCGTCCTTTAGGTTTTGCGCGCAGGCCCCTATATTCTTGTAAACAGACCCCTGCCCTTTTATTAATCACAGAATTGGACCTAATTTTGTATTTTAAACTTCAAAACTTGTTTATTTCATATCTTTTTCATATGGACCCCAAATTGAGTGATTCAAATTGCAAAATGTTCATAGGATTATTCTCTGTCTAAATAAATTATGATCATTCACTGTATGTGCACTTTAATTTTATGCCTAAGCTATAGGTTAGTGTATGTAATAATTTGTTTATGAAATAGGAAAATAAAAAGGAAAACCCTAATGATACTTAGGTATTTAACTTTGTGAGATTAATAATATGTCATGTATGAATTTATCCCTGGTATAATTTTGGTGTCTCACTAAAATTAGTGGAACTAAATTATGTAATCCATAATATTTAGGGAACCTGTTATGGCCGACAGCCTAGCAGCCCTAATAAAATCAGTTAGTTTGTTTAGATGGATAAGTATCAGTTAGTTTGTTTAGATGGATAGGGATAAGAGTTTGTTTAGATAGATAAGGATAAGCAGAGCTTGTTTAGAAAGATAAGGGATTAGTTGAGATAAGAACAGGTTGAGATAAGAATGGGCTGCTATCTCAGCCCTATAAAATGTACCTGTGAGTTCAATGAAAGCAAGCAAGCAATCATTTTGCTCACGCTTCCTCTCCCTGCGTCTACTGTTCTCCCGGCGGTCAAATTGTTGGAGCTGCGGCTTCTAAGAAGGTATGAGTGGTGAGGAGAAGGGCGAGGCTCTGGACCACGACGTTTGGGCGTCGTTGTCCTAGGGTTAGGGCTGCTGGCTGGAAGACAGGGTGGCACTGTTCACGCGTGAACAGTACCCGCCGGGAGAACAGTAGACGCAGGGAGAGGAAGCGTGAGCAAAATGATTGCTTGCTTGCTTTCATTGAACTCACGAGTACATTTTATAGGGCTGAGATAGCAGCCCATTCTTATCTCAACCCGTTCTTATCTCAACTAGTCCCTTATCTTTCTAGACAAACTCTGCTTATCCTTATCTATCTAAACAAACTCCTTATCCCTATCCATCTAAACAAACTAACTGATACTTATCCATCTAAACAAACTAACTGATTTTATTAGGGCTGCTAAGCTGTCGGCCATAACAGAATCACTAATCTCTAAGTGTACTAATCCACCCTAGCACCTAGGTTTACCTTTTGTGTTTATACTGCTCTGTCAAATTTGTGTTCACTCGATTGCATTTGTTTGGTGCATTGTTCTTTGTCTTTATCCAAATGTATTGAATGCATGATCGCTTTGTTTAGACAACGAGCAGGCCGTGGTTCCTGAGTGTGTTGCCGAAGATCTTCCTGAGCAACAACCTGGTGAAGGCAAGTGTCTTCTGACCTATTATGTCCTACATACTTTATAATATACCATCCCGCACTACTTTATTGAAACCTAAGGATTGACTAGTCTGTATTTACTTATTTTTGTTTACCTTTTGGGTTATCATGGTTACCTTTATGCTATTGCTTTAACTTAATCAACGAACATAATGTGAATATTTATGATACGATGATGTTATCCCGATGATGATCTTGTGGATACTTTAGGGGACTCAGGTTGTTTCCTGAGTACCTCTCCATAAGTACCTGTTTGTTGAGTGACCACCCGGGATAACAGTACAACCATGAGGGTGGAATGGGACGCCTGTAGCTGATTAATTAGAGGAACTTGAGGTGTAGTTGACTTCGCCGTAGGGCCGTCAATGGGGTCCAGGCACAGTACTTGCTCTGCCGAGGCTGGTTGTAGAGGTTCTATGATTTGGTTTTGTTAGTCACCCTTCCTGTGGGGAGAAGTACTGTGTTTATCAAACTGGAGAAACCTAACGGGCGACTATGACATCTGGGGAATCTTTGTAAAGGCTACGTAGTGAGACCATGCTAGGTCACCTTGGTAGTGATCAATGGAGAGTCATGATCTCCAAGCAGAATGGGAATCACGACTTGTGGGTAAAGTGTGTTGAGTAATTGCCTACTCAGGGTTTTATTCCCTATGTTGTTGCAGGAAAGATTTTGATGACTTGGGCTTTAGTAGTTGCTTCTTGTGAAGGTCTTGAAGCTTAGATTAATTATGTGTATATCTTATGGAAAGGCTTCACCTTTCCAAGTATTGTAGTTAAGTTATGCACTTTGAAGACTATCAGGACTTGTAATAAATTCAATCCCTTTTATGTTGTAAAACTTGAGTTCTAGATTGTAAGGTGTATTTTGTAAAAGTTTTCTGCTCTATCTCCAATGTGTGTATCAAATGTGATTACTGTAATATGCCTGTTATGTGGGAGATCCTTGAGATGATAAGTTCAAGTTGATGAACTCGATAGCCTTATTAAGTTACCCGGTACACATGGATAGCAATCTGATGCCATTATGGCAAGGATGGGTGCATGTGGACCTGATAACTTGGAAGGGCTGTCACAATCGCAGTGTCAAGCAAATCCAGTTTATAAGCCACATAACCAATACTTTGAAGCACTGTAAAGGGTCCAAAATATTTGAAGGCCAATTTCGGACAGGACCTGCTCACCACCAAAGTCTGCACATACAGCTGCAACTTCAACAACACCAACTCCCCCACCTGAAATTCACGATTGGAACGATGTTTATCAGCCTGGAGTTTCATACGATTTTTAGCAGTAGCCAATCATTCCATTAAGATTGCTGAATATGCTTGTCATTCAGTCAAAAATTCAAAAACTGGGGAGTTGTCTTCATTGGACACCAGCAGAGCAGCATAAAAAACTAGGTCATACCCATAGAGAGCCTTAAAAGGGGAGTAACTACCAAAACTCCGCGAGAGGTCACCACTTCATCCATTTGGTAGGAGTCTCGTGAATAGCACACCGCAAATACATCTCAACACACTAGTTGACATACTCAGATTGCCCATCAGACTGCGGATAATACGCAGAGATTGAAAAAGGAGCTTTCCAAGAATGACCGGTAAAAACCTTATCCCAATCTGCCATGTACCTTTACCACATTGTCTAGGAAGACTTGGGCCTGATATCAATTGTAAATAGAGGGACTCTAACTCTCATCAAGAGGATGACACTATGAGTTAGGGCAATTTTCTGTTTATTTCCTCAAACACTACACAATGTCATACCCATCTAAGGGTTGGAGACCCATATTTATAGCCCTAGAGGCTGCACTACCACACCTTCTCACACACACTACACAACAGAATTGTCCTCTAGATGCTAAAGAGACTACAGAGGACAGTCAAAAGCGACTGTTGTCCTCTAGATGCTAAAGAGACTACAGAGGACAGTCAAAAAGCGACTGTTGTTCTCTAGATGCTAAAGGACTACAGAGGACAGTCAAAAGTGACTGTTGTCCTCTAGATGCTCAAGACTTATTCCATCATTCTCCCCCTAAGTCTTGGGTGTCGTCTTGTGAGAAAGTTGGGCTATCCCGGACCTGGAGCAAAGCTCAACAAACTTGATCTTCCAAAGGGGCTTGGTGAGCAGGTCTGCAAGCTGATCCTTGGTGTTGATGTAGCGCGCCTTGATGCTCCCTTCTGCCAAGCAGTCTCGGATGAAGTGGTATCTCAGCCGGATGTGCTTGCTCCGTTCATGGAACACGGGGTTCTTGGCCAATGCCAGAGCGGACTGGCTGTCCACCCTGAGTTCCACCGCTCCAGGGTCTCTCCCGAGGAGATCACTGAGCAGTCGAGCCAGCCAGAGCGCCTAAGTCGAAGCAGTGGACGCCGCTATGTACTCGGCCTCGCAGCTGGACATGGCCACCACCTGTTGCTTGACCGACTGCCAGCTAATGAGGCACTTGCCGAGGAAGAAGAGGATCTCGCTTGTGCTCTTGCTAGTGTCGATGTCACCGGCGTGGTCGTTGTCGCTGTACCCGACAAGGTGTGCCTCCCCAGGGCACCTCAGGTAGTAGAGACCGTGGTCGAGAGTCCCCGCAACATAACGGATGATCCTCTTCACAGCCTGCTCATGCTCCGTCGTCGATCGCTGCAAGAACCGACTAATGTAGCCGACGAAGAATGCCAAGTCAGGCCTTGTGTGGACGAGGTAGCGAAGGCTCCCACAAGACGCCGGTACTATGTAGCATCCACCTCCTCCGTCGTGCTGTCGCGACTCAGCTTCAGCCTCTCCTCCATCGGAGTGAGAGCTGGGTTGCAGTCGTCGACGTAGACACCCACCAGCAGGGCACTTCCTCCATTGCCCCGTCGATAGATGGCCGCCTCGTGCGGGCTTGGCGTGAAACCCATTCCTTTGAGCGTGGAATCCAGCTTGGCATTCCACGCCCTCGGTGCCTGTCGCAGGCCATAGAGAGCCTTGCGCAGGCGCAACACCTTGCCCTCCTTGCCAGGGATCGCAAAACCTGGCGGCTGGTGTACGTAGACCTCCTCCTTCAAGTCGTCGTTAAGAAACGCCGACTTGACGTCCATGTGATGAACGTGCCAGCCCTGCTAGGCTGACAACGCAAGGAGGAGTCGCACAGATTCCATCCGTGCCACGGGGGCGAAAGCATCGTCGAAGTCGATCCCCTCCTGCTGTAGGAAATCGCGTGCCACCAAGCGAGCCTTGTGCTTGACGATGGCGCCGGCTTCATCCCTCTTCAGTTTGAACACCCATTTAAGGGTGATCGCGCGATGACCATGAGGGAGATCAGCGAGCTCCCAGGTGCGGTTCGTCTCAACCGCGTCCATCTCCGACTGCATCGCGGCACGCCAAGCCGCATGTTTCTCGGCCTCCGCGAAAGACCGAGGCTCACCATCGTCGCATGCAAGATGCAACTCTCCTGCCAGTATACGAGATGCAGGGCATGGCACCGACGAGTCGATGAGAAGGCCCTCCACCCTTCGATACCGCAACGGCTCGCCGTCGTAGCACGCGTCGACGCGCTCCTCGTCGCGGGACAGAGGGGTCACGAGCTCCACTGGGTCGTGCTCGACACGAGCTAGTGTCGGAGAGGACGTTCCCGGAGAGGGTACCGTCGGTGCTGGAGTACGTGGTGGCGAAGAGCTCGCTGTAGCCGAAGTCGTGGTTGGAGTGCGTGGTGGTGAAGAGCTCGTTGTAGCAGGAGCTGGAGAGTTTGGCGCTGGAGTCGGTGGAGACTTGGGGGCTGGGGTAGACCTGCTCGGAGAAGAGTTGCCTACTCCCCCAGCTCCCTCAAAGTGGACGTACTCGATGGTGAAGTCGTACGTCGGAGTCGTGTCGTCGTCCACTGCCTTGTCCCACGCCCATCCTCGCCCTTCGTCGAACACTACGTCGCGCGCCGTGCGCACACGCTGTGTTCTTGGGTCAAGGATGCGGTAGGTCTTCGAGCCCTCCGCGTAGCCAATGAACACCCCCGGGGTGCTCCTATCGTCGAGCTTGCTGATGTGGCCAAGCTCCTTGGTGAACGTGAGGCAGCCGAAGACCCGTAGGTGAGAGACCGCCGGCTTGCGCCCATGCCAAGCCTCGTACAGTGTCATCCCGTTGAGAGCCTTGGTGGGCGAGCGGTTGAGGATGTAAACCGCTGTCACCACCGCCTCTCCCCAGAAGACAGCTGACATTCCTCTCTGCTTGAGGAGAGCCCGAGCCATCCCCACAACCGTCTGGTTGCGTCGCTCGACGACGCCGTTCTGCTGCGGCTGTACGGCGCGGAGTAGTGGCGCTGAACGCCCTCATCCGCGCAGTACGACGCGAACTCAGCCGCCGTGAATTCGCCGTCGGTGCGCAGCACGCGCAGCTTGCGGCCGCACTCCGCCTCCGCAGCGACCTGCACACGCCTGATGGCGTTCGCAGCCTCTCCCTTGCTGCCAAGGATCATCACCCACATGTAGCGGGAGAGATGGTCGACGAGCAGCAATAAGTAGTGTCGTCCTCCTGGTGTGGCTGGTGTCACCGGGCCACACAAGTCCTCATGCACGAGCTCGAGCCTCTCCTTGGCTTGGAAGCTCGACTGTTGGAGAAAGGGGAGTTGTCTCTGCTTTGTCAACACGCAGACATCGCATTATTGCTCCACATGGTCAAGACAAGGCAGGCCTCGTACCATCTCCTTGGCACTGAGTCGCTTCAAGGCCTCGAAGTTATGGTGCCTGAAGCGCTCGTGCCATTGCCATGCCCCGTCGTCTCGACGAGCAGCAAGGCAGCAAGGTTGTGCCACCTTCACATTGAGGATGTATAGCCGATTTGGACTCCTGCGTACCTTGGCAAGAAAGCGACGAGAGGGATCCCAGATCCTCATGACTCCATGCTCGACCGCCACGCGCGAACCGTTCTCATCCAGCTGTCCCAAGCTGATGATAGAGTTCCTCAACCCTGTGCTCACCAGACGTGGCGGTGAAGACGACTGAGCCGGCGCCCTTGATCTCTACGCCGGAGGCGTCCCCAAACTTGACGGAGCCTCGAACGCTAGAGTCAAGCTCGGTGAACTCTCGTCGGCCGGTCATGTGATGAGTGGCGCCGGTGTCGAGGCACCATCCTTCGATCATGTCCTTGTTGGAGCCGTCGCCGAGGAAAGCCCGTGCTTTCGACTCATCAAGGTGGAGGAGTGTCGCTGCGGCCGGTGCCGCTGGAGATGGCTCGATGCTTGCATGTGCCAGGAGCAGGGTCTCCTCCTCCGCCTCCGCCTGTGCGACGTTGGCATGACCACGTCGTGGCTGCCGACATTCCCTGGCCCAGTGGCCAAGCTTGCCGCAGTTGTGACAGCCGTCGTCTCGTGCCGGCTTCTTGTTGCCGACGGCGCCGCCTTGGGCACCTCCACGGGCACCACCCTCAGCATGTCCTCGCGCCCCGGCCTGGGCGCCTCCACGCGCCTTGCGCTGCTTGCCGCGTTTGCGGCCTCATGTCGAGGACTCCCCCTTCTTCTTGTCACCCTGACAGGCCTCCCACTGCTCCCGAGTGAGATGTAGCTTCCCGCCGATAGTGATAGGCCCAGAGGGAGCCTGTGGTTCGTCGCCGTCGACCATCTTGAGACGACCTATCGCTTCTTCGATCGTCATCGTGCAGAGGTCTACCAGAGACTCGATCGAGCGAGCAATCTGCTTGTACTTCTCGGGGATGCAACGGAAGAGCTTCTCAACAGCTCTCTCCTCATCGTAGGTGTCGTCGCCGAACTACACCATCTTCTGCAACAGAGTGTTGAGGCGGAGAGCAAAGTCATCAACATCCTCACCTGGCTTGAAGGCCAGGTTCTCCCACTCCTTGCGAAGTGCCTTGCAGTTTGGTCTTGCGGGCACGGTCGCTGCCGATGCGGGTCGCATCGATGGCGTCCCAGGCCTCCTTGGCAGTCCGCTTCTGGGAAAGCGAAAACTGCATCTCGGACAGGACTGCAGCAATGAGGGCATCCAGCGCCCGCCGATCCTCGTGGTAGTCGACGTCGCCGTACCGAACTGCTTCCCACATTTGGCGAACCTGGAGCCGTACCCTCATCACCGCGGCCCACTCGACGTAGTTGGTCTTGGTGAGGGTAGGCCACCCACCGCCGGGACCGATGTCCCTGACAATGGCCTGGGCCATGCGGCGACCATGGTACCGATCTGGGGAGGGAGAGTCGCGTCGCGTGCGCCCTGGCCCGGAGCGCCGTCAGCGCGTCGGCGCCTATCTGGGCTGCCTCCACGCGCGTCCCCATGGGGATGCGCGGCTGCCCACTGTGCCGCCTGCTCTCGCGCTGCTTCCCTCGCCAGCCTGAGCTCTTCGTCGGTGTTGTCGTCGACAGAAGCAGAGCTGCCAGCTCTACTGCCGTGCAGAACCTCGAGCTCTGCTGCCGCCGAACGTGCAGCATCCGCCGCCTCCGCTGCTTCTACTTCCGCTCTCGCTGCTGCCAGTTCCGCTGCCGCCAGCCGTGCTGCCCTCGCCGCTGTCGCTGCAACCGCTGCTGCTGCTCGCTCGTGTTCTTGTGTCGCGGCGACCTCGGCTTCCTGCTGGCGCCGCGCACTCGAAGTGACCGAGCGTAGGGACATGGTGGGCTAGTGAGGGGTCGCTGCATGTGGAAGAGGTTGTCTCAGACGAAAGGCTGCTCGTCTGAGCAAGAGAGGAAGGAACAGTTGGAGCTCTTGCTACCGACTGAGTGTGGGGAGAGGCGGGAAGGAGATGAACACGAGATGTTTAGGCTGCAAGATAGTTTGGCTCTGATACCAATTGTAAGTAGAGGGACTCTAACTCTCATCAAGAGGACGACACTATGAGTTGGGGCAATTTTCTGTTTATTTCCTCAAACACTACACAATGTCATACCCATCTAAGGGTTGGAGACCCATATTTATAGCCCTAGAGGCTGCACTACCACACCTTCTCACACACACTACACAACAGGATTGTCCTCTAGATGCTAAAGAGACTACAGAGGACAGTCAAAAGCGATTGTTGTCCTCTAGATACTAAAGAGACTACAGAGGACAGTCAAAAAGCGACTGCTGTCCTCTAGATGCTAAAGAGACTACAGAGGACAGTCAAGTTGTCCTCTAGATGCTAAAGGACTACAGAGGACAGTCAAAAACGACTGTTGTCCTCTAGATGCTCAAGACTTATTCCATCACCTTCGCCGGTTTTTCTAGCGTGCGCTCTGTGTAGGTTTTGGGCCCGGTTTTACTTAAAACTTGATCAATTCCATTATTCTTAATTGAGAGCAGAGCTCTTGCCATTACGTTCAAAAAAGACCCGATGAATGAACCCTCTCGTGTTTAGCCTGCTGACAAACCCCACATTGCTTGACAAAACTGATTACATCCGATTTTAAACCGTTCCACCAAAACACACGTCTGACTCGATGGTAAGTCGCTTTACTGCCATAATGACCTCCCACCACGCTGTCATGTAACACTGAAATCACCTCTTCAAAGCAGAGGCCAAATTCGACTCCCCTTTCGAATAATACCCTGTTGCAAAGAGAAACCCTACTCATTGGGGCTGGAGACTGCTGGTTGAGCGTTTTGAGCATCCTCATCAGTCACATAAGAATTGATAGCCTCTTTAATCCACCCTAGTTGCACCTCAGACACTGTCTGCAAAGCCATAAAGTGCCCCACTCGGGACAATGCGTTGGCAGCAACATTGTCCTTGTCTTTCCGATAAACAACCTTGAACTGCAGCCCCATAAGCTTAGCAATAGCCCTTTTCTGCAAATCACACTGCAGTAACTGATCATCAAAAAAACTGAGAGCTTTATGGTCGGTTTTGATACAAACTCAGCACGGTGAAGGTACTGACGCCACCTTTCTACTGCCAGCAAGTCAATAACAAAGCCAAGAACTCTTTCATAAATGGGCAACTTGAGTCTTACTCAGATAAGCAATGGGTCTGTGTTTTTGCATCAACACTGCTCCTACTCCATCACAAGCATCAGTTTCCACCATGAAAGGCTCATCAAATTGAGGCAAAGCTAAGACTGGGGTAGACTGCATAGCTTGTTGCAAGGCTTGAAAAGCTATCTCAGCCTCCTTGCCCCACTGAAATGCTTTGTGCTGCAACAATTTGCTAAGGGGTTTGGCAATCACACCATAGTGTCTCACAAACCACTTCTGTAATAACCAGTCAAACCCCAAAAAAACCTCAACTCAGTCACAGAGGTAGGAGTAGGCCAATTCTTCATAGCTTCAGTTTTGAAAGGATATGTAGCCACCCCTTGTTGAGAGATGATGTGGCCCAAATAAATCAGTTCAATTATACCAAAAACACACTTTGTCTTCTTGACAAAGAAGTGATGTTCCCTCAACCTGTCCAAGACCATTCTAATATGAGTCACATGCTCTGCACAAGAGGGACTACATATCAAAATATCATCAATAAACACCATAGAAAATTTCCTAAGAAAGGGTGCTAACACTGAGTTCATAGCACATTAGAAAGTAGCAGGGGCATTAGTGAATCCAAATGGCATAACTCTGAACTGATAATGGCCATGATGAGTTTTAAAGGTTGGTTTGTATTCATCAGCCTCCCCCATCTTTATATGGTGGTACCCAGTAGTGAGATCCAAGCTAGTAAAGAATTGTGTCCCTGCCAACGCATCCAATATCTCTTCCACTAAAGGCATAGGAAATTTGTTCTTAATTGTCAATGCATTCAACTTCCTGTAGTCCACACAGAATCTCCATGAGCCATCTTTTTTATTCACCAATAATGCTGGAGAAACAAATTGACTGACACTAGGAATGATGAGGCCAGCATCGAATAGGACAGTGTCTCTCAATTTCATTCTTGTGAAATGGTGAATACCTATAAGGTCCGGAATTGACTGGAACAGCCCTTGGTATCAAAGGAATATGTTGTCATAAGGCCTGACAGAAGCAAGCTGAGTGGGGACTGTAAAAATGTCAAATACCTGAAGCAAAAGCTGAATATCTGCTTCCAGGGTGTCCTTCAATTCAACCATGGGTTCCAACAAGACAAAAGCCCAAACCTCATTTCCTTTCACACATTTGTGCACTTGAGCAACTGACACATCCTAAACTGATGAGGGATCCTTCACTCCAACCCCATACAAAGTTACCTGAGTATCGTCATCCACAAATCTTAGCACTTTCTGTTCCCAATCACAGTGCATTGGACTATGATTTGTGAGCCAATCATACCTCAGAACTGCATCAAAAGCACTCAAAGACAATACTCTCGTATCAGTATGATAAAAGTGCCCATTAGCCCACCATTCCAACCGTTTTACCATAGTGGTGCTAATCATGGAATGCCCATTGGCCACCTTCACAGTCACAGGCTGACAAGAGTTGACAGCTAACCCCAACTGCTGAACCATATGTTCACTAATAAAACTGGTGGAACTACTGAGTCAATCAGCATTAGCATCACTAGCTTGTGTACAATAGATCTAACTCGCATGCTATTGTCACTATCAGGTCCAGCCAAAGCCTGCATAGATAATTGACAGGACATCTTCCTGTGACAACTGCTGCAAAATTTCATTAGTCAACACCATCGATATATCTTTAGTAACTACAGCATTAAGTTGTACTGGACCCAGTTTAGTACACTTTGCAATATGCCCTGGCTCAAACTTGTCACCACAAGCATAGCATAAACCATTCAGTCTTCTAAACTCTCTGCATCTCTCCTTGGACAAATCCACCCCAATTGCTGACCCTTACCCTCCAATGGACTGGGAATAGACTAGTCGGGACCTGTCACTGCCCTTTATACTTGCTGCGCTCCAGTACTTCCTGTTGCAATTGTGCTAGTAACATCGCCTTATCAACTGTGGTGGGTAACTGCACCTGCACCGCGTTCTGAATATCAGGTTTAAGATCATGCACAAACTGAGTCACGAAGAAGATTTCATCCAGTTCAGCATTGTGCACGACTGCACGGCAGCACCATATCGGACCTGCTCGAATTCAGTTATATAAGCCTCTGATGGAATAAGTCTTGAGCATCTAGAGGACAACAGTCGCTTTTGACTGTCCTCTGTAGTCTCTTTAACATCTAGAGGACAGCAGTCGCTTTTTGACTGTCCTCTGTAGTCGCTTTAGCATCTAGAGGACAACAGTCGCTTTTGACTGTCCTCTGTAGTCTCTTTAGCATCTAGAGGACAATCCTGTTGTGTACTGTGTGTGAGAAGGTGTGGTAGTGCAGCCTCTATGGCTATAAATATGGGTCTCCAACCCTTAGATGCGTATGGCATTGTGTAGTGTTTGAAGAAATAAACAAGAAAATTGCCCCAACTCATAGTGTCATCCTCTTGATGAGAGTTAGAGTCCCTTTACTTACAATTGGTATCAAAGCCAAACTATCCTGCAGCCTAAACATCTCGTGCTCATCTCCTTCCCGCGCCTCTCCCCACACTCAGTCGGCAGCAAGAGCTCCAACTGTTCCTTCCTCCCCTGCTCAGACGAGCAGCCTTTCGTCTGAGACAGCCTCTTCCGCACGCAGCGACCCCTCACTAGCCCACCATGTCCCTACGCTCGGCCACTTCGAGTGCGCGGCGCCAGCAGGAGGCCGAGGTCGCCGCGGCACAAGAACGCGAGCGAGCAGCAGCGGCGGCTGCAGCGACAGCGGCGAGGGCAGCACGATTGGCGGCGGCGGAACTGGCAGCGGCGAGAGCGGAAGTAGAAGCAGCGGAGGCGGCGGATGCTGCACGTGCGGCGGCAACAGAGCTCGAGGTTCTGCGCGGCAGTAGAGCTGGCAGCTCTGCTTCTGTCGACGACAACACCGACGAAGAGCTCAGGCTGGCGAGGGAAGCAGCGCGAGAGCAGGCGGCATAGTGGGCAGCCGCGCATCCCCATGGGGGCGCGCGTGGCGGCAGCCCGGATACGCGCTGACGGCGCTCTAGGCGGAGGCGCACGCGGCGGCAGCCCAGACGGGCGTAGACGCGCCGGCGGTGCTCCCGGCGGCGGCGACCGAGTCGACGGAGATCGCGGCCTCTACAGGCGGCGCGGTTCTCCCTCCCCGGATCGGTACCATGGTCGCCGCATGGCCCAGGCCATTGTCAGGGACATCGGTCCCGGCGGTGGGTGGCCTACCCTCACCAAGACCAACTACGTCGAGTGGGCCGCGGTGGTGAGGGTACGGCTCCAGGTTCGCCACATGTGGGAAGCAGTTCGTTACGACGACGTCGACTACCACGAGGATCGGCGGGCGCTGGATGCCCTCATTGCTGCAGTCCCGCCCGAGATGCAGTTTTCGCTTTCCCAGAAGCGGACTGCCAAGGAGGCCTGGGACGCCATCGTTGCGACCCGCATCGGCAGCGATCGTGCCCAAAAGACCACACTGCAGGCACTTCGCAAGGAGTGGGAGAACCTGGCCTTCAAGCCAGGTGAGGATGTTGATGACTTTGCTCTCCGCCTCAACACTCTGTTGCAGAAGATGGTGCAGTTCGGCGACGACACCTACGATGAGGAGAGAGCTGTTGAGAAGCTCTTCCGTTGCATCCCCGAGAAGTACAGGAAGATTGCTCGCTCGATCGAGTCTCTGCTAGACCTCTCCACGATGACGATCGAAGAGGCGATTGGTCGCCTCAAGGTGGTCGACGGCGACGAACCACAGGCTCTCTCTGGGCCTATCACTATCGGCGGGAAGCTACATCTCACTCGGGAGCAGTGGGAGGCCTGTCAGGGTGACAAGAAGGGGGAGTCCTCCTCGACACGAGGCCGCAAACGCGGCATGCCGCGCAAGGCGCGTGGAGGCGCCCAGGCCGGGGCGCGAGGACATGCTGAGGGTGGTGCACGTGGAGGTGCCCAAGGCAGCGCCGTCGGCAACAAGAAGCCGGCACGAGACGACGGCTGCCACAACTGTGGCAAGCTTGGCCACTAGGCCAGGGATTGTCGGCAGCCACGACGTGGCCAGGCCAACGTCGCACAGGCGGAGGCGGAGGAGGAGACCCTGCCCCTGGCACATGCAAGCATCGAGCCATCTCCAGCGGCACCGGCCGCAGCGGCACTCCTCCACCTTGATGAGTCGAAAGCACGCGCTTTCCTCGGCGACGGCTCCAACAAGGACATGATCGAAGGATGGTGCCTCGACACCGGCGCCACTCATCACATGACCGGCCGACGGGAGTTCTTCACCGAGCTTGACTCTAGCGTCCGAGGCTCCGTCAAGTTTGGGGACGCCTCCGGCGTAGAGATCAAGGGCGCCGGCTCAGTCGTCTTCACCGCCGCGTCTGGTGAGCACAGGCTGCTCACCGGAGTCTGCTACATCCCCGCGTTGAGGAACTCTATCATCAGCTTGGGACAGCTGGATGAGAACGGTTCGCGTGTGGAGGTCGAGCACGGAGTCATGAGGATCTGAGATCCCTCTCGTCGCCTTCTTGCCAAGGTACACAGGAGTCCAAATCGGCTATACATCCTCAATGTGAAGGTGGCACAACCTTGCTGCCTTGCTGCTCGTCGAGACGACGGGGCATGGCAGTGGCACGAGCGCTTCGGGCACCTTAACTTCGAGGCCCTGAAGCGGCTCAGTGCTAAGGAGATGGTATGAGGCCTGCCGTGCCTTGACCATGTGGAACAATTCTGCGATGTCTGCGTGTTGACAAAGGAGAGACGGCTCCCCTTTCCCCAGCAGTCGAGCTTCCGAGCCAAGGAGAGGCTCGAGCTCGTGCATGGGGACTTGTGTGGCCCGGTGACACCAGCCACACCAGGAGGACGACGCTACTTCTTGCTGCTCGTCGACGATCTCTCCCGCTACATGTGGGTGATGATCCTTGGCAGCAAGGGAGAGGCTGCGAACACCATCAGGCGTGTGCAGGTCGCTGCGGAGGCGGAGTGCGGCCGCAAGCTGCGCGTGCTGCGCACCGACAACGGCGGCGAATTCACGGCGGCTGAGTTCGCGTCGTACTGCGCGGATGAGGGCGTTCAGCGCCATTACTCCGCGCCATACAGCCCGCAGCAAAACGGTGTCGTCGAGCGGCGCAACCAGACGGTTGTGGGGATGGCTCGCGCTCTCCTCAAGCAGAGAGGAATGCCAGCTGTCTTCTGGGGAGAGGTGGTGGTGACAGCGGTTTACATCCTCGACCGCTCGCCCACCAAGGCTCTCAACGGGATGACACCGTACGAGGCTTGGCATGGGCGCAAGCCGGCGGTCTCTCACCTACGGGTCTTCGGCTGCCTCGCGTTCACCAAGGAGCTTGGCCACATCAGCAAGCTCGACGATAGGAGCACCCCAGGGGTGTTCATTGGCTACGCGGAGGGCTCGAAGGCCTACCGCATCCTTGACCCAAGAACACAGCGTGTGCGCACGGCGCGCGACGTAGTGTTCGACGAAGGGCGAGGATGGGCGTGGGACAAGGCGGTGGACGACGGCACGACTCCGACGTACGACTTCACCATCGAGTACGTCCACTTTGAGGGAGCTGGGGGAGTAGGCAACTCTTCTCCGAGCAGGTCTACCCCAGCCCCCAAGTCTCCACCGACTCCAGCGCCAAACTCTCCAGCTCCTGCTACAACGAGCTCTTCACCACCACGCACTCCAACCACGACTCTGGCTACAGCGAGCTCTTCGCCACCACGTACTCCAGCACTGACAGTACCCTCTCCGGGAACGTCCTCTCCGACACCAGCTCGTGTCGAGCACGACCCAGTGGAGCTCGTGACCCCTCTGTCCCGCGACGAGGAGCACGTCGACGCGTGCTACGACGGCGAGCCGTTGCGGTATCGAAGGGTGGAGGGCCTTCTCATCGACCCGTCGGTGCCAGGCCCTGCATCTCGCATTCTGGCAGGAGAGTTGCATCTTGCATGCGACGATGGTGAGCCTCGATCTTTCGCGGAGGCCGAGAAACATGCGGCTTGGCAATGCCGCTATGCAGTCGGAGATGGACGCGGTTGAGACGAACCGCACCTGGGAGCTCGCTGATCTCCCTCATGGTCATCGCGCGATCACCCTTAAATGGGTGTTCAAACTGAAGAGGGATGAAGCCGGCGCCATCGTCAAGCACAAGGCTCGCTTGGTGGCACGCGGTTTCCTACAGCAGGAGGGGATCGACTTCGACGATGCTTTCGCCCCCGTGGCACGGATGGAATCCGTGCGACTCCTCCTTGCGCTGTCAGCCCAGCAGGGCTGGCACGTTCATCACATGGACGTCAAGTCGGCGTTTCTTAACGGCGACTTAAAGGAGGAGGTCTACGTACACCAGCCGCTAGGTTTTGCGATCCCTGGCAAGGAGGGCAAGGTGTTGCGCCTGCGCAAAGCTCTCTATGGCCTGCGACAGGCACCGAGGGCGTGGAATGCCAAGCTGGATTCCACGCTCAAAGGAATGGGTTTCACGCCAAGCTCGCACGAGGCGGCCATCTATCGACGATGCAATGGAGGAAGTGCCCTGCTGGTGGGTGTCTACGTCGACGACTTGGTGATCACCGGCGCCAAGGATGTAGAGGTGGCAGCGTTCAAGGAAGAGATGAAGGCCACCTTCCAAATGAGTGACCTGGGGCATCTCTCCTTCTACCTGGGGATTGAGGTGCACCAGGGAGACTCCGGGATCACACTTCGCCAGATCGCCTACGCCAAGCGCATTGTTGAGCTGGCTGGGCTCACCGACTGCAACCCAGCTCTCACTCCGATGGAGGAGAGGCTGAAGCTGAGTCGCGACAGCACGACGGAGGAGGTGGATGCTACACAGTACCGGCGTCTTGTGGGGAGCCTTCGCTACCTCGTCCACACACGGCCTGACTTGGCATACTCCGTCGGCTACGTTAGTCGGTTCTTGCAGCGACCGACGACGGAGCATGAGCAGGCTGTGAAAAGGATCATCCACTATGTTGCGGGGACTCTCGACCACGGTCTCTACTACCCGAGGTGCCCTAGGGATGCACACCTTGTCGTATACAGCGACAGCGACCACGCCGTTGACATCGACACTAGCAAGAGCACAAGCGGGATCCTCTTCTTCCTCGGCAAGTGCCTCATTAGCTGGCAGTCGGTCAAGCAGCAGGTGGTGGCCATGTCCAGCTGCGAGGCCGAGTACATAGCGGCGTCCACTGCTTCGACTCAGGCGCTCTGGCTGGCTCGACTGCTCGGTGATCTCCTCGGGAGAGACACTGGAGCGGTGGAACTCAGGGTGGACAGCCAGTCCGCTCTGGCATTGGCCAAGAACCTCGTGTTCCATGAACGGAGCAAGCACATCCGGCTGAGATACCACTTCATCCGAGACTGCTTGGCAGAAGGGAGCATCAAGGCGCGTTACATCAACACCAAGGATCAGCTTGCAGACCTGCTCACCAAGCCCCTTGGGAAGATCAAGTTTGTTGAGCTTTGCTCGAGGTCCGGGATGGCCCAACTTTCTCACAAGACGACGCCCAAGACTTAGGGGGAGAATGATGGAATAAGTCTTGAGCATCTAGAGGACAACAGTCGCTTTTGACTGTCCTCTGTAGTCTCTTTAGCATCTAGAGGACATCAGTCGCTTTTTGACGGTCCTCTGTAGTCGCTTTAGCATCTAGAGGACAACAGTCGCTTTTGACTGTCCTTTGTAGTCTCTTTAGCATCTAGAGGACAATCCTGTTGTGTAGTGTGTGTGAGAAGGTGTGGTAGTGCAGCCTCTAGGGCTATAAATATGGGTCTCCAACCCTTAGATGGGTATGTAGTGTTTGAAGAAATAAACAAGAAAATTGCCCCAACTCATAGTGTCATCCTCTTGATGAGAGTTAGAGTCCCTCTACTTACAGCCTCAACACTTTCAGTATGCCTCAGATTCAATAACTTCCTCAAAGCTTTTGGATAGGCATCAACACCAAACTTAGCTTCTATCACAGCCACAAATTCCATCCAATTGCCCATTCCATTCCGCAGCTTATACACCTGCCATCATCGAACAGCGTTCTGTTCCATATGCATTGCTGCTGCTGACACCAAGTTGCTTCCGGTAATTTGAAAATAGTGTAGTCTACAAACTTATCCAACCAAACCACCGGATCCTCTCCAACAAATGTCGAGAATGATAGTTTTGGCAATACCTGACGACCCTGATCAGGATGCATCCGTCATACACTCTAGAGTCCCAACGTCATACACTTGATGGGTCCACCATGATCCACCCGCTTCCCGAACCGAGGTAGTCGACGACGTTGGTACGGTTCATCCCCACACTCCTCCGATTCATTCGATTTGTCTCCAAACTATCTGTCCATCTTCTCCAACCTCAATTGCGCCACCACTCGACCAGTCTCTTCTACTTTTTGAAACAACTCGTTCCTCTCCTCCGCCACTTGCTCTGACACAGATGCCGCAAGGTCGGATTGAGCTAGAAGTTGGTTCTAGACCCGTTTCCAACTCCTTCAGTTATCCGGTAAAATTGCTCAAGGCGTCGAACACCTTACTCCACTTCTCTTGACCAACTCTGTCGTAGTCCGCCATCGCCTCCAAGATGAATCTTGTCTGTGCCGATGGTTTTGCTGACAGAGCCGTGGTGACACCCTGATCCTTCCTCTGTCCTCGAATCGACCAAACTCTGGTACTACTTGTGATAGCCCTTGGCCGACGGTACGCCATACGTGAGCGACCACGACGATCGCCAGAAGTGATTCGGCGTGTGCGCTGTTTGAAAGAGTGAGATAAGTCTTCTGGAACAAATTCTGTTATTTAGTTTTTCATACCCCACCTGACGGCCACTTGGGTATTTAAACGCTTACAACACCGGCCCACGGCCCACACGACTCCACAACCCACACAGAAGCCCACCAATCACAACTTGCTCCCCTACCCATATTACTTACTGCCAACAGTGTGCCGCCTACTGACTACTGCAGACTCATATCACCATCTCCTCCCGTGTAGCGTCCCACACGCTTACAAGACATTACAAAATAGTGTCAAAGGGAGGGAGGGGGTGGCTACCCCATGTTTGGTTCCTGTTACAACACTGAAATCTAACATGTAAATGCAGTAGAAAATTCCTAACTCCTCTTTATGATTTATCTCTTTCTGTTTGGCTCCCTTAATAACTGTTCTAATCCTCTGCCACTGCTATGAAACAAATTAATCATCTACACAACCTCAAATGCTCCCGTGATGTGTACAATAAATAGAAAGTGGTAAATAATGTGAGAAACCATTATGAATTTCAAAAGTCCAATTAATTTAGAGCTGTCAAGTTCAACTAGAAACGTCAATGAAAACCAATAAAAACACACTTACAAAGCCCAGTTCCTCCATGGTTCAACTTTCAGAAACCGGAAAAGGCTGTATAAATCCTCCAAATTGTTCTGTGAGTAAAGTAAACTTCATAAATTTGAATGCATAAGCACCTAGTACGCAAATACATGCGTGAAAAATAAGAGTAAAATGTCGGCTCCATAATCCTGCATTAGGGATAAACATGATATGTTCAGGGAATTCTAACAAAGACCGATAGATCTACACATATTCTCACCTGAATTGGTGTACCAGTGAGACACCAGCGCCGATCTGCAGTCAGAGCAGCCGCAGCTAGGGATATCAAACTTTTAGAAGATTTTATCATGTGTGCTTCGTCAAGCACAACTCTGAACCAATGTACAGAGTACAAAGCCCCATTTTCTGTTGAACCCTAGCCAAGCAGATATCAAAAGTTCAGTCAAGAATAAGTTTGCATAATTCAAACTAAATATTAATAGCAATGGACCCAGCAGTTCCCCATCATTGCATCCATACTTTGGTCAATGTGGCTATCTTGTTTATGCATGTATGGACCAAATTTAAGCAAGCCATATTTTACCAATAAGATTGTGTAAGTATGACATGAAGGATCAAATGCAGAAACATGGTGGGAAGGACAAAAGACAAGCAAATGGGTAATGCATTATCTGTATTATTTTGATAAAAAATGGACACAAGTAAAAGTAGAAGATGTCAAATCAAGTGGCTATAGTAGTAAGAGTATGCAAATGACCAATCAATCGCATGGTCTGGTGCTATCTAGGTTATCTTAATTCTTAACCAATGAATTTTTTACAAAAGCTTGAACATAATAAGAGTAAACTGAAAGAGATATAAGATCTCAGAGCTTACATCGATTGAAAACTCTGATGACACAACACCATATGTAGTCAGGACAATATCACTCTGACCAATGATGCTTGCATCTTTTGGCCTGTTTTGTCCATAGTGAACATATATATTCGCAGTGCCTGGCTTAGTATGAGCTTCAATCTCTGCCTGTTATTCATAACATCAACTCTAGTGTTCAGAAAAATAGTTGAAAGAAACACTTAAAGATGAAATTGGTAAAGCAAGTCAAAATTATGTTAACCTCTTATCTTTTACTTTTCTGCAGCAAATAAGCACACATATAATGTAGCATAGGCAATGGTGGGGTGGTGCCACAATTAGAACTATACCTTCCACTGACTAATTAGTGTCATTGGACAGATAATTAGATTGCTTCCTCCAATAAGTGGGGCCTTAGGTTTCTTGTGTTTGCTAAAAGAGAAAGGGTTAGCAAGCTTCTTCACAGCATCATGCGATTCACCCAACCCACTAGCTTCTCTAGGGGTCTGAGCAGCATTCTGAGTTGTGATGCATCCTTTGCTAGAATCAGAAAGAAGAAGAGCTATCGTCATAATAGTCTTCCCCAGTCCCATTGCATCTGCCAGAATCTTAATTTTTACTCCAGTTAATAGAATTGATCGTAAAATCAACCAGAAACGATAGCTATCATAGAAATGCTAAACATAAAGAAATACAATATTAAAAATATTCTTACTCCTCCTCTAGAAAGTTGTAATGTACTAGGAAATTCAGTTGTAGCATCGCCTGAAAACACGTTCAAGTACAAAACGAGTTCCCTCCTGAAATAAATGCAATAAAATATGAAATGTAATGTCCAACTATTGCCAGAATGGTTATTAAAAACAGCTCATATAACACATGCATACTTATCCTCAAGTTTGTATGCTTCCCAACAAGGGTGAAGGGTTGTAGCGGCATCCTGGGAAGAACTACCTTTCTCAAGCTGCAGCATCCAATGAAGTGCCTGCTTTTGATAAGAGCGTAGATCACACATCAGAGAATCAGGGGGAGCCCTTTCCTACAAAATATAAATTCAGAGCACACTGAGGTCAGGATAATATCCACTAGTTGCTGAAACACTGCACAACGATGGGCTGTTGAATTACCTCTAGTGCACAGCTGTCTGAGATCCCAATTATATCATCCAAATCTGAATCTGAAACAGTTTCTTCACCATGATCATCTTCGTTTCCATCAGAAGACAACCTCAATCTGCCGGATGTCAGCTTTGCAGCAGGAGACCCTATACTGCTCTGTTCAGGCAGAAAAAACATAAAAGGCCAATATCTATTATTTTGATAGCAGTGTAACGAATGAAGTACTAAACTATTACCTTTGTTTCAGTTGGCCGCTTCCTGGAATAAAGATCTTCTGGAGTAAAAGCGGCCTGTTTTCAATTTATGTCAAACCAAAAAAAATCAGACCATACTAAAATGTTGATTCCAGAGAAAGAGGAATGCATGTGACTTAAATGGACTTGTTTCTTTTAATGTCTTTTTATACCTTTATCCACATTCTAAAATCATATGTTGTACAATGTTGGGGTAAAGATATATAAATGGTTCTCATACTTCTTAATTTTTTGCTTTCAGTGTTCATCAGTGACTGTTCAAAAAATATTTATCAACGCTACGCTAATTTCATGATACCAAAGAACACCTAATTACAATTGTACAAACTTTGGCAATGCATATTTATACATTCACCTATCCAAGAGCTTTAAATTGGTAGACTTTTGCAGTGCATTTGCACTAGATAATAAACGAGCAGGGGATGATAAGAGCGCACAGCTCACCTTAATAAAAGGAGCAAGTCCTATCAATTTGAAAAGTGCAGGTAGGGGGTGAAATGTGGAGTCATATGGAGCAAATCGAGCTGCTTTGGGTGACGATTGCTTTTGATCATGAAACATTGAGCTGTTGATATATATACTACAAAGTACAAGACCTCAGCGAAGGTGGTGTAGTCAAGCAACAAAGATGCTAAATTGCATATAAACTGGACTTAGTTTCAGTCGTGGTTTGTATACCTCACTGACAAGAGGACAGTGTCCATAATGGTAAGCACCTCGGGAGCTGATTTGCACGAGCCCTTGACTTTTAACTTGTTCTCTTTGAGAAGGGGAAGGAGGCACCTTGCCCACTCATTGGGGATGCGACCCACCTAAAACAGCAACAAATTGTTCATACAATAGCTTGATGCACTGCCAAGATGGGGTGGGCAGCAATGATGAAGTAGTGTACCTCCCCGTGGCTCGGGGTGGAGAAGCGCATGATCTCGGAGGAGCAGGAAGCTAGGGCGGGACGGCTCGGACGGCTCTTGCCCACGGCGGTTGTGGCATTGGGGAAGCTGAAGGTGACCACGTCCCCTGAGGTAATTCGCCTTCCCTTGCAGGTGGACAGCCCCACCATCTCGGCGCTCCCCACCAGCCACCAGTGCTCCTCGCTGCCACCGTTGCTTGTAGTGGACTTAGGTTTCTCTGCCGTGGGCATGGGCCGGGTAGGGGCTTTGCATGGTGGGGTTGAGTCGACGAGGGCTTTGGCGGGTTTCCCCGGCGAAGGGGAGGGCGATGGACAGGGAAAGGGAGACGGCGACGGCGGGAGAGGTGGCGCAGCCTTGTTGAGGTCGAGGAGGATGTTAATGGCCTTGGTGGGGTCGTCGCCGGCCATGTGGAGAGCACGGATGATGTCCATCTCCGGTGTACCCTCGCCAAGCACCATGCGCACAATGGCCACTTGCTCCTCCCGCTCCTTCACCATCTCCCACGCAAGAAGGCGGCGGCGGCTCTGCTCGCACCCGGCCGGCGAAATTTCCCCAGAACTCCTGCTTCGCGCCGCCGACTATTAGATTTCGCGGGAAGGTGGGAGGGCTAGACCGATTTGCCCTCGCAACACTTAGGACATGTGCAACATAATGCTTTGGAACAATTTTCTAAATATAAAAGACAGCTTCAAAAAACTACATAATACAATCCTAAATCTCTAAGTAATAAATGCAATCAAAATATAATAATGTATAGGGAGTGTTGGAACTTGCTCTCCCGAGCAAGATGATCCAACGCGAGAGTGAAAGTAATGCAAACAAGGTTTTAGGTTAGTAAGACAATTGCTCTGTTAATCTAGCCTCTTAAGGGCACTGTGCGAGGGTATTTATAGGTGCCTGAGTACCCAGCGTCTTGGATTAAGGACGCATGTGCCCTCAGGCGCCTAGGTCATCCCCGGAATATTCCCATAAAGCAGGGTTACAGACTGTCATTACAGAAAAGCCTTTACAAATCGGGCCCGTAATACACTCAGCCGCGCGGGACCTGTTACAATGGGTCGAATTCCACGTGGGCCTTCGTGTTGGACGAGGACGCGAGACGGGGCGACCTCGTCATAGGCCTTCGTCTTGCAGCGTGTTGGACGAAGGGTGAAAATTGTCGGTCGCTTTGCCTCCGTTGGTGTGGCGAGATCGGCGAAGGCATCGAGCGAAGGGTAGCGTCTTCGCTTTTGCCCCAACATTTGCCCTCCGAGGGACCAGTTTGACTAAGTCATCTGGTGCCGAAGACGTCGCTAGATGGTGGAGACGCTGCCCTCGCTCGAAGTGGTTCCGCGGGGGTTTTTGATGTGACCGTTGACGGACGCGCACTGTTGGACTGCGGGTTTCCCGAAGCGTCGCGTCCTGTGTATAAAAAGGGGGCGGGGCGGCGCGGGTCAGGTACTCTTTCTGTGCGCCGCAAAACCCTAGCCTCCTCTTGAAACTGTTTGATCGTTCGCCTGCCCTCCTTGCTCCTACTCATCGGAGATCTGGCCCGCGTGAAGCAGACTGCCCACCGCCGCCGACGGTACGTAGCTATGCCGTCCTCTTCCTCTTTTGCTGCTGATACACCGCCGACCGGCGCATCGTCCGAGGAGACACTGAGCAACGTCGCGGCGGAGGAGTTGCATCCTGGTGATATAGTGGAGTTTGGCGTGTCGCGGATGTCCTCGGTCCGCGTGCAAGATATGCAACAGCTTGGATATTTTGGCAGTGGAGTGGGGCGTGTCCCGGGGGCGGAGGAGGTCCCCGAGCCCGAAGGCGAGTTGGTTGCTTTTGAGGCTTTTTTCGCCGCTGGCCTTCGTCTGCCTGCGCATCGATTCGTGGCGGAGGTCCTGCGGAGATTTGAGGTCCAGGTCCACCAGTTGACGCCGAATGTCGTGGTGGCCCTAGCGAAGTATGTCTGGGCGACGACTTCGTATGGCGGTCAGCCCTCTATGGAGGTCTTCGCAAAACATTATTGTCTGCATTGGCAAAAGAGGAAAATTGGACATGAGATTGCACAATTTGGATCGTGCACATTTACGCCGAAGACCGGCAAGACTTCGATGGAAGTCGTGGAGTTGGTTCCCTGCGCCCGCAATAAGTGGGGCAACTGGTGGGAATTCTGGTTTTACGTTTCCGAAGGCACAGTCGAAGAACACCCAGGGCTCCCCGTGGCCGTCATGTGCTCGCATTATTACGTAGCGTACCCATAGTTTGAGGTAGCGGAGGATGATGAAGACGAAGGAGCCCTTCGGTGCGCTGCCCGCATGAGTAGCGGGCGCGATCTTGTTGAGGAATTTGTCGGGTATGGGGTATGGCCCTTGGCGCATGGCTGGGCGCTGGGCGAAGTATGCCCTCGCGAGATGCCCTCCCGGGGCGGGCAGCTGGTGCGAAGTCCTGCCTTCGCGCTGGATTTGCGTGGCCGAGATCCCGCCGCATTCGTGCGTGAAGCGGAAGACGGTGCGGCGAGGATCGTGGGGCGCTACGTGCCGAGGACAGAGGGTCTGCGGAGCTGGGATATCCGTGGGTCCAATGACAGGTTGAATCGGGTCTTCGAATTGAACCGCTTGTCGTACGGTGGTTATCCCGGGGAAGACGCCGCCGACCGCCGCGGGAAGAAACCGATGGGCGGTACCGAGGAAGGGCCCTCGCAGGAGGCTGCCTCGGCCGCTAAGAAGACAAAATTAGGTACTATAGTGGGGGAATGGGGGTGTCTGATAATTTTGCTTTGGAGTTGATGGGGACATGTGCGGCCCCCGGGGGAAGGATGTCTTCGCCCGAGCTCCGGGAGTCTTCGGCACGAATGCTGGAGGTTACCGGGGGTCCATGGCCAAAAAATCTTCCGATCCCCTGGGCGGAGGGCAAAGACATGTCTACGTCTCGTATAGCTCGTGGCTTGAGGATTTTCCCTTACGGACGGAATATTGCTGCTGTTGTGTCGGCAGTGATGAACAAGGATCGTCAGGACGCTGCGCAGAAGCGCCGGACGGTTATCAGGCTCGCCGATCCTAGGCGTGAGGCGAAGAAAGCGCGGGGTAGCGCGAAGGCTGCTGCCCCCCGGCAGTAGCCAGTCGGCGCTGGCTGCGAAACCGGCCGCGCCCAGATCCAGCAAGGCGTCGGAGAGCGCGAAGGCTGTCATCTCGTCGCTGGCGGAACCAAGCCTCCCCCGGCGAGGCTGCGAAAGTACGGGAGGTGACTTCGCCGGGGAAACGCGTTGCCAACTTCGGCACGAACATTAGCGTGGAGGACTATTTTTTTGGTAAGTTAGTTTTTTTTTGAGGTCTTCTGACCGGTGATACGTTGCAGGGTCGGGCGAGGGGCAATTGGTTGTTGTCCCGCCTGCGGTGGCAACCACGGCGTCAACTGCGGTGGTTGGGGTGAAGGGTGCCACTTTCTGCGCGAGCGACGAGATTCCGTCAGCCGCTGCCGTCAAGGACGTGGCGGGCTCCATGTCCCGGCGGCTGAGGGAGGTGTCGCAGCAGCTGTCGTAGCAGCTAAGTCAAGTGAGTTGAGCTGGACTTCAGTGTTTGCTGTTTCCATGGGGATTATGGTCTCATGTGTTTCTGTCAGGCGGTCGACTTCGCCGACCGCGTGGCGTTGGGTGCCCTGACTGCAGATGTGGCTGCCGAAGTCGAGAGACTTTGGGCGTAGCACGCGGATGCCGTCCGGGAGAAGTCAGCTGCAGAGAGCAAAAACCGCAGGCTAGCGGAGAAGGTGGCCGCCTTGGAGGCCGAGAAGACGGACCTCCGGCGCCAGCTGGTGGAGGAGAGGAGGGAGGCAAACCAGGCCATCTCTGAGGCGCAGGCTGCACAGGTGGAGGCCAAAGTGGCGCGGTCGGAGGGAAGCCTCGCCAGCTAACGCGCCGAGGAGTGGGAGGCAGTGTATGTTCCTTTGCCCAGGAACGAAGTCTCTTTCTATATTGCGCGCGGCCTGCTGGTTGCCGTAGACTGTGATCGTGCCTTGCGGACCCGGGATCTTCATGAATAGGTAAAGTCTGTGAATGGCTGCCTCAAACTTGTTGATGGAGCCCCGACTCATTATGGCATTGTACGGGTACACCATGTCGACGATGTCGAAAGTGACTTGCTCACTTCGTGCATTGGGTGCTACACCGAAGGAGAGAGGTAGCTCTATTTTGCCGACAGGAAAGGTGCCCTTGCCGCCAAAACCATACAGTAGGTTGTCCGAAGGCTTAAGCAAGTTGTGGCTGATGCCCATGCGGTCGAAGGCGTGGAGGAAAATGATATCCGCCTGGCTGCCGTTGTCAACTAAGACTTTGTGCAGGTCCCAGCCTGCCACGCTGTAGTTGATAACCATGGCGTCGATGTGGGGTGCGCTGCGCAGGTCGACGTCTCGGGCGTCGAAGGTCAATGGCACATGGGACCATTTTGTCTGCACGACTGGACCAGTGACGACGACGTGGTTGATGCTGCGGTAGTGGTCCCTCTTCTGTCGCTTTGTGTCGAAGTCGACGCTGGACCCCCTAGTGATCATGTGAATGACTCCGCGATACGGCTGATCGGCGAAGTCTTCTTGTTTTGGTGCTTGGGGTGGTTGGGGTGGTGGATGTTTGGCTGTTGCGGGTGTGGAGGTGGGAGTGGGGGAGGTACGATTTGTACCTCCTAGTGGTGTTGGTACGCGTGGTTAGGTGGATGCTGAGCAGGGCCGTGGTTGTATGGCTGAGGGAGTTGTTGATATGTGTGCGCGACAACTCTAGGGTTGTCGGCTGGTTGCGCCCGAGACATCCTGTCTCTGGTGGCCTTCGTTTCTGGGCAGTCTCTTGTAGGGTGCGTGCAATCTTTGCCGTGGAACAAGCAGTAAAATCTGCGCGGCTGTTGCGCCCGTCCCCGACCCCGACCACGAGTTCCGTTGCCGCGGCCCTAGGGAGGATACTCTTGGCGGCGAGGGGCTTCACCAGCGGGGTGCTGGTTGGCGATGTTGTGTACCTGCTGCTGACTGCGGCCGTCCCGACCGGAGTCTGTCTACGAAGGTCTCGTCCACGTACGGCTGGACTGCGGAGGGTCTTTGGGTTTCCTCTGGGACTCAACTTTGCGCTGGTGGAGCTCTTCGGATCTGGCATATTTTTCGAACAGCTGATACAGCTCCTGGAGGTTCTTGGGTGGATCTCGGATGTAGTGGCTGTAAAGGACGCCAGCCCGAAGGCCACTGATGGCGTAGTGAATGGCTATTTGGTCATCAACCGAAGGCAGTTGTGACTTGAGGGTCAGAAACTTGCGGTAGTACTCCCGCAGAGTCTCTCTTTCCAGCTGCTGGCAGAGTGACAGTTCAGCCAAGGCGTCGGTGTCTGGGCGGTACCCTTGGAAGTTGAGCAGAAATTGGTCCCAAAGACTTCTCCAGGAGTCGATGGACAACGGGGGCAACCTGGTGTACTAGGTGAGAGCCGGGCCTTCGAGGGTGATGATGAATGACTTGGCCATCGTGGCGTCATCCCCTCTGGATGATGCAATGGCAACTTGATAGCTCATGATGTACTGTGCTGGGTCAGTGCTGCCGTTGTACTTGGGGTAGGTCCCTGCCCTGAAATTGATGGGTCATGGTGACACTTGCAGGTGCGGCGCCAGGGGACTCCGCTCGTCAAGGTAGTTGACACCTTGGAATGCTGTGGCGTGCGGGATGACGGGTCTGCGCTGAGGAATGAATAGGTCTTCGAATGGCGCGCGCTGTTGGAGGGGTGGGCCTTGTTGCAGACCAAGTTGGCCTTCGCGCTGCATGAGCGCGATCTCTTGCTCAAGCTCTTGCACCTTCTGCTCCTCGTCGCGTATCATCTGGCGCACCTTGGCCTACGCGGAGACACATTGGCGCTTGGCCTCGAGGATCTCCTTCTGCTTCTGGAGGTTGCGGTTCTTGATGCGTAAGGCCCACAGCTATAGTTGTTCCTCTGCTGAAACACCGATGACTTCGCCATCCTCAGTGGCGTCCGCGCCCTCCGGTGGAGCGAAGCCTGGGGGAGGTTGCGGTTGTCCTCCAGAGCTGCAGGTGCGGAGACTGCCTTCGGGTGTGGGTTGTTCATTGCGCTGCCTCTTGCTGAGTGCGTCGTCTTCTCAGGCTTCTTGGTGGGTGGTGTCGACAAGGGCCTTGCCCTTTTTCTCGGTCAACAGCGCTGCCTTCGCTGCTTCGTCAACGGATGGGGCTGCCTTCGAGCTAGCTTCTTGGGTGCCATCGCGGGTGGTTTTTTCGTAGCACGAACGGTGGGCGCCAAATGTTGGAACTTGCTCTCCCGAGCAAGATGATCTAATGGGGGAGTGAAAGTAATGCAAACAAGGTTTTAGCTCACGAAGGCAATTGCTCTGTTAATCTAGCCTCTCAAGGGCACTGTGCGGGGGTATTTATAGGTGCCTGAGTACCCAGCATCTTGGATTAAGGACGCATGTGCCCTCAGGCGCCTAGGTCATAACCGAAATATTCTCATAAAGCAGGGTTACAGACTGTCATTACAGAAAAGCCTTTACAAATCGGGCCCGTAATACACTCAGCCGCGCGGGGCCTGTTACAATGGGCCGAATTCCACGTGGGCCTTCATGTTGGACGAGGACGCGAGACGGGGCGACCTCGTCATAGGCCTTCGTCTTGCAGCGTGTTGGACGAAGGGTGGAAACTGTCGGTCGCTTTGCCTCCGTTGGTGCGGCGAGATCGGCGAAGGCATCGATCGAAGGGTAGCGTCTTCGCCTTCACCCCAACAGGGAGTTATATAGAGACGAGTACTTAAAAGACCCTCATTTAATTGGGTTGTACATGCCCTCATCCTCTACCCCATCCAATACTTCAAACTAGTCTCTGCAAACAGTGTTAAACAGTATTATCTACAGTTCTACATCGCATATTTTACACTTTTTACTGAAAACAACCTCACTTCAGCTCTTCGTCTCATCCTTGCCCTTGGGAGTGGGGAGTGGGGACTAGGGTTGTCGAGCACCCCAGCACCACTACAAATTTGTATTTTTGACACCTTAAACAAGTAACTTTATATAATTGACATTTAAGGGTCTGTTTAGCAACTCCAAAAATACCATAGTTTTGAGAAACACTATTTGGATGTTGTTGGGACCAACTGACAAGTAGGCAGATGGGGCCTGAACACTCAGGGAGCGAGAGAGCTCAGGTGCACAACGAGACGGTAGGTAGGGAACTATAGCCTCTTGATATGTGTGTCCCATCCGTGTACAATGCGGGGGTTTTTATAGGTAATCGAGCGGATAGGTGGGTCCATAAGTACTGTTATGCCCTGGTTACCTGCTACATTCACAGAATGTTCCCCGCAATGGGGTCATTACAGTGCGGTAAAGTACGTTTGCTCGGTTACACTTTGGAACCTACCCCACAAGGAGGCTTACAAATGGGCTCGAGCGATGTGTGGGACAGCGTCTGGGTCCCACCGTAATCGGCGTGGCTTTCGTCATTGGTTGCGTCCTTCACTTCGCGAGGTTGCGCCCTTGACTTTGCTTTGACTCTGACTTCGTTGGGACTCTGACTTTGCCGCCTGAGCCTTTGGGACGAGTATGTGGGGTTGCTAACGAGCCCCCTCCTCGTCTAGCGTGGACCTTTGCCTTGCCCCCTATGAAGGGAGAGGATGAAGACTTTGCTACATGCCCGAGCTGAAGTACCCATGTAACACCTGAAATCATACTTTGGTGAATTAGAGAAATCTCCAAAAGGATTTAAAATGGGATGTCATGTAATTAGGATTCTCTTACCTTTAATATATTTCTCCTAAAATAAATGGTAATGTTCTATTTTAAAGTTGGAGTTGAATCTCAAGAATTGGTATTGAAATTAAGAAAAAGAAACATAAGGTAAATTCAATTTGATAAACTAGCCCTTTATAATTATGCAATCTAGAACATTAATGAATAAATGTTTAATGTAAAATAAAAAACCTTTTTATTTATATGCAGATCTTTTCTCGATTATGCATACCAAACTTGAAATTCAAACTCTATATAAAATCTAAATTGAATAAAAAAGAAACCATAGGGTCGTATTCCGGTCCCGGCCTAGTGATGTTGTCCCCCCCCTCACGTCGCGTGGGCCACGAGCCAGCCCATCTATGCTTAGCCTCCCAGCTCTGTGCCCACGCAGGCCAGTGGCCTCGAGCCAATCCCGCGCTTGCTGGCCGCATGAAACCCTGGTGACGTAAATCGCTTGATTCGACGTCTTGTTCGGCATCGTGCATGTTCATCGGCAGCGCTGACCTATGGGCCCTCGTGGCCAGGTCCTTCATCCCTACAAGACCAACATTATTTTCTCCACAAACCAACCTAGAGTCCGCTCATGTTCCGCGCAACCGACTCGAGAACCTCGGAATCATACTAAACAGAATAGGTATATCCATGCCATGCGCCCCCCTCGCCCGAGTGTTCTCCAAACATGAAGGTTGTTAGGGTTCCAGCGAGTTCCTAGGTTGTTGCAACCACCTCTAGGGCCGTCGCTAACCTTAACCCCGCTCCTATATATTAGCTTCACCCCTCGGCCATAGAAAAAAACAATAAACTCTTCTCCTTTTTCGAGTACACCACTATCATTCGACAAAACCGGGGGAGGAACAAGCGATCAGGGAATTACGTCGTGGGGTTCTAGTCTTTCGGCGGAGCTGTCTCGCATAGTGGTTGGCCGTCACAGTCCTAGGTGTTAGTAAGTAATACCACCATACTGCGTTTCCTATGTTTCCTTTGCGTGTTGCACCACACCAAATATAGAACGCAAGAACGACTGGGACTGCGCGTCCGCGTTGGCGCCGTCACGGTCAAGCACTGTTTCAACTATGGGGATCGGGAGGTGGAAGATGCGCCTCAGCCGTTGATCGGGAGATTAAGGGCTGGGATTAGATCCACGCACCGTTTCAACTATGGGTGTGTGGTGTCCATCGGATCAGATGTGTGCGGTTAGGATTAGATCGTGCCTGTTTTAAAATCTTAACCACCGCATAAACAATCGGACGGTTGTGGTGGGAGGATACCCCTTCGGCCTAGAAAAAGTGCAAACGAGCCCTTACCCTTTATGAGAATCAATCTGCCGTCTTGTACTGTTATAGAAACATTAAATCTAGGTCCTACATTTTACGAATCACACCCTGTAATTCCCCCAAATATTTCTATTAATTATAAAATAAAAGCTAGAAAATGATTTTAAGTATAAAAATAATTCTAGAAAGCTTGGATAAATCATATCTCCTCCGTTTTAAATATGATTCGACCCATTCAAATTGCAATAGCTTCACAATATTATTGTCTACGCTATAGTAACACTATTTTACTCACATCCGGGCTTTAGGGACCCGGCGTGAATCATAATCACCAGGTGTGCTGTGATAAAGTCTCACACATATGATGAATCATGGTACTGTAACGAATGTCACATCTTTACTATATAAAAGGAATTCTGTACAAAATAAATAAATATTTACATCATAAAGAGACAACGATCCAGCAACCCAAAGTTGACTGGGAGACGACGACCTAGACCTCTCACGAACACATTGCAGCATCCTCCATGCGCCTCATCCTGTGGTACCTATTCTTGACTTGTGGGGGGTGAGACAACAAGGGTGAGCTCACAAAAGATCATAGCTCAACAAGTTGTGGGGAATAATGTGCATGAACTCACCAAAGGTGGGAGTTCATGTGAAGTGTAAGGTTGATCAATAATAGGGTTAAAGCTGAGCCACAAGTCGTGTATCCCATGTCACCAGGGTTTGCAAGGCCCTTAGACACTTCCGAGGTGAATGGCAAGTGATCCACTACGAGGCCTTTACAAAGTTCCACTAGCTTCAAAAAACCCGGTACAGTTTCTAGGAAGAGCAATGCAGGAATCCCCCCTCTGACCGGCATCGTAGCAAAATCAACCCGGGAACCTCCCTACACGCCTACTCTCCTACTGCCCTTGCCCCTATCTGGTAAGGTAGTCCTCCACTAGCTTTCCTAGTTAGTCAGCCAAGGGCGTCCCATTCCACACTTGTGTTGGCACGCGTTTCTCAAGTTAAGCTCCATATTCCAATTAAAAATAATGATCTTGACATGAATAATAAATAAAATAACGAATAATTATAACATGAATATAATGTAATATTAAACCCAAAACCACATAGAGCAATAACAAAAACTACCCAAATAGTTCAGGCGTGAGCAAGGTATAAAGAAAACCAGACTAGAGTGACCTATTGAGTCCCATCAAAATTAAACCTATGCCTGAATAAATGATTATAAAGAACATTCTTGGGTAAATAAAAGTGATCAAGGGCACAACTTGCCTAGGACTTGAGATTCCAAGTACCAACTTGCTCTTCAAGTGACTTGTGTCCTCACTGCTAAACGTAGCAATACAGACAAACATGGTATAGGCAACATTAACATCACACCAAACATAAGAATAAACTGCGTAATAATAATCTACGCGTTGCTACAAGATCGTGGGTTCGAAAATCACTAAATTCGGAGTTACAGATAAAGAGATATAGTTTTCGGAAGACCCACATGATGAAGCAATTAAAACTAGGTCATGTTTTAATTTTATAAAGATAATCTAAAGAAATAATTAATTCAACTTTAATCTTAACTATAACTTGACTAGAGATCATATTTTAACCAAATTATAATTATGGACATGTTAGCTTTTATTAGAAGAGTTAATCTATTAGATCTAGGATAAATAAATATCTAACTATAAAAGTATACGACATGGTATAATTAATGTTGCTACCGCGTAGATAATTTTTTTTATGAAGCTAACGCAATTTGAACGAGTCAAATCGGAGTTAAAACGGACAAGATATGAATTATACAAAATTTTTGGATTTATTCTTCTACTAAAAATCATTTTCTATAACTATTTATATAAATCATTAAAGACCAGGGACACTGGGTACAAAATCCTGAGAGCTCAGGGTTTAAAAAGTAAATTCCAGGACTTCTATGTAATGATTTTAACATTGCCCTGGACGACAGGTTAGTTTTCCTAAAGTGCAGGGTTTTCTTTTGAAAGATGGGTCGGCCGAAGGGGTATCTTGTCATCTAGGCCGCACGATCCAGATCCGGCGGCCCGAATTAGATCGCCATTTAAATGAAACGGTATGTAATATGAGTCCTTGTATCAGAGATCAACACGTATGATGCACTCATCACCAGAACAGATCTCCACCACCCAATCAAGACTCAGCGACTAGGATTTAATTTCACGAAAAGGGGTATGCGCGCTCTAATCATAGTCGTCCAGGGAGATCTATGGTGCCTGCCCTTCTTCCCTACCCCGATGATGCCAAGGCAGCGCCGCCAAGACCAGGGCGGAGCATCACCGACAGCACGAGCAAACCGGCGAACGTGGTGCACCCGACCCCATAACACAACCGAAAACGTACTACACAAAGAGATGATTATGGTGGACTCGGATGTAGGTTCCATACTCACAGCAATGGCGTGGCAGAGCCGGTTCCCGATGAGGTGCGGCCAGCGGTGGTGGAGAAAGTACGGTGAGGAATAGCCGCCCCAGAGAGCGCTCCCAGCCCGCCGAAGCCCCGATGAGCACCCATACACACCAGCGAGCGGTCCTGACCCATCTATGGGTGCTGGGCAACATCCAAGGCACAGGGCGACGGAGATGGCCATCACGCTCTCCCCTGGCACCCCCATTCTTGTCCGCACATGACGACGGGGCACGGGAGTGGGCACAGCGAGCAACGAGGAAGGAGCCGTGACAGGGAAGGAGGCCGCTCCGAGAAACATGGAGAGGAGAGAGAACGTGTCGGGTCATCTCTCATCCCCTCCATCCACTGCCATGGCGACGGCGGAAAGTCATCCCTACATGGCCCGACGCGGTCATGGTTGGCGTGGCATATTAGATGGATCTGAGGGGGTGCAGCCTGGTAGCGGGGTCCGCGTTTATACTTTTGGGCGAGGGCGAGTCGATTGAGGCCCGGCTGGATCGGGATCCCGCGATCCCCGGCGGTGGTTCACAACCACCCAACAGTCCCAATGGCCGGTTCTGAGGAAACGAAGAGGATCGAGCTGATACAGGAGGCCCACATGGCAGCGGCTCGAGAGAAATGAAAAAGGAAAAGGGGGAGGAGTAGTGGGCTGCGTGGGAGTACTTTGGGCTGGGTGGGAAGACCGGAGCTAGACCGCGCGGGGTAAGGGGGATGGGTCGGGTTGTAGAGGTTTCGACCCAAGTGAATAGGTGTTCCTTTTTGTTTTCTTATTTATTTTCAAATTCCCATTTTCAGGATTCAAACTATGTTTAAATTCTTATTTTAAATTTTAGATTTCAAAGATCAAACAAATTATGATATGAATAGTACTCCTACAGTTTGTAATAATACTATTTATTTGTTATTATTATTTATTCTTCTCCCTATTGTTTAATTATGGAAGAAAGGAAGGACTTTATGAAAAATTCCTTTCTCATTTTCTGTTTTATATTTACATTTTATAATTTGAGGTCAATTTGAGTTATGATTTATTTATTCAAATAAGATGCATCACAATAATATTAGCATGAGATGCACGTTTCTTTATTTATTTATTTTTGGTTACTCAACTACTTTAGTTCCCTTAATTGAGTATGCACTAGAAAAAAAATCATCTGAGTCCCAAATCACCAATATTCAAGTATACTTAGTTATCTATCTTATTATTTTTCTCTGATACAGATTTTGGGCTTTATAAATCCTACCCCCTTAACAGAAATCTCGTCCTCGAGATTTGTAAGAAAAGGGATACAAAAGGATTGGTTTGATTTTTAGTCTATAATTGGTTCAAAAATCCAGAGTCCTTTTTTTGACAATAGTGGGTGATTAGGAGAGCATAGGTATCCAACTACTTATTATGTAGGATATAAGAGATGGATAGGTTAGGGCAAGAATAGCTAGGGGTAAGAAAGTTTATGGTGAGGAAGAACTCCATGTTGGGTGGTAATGTATCTGAAGATTGAGTTTGACTTCCCTCCTTCTTTGACAAGGTTGATCTTTTTTTTCGGCCTTGGTCTCATTTATTTGAGGTTAGTGTATACCATTGGGGTTGAGGAATATGGTTAAGATAGATATGGATGAGATAGACTAAATGATGTAGGTCAAAAGTTTGTTTGATGTTAGGTGGGGATAGACAGATTATGCCATCCATCATGACTCTTTTGGTTGGGTTAACTCTTCTGCTCATGGTTGAGTTGGTCTAATGTACTAAGTTAAGTTAACACATGGCTAGTAGGGTCCAATCTCTTCTATCAATATCACTAATCTGTTTAAGTAGACCACATTATATTAGATCACATTAAATTCTATAATCCTATTTAAGGATACCATTTAGTTGAGCATCTCAAGCTGACTTTATCTTTATGAAATTCTAGTATCTTTTTTTTTATTTAAGTGGAACTTCCAATTAGTATTTTTTATACACCCTAAATTTTCATGCCATTAGCAGGTGTGGCATAGAAAACAAGGGTACATCAGGTTTTAGCTATTATGTGAGTGTAGAGAAGATTTGGGGGATAAGGGAAAGTTAGGTAAGAGAGACTTTTATTCCGGGTGGCGGATCTTGATTCATCTGAAGATCTATTTCTACTCATATCCTTCATTGTCGAGGTTAACCTTCTTCTTGGGTCTGATTTAGGGACCATCAGTTGTGGTGTTAGATGCCATTATCCGAGTTATGATAACAATTGCGGGTACATGGGGTAGGTAGATTAAACAGTTTTTTTTTACTTTGCTTTTGGGATAAATGGGTTGGGCAACCTATAACATAGGCTAGGTCATGGTTTCACAGACGAGTTGGTCTAAGACACCAATTTAGGTTTAAAACCCATTTATAAGAATATGGTCCAATATATGTTACCAGTGTTAACTAACTTTTTTAAGTAATTCCCTTTAGATTGGATCATATTAGATTAGGTAGGGTCTAGATTAGATTGGATATAACTAGATTAGACTAGTTAAAGTTAGATAGATCTACCAGGGTAGGATATATATTATTAGGATATGCTAGAATCTCTTGAGATAGTATGGATCATATGATGTAGGTATGTCAGAATCTCTGATAGGTTAAACAGAGGGGTTATGTAACCATCGAATGGTTAGGGTAGTTACATAAGGCTGAGTTGGTCTGTCGTTCTTAATTTAGGGCAGAGTGAACTAAGTTAAAACATATTTTATAGGAGTAGAGTCTCATTTATTTCATCAGTATTATCCTTCTTGTTAAACAACTTACATTAGATTAGCTCAACTTTATCCTTCGTTAGGTTAGATTAATCTATCACATTAGATGAGGTCTAAGTTATATTTTCGTGACTAGACTAGATAAGATCTCATTATTTTGGATTAAATCCTGGTTGTTAATTTAGAATGAGATAAGTAAAGTGGTTAGGATAAGATGATTCCTTCAAGATAAGATGAATCCATTATGATAAGAGAGAGTCTTTTAAGATAAGATGGATCTATTAGGCTTGATATCTTCTAGTGGGGGTATTCTTTGTTGGCCTAGTTTATCTTATAATCAATTTATGAGGATAAGATAATTTTTTTATTAACATAAGATGAACCTATTAGGATAAGATAGAATTTTTTCAACTTAAAGGATTCTATCTAAAATAGATACACTTTAATGGAGGATAATCTAGGTTGTTTAGTTATCTTATGAATTCTATTTATGCCTATATATATGCAGATGTAATTGTGGACATTACTCCACAACTCATCACACTCAATCAAAGATCCAAATCCAACAAGTATCATAAGAACAAGCATTCAAGCACATAGATGCCTATAAAAATAGTTTTGTTTTTGTTCCTAAGAGTAGGTCTCCTAGTCCTAAAGGTCACTTTAGGCACATGATTTCAAAGTGTGAAATTCACATTTGTCTTTAAAAGGAAAAGGTAAGAATAATCAGAGTAAAGAGGAAATAGAAGAGAAAAGATTAAGAAAAGTTTAGAAAAGAATCAGAGTAGCAAAGGTAAGTAGACAATGGTTGTTCAAGTCTATATAGATTTCGTCCTACAGTCAACATTCCTCTTATACCACTTCTGTCACACCTGGGTTTTAGGGACCCCGGCATGAATCATAATCACCAGGTGTGCTGGGATAAAGTCTCACACATATGATGAATCATGGTACAGAAACAAATGTCACATCTTTACTATATAAAAGGAGTTCTGTACAAAATAAATAAATATTTACATCATAAGGAGACAATGATCCAGCAACCCAAAGTTGACTGGGAGACGACGACCTAGACCTCTCATGAACACATCACAACATCCTTCATGTGCGTCATCCTGTGGTACCTATTCTTGACCTGTGGGGGGGGGGGGGGGGGGGTTGTGCGACAGCAAGGGTGATCTCACAACAGATCATAGCTCAACAAGTTATGGGGAATAATGTGTATGAACTAACCAAAGGTGGGAGTTCATGTGAAGTGTAAGGCTGATCAATAATAGGGTTAAAGCTGAGCATTGCTTTTAATAAGTTGATCAAATTTTATTAGCAGTTACTAAATGTAAGTAAATAACAAACCATAATAATAATAGAACAAAATTATAATAAATCCCATGCAATGCAAATGACAAATTGAATTTAGTTCCGTAATTTAATCATGCGAGAGTCCTGAGCTGCTCATGACCGTGAGCACGACTAGTATACCAGTTTTACACTCTGCAGAGGTTGTACCCTATACCCACAAGTCGTGTATCCCATGTCGCCACGGTTTGCAAGGCCCTAAGACGCTTCCGAGTTGAATGGCTAGGGATCCACTACGAGGTCTTTAGAAAGTTCCACTGGCTTCAGAAAACCCGCTACAGTTTCTAGGAAGAGCAATGCAGGAATCCCACGTCTGACCCCATTGCAGCAAAATCAACCCGGGAACATCCCTACACACCTACTCCCCTACTGCCCTTGCCCCTATCGGGTAAGGTAGTCCTCCACTAACTTTCCTAATTAGTCAGCCAAGGGTGTACCATTCTACCCTTGTAGTGGCACGTGTTTCTTAAGTTAAGCTCCATGTTCCAATTAAAAATAATGATCTTGACATGAATAATAAATAAAATAACAGAATAATTGGAACATGAAGATAATGTAATATTAAACCCAAAACCACATAGAGCAATAGCAAAAACTTCCCAATTAGTTCAGGGGGTGAACAAGGTATAAACATAACCAGACTAGGGTGACCTATTGGGTCCCATCAAAATTAAACCTATACCTGAATAAATTATTATAAAGAACATTATTGGGTAAATAAAAGTGATCAAGGGCACAACTTGTCTGGGACTTGAGATTCCAGGTACCAACTTGCTATTCAAGTGACTCGTGTCCTCACTGCTAAACGTAGCAATACAGACAAATATGGTATAGGCAAAATTAACACCACACCAAACATAAGAATAAACTACGTAATAATAATCTATGCGTTGCTACGAGATCGTGGGTTCAAGAATCACTAAATTTGGAGTTACAGATAAAGAGATATAGTTTTTGGAAGACCCACGTGATGAAGCAATTAAAACTAGGTCATGTTTTAATTTTATAAAGATAATCTAAAGAAATAATTAATTTAACTTTAATCTTAACTATATCTTGACTAGAGATCATATTTTAACCAAATTATAATTATGGACATGTTAGCTTTTATTAGAAGAGTTAATCTAGTAGACCTAGGATAAATAAATATCTTACTATAAAAGTATGCGACATGGTATAATTAATGTTGTTACTGCATAGTTATATTTTTATTAAGCTAACACAACTTGAACGAGTCAAATCGGAGTCAAAACGGATAAGATATGAATTATACAAAATTTCTGGATTTATTCTTCTACTAAAAATCATTTTCTATAACTATTTATATAAATCACTAAAGTCCAGGGACGCCAGGTACAAAATCCTGAGAGCTCAGGGTTTAAAAAGTAAATTCCAGGATTTCTCTGTAATGATTTTAACAATGCCCTAGACGGCGAGTTAGTTTTCCTAAAGTGCAGGGTTTCTTTTGAAAGATGGGTCGGTCGAAGGGGTATCTTGTCATCTAGGCCACACGATCCAGATCCGACGGCCCGGATTAGATCGCCATTTAAATGAAATAGTATGTAATATGAGTCCTTGGATCAGAGATCAACGCGTCTGATGCACTCATCACCAGAACAGATCTCCACCACCCGATCAAGACTCAGCGACCAGGATTTAATTTCACGAAAAGCGGTATGCGCGCTCTAATCAAAGCCATCTAGGGAGATCTACGGCCCCTGCCCTTCTTCCCTACCCCGACGATGCCAAGGCAGTGCCGCTAGGACCAGGGCGGAGCATCACCGACAGCACGAGCAAACCGACGAACGTGGTGCACCCGCCCCCATAACACAACCAAAAACGTACTACACGGAGAGATGATTAAGGTGGACTCGGATGTAGGTTCCATACTCACAGCAATGGCGTGGCAGAGCCAGTTCCCGGTGAGGTGCGAACGACGACGGTGGAGAAAGTACGGCAAGGAATAGCCGCCCCCTAGAGAGCGCTCCCAGCCTGCCGAAGCCCCGATGAGCACCCACATGCACCGGCGAGCGATCCTGACCCATCTGTGGGTGCTGGGCAACATCCAAGGCACGGAGCGACGACGATGGCCATCACGCTCTCCCCCTGGCACCCCCATTCTTGTCCGCACATGACGACGGGGCACGGGAGTGGGCATAGCGAGCAGCGAGGAAGGAGCCGTGACAGGGAAGGAGGTCGCTTCGGGAAACATGGAGAGGAGAGAGAACGTGTCGTGTCATTTCTCATCCCCTCCATCCACTGCCATGGCGACGGTGGAAAGTCATCCCTACACGACCCGACGCGATCGTGGTCGGTGTGGCATATCAGATGGATCCGAGGGGGGGTGCAGCCTGGTAGCGGGGTCCGCGTTTATACTTTAGGGCGAGGGCGAGTCGATTGAGGCCCAGCCAGATCGGGATCCCGCGGTCCCCGGCGGTGGTTCACAACCACCCAACAATCTCGGCGGCCGGTTCTGAGGAAATGAAGAGGATCGAGCTGACACAGGAGGCCCACATGGCAGCGGCTCGGGAGAAATGAAAAAGGAAAAGGGAGAGAAGTAGTGGGCTGCACGGGAGTACTTTGGGCCGGGTGGGAAGGCTGGAGCTGGACCGCGCGGGGTAAGGGGGATGGGCCGGGTTGTGGAGGTTTCGGCCTAAGTGAATAGGTGTTCGTTTTCTTTTTCTTATTTATTTTCAAATTCCCATTTTCAGGATTCAAACTATGTTTAAATTCTAATTTTAAATTCTAGATTTCAAAGATCAAACAAATTATGATATGAATAATACTCCTACAGTTTGCAATAATACTATCTATTTATTAATTATTATTATTTATTCTTCTCCCTATTGTTTAATTATGGAAGAAAGGAAGGACTTTATGAAAATTTCCTTTCTCATTTTCTGTTTTATATTTACATTTTATAATTTGAGGTCAATTTAAGTTATGATTTCTTTATTCAAATAAGATGCATCAGCATGAGATACACATTTCTTTATTTCTTTATTTTTTGTTACTCAACTACTTTAATTCCCTTAATTGAGTATGCACTAGAAAAAAATCATCTAAGTCCCAAATCACCAACATCCAAGTATACTTAGTTATTTATCTTATTATTTTTCTCTGATACAGATTTTGGGCTTTACATTTACCAAGTAACATGGTTTTCAAAAATAGGTATTTGTTTAACCTATGTTAGTAGATTAACCCTTCTAGTCAAAGTTAATCTGTCCATGATTATAAGATGACCAAAACATGATTTCTAATTAAGACATAACTTAAATTATTGTTGAAATTAGTATTTAGAATATCTTTCTCACATGATTCATAATAAACAACTTAAAACATAGTTTTTCATTTTCTGAAAACCATATCTTTATAACAATAACTCAGAATTTAGTAATTCTCGAACATGTGATCTCGTAGCAGCGCGTAGAATATTATTACATTGTTTGTTCTCATGTTTGGTGTACTGTTAGTTTTATGTACTACTTGTCTATTTGTATGTATTGCTACGAGTAGCGGCGAGGTTACGAGTCACTCGAAGACCAATTTAGTGAAGTACCTGGGATCTCAGGTCTAAAGCAAGTTGTGCGCTTAATCACTCTTCTTTACCTAGTAATGTTCTTGTTAATCATTGTGACATGCTCAGGTTAATTTGATGGGACCTAATAGGTTTCCCTAGTATTGTTTATCCCACATCTTGCAAACAAATAAACTATTGGGGTAGATTTGCTATTGCTCTACCTGGTTTTGGAAAATTAATGATATATATGATCATGTTCCAATTTTGCTATTGATTTAATTATTGTTCATGACAAGACTATTGTGTTAATTGGAACATGGAGAACCACCCGGGAAAATAGTGCTACCACAAGGGTGGTATGGGACACCATTGGCTGACTAATTAGAAAAGCTAGTGGAGCACTACCTTACCCGAAAGAGGCAAGGGCGGTAGAGGAGCTGCGATATAGGGAGGTTCTTGGGACGATCATGTTGCGATAGCTTTTCGGACGAGAGATTCCTATATTGCCCTTCTCAGAAACCGTAGCGGGTTTTCTGAAGCTATTGGAACTTTGTAAAGGCCTCGAATTGCTACCCTGCCTCGTCTCCTCGGTAGAGATGTATGGGATTCATGACCCCATGGCAAATGGGTAACACGACTTGTGGGTAAAGATGTGCAATCTCTCTAGAGTGTAAAACTGGTATATCACTCGTGCTCACGGTCATGAGCGGCTCGGACATCACATGATTAAATTATGGAATTAAACTTATTTTGTCATATGCATTGCATTGTGAGTTTTATTATCAATTGTGATCTCTTATTTATTTGGGGTTGGTATGTACTTATACTTAGTAACTGCTAATAAAGCTTGACCAACTTTTAAAGCAATGCCCAGCTTTAACCATCTCCTTTGGTAAGCCCTACACTTCACATGAGCCCCACTGTAAGTGAGCTCATGCATATTATTCCCCACAACTTGTTGAGCGATGAACGTATGTGAGGTCACCCTTGTTGTACTCACATCCCTCTAGGTCAAGAACATGTACCACAAGATAAGGAGCATGAAGGATGTTGTGATGAGTTCGTGAGAAGTCTAGGTTGTCGTCTCCTAGTCAACTATGGTTGCTAGATCATTATCTTCGTATGATGTAATTATTAACTATTTTGTACAGAACTCCATTATATATTAAAGATGTGACATTCGTTTCTGTACCATGAGTCATCATATGTGTGAGACTTGAACCTAACACACATTTGATTCGTGCCCGGGTTTGCCCTTAAATCCCGGTGTGACATAAGTGGTATCAGAGGAATGTTGACTTTAGGACATAACCTTGATAGATCTGGACAACCCTTACCTACATACCTTTGCTAATCTGGTTCTTTCTAAACTTTCCTTAATCTTTTCTCATCTATTGCGGCTTTACTCCGATTACTCTTACCTTTTCTCTTCTAAAGTCAAAAGTGAATTTCACACTTTGAAATCTTGTACCTAAAGTGACCTTTAGAATAGGAGACCTAATCTTAGGAACAAAAACAAAACTATTTTTGTAGGTATCTGTAACACCCTGAATTTGGGGGTAGAATTTTTTCTTCTTTTCTCTCACCAAATTCAGGCGTTACTCTTTTCTTTTCTCGTTCCCTCGCTAAACCTTGACCTTTTCCAAAGTTTTAGCGGGGTTCGGCTTGGAATTCCCGTGTAAAGAAAAACCCTAAATTACTTTATGTTGTTTGATGCACCATGCCGAACTATGCACTCTTTGATTGCTTAGAAATGTAAGTGCATTCATCTAGGAAGATCGGATTTCGAAAAGGAGAAAACCTTTTTTCTCTTTTTCTTTTCTTTTCTTTCTCTTTTCCCTTCTCTCTCTCCTCCCTTTTTCTCTCTCCCGCGCCGTGGGCCGCCCCTGGCCGGCCCAGCCGCCCCCCCGCGCCCCCTTTGGGCCCAGCCGGCCCAGCCGCCCCTCCCTCTTCCCCCCAAATCCCTCTCTCTCCCTCCCTTTCTCCCATTTTCTCTCTAGCCGCCGCCCCCTGCCCTAGCCGCCGCCCCCTGCAGCTCGGCCGCACCGCCGCTCGGCCGCCCCGTCCCCGTCCCCGTCCCCGGTGAGCCCTCCCCTCCCTCTCCCCGGTCAGGCCGCCGCCCGGCCCAACCGCCCCTGCCCGCGCGCCCAGCCGCCGCTCGGCCGCCCGGCTCGGCCGCCCCAGCTGGGCCGCCCTCCTGCGCGCCCAGCCGCCCCAGCTCGGCCGCCCCGCGCCCGCGCCCTGCCCAGCCGCCCCTGCCCCAGGCCGGTTCAACCGCCCCCCTTTTTTATTTATTTTATTTTATTTTATTTTATTTTCTTTCATTACTGTTATTTATTTTATTTTGGGCAAGCTAATCATCGTTCATGTTATTGAAATAGGAAACTTAATTTAGAATTCTGTTACGCTAGTTAATTCATATAATCAATTGTTTATCCAGTTCAATGTTGATCAACTAAAAATGACTAGGTTTCCATTAGTGCATATAACTAAATTCTTTTGTTAGAACCAATTGTAACTAATCATTAGTGCATAAGTTTTAACCCCCCCCCTCGCGAGACCTTTTCCCGTTTCTTTCTAACCATAATGAATGCGATATCGAATGTCATACTTGATGCATATTCACTTTGTTTGTTCCCTTGTATGATGTACTGTTTGTTTCCCAATTTGAATGGATGAATGTATGTATGCTTGCAATCGCATAGAGAACGATCCGGTTGAAGAGCCCGAGGAACTCGCAGGAGAAGCCCCTGAGCAGCAGTCGGTTGGTGGAGGCAAGTGTCCTTTGACCTATCTCTGTCCTATTCATTATTTAATTCACCTCCCGCTTTACACATTTATGCCTAAGGACTGACTAGCTTTTGTTATCCATGTCCTTGTCTACCTATCTGGGTTGGATTATTATTGTTTAGCTTTATGCTATTGCCCAAACTCTAATCAATGAACATGATGAGATTATCTATGATACGCTGTTTTCCCTTCTCTTATTATGATGTTGTACTTGTGGTCATCAAGGGGGCTCGAGCGGTTTCTTGAGTGCCTCTCCATAAGGACCTGTTCTATGGATGACCGCCCGGGAAAACAGTGCAACCATGAGGGTGGAATGGGATGCCCTTAGCTGAATAATTAGAGGATCCGGGGCGTAGTGCACTTAGCCGTCGTGCCGTCAATGGGGCTCGGTGTATGTGGCTCGCTCTGCCAAGTTTGGGTTCGCCCCTTGGGGAGGAGTGCGGTGCATTTAGGAAACCTAACGGGTGGCTACAGCCCCGGGGAATCTTTGTAAAGACTACGTAGTGAAACCCTGCCTATTCACCTTGGTAGTGTTTAAGGGTTTGATCGGCCCGAGGCAAGAGGGAATCACGGCTTGTGGGTAAAGTGCACAACCTCTGCAGAGTGTTTGAAAACTGATATATCAGCCGTGCTCGCGGTTACGAGCGGCCAAGGGAGCTCCAGTGATTAGTGGTACTTGATCAGAGATACTTTGGTACAGGTGGCTATGAGATCGATGGTTTTGGTTATGACTATGGTGCTGGTAAGTGGTATTCTTTCCGTTTGGAAAGGGTACATCGGGCTAATAACTTGGGTTAAAGCTAAAACCTGGCTTTCTATTAGTAAATAATAACCTGACCAACTAAAAGCAACTGCTTGACTTATCCCCACATAAAGCTAGTCCACTACAGCCAAACAGGATACTTGCTGAGTATGTTGATGTGTACTCACCCTTGCTCTACACACCAAACCCCCCCATCCCCAGGTTGTCAGCATTGCAACCACTGCTCAGGCGAAGATGAAGCTGTGGAAGGAGACTTCCAGGAGTTCCAAGACTACGACGAGTTCTAGGTGTGGGTTAGCGGCAACCCCCAGTCGGCTGCCTGTGAAGGCCGCGTTTATCTACGTTTCTTTTCCGCACTTTGATTTATTGTAAGGACTATGTGGACGTCTCAGACGTATGATGTAATCGACTATTATTCCCTTTTTAATACTATTTGAGCACTGTGTGATGATGTCCATGTTATGTAACTGCTGTGTACGCGAATAACTGATCCTGGCACGTACATGGTTCGCATTCGGTTTGCCTTCTAAAACCGGGTGTGACATAAGTGGTATCAAAGCTGTGCTGACTGTAGGACCGCTAACCTAGAGTAGAATGGTCGTTCTAAGGACTATAGACCTCTGTCCCTGCCTTGACTTTGATATCCCTTCAAAAGTTGGTCATACCGACCAAACCTATGTTCTACTATATATTATACCTTGCTGAAAATTATGTTTTATTCTAATCCTTCATTTACTTATGATTCATTATTTGCTGGTCATATTAATTCTGTTCTCACCCTTTTGCTTGCGATGTCTTTTGTAGATGGCTCGACTTAGACACACTGCACGAAAGTCCATCATCCCCTTCTTACCCTCCTGCCTTGCTGAGCGTCCGCTTCGCCGTCCCGTGGCCGAACAGTCCAGCCACTTGGAGAGACTGCACCACCGCCTGCATGAGGAGCAGGAACGTCGACGACAGGAGCAGCAGGGCTCTTCCTTCTCGCTCCACCAGGAGATAGAGTCCGTGAGGAGCTGCTCCCCTGTGCTTCCTCTGGAGGCGCCCCCTGCACCACCACTGGGCGCCCCAGCTTCTGGAGTAGCTGCTGGAGGAGACCCAGACGACGGAGGTGGCGACGACAGCTCGAGCCACGACACCGACTTCTCTGCTAACCATGAGCCGGAAGGATGGGTTGCTCGACCCATCACTCGTGACGCTGCTCGCGGGTGTCACTTCCACGATGCGCTCGACACCCTGCTACGTTGGGCACTTAACCGGCGTACTTGGTCCATCGAGTATCGCTGTGTGATCTACCAGCACAGTCGCGGGGTCTACCCGGACCGCTGGGAGGCAACCTGCTTGGTGTGCTGTCCGGAGAACAGTCTCCAGGGTGCGGAGGCCTGCTCAGAGCACTATTCTATCTCTGAGCGGGACTCAGCTGAGGCAGCCATGCAAGATGCTGCATGGCGTGCGCTTTCGCACTACTGCTCGGTTTTTGGTGGGGCCAACAGGTGGAACCGGTGAAAGATTGGATGAGCGATTGCCTGGAGAAACAGAAGCCTGCTCGTCGTAGAAATATGTGGAGTTCTGGGTAGGCTGCACTCAAGTCAATGATTAGCACAATCAAACAATAATGCAAAGTTGAATTATAGTCCAGAACACGAAACTATATTGCTGGCCACAAGTGCAAAGGACGGATGGAACTAGCAGAATGGCAGTACCGTAAATATTGTACTAGCGAGGCCACTAGTAGGAATCACAAGTGATTTTGTTTTTCTTTTTTGTATGATTTTTGTGATATTTTTCTCAGCACAAGAAGCAACAAAATAGGAGCTACACGAAGTTTCACCTAAAACAGAGATCAGATGTGGTCTACAGAAAATCAGGAAGTTCTCTGAAAAGCGTGCGAGAACTTTGACGAATTTTTTTCTTTATTTTCCTGAATTTTTTTGACAATTTTGTCAAAACCAAACAGACCGAAGGTGAGTTTGGCCGACCTCAGAATGGTGTCAACTAGCTCCTGTAAAAATTTCAGATTTTTTTGGACACCCGAGCGAAAAGTTATGCCCGGTTTAAGGAAGGTACCTCAAGTTATGTTTTCATTTGACCGGGATGAAACAACCGTATCCTTTCTCCTTCGTTGTTTTTTGTTTCTGTTTTTTTGACGTAACCGAAGGAGAAAAACAAGGAAACGATGTTGACTCGGTTTGTTTTTTTTTTCTGTTTTTTTTTCGTAACCGAAGGAGAAAAACAAGGAAACGACCGTTGACTCGGTTTGTTTTTTCTGTTTTTTTGACGTAACCGAAGGAGAAAAACAAGGAAACGATGTTGACTTAGTTTGTGGCGTGATCAAAGGGGAGATGGTGGCGGCGCTAGGGTTTGAATGGTGGAAGAACACAATGCAACCAGCAACAAATGACGCGAAAGCACACAAATTCAACAATGCAGATTATTGAAAGAAAGTGCGAGGCTGAAAAGGGTGTTGGGATAAGGTCTAACCTGAATTTTTTTGTGGTTTTGTGGACTGTAGGAAAAAAAAACACTCGATAAACTCACCGATCAACCTGGAAATCTGATACCAATAGCTTGCATCATGGTCGTTCGAATCATTATTCTTTCATTTTTAAGGGTCAGAAAATAATTATACATCCAATGACACCTGAACAAATTGTTAAAGATGATCTTGCCCGAGCTGCTATAACTGCTAAACAACTTGATCCATCGCCCTCTGTTCCTTCTGAAATCAAGTTGAAGGCTCCTGTTTTACTTGCTACACGTGCTGATTTTGATGATCTACACGGTGCTCATTTGCCATGCTATGCACTTATATGCTCTAGTGTCCTCATTTCACTTGATGATGCACCATCTTTGGCTATTCCCCCTATGGTTGCTAACCTTTTGCAGGAGTACGCTGATGTCTTTCCCAAAGACTTACCACGGGGTCTCCCACCACTTCGTGGCATTGAGCACCAGATCGACCTCATTCCCGGCGCACAGCTTCCGAACCGCGCACCGTACCGTACAAATCCGGATGAGACGAAGGAGATTCAGCGCCAGGTACAGGCGTTGCTTGACAAGGGATACATTCGTGAGTCTCTTAGCCCTTGCTCTGTTCCTGTGTTACTTGTTCCCAAGAAAGATGGGTCATGGCGTATGTGTGTAGACTGTCGTGCTATTAATAACATCACTATTCATTATCGATATCCTATACCACGCCTTGATGATATGCTAGATGAGCTTAGTGGTGCCATTATTTTCACTAAGATTGATTTGCGTAGTGGTTACCACCAGATTAGAATGAAACTGGGTGATGAATGGAAAACGGCTTTTAAAACAAAATTTGGTTTATATGAATGGTTGGTTATGCCGTTTGGATTGACTAATGCTCCCAGCACTTTTATGCGAGTGATGAATGAAGTTCTAAGGCCCTTCATAGGATTGTTTGTGGTTGTTTATTTTGATGATATTCTTATTTACAGCAAATCTAAGAAAGAGCATTTGGAACATTTACGTGCTGTTTTTGATGCATTGCGTGCTGCCCAGTTATTTGCTAACATGGAAAAATGCATCTTTTGTACACGACGTGTCTCGTTTCTTGGTTATGTTGTTACTCCACAGGGCATTGAGGTGGATAGCAGCAAGATTGCTGCCATTCGGGAGTGGCTTACACCGACGACGGTCACACAAATTCGGAGCTTTCTTGGACTTGCCGGTTTCTACCGCAGATTTGTTCGTGATTTTAGCTCCATTGCAGCGCCTCTACATGAGCTTACAAAGAAAGATGTGCCATTTGCTTGGAGTGATTCCCAGGAGGAAGCGTTCAGCACTTTGAAAGATAAGTTAACCCAAGCTCCCCTATTGCAATTGCCTGATTTTAATAAAGTGTTTGAGCTTGAATGCGATGCTAGCGGTATTGGGCTAGGTGCTGTTTTGTTACAAGAAGGAAAACCAGTTGCTTATTTTAGTGAAAAATTAAGCGGTGCTAGTCTGAAATATTCTACTTATGATAAGGAGCTTTACGCTTTAGTGCGCACTTTGCATACATGGCAGCACTATCTTTGGCATCGTGAGTTTATAATCCATTCTGATCATGAGGCTTTAAAACATATTCGTACCCAAACAAATCTGAACCGTCGTCATGCTAAATGGGTAGAATTCATTGAATCCTTTCTTTACATTATTAAACACAAGAACGGGAAGGACAATGTTATTGCTGATGCTTTGTCTCGTCGCTATACCATGCTGTCACAGTTAGATTTTAAAATCTTTGGTTTGCACACTGTGAAAGATCAATATGTTGATGATGCTGATTTTAAAGATGCTTTCGGCCATTGTATTAATGGGAAACCATGGGGCAAATTTCACATACAGGATGGGTTCCTGTTTCGCGCTAACAAGCTGTGTGTTCCAGCTAGCTCGGTTCGTCTTTTGTTGTTACAGGAAGCACATGGAGGCGGTCTCATGGGGCACTTTGGCGTCTACAAGACACATGAGGTGTTGGCTGCCCACTTCTTTTGGCCTCGGATGCGCGCTGATGTTGAGCGCCTTGTTGCACGCTGCACTACTTGTCAGAAAGCTAAGTCACGGTTGAACAACCATGGTTTGTATATGCCTTTGCCTGTTCCTACTTCCCCTTGGATTGATATTTCGATGGATTTTGTTTTGGGATTGCCTAGAACTAAGAAGGGGAGGGATAGCATTTTTGTGGTTGTTGATCGATTCTCCAAAATGGCTCATTTCATACCTTGTCATAAGACTGATGATGCTAGCAATGTTGCTGAATTGTTTTTTAGAGAGATTATTCGTTTGCACGGTATTCCCAATACAATAGTCTCGGATCGTGATGCTAAGTTTCTGAGTCATTTTTGGAGATCTCTGTGGAATAAATTGGGAACTAAATTGCTGTTTAGCACCACTTGTCACCCTCAGACTGATGGTCAAACTGAGGTAGTTAATCGAACTTTGTCTACCATGCTTAGGGCTGTTTTAGACAAAAAATTGAAACGTTGGGAGGATTGCTTGCCTCATGTTGAGTTTGCTTATAATCATGCAACCCATTCTTCTACAAATATGTGCCCTTTTCAAATTGTTTATGGTTACATTCCTAGGGCGCCTATTGCTTTGTTTTCGCTTGATGCTGCGGACGCCCCACACATAGATGCTCTTGCACATGTTGAACAAATGATTAATCTCCATGAACAAACTCAACAAAACATTGCTGCTGCTAATGCTAAATATCAGATTACTGGTAGTAAAGGCCGGAAACTAGTTACTTTTGAACCTGATTGATGTAGCTGAGGTGCCCGATCTTTCGGCGAGTAGAGATAATTCCGATTTGGCGGAAGATGACCCTTGCGATCCGACTACGACGAGCAAGCCCGAGGCGCCAATGCAATCGCTGAACCAACTCCCTGTGGTTACCGACCTTGCTGATGCGAGATCGGCCTGATCACGAAGATCGTTTCCTGTGCGCAATCGAAGAACGAACAAGAAAAAGATGCGAGCAATCTAATCTATTACTCGAGGGTGGAGTTCTGAATACACGAAGACATCGCAGATTTGCGCGTGTTCGAGAGTAGCTAAGGCTAACGTAAAACAAAACTCAAGAAATAAAGGAGGCGCAGCTCCTGGATAAATAGAGAGGTGGCGCAGCCCCTAGGGGCGGCCAACCCTAGGTCGTCCATTATGGGCCGCAGTTGGGCTGGTCGTCTATTCTACCGGGCCTTCGTTCTTTAACAGCATAATGTAGTTCAATTCTCTTGCACGGGCCCGAGTCACTGGCCCAGGTGGAAGGGGTGGCGCCTGGACTGGGGAAGATGGTGCCTGGGCTGGAGAAGGTGCTGCTGGTGTAGATGTGCTCGTGTTGGTGTTGATGTCCTCATCAGTAGCTGACGGCCTTGACCTGAAGTATTACCCCCGCCATCCATCTGGCAGCACAGGAGGCGTGATTGTCTCACCTGTCGGTGAGGGCAATCCTAGGTTGAGCAGCACAGTCAACCTAGCCGCCGTGCTAAACACGGAGCTGGACCATGCATTAGACGAGCTGAGTAGGGCTCGTGCTGAGATCGCCCTGCTGCTGGCTGAGCGCGCGGAACGTCGTCACCTGCATGATGGTTCCCCCGCTCCCGTCGGGACTCAGCACCCGTACCGCTCACCTCGGCGTGGACACCAGTCTTATGGCAACCCCGACTGCAAGACCAAGATAAATCTAGAACCATAGATCGTTAGAGTTGGATCTTGTAATTAATACGAAATATACATACGTAGAAGCTACAGTCTTAGCGTTAGTCTCGGTCTTAGTTAGTCTTAGTTAGACAGGGTAGTTTGCTATATCCTGTGCATCTATGTTTGTCATGATGAACTATGTTTGGTTTGGATCTTTGTAATGACTGTCACCAGAGTGTGGGTATCCCCTGCATTTTGGTTTACCTATTATGTTAATGGAGTTAGTTATATAGTTGGGAAACCTTTTATTCCACTTTCCTCTTTATCTGAGAAGCTGTGTGGTCTGTGTTGGAGATCAGTGAAGATGCTCATCTGTTCAGTGCTGTTGAAGAATTCTATACTCTTTTCTTATGCTGCAAGATTTGCCAGATCAGTTCTGATGTGTGGTTGCATTCTGCAGATGTCAGAGAACAGGCGCAGAGGAGGAAGGCGTGCTCAACAGGAGCAAGCCGCTCAGTAGGAGGAGGTGCCCCAGCAGCAGCACCTGCCGCCCCCGCCCCCGATGTCGATCGAGCAGATGTTTCTGATGCAGACTCAGGCAGTTCAAGCCATCGGTCAGACTTTGGCCGCCATTCAGCAGCAACAGCAGCAGGCCCCACCTCAGCCTCAGATGCCTCAGATGCCCAGAGACAAACGTGCTGAGTTCATGAGAGGTCATCCACCAACGTTCGCTCATTCTTCTGACCCCATGGATGCTGAAGACTGGCTGCGCACTGTGGAGCGGGAGTTGCATACCGCTCAGTGCGATGACAGGGAGAAAGTCCTGTATGGTCCCCGTCTGTTGAGAGGAGCAACCCAATCATGGTGGGAGTCTTACCTCGCCACCCATGCCCACCCTGACGCCATCACCTGGGAAGAGTTCAGAGAAAGCTTTCGTCAGTACCATGTTCCTGCAGGTCTAATGACAGTGAAGAAGGAGGAGTTCCTGGCCCTCAAGCAAGGGCCATCGTCTGTCAGTGAGTACCGGGACAAGTTTCTGCAATTGTCTCGCTATGCTCCTGAAGATGTCAACACCGACGCCAAGCGACAGTACCGTTTCCTGAGAGGCTTGGTTGACCCTCTGCAGTACCAACTGATGAATCACACCTTCCCGACATTCCAGCACCTGATTGACAGAGCAATCATGACAGAGAGGAAGCGTAAGGAGATGGAGGATCGTAAGCGCAAGATCAGTGGACCCCAGCCTGGAAGCAGCAATCGTCCTCGTTTCTCAGGCAATCAACCTCAGCAGTTCAGACAGAACCAGCGTCCACCTCAGCAGCATCAGCAGTTTCAAAGGCAGTATCCTCAGCATCAGTACCAGAACCGTCAGAGCAATCAGTCAGGAGGTCAGTTTCAGAGGCAGAATCAGCAAGCACCTCGCCTTCCTGCCCCAACAACCCAGCAGAACAGTCAGGCAGCACCAGCTCAGGTTGGAAACAGAGCATGTTTCCACTGTGGAGAGCAAGGCCACTGGGTGATGCAATGTCCAAAGAAGGCAGCCCAGCAGCAGTCAGGCCCCAATGCCCCCGCAAAGCAGAATGTGCCTCAGCCTGGAGCAGGCAATCGCTCTCAGCCGCGCTATAATCATGGGAGACTAAACCACTTGGAGGCTGAAGCAGTTCAGGAGACCCCCGGCATGATAGTAGGTATGTTCCCAGTCGACTCCCATATTGCAGAAGTGTTATTTGATACTGGAGCAACACATTCTTTCATTACTGCATCATGGGTAGAAGCACATAATCTTCCAATTACTACCATGTCAACCCCCATTCAAATTGACTCAGCCGGTGGTAGAATTCGAGCCGATAGCATTTGTTTGAATATAAGTGTGGAAATAAGGGGGATAGCGTTTCCCGCCAACCTTATAGTAATGGGTACTCAGGGAATAGATGTCATCCTAGGGATGAATTGGCTAGATAAGTATCAGGCAGTTATCAGTTGTGATAAAAGGACCATCAAGTTGGTGTCCCCATTAGGAGAGGAAGTGGTGACCGAGTTAGTCCCGCCTGAGCCAAAGAAAGGAAGTTGTTATCAGATAGCTGTTGATAGCAGTGGAGCAGACCCAATTGAGAGTATCAAGGTTGTGTCCGAGTTCCCAGATGTGTTTCCAAAGGACCTACCGGGTATGCCACCAGAGCGGAAAGTTGAGTTTGCTATAGAGCTTCTTCCTGGAACCGCCCCTATCTTCAAGAGAGCTTACAGAATATCCGGACCAGAGTTGGTTGAACTTAAGAAGCAGATTGATGAGCTGTCAGAGAAAGGTTACATCCGGCCAAGCACCTCGCCTTGGGCCGCCCCTGTCCTATTTGTGGAGAAGAAAGATGGCACCAAGAGGATGTGCATCGATTACCGAGCTTTGAATGAGGTCACGATCAAGAACAAGTATCCCTTGCCCAGAATTGAAGATCTGTTCGACCAGTTGAGAGGAGCCAGTGTGTTCTCCAAGATTGATTTGAGGTCAGATTATCATCAGCTCAGGATCCGACCTTCGGACATTCCGAAGACGACATTCATTACCAAGTATGGGTTGTATGAGTTCACAGTGATGTCTTTTGGTTTGACCAATGCGCCAGCGTTCTTCATGAACTTGATGAACAGTGTATTCATGGATTACCTTGATAAGTTTGTGGTGGTATTCATTGATGACATTCTGATTTATTCTCAAAGCGAAGAAGAGCACGCAGATCATTTGAGGATGGTATTGCAGAGATTGCGAGAGCACCAGTTGTATGCAAAGTTGAGCAAGTGTGAGTTCTGGATCAGTGAAGTCCTGTTCTTGGGTCACATAATCAACAAAGAAGGATTGGCTGTGGATCCAAAGAAAGTGGCAGACATTTTGAACTGGAAAGCGCCAACAGATGCTCGAGGAATCAAGAGTTTCATTGGAATGGCCGGATATTATCGGTGATTCATTGAAGGATTTTCGAAGATTGCGAAACCAATGACAGCGTTGCTAGGCAACAAAGTTGAGTTCAAGTGGACCCAGAAATGTCAAGAGGCCTTTGAAGCGCTGAAAGAGAAGTTGACTACAGCGCCTGTCCTAGTCTTGCCTGATGTGCACAAGCCCTTCTCGGTGTATTGCGATGCTTGTTACACAGGTTTGGGATGCGTGTTGATGCAAGAGGGAAGAGTTGTGGTTTACTCGTCCCGACAGCTGAAGGTTCATGAGAAGAACTACCCAATCCATGATCTAGAGTTGGCAGCAGTGGTTCACGCACTGAAGACATGGAGGCACTATTTGTATGGACAGAAATGCGATGTTTACACAGATCACAAGAGTCTGAAGTACATATTTACTCAGTCAGAGTTGAATATGAGGCAGCGAAGATGGTTAGAGTTGATCAAAGATTATGAGTTGGAGATTCATTACCATCTAGGCAAAGCAAACGTGGTGGCAGATGCTTTGAGCAGAAAGAGTCAAGTCAATCTGATGGTCGCTCGTCCGATGCCTTATGAGTTGGCCAAAGAGTTCGACAGGTTGAGTCTCGGATTTTTGAACAATTCACGAGGAGTCACAGTTGAGTTGGAACCTACCTTAGAGCGCGAAATCAAAGAAGCGCAGAAGAATGATGAGAAGATCAGTGAGATCCGGCGACTGATTCTAGATGGCAGAGGCAAAGATTTTCGAGAAGATGCAGAAGGCGTGATATGGTTCAAAGACCGCTTATGTGTTCCCAATGTCCAATCCATTCGGGAGTTGATTCTCAAGGAAGCTCATGAGACAGCTTATTCGATTCACCCTGGCAGTGAGAAGATGTATCAGGATCTGAAGAAGAAATTTTGGTGGTACGAAATGAAGAGGGAAATCGTAGAGCATGTGGCTATGTGCGATAGTTGCCGAAGAATTAAGGCAGAGCACCAGAGACCTGCTGGATTGTTGCAACCGTTGCAGATCCCTCAGTGGAAATGGGATGAAATTGGTATGGATTTCATAGTCGGATTGCCTCGCACTCGAGCCGGCTATGATTCCATTTGGGTAGTAGTGGACCGCTTGACCAAGTCAGCCCACTTCATACCTGTCAAGACCAACTACAGCAGTGCAGTATTGGCAGAATTGTATATGTCTCGGATCGTTTGTCTTCATGGTGTGCCAAAGAAGATAGTGTCAGACAGAGGAACGCAGTTCACCTCTCATTTCTGGCAGCAGTTGCATGAAGCTTTGGGCACGCATCTGAATTTCAGTTCAGCTTATCATCCGCAGACAGATGGCCAGACCGAAAGGACCAACCAAATTCTTGAAGACATGTTGAGAGCCTGTGCGTTGCAAGATCAGTCCGGATGGGATAAGAGATTGCCTTATGCGGAGTTTTCCTATAACAACAGTTATCAGGCCAGTTTGAAGATGTCACCATTTCAGGCGCTCTATGGAAGGAGTTGCAGAACTCCGTTGCAATGGGATCAGCTTGGAGAGAAGCAAGTGTTTGGGCCAGACATTTTGCTTGAAGCTGAAGAGAACATCAAGATGGTCCGAGAGAATCTGAAGATAGCGCAGTCAAGACAGCGAAGCTATGCAGACACAAGAAGAAGAGAGCTGAGTTTCGAAGTCGGAGACTTTGTCTACCTGAAAGTGTCACCAATCAGAGGAGTCAAGAGGTTCGGAGTCAAAGGCAAGCTAGCACCCCGCTACATTGGTCCATATCAGATCCTTGCAAGACGTGGAGAAGTGGCCTATCAGCTCAGTTTGCCCGAGAATTTGTTTGCTGTGCATGATGTTTTTCATGTGTCTCAGTTGAAGAAGTGCTTGCGTGTACCAGAGGAGCAGTTGCCAGTGGAAGGTCTTGAAGTCCAGGAGGACTTGACCTACGTTGAGAAGCCAGTGCAGATCCTTGAGGTTGCAGACAGAGTCACCCGAAGGAAGACCATCAGAATGTGCAAAGTCAGATGGAATCACCACTCTGAGGAAGAAGCAACCTGGGAGCGTGAAGATGATCTGATGGCTAAATACCCTGAGCTCTTTGCTAGCCAACCCTGAATCTCGAGGGCGAGATTCTTTTAAGGGGGATAGGTTTGTAACGCCCTGAATTTGGGGGTAGAATTTTTTCTTCTTTTCTCTCACCAAATTCAGGCGTTACTCTTTTCTTTTCTCGTTTCCTCGCTAAACCTTGACCTTTTCCAAAGTTTTAGCGGGGTTCGGCTTGGAATTCCCGTGTAAAGAAAAACCCTAAATTACTTTATGTTGTTTGATGCACCATGCCGAACTATGCACTCTTTGATTGCTTAGAAATGTAAGTGCATTCATCTAGGAAGATCGGATTTCGAAAAGGAGAAAACCTTTTTTCTCTTTTTCTTTTCTTTTCTTTCTCTTTTCCCTTCTCTCTCTCCTCCCTTTTTCTCTCTCCCGCGCCGTGGGCCGCCCCTGGCCGGCCCAGCCGCCCCCCGCGCGCGCCCCCTTTGGGCCCAGCTGGCCCAGCCGCCCCTCCCTCTTCCCCCCAAATCCCTCTCTCTCCCTCCCTTTCTCCCATTTTCTCTCTAGCCGCCGCCCCCTGCCCTAGCCGCCGCCCCCTGCAGCTCGGCCGCCCCCTGTAGCTCGGCCGCACCGCCGCTCGGCCGCCCTGTCCCCGTCCCCGGTGAGCCCTCCCCTCTCCCTTCCCTCTCCCCTCCCCTCCCTCTCCCCGGTCAGGCCGCCGCCCAGCCCAACCACCCCTGCCCGCGCGCCCAGCCGCCGCTCGGGTGCCCCTGTGGCCGCCCGGCTCGGCCGCCCCAGCTCGGCCGCCCCCCTGCGCGCCCAGCCGCCCCAGCTCGGCCGCCCCGCGCCCGCGCCCTGCCCAGCCGCCCCTGCCCCAGGCCGGTTCAACCGCCCCCTTTTTTTATTTATTTTATTTTATTTTATTTTCTTTCATTACTGTTATTTATTTTATTTTGGGCAAGCTAATCATCGTTCATGTTATTGAAATAGGAAACTTAATTTAGAATTCCGTTACGCTAGTTAATTCATATAATCAATTGTTTATCCAGTTCAATGTTGATCAACTAAAAATGACTAGGTTTCCATTAGTGCATATAACTAAATTCTTTTGTTAGAACCAATTGTAACTAATCATTAGTGCATAAGTTTTAACCCCCCCCGCGAGACCTTTTCCCGTTTCTTTCTAACCATAATGAATGCGATATCGAATGTCATACTTGATGCATATTCACTTTGTTTGTTCCCTTGTATGATGTACTGTTTGTTTCCCAATTTGAATGGATGAATGTATGTATGCTTGCAATCGCATAGAGAACGATCCGGTCGAAGAGCCCGAGGAACTCGCAGGAGAAGCCCCTGAGCAGCAGTCGGTTGGTGGAGGCAAGTGTCCTTTGACCTATCTCTGTCCTATTCATTATTTAATTCACCTCCCGCTTTACACATTTATGCCTAAGGACTGACTAGCTTTTGTTATCCATGTCCTTGTCTACCTATCTGGGTTGGATTATTATTGTTTAGCTTTATGCTATTGCCCAAACTCTAATCAATGAACATGATGTGATTATCTATGATACACTGTTTTCCCTTCTCTTATTATGATGTTGTACTTGTGGTCATCAAGGGGGCTCGAGCGGTTTCTCGAGTGCCTCTCCGTAAGGACCTGTTCTATGGATGATCGCCCGGGAAAACAGTGCAACCATGAGGGTGGAATGGGATGCCCTTAGCTGAATAATTAGAGGATCCGGGGCGTAGTGCACTTAGCCGTCGTGCCGTCAATGGGGCTCGGTGTATGCGGCTCGCTCTGCCAAGTTTGGGTTCGCCCCTTGGGGAGGAGTGCGGTGCATTTAGGAAACTTAACGGGTGGCTACAGCCCCGGGGAATCTTTGTAAAGGCTACGTAGTGAAACCCTGCCTATTCACCTTGGTAGTGTTTAAGGGTTTGATCGGCCCGAGGCAAGAGGGAATCACGGCTTGTGGGTAAAGTGCACAACCTCTGCAGAGTGTTTGAAAACTGATATATCAGCCGTGCTCGCGGTTACGAGCGGCCAAGGGAGCTCCAGTGATTAGTGGTACTTGATCAGAGATACTTTGGTACAGGTGGCTATGAGATCGATGGTTTTGGTTATGACTATGGTGCTGGTAAGTGGTATTCTTTCCGTTTGGAAAGGGTACATCGGGCTAATAACTTGGGTTAAAGCTAAAACCTGGCTTTCTATTAGTAAATAATAATCTGACCAACTAAAAGCAACTGCTTGACTTATCCCCACATAAAGCTAGTCCACTACAGCCAAACAGGATACTTGCTGAGTATGTTGATGTGTACTCACCCTTGCTCTACACACCAAACCCCCCCCATCCCCAGGTTGTCAGCATTGCAACCACTGCTCAGGCGAAGATGAAGCTGTGGAAGGAGACTTCCAGGAGTTCCAAGACTACGACGAGTTCTAGGTGTGGGTTAGCGGCAACCCCTAGTCGGCTGCCTGTGAAGGCCGCGTTTATCTACGTTTCTTTTCCGCACTTTGATTTATTGTAAGGACTATGTGGACGTCTCAGACGTATGATGTAATCGACTATTATTCCCTTTTTAATACTATTTGAGCACTGTGTGATGATGTCCATGTTATGTAACTGCTGTGTACGTGAATAACTGATCCTGGCACGTACATGGTTCGCATTCGGTTTGCCTTCTAAAACCGGGTGTGAAAGTATCTATATACTTGGATGCTTGTTCTTATGATAACTATTTGATTTGGTTCTTTGATTGAGTGTGATGAGTTGTGGAGTAATGTCCACAATTGCATCTGCATATACATACAGGCATAAAAAATGTAATTAGACAATCTAGATTATCCTCCATTAAAATGTATCTAGCGTCACAAATCCATCTTACCTTAATAGATTTTATATTATCCTCAGTGATTCATCTTATAAACATAGTTAGCCCAACCTAGACACAATACAGTCACCCAAAATTCTATCTAATCTCCTTCGACTGGTAACCAACCACTAGGCTATCTGTTTTGCCTAAATTTTCCCTTGCAAAACTATCTTACCATATGTCTCTAACCCAAATGGTTAATATTAGGAGGGGAGGAGGTGTTGATCTACCTGCATGCATTCGACGAAGAAGGGCAGTAGCTAATCTAGAACCATAAATGAATCCTCCTCCGAACCCCACCTGCTGGGACTGATGATGTGGTTGCAGCTCAAATGCGACTACTCCAACAAATGGCTAACACCATGATGGAGATGCAAGGCACAGATCTATCAAGATCGTCAGGATCGACAGCAGCCACCACCTCCACCACCACCAGCACCACCCAGGGATAAGCATCGTGAATTCACGAGCCATAAACCTCCCACATTTTCCAGCTCTCCCGACCCACTACAAGCTAACGACTGATTAAAGTCCATGGAAAGGATGCTCAATATAGCTCAGTGCACCGACAAGGAGAAAATGCTTTATGCATCAGGTCGCCTCACCGGCCCCACAGCTGATTGGTGGGATGCATGCTGCACGTCACATGCTTCGGCTGACACCATCTCCTAGGGGGAATTCTCCACCAACTTTAGGAACTACCACATCCCTGCTGGTCTTATGAAGATTAAGAAGGAGTTTCTATCCCTCAAACAGGGAGGCATGTCAGTAAGTGAATATAGAGACAGATTCATCCAACTATCTCGATATGCTCCCGGGGAAGTTGATGATGACGAGAAAAAGCAGGAACTATTTCTGGAAGGATTGTTCGGGCCACTTCAATACCAGCTGATGTCCCACACATTCTCGTCCTCCCGGGGAAGTTCATGTTGACAAGGCTATAGCTCTGGAACAGAAGAGAGTTGAGTTGGGAGAGAAAAACAAAGTCTACTAACTAGGGACAGGTTGGAAGTAGTACTCATCCCCGTTATGCTACACCCAAGGCACACCAGCTCGTGGCAGTTTTGGACAACAGTCTCAACAGATCCAAGCTACCCCTCAAGCAAGCACCCCAGCGGGACCTGTTGCTCCTAATGCATCCACAAATAGGTCATGCTTTAAATGTGGGCAGTTTGGACATTATGCCAACTACTGTCCTAACAGGGCTGCTTACTCTACTCCAGCTCCAATGAAGCAAGGTTAGGTCTCAGGAGGAAATGGTCAGGCCTTATCCGTCAATCTGGGACAAGTCAACCATGTGGAAGCAGAAGCTGAACCTGGAGAACCCGAAAACCAGGAAGAGGTGCCGGTTGAAGGTGAAGAAGCCAGCGAAGAAGGAAATGAGCAACAAGGCTAGAATAGTTTTTTAGGGAGTAGTATTTGTAAGACCTAAATAAGGCCTTAGGTAGTAGATAGTTCTTTATTATTTAGGATTAGTAATAAGGTCTATTTCAACCTATGTTTTAATAACAAGTTATGCATCATGCTGAGATTCTTGTTTATGCATATGTTTTGAGACAAGATTGGGATACATCATTTTCCTTACTAATCTCAAATACGAGATTAGTTTTAAGGGGTAGAATTTGTAACACCCGACATCATACTTCGGTGAATTAGAGAAATCTCCAAAAGGATTTAAAATGGGATGTCTTGTAATTAGGATTTTCTTACCTTTAATATATCTCTCGTAAAACAAATGGTAATGTTCTATTTTAAAGTTGGAGTTGAATCTCAAGACTTGGTATTGAAAATTAAGGAAAAGAAACATAAGGAAAATTTAATTTGATAAACTAGCCCTTTTATAATTATGCAATCTAGAACATTAATGAATAAATGATCAATGTAAAATAAAAAAGAACTTTGCATTTACATGCGGATCTTTTCTCTATTATGCATACCAAACTTGAAATTCAAACTCTATATAAAATCTGATTTAAATAAAAAAGAAACTAAAGCTTGGGTCGTATTTCGGTCCCGACCCAGTGATGTTGTTCTCCCCCCTCGCGCGTGTGTGGGCCACGAGCCGACCCATCTGTGCCTAGCCTCCCAACTCTGTGCCCACCAAGGCCAGTGGCATTGGGCTAATCCTGCGCTTGCTAACCACATGAAACACCAGTGGCGTAAATCGCTTGATTCGTGTCTTGTTTAGCGTCGTGCGTGCTCACCGGCAGCGCTGACCTATGGGCCCTCGTGGCTAGGTCCTTCGTCCCGGCAAGACCAGCGTTATTTTCTTCGCGATCCAACATGGAGTCCGCTCATGTTCCGCAACCAACCCGAGAACCTTAGACTCATACCAAATAGAATAGGTATATCCATGCCCTACACCCCTTGCCTGAGTGTTCTCCAAACATGAATGTTGTTAGGGTTCCAGCGAGTTCTTGGGTTATTGTGACCACTGCTAGGGCCGTCGCTAACCATAACCCTGCCCCTATATATTAGCTTCACCCCTCGGCCATAGAAAAAACAATAAACTCTTCTCCCTTTTCGAGTACACCACTATCATTCGGCAAATCGAGAGGAGGAACAAGCGGTGATCAAGGAATACATCGTGGGGTTCCAGTCTTTAGGCGGAGCCGTCTCACATGGTGGTTGGCTGTCAAAGTCCTAGGTGTCGGTAAGTAATACCATCCTACTGCGTTTCCTACGTTTCCTTTGCGTGTTGCACCACACCAAAGATAGAACACTAGAACAATTGGGACTGTGCGTCGGCGTTGGCGACGTCACTGTCAAGCCCTGCGCCACCGCGGTGGGGATCGGGAGGTGAAAGATGCGCCTCAGCCATTGATCGGGAGATTAAGGGCTGGGATTAGATCCACGCACCGTTTCAGCTATGGGTGTGTGGTGTCCGTCGAATCGGCTGTGTGCGGGTAGGATTAGATCGTGCCTATTTTAAAATCTTAACAATCACACTATCGGCGTTTCGAGACCGGGGGGTCCCTCGGGCCGACGAGTGAGTGTCGCTGCGTGCCCCAGCCCAGATGGGTCGAGCGCGTGGGCGAGCGCGAAGGGGGGAAGGAGCGAGGCGGCCGGTGACCGGCGTGAGAGAGGTAGGAATCCCGCGGCCTTCGTGTTCGTCCCGCGCCCAGGTCGGGTGCGCTTGCAGTAGGGGGTTACAAGTGTCCACGCGGGAGAGGGAAGCGAGCGGCCCCAAGAGAGCGCCTGTCCCGTCCTCGTCCCCGCGCGGCCAACCCTCTCTAAGAGGGCCCTGGTCCTTCCTTTTATAGGCGTAAGGAGAGGATCCAGGCGTACAATGGGGGTGTAGCAGAGTGCTACGTGTCTAGCGGGGGAGAGCTAGCGCCCTAAGTACATGCCGATGTGGCAGCCGGAGAGATCTTGGCACCCAGCTGGTGTGATGTCGTGGCCGTCGGAGGAGCGACGGAGCCTGGCGGAGGGACAGCTGTCGGAGCGGTTGAGTCCTTGCTGGCGTCCTCCCGCTTCCGTAAGAGAGCTGAGAGCCGCCGTCGTCACAGAGCATGCGGGGCGCCATAATTGCCTATCTGGCGGAGCTAGCCAGATGGGACGCCGGTCTTGTTCTCTGCGGCCCGAGTCAGCTCGGGGTAGGGTGATGATGGCGCTTCCTATTGACGTGGCTGGCTTGCGCCCTAGGCTGGGCGACGTGGAGGCTCCTCCGAAGCCGAGGTCGAGTCTGTCTTCCATGGCCGAGGCCGAGTCCGAGCCCCCGGGTCGGGCGAGGCGGAGGTCGTTCGGCAGAGGCCAGGGCGGAGTCCGAGCCCTGGGGTCGGGCAAAGCGGAGTTCGTCGTCTTCTGGGGCTGAGCCCGAGTCCGAGCCCTGGGGTCGGGCGGAGCGGAGTTCGTCGTCTTCTAGGGCTGAGCCCGAGTCCGAGCCCTCGGGTCGGGCGGAGCGGAGTTCGTCGTCTTCTGGGGCTAAGCCCGAGTCCGAGCCCTGGGGTCGGGCGGAGCGGAGTTCGTCGTCTTCTGGGGCTGAGCCCAAGTCCGAGCCCTGGGGTCGGGCGGAGCGGAGTTCACCGTCTTCCGGGACCTAGCCCGAGTCCGAGCCCTGGGTCGGGCAGAGCGGAGTTCGCCGTCTTCCGGGACCTAGCCCGAGTCCGAGCCCTGGGTCGGGCGGAGCGGAGTTCGCCGTCTTCCGGGACCTAGCCCGAGTCCGAGCCCCTGGTCGGGCGGAGCGGAGTTCGCCGTCTTCCGGGACTTAGCCCGAGTCCGAGCCCTGGGTCGGGCGGAGCGGAGCTTCCTATGGTGCCTTTGGCAGGGCCTGACTGCCTGTCAGTCTCACTCTGTCAAGTGGCACTGCAGTCAGAGTGGCGCAGGCGGCGCTGTCCTTTTGTCAGGCCGGTCAGTGGAGCGGCGAAGTGATGGCGGTCACTTCGGCTCTGCCGGGGGGCGTGCGTCAGGATAAAGGTGTCAGGCCACCTTTGCGTTAAATGCTCCTGCGATTCGGTCGGTTGGTGCGGCGATTTAGTGAGGGTTGCTTCTTAGCGAAGGCAGGGCCTCGGGCGAGCCGGCGATGTGTCCGCCGTTGGAGGGGGGCCTCGGGCGAGACGGAAATCCTCCGGGGTCGGCTGCCCTTGTCCGAGGCTAGGCTCGGGCGAGGCATGATCGAGTCGCTCGAATGGACTGATCCCTGACTTAATCGCACCCATCAGGCCTTTGCAGCTTTATGCTGATGGGGGTTACCAGCTGAGAATTAGGAGTCTTGAGGGTACCCCTAATTATGGTCCCCGACAGTAGCCCCCGAGCCTCGAAGGGAGTGTTAGCACTCGCTTGGAGGCTTTCGTCGCACTTTTTTGCAAGGGGACCAGCCTTTCTCGGTTGCATTTTGTTCCGGTGGGTGCGCGCGAGCGCACCCGCCGGGTGTAGCCCCCGAGGCCTCGGAGGAGTGGTTTCACTCCTCCGAGGTCTTAATGCCTTGCGTAACGCTTTGGCCGGTCTGGTTGTTCCCTCATGCGAACTGGACGTAGCCCGGGTGTACGATCGGGACCCAAGTTCTCGGGCTGGTACATTGACGCTGTCAACGGTTCGGCCGGAGCCGGGTTTGCGAGAGCAGCCCCCGAGCCTCCACATAGGGCAAGAGGGCGATCAGGGACAGACTCGGCTTTTTTACATACGCCCCTGCGTCGCCTTTCCGCAAGGAGGAGGGGGGGAAAGCGCCATGTTACCCTCGATGGGCGCCGAACATGGTGTCTCCGGTGAGCTGCAAGCGGGTAATCCGAGTGGACGTCCGTGCCCCGTTCGTTAGGGGTTGGCTAGGGGCCCAGAGGCACGCCCAAAAGTACCTGCGGGTGATCTGCCGGACCCGGTCCCCTAGCGACGGGGTCTGAGGGCTCGATGCCTCCCTCCGATGGGATTCCGTTACAAGATCGCTCCTGCTGGTCTCGGAAATGTCCTAGGGTACCTCGGGAGCGCAGCCCGAGCCTTGGTTATGTATCGAACGTACCCCTGGTCATCCCTCGCTCGGCGTCTGAGGCGGCTGTGAACCCTTCGGGGGCCAACCTTCGAACCCCTGATCAGTAATGGGCGCGGAGCCCGAGTAGCCTGAGGCGGCTGTGGAACCCTTCGGGGGGCCGGCCTTCGAACCTCTGACCAGTAGTGGGTGTAGGGCCCACGCGATCTGAGGCGGCTGTTGAAACCCTTCGGGGGGCCAGCCTTCGAACCTCTGATCAGTAAGGAGGCTCGGGGCCTGGTTCCTTCACGGGGAAGGATCTTTTTCGGGGTATCCCCCTTTCCCGGTCCCTGTTGCAAGAGATAGAGAAAGAGGAAAAACAGAAAAGGATACGAAATCGAACGACGCGGCGTACCTTTTTTGGCGCGGTTATTACGGCGAAGGCGAAGCGTCGCCCGCTTCTCCTGCCGAAAGCGCCGTCTGTCCCGCCGCGGAGTTACTGCGACGGGGCGAGTTGTTGGCAGGGCGGCCGTTGCGCGTGCGCGAGCCGTTCGAGGAATGACTGTTTCGCTTCGCGTTTTTTGAATCCCGCATCCGATCCGGGCGGAACGTTGGAAACGGTCTCGCCTTGGTCTTTATATACCTGGGAGAGGGTCTGGTGACGGTTCTTCGCTCTGCTTCCTGCCTCCTTCTTAGGTTTTCGCAACCCGAGAGACTTTAGCCAGAGAAGAGAAAACCGCCCTTCCTGCCCCTTGCGCCACCATCCCTTCTGTTTGGTGATGGCTGACCGGGTGACCATCATCTCGCCGCGCGATCCATGGCCCTTTTCCACGGTGACGGCGAGCGATCTGGAGGATCTGGTCGGCGAGGGTTTGCTTCGCCCTCTCACCGATGAGCAGCGACCGGAATGGATTCCTCCCGTGGGCGGAGCCGCTCCATCCCCACCGCCGGGGTACGTCGTGAGCTTCGTCTCCTTCCACGAGCGGGGATTCGGTGTGTCGGCGGGCCGCTTTATGCGGGTGATCCTGTACCACTATGGGGTGGAGTTGCACAACCTCACCCCCAACTCCATCTCGCAGGCCGCTATCTTCGTAGCGGTGTGCGAGGGGTATTTGGGGATCGCCCCCCATTGGGATTTGTGGACCCATCTCTTTTTCGCCGAGCTTTTTGCCTCGCCGACGGGGGAGAGGAAGGTCCGCGCAGCGGTGTGGGCCGGCGGCTGCACCCTCCTGCTGAGGCAGTCGCGGGCGTCGCAGTATATTCCTGCCATCCTCGCGTCCTCGAACAAGGGGTGGCAGCGCCGGTGGTTCTACCTCCGGAACGACGGCGAGTTGCTCCCGCCGTTCTCCCAGCGAGTAGTCACCACCGCCACCGACGCCTGGCGCCACGGGACCCCGCACGAAAGACAGAAGAACCTCGGACCCCTTCTCTAGGCCTTGGAGGCGTTGCGGGAGGGGGGACTCACCGCTGCGGGAGTGATTGCCGCCATCCACCGTCGGAGGGTGCTTCCCTTGGCGGAGCGACGGCTGTCGCTTTGGGAGATGACCCCAGAGGCTGACTGGGAGGGCTCGCGGATGTCCTCTGATCCTCTTCCCTTCGACGCCCTCCAATGGCGGGTGTCCGCTGCGTTGGGGAAGCCGGACCCCCACGCCTTCTCCCAGCTTCGGATGCGCCCCGACCAGGGGTGCGTGACTCTGGTGAGTGTTCGCTCCTTCCTTCTTCATACATTGGGTTGCTCCTGGTTCTTACGATCGGGTTTCCTTCCCCCCTTCTTTAGGAGGTGGGGTGGCACAAGCCTTCCCTGCCACGGGTTCCGCAGGATGCGGTGGCCCGAGCAGCGCGGCGGGTCGCCACGGAGGAGGAGAAGAGGAAGAAGGACGCAGAGAAGGCCCGGGCCCGTGAGCGGAGGCGGGCTCGAGATGCCTTGGAAAAGCTCCGTCGCCAGCAGGAGAGGGAGGGACTCCCGAGGGAGCCGTCGCCGGAAACGCCCGACGACGACGACGATGATGATGATGACGAGGAGGACGACATGGCTGCCCGTCTCGGCCTCAGCCCTGGCTTGGGGTGCGGCCAGGAGCCGTCAAGCCAGCTCCCGAGCGGGCCGACGCCGTCAGTCCCCAGAGTCGGGGCGTCGGGGTCCCGGTCCGAGGCACGGGGGCAACCCGAGAGGACACCTGACCCCTCGGCTGGAGAAGCTGAGGTGACTCCGGGGGGCCAGGTCAGGGCGTCTGCTCCCCGAGAGCCGCCGCTCGCGCCGGCAGCGCATGGAGGTGACCCTCAAGTCATCGTGACAGTGCCTGGGCAATCTGCCCCCCGGGTGTCCAAAGCAAGGGTGGCGCCGAGGTTGCCGGCGAAGCGGACCTCGGCGGCTGTTCCGGGAGCTGGGATCCAAGAAACTTCCCCCCAGGCGCGGTGGATCATGGCCCGGAGCGGGTAGGTATCTCGGAATGTCTTCATCCTGGCTTTCCATTCATATGTCTCGGCCGTGATTTTCCTTTTTCCCTCAGCAAGCGAAGCCATGGCCAGACCGACCTGGCACCCCGGAAGGCCCTTAAGACGGCGCCGGCCTGTGCGGCCAGCGCCGCTCCGGGCCTTGTCGTTCAGCCGACCCTCTCGCAGGGCGTTTCACCGCAGGGGGCTCGGGCGGCACCTGTCGCTGTGGAGCAGGTTCCCGAGGCTGGCTCTTCTGCTGAGGCAGCCATCGTGATAGGGGAGGCGGCTGACGCTGACGTGGTCCCGAGCCCACCTGACGTGCCGGCCATGCTGGCGCCTGCCGCTACCGAAGTCGCCGCCGTCCCAGTCGGAGAGCGACCGGTTGCTGCCGGCGTCGAGACGGCTGATGCGTCGGCGCCCAGTGCCTCGGAAGAGGTGGGCGTGGAGGCGCGATCTGTCCAGCCGGGCGGCAGCCTCATCGCTGTGCGGCGGAGCCCCGGGGCCCGGCGCCAGTTGCTCCGGTTTCGGACCCGCGAGGCCTCGGACCCTGTCTTCATTCTCGACGATGAACAGGAGGACCAGTCCTGGGATGAGCTCCGCGAGTGTGCTAAAGCAACGGTGGGGTCGCTCCGGTCGTCGCTGGAGGTTTTCTGCAGGGACGTCCCCAAAATCCTCCAGGTAACGGTTTCAGGCATACCTTTTCTTTTCTGTGAACGAGGCGTTCTTCGTGACGCCCCGTTTCCTTCCCCCAGGATCTGACGGATTGGAGCGCCGCCAAGTCGTCGTTCATCCGCCGCGAGGTCGATGTCTGGGGCTCGCTGCGATCCTTGAGGACCTCGCTCGCCGGGGCTACTGCGCGCCTTTCTCAGCAGGGTGCCAAGGTAGCGGACCTCCAGTTGCTCTGCACTGACCTGAGAGTCGAGGCGGCAGCAGCGCGCGTGGAGGCGGCAGCGGCGCGCGCAGAGGCGCAACGACAGCGGTCGGAGTTCGTCCGGGTCGTCGAGGAGCGGGACCAATCTCGGGGCCGGGCTGCCAAGGCCGAGAGCCGGGCTGAAACCCTTGCAGCCGACTTAGCCGCAGCCCGGGTCGCGGCCTCGGAGCAGCGTGCCCGAGCCGGAGGTACGCCTTGGCCGTCCCTGGTTCTTGTTCTTATCTGTTTCCTCTGCTTGTGTTTGAGATCTTTCTTCTGGCTGTTCGCAGAGCTCGAGTCCGCCCTTGACGAGTCCGCCAAGGCGCTTGCCGAGGCGCTTGCCGGAGCTGCCGAGCAGAGGGAGGCCGACCTCGCGGCCATGTCCGAGGCCGTCTCGGACGTTTATCGGATCCTTGGCTCCGGCGATGTCCCTTCAGGAAGCTCCCCTCAAAGCCACCTTCAAGCCTTAAGGATCACGCGCGCGGCAGAGTCCGCGAGGCGCTACACCACGGCGTCAGGCGGGCCTTCGCCGTGCTCGCTTCCCACTACATCGTGGACCTGGAGCGGGTTAGTGAGGGGTATTGTCTTCCTGACGAAGACGAAGCTGCCCTGGCAGAAGTTCAGCGGCTCGACGCGGTCGCCGCAGGTCCGAGCGCAGTGCTGGCGACCACCTTTGAGGCGGAGATCCTTCCCCCTGCGCCGTCGCCGAAAGCCAAGATGGACCTTACCGAAGGCGGGGACGGAGCTGAAGGCGCGGCTCCTTCCCAAGGCGACGCCTAACTCTTGTTGGAACAATTTCTGTTGGATGTGCGTGTGTCTTACTACGGCCGCTGAGGCCTGAACACTTTGTTTTCATTGCATGAAGTCGTACTCTTCTTCCTTTTATTTTGCGTGTCCGGCTTAGCCTGTCAATAATAGGGTGGCTTCCCGAGTAGGGTCATTTTTCGTGGTGGGTGATGAGTGAGGTGTCCGTAACCCGGAGGCATAGGAGTTCCTCGGCTCAGTCGGCCTTGCCACTTACATGCACCCACGTTCGCTCCTTGGGGCCCTGCTTCTGACATAGCCGGGAGAACGCAAAAAGCCTTTTTGATCGAAAATTTTGGATGCGGAGAGGTACACCCAATCTTGACGCAGAGGGGTTCCCCCTTTTTAGCCCCCGAGGGAGGGTCGGGCTCTGCCGAGGCGAGGCCGACCCTTCCTTGACGACTGAGACTTGTGTGGGAGCGAGGTATACGAACAACTTGAAAACATCTTAAGGGTAGAAGCGACGTAGCTGTCGGACGTTTCAAGCGTTGCCGTAGACCTCGCCTTGACCGCCGGCCAGCTTGTACGTTCCGGGCTCCAGAACGTCGGCAGTGACAAGCGGCCTTTCCCGGGGGTGCGTGCAGCCCCCGGGTACCCCCAGCAAGGGCTTGGGGTGCTGTGCGATGGTCGGGGTCTTCTCCTGGTTGGCTTCGATGCCCCGTTTGGAGATAATGAACTCCGAGACCATGCCCTGGGGCGCCCCGAGGACCCACCTTTCAGGGTTGAGCTTGACGCTTTTCGCTTCTTTTAGCTTGTGGATCTCCTCGCCTATCGCTCTGCGCTTCTCCCCGTTGAATCAGCGCAGAGGCTATTTGACGGGTCGGGCTCCGGCCCGAATATCCAGCGAGTGCTCGGCGTCATTCCTCGATATGCCGGGCATGTCCGAGGGACTCCACGCGAAGACGTCGACGTTCGCGCGGAGAAAGTCGACGAGCACTGCTTCCTATTTGGGGTCGAGCCCAGAACCGATCCAGATCTGCTTGGAGGCGTCGCCACTGGGGTCGAGGGGGACGGCCTTAACCGTCTCCACTGGCTCGAAGTTGCCGGCATGACGCTTCACGTCTGGCACCTCTTTGGAGAGGCTTTCCAGGTCGGCGATGAGGGCCTCGGACTCGGCGAGGGCCTCGGCGTACTCCACGCACTCCACGTTGCATTCGAACGCGTGTTTGTACGTGGGGCCGACGGTGATGACCCCGTTGGGGCCCGGCATATTGAGCTTCAGGTAGGTGTAGTTGGGGACGGCCATAAACTTCGCGTAGCATGGCCTCCCTAGTACCGCGTGGTAGGTTCCTCGGAACCCGACCACCTTGAACGTCAGAGTCTCCCTTCGAAAGTTGGAGAGCGTTCCGAAGCAGACGGGAAGGTCGAGTCGTCCGAGGGGCTAGACGCGCTTCCCGGGAATGATCCCGTGGAAAGGCGCAGCGCCTGCTCGGACGGAGGACAGATCGACGCGCAGGAGCCTGAGGGTCTCGGCGTAGATGATGTTGAGGCTGCTGCCCCCGTCCATAAGGACCTTGGTGAGCCTGACGTCGCCGACGATGGGGTTGACGACGAGCGGGTATTTCCCCAGGCTCGGCACGTGGTCGGGGTGGTCAGCTTGGTCGAAGGTGATGGGCTTGTCGGACCAGTCTAGGTAGACTGGCGCCGCCACCTTCACCGAGCAGACCTCCAGGCGCTCTTGCTTGCGATGCTAAGCCGAGGCATTCGCCGCATGCCCACCGTAGATCATGAAGCAGTCGCGGACCTCGGGGAACTCTCCTGCTTGGTGATCTTCCTTCTTGTCGTCGTCGCGGGCCCTGCCACCCTCCGCGGGTGGCCCGGCCCTGTGGAAGTGGCGCCGAAGCATGACGCACTCCTCAAGGGTGTGCTTGACGGGCCCCTGATGATAGGGGCACGGCTCCTTGAGCATCTTGTCGAAGAGGTTAGCACCTCCGGGGGGCTTTCGAGGGTTCTTGTACTCGGCGGCGGCGACAAGGTCCGCGTCGGCGGCGTCGCGTTTCGCTTGCGACTTCTTCTTGCCTTTCTTCTTGGCGCCGCGCGGAGTAGACGCCTCGGGAGCATCTTCCGATGGGCGGCCCTGGGGCTGCTTGTCCTTTCGGAAGATAGCTTCGACCGCCTCCTGGCCAGAGGCGAACTTGGTGGCGATGTCCATCAGCTCGCTCGCCCTGGTGGGGGTCTTGCGACCCAACTTACTCACCAGGTCGCGGCAGGTGGTGCCGGCAAGGAACGCGCCGATGACATCCGAGTCGGTGATGTTGGGCAGCTCGGTGCGCTGCTTTGAGAATCGCCGGATGTAGTCCCGGAGAGACTCTCCCGGCTGCTGCCGGCAGCTTCGGAGGTCCCAGGAATTCCCGGGGCGCACGTACGTGCCCTGGAAATTGCCGGCGGAGGCTTGGACCAGGTCATCCCAGTTGGAGATCTGCCCCGGAGGCAGGTGCTCCAACCAGGCGCGAGCGGTGTCGGAGAGGAACAGGGGGAGGTTGCGGATGATGAGGTTGTCGTCGTCCGTTCCACCCAGTTGGCAGGCCAGGCGGTAGTCCGCGAGCCACAGTTCTGGTCTCGTTTCCCCCGAGTACTTTGTGATAGTAGTCGGGGGTCGGAACCGGGTCGGGAAATGCGCCCGTCGGATGGCCCGGCTGAAGGCCTGCGGACCAAGTGGTTCGGGCGAGGGACTCCGATCCTCCCCGCTGTCGTAGCGTCCCCCACACCTGGGGTGGTAACCTCGGTGCACCCTCTCGTCGAGGTGGGCCCGACGGTCGCGATGATGGTGCTCGTTGCCGAGGTGGCCCGGGGCCGCAGGCGCGGTGTTGCGCGTGCGCCCGGTGTAGACCGAGGCTTCCCGCATGAATCGGGAAGTCGCGGCATGAGGTTCCGAGGGGTATCCCTGCCTTCGGGAGGCAGAGCTCTCGGCCCGTCGGACCGCAGCGCCTTCCAGGAGATTCTTGAGCTCTCCCTGGATTCGCCGACCCTCGGTGGTTGATGGCTCCGGCATCGCGCGGAGAAGCATCGCTGCTGCAGCCAGGTTCTGACCGACCCACTGGATGCGGGTGGCGGCCTGACCCTGACGTCGTTGGCGACGCGGTGCTGGAGACCCTGGGGCAGGTGACGTATTTCTCCGGCCGGGGGTTGGCCCGCCCATGCCTGCCCGACGTCCCGGCGGATCGGCTCAAGCGCTCCTGCTCCCTCGTCGAGCCTGGCCTGCGCCCCGCGGACTTGCTCGAGCTGTGGGTCATGACCCCCCGCCGGAACGGGGACCACAGCTAGCTCCCGCGGGATGTCAGCGCGAGGCACCGGCCTAGGGAGATCACCGTCCTCCGGCATGCCGAGATGATTGCCTTCGGAGGGATCCCCTAGATCGACGTGGAAACATTCGCGGCTTGGGCCGCAGTCCTCGTCGTCGAGGCTGCGGCTACCGTCGGAACAGTCGGAGAGGCAGTAGTCACATGCGGTCATGAAGTCCCGCATGGCACTGGGGTTGCCAAATCCAGAGAAATCCCAATAGATGTTGGGGTCGCCATCTTCCTCGGACCCAGAGGGCCCCTAGGTCGAGACGTCCGTCAGCCGATCCCAAGGCGACCGCATGCGAAACCCCAGAGGGTTTGAACTCGCCTCTACGAGAGCGCCCGCCAAAGCAAGGTCGCTAGGCGGGTTGAGGCTGAGTCCAAATGACGTAGGATGGGAATCGGTCGGTACCTTTCGGTCGACGAGCAGCGACATAGTCACGTCGGGGACTGATTGCACCGCCGTCTCAGGTACGAGGGCGACGTCCTGCAAGCTCTCCGCGAGCGCACTGGCGTCATCCACTTGCTCGGGATTGGTGTGTCGCGGGGAGATGGCGCTCGCCTTCGTCTCAAACGCGAGGTCGACGCCCGACGCGCCCCCCGTTGGGGCGCTGGGGACGTCGACTCGCTCGACAGCCGACGAGGCGCGGCCTCCCGCTTGGCCTTGGTTGCCCCGCCTCCTCCTCCGTTGGCGGGGGAGAGGACGGGGCGAGCTCGAATGTTGTTCTTCCACCACGTGGGGAAGACGTCGTCGATTCCGCCGCCGGCGGGCGGGCTGTCGGCCGCCATTGTCGTTGTCGCGCGGCGGTGGAAGCAGTATCATGTCGTAGCTACCGTCGAAGGACATGAACTCAAGACTCCCGAAACGGAGCACCGCCCCAGGTCGGAGAGGTTGCTGGAGACTGCCCATCTGGAGCTTGACGGTCAACACGCAGCAGGCCCCTACCTGGCGCGCCAACTGTCGGCGTTTTGAGACCGGGGGGTCCCTCAGGCCGACGAGTGAGTGTCGCGGCGTGCCCCAGCCCAGATGGGTCGAGCGCGTGGGCGAGCGCGAAGGGGGGAAGAAGCGAGGCGGCCGGTGACTGGCGTGAGAGAGGTAGGAATCCCGCGGCCTTCGTGTTCGTCCCGCGCCCAGGTCGGGTGCACTTGCAGTAGGGGGTTACAAGCGTCCACGCGGGAGAGGGAAGCGAGCGGCCCCAAGAGAGCGCCTGTCCCGTCCTCGTCCCCGCGCGGCCAACCCTCTCTAAGAGGACCCTGGTCCTTCCTTTTATAGGCGTAAGGAGAGGATCCAGGTGTACAATGGGGGTGTAGCAGTGTGCTACGTGTCTAGCGGGGGAGAGCTAGCGCCCTAAGTACATGCCGATGTGGCAGCCGGAGAGATCTTGGCACCCAGCTGGTGTGATGTCATGGCCGTCGGAGGAGCGACGGAGCCTGGCGGAGGGACAGCTGTCGGAGCGGTTGAGTCCTTGCTGACGTCCTCCCACTTCCGTAAGAGAGCTGAGAGCCGCCGTCATCATAGAGCATGCGGGGCGCCATAATTGCCTATCTGGCGGAGCTAGCCAGATGGGACGCCGGTCTTGTTCTCTGCGGCCCGAGTCAGCTCGGGGTAGGGTGATGATGGCGCTCCCTGTTGACGTGGCTGGCTTGCGCCCTAGGCTGGGCGACGTGGAGGCTCCTCCGAAGCCGAGGTCGAGTCTGTCTTCCATGGCCGAGGCCGAGTCCGAGCCCCCGGGTCGGGCGAGGTAGAGGTCGTTCGGCAGAGGCCAGGGCGGAGTCCGAGCCCTGGGGTCGGGCGAAGCGGAGTTCGTCGTCTTCTGGGGCTGAGCCCGAGTCCGAGCCCTGGGGTCGGGCGGAGCGGAGTTCATCGTCTTCTGGGGCTGAGCCCGAGTCCGAGCCCTGGGGTCGGGCGGAGCGGAGTTCGTCGTCTTCTGGGGCTGAGCCCGAGTCCGAGCCCTGGGGTCGGGCGGAGCGGAGTTCGCCGTCTTCCGGGACCTAGCCCGAGTCCGAGCCCTGGGTCGGGCGGAGCGGAGTTCGCCGTCTTCCGGGACCTAGCCCGAGTCCGAGCCCTGGGTCGGGCGGAGCGGAGTTCGCCGTCTTCCGGGACTTAGCCCGAGTCCGAGCCCTGGGTCGGGCGGAGCGGAGTTCGCCGTCTTCCGGGACTTAGCCCGAGTCCGAGCCCTGGGTCGGGCGGAGCGGAGCTTCCTATGGTGCCTTTGGCAGGGCCTGACTGCCTGTCAGTCTCACTCTGTCAAGTGGCACTGCAGTCGGAGTGGCGCAGGCGGCGCTGTCCTTTTGTCAGGCCGGTCAGTGGAGCGGCGAAGTGACGGCGGTCACTTCGGCTCTGCCGGGGGGCGTGCGTCAGGATAAAGGTGTCAGGCCACCTTTGCGTTAAATGCTCCTGCGATTCGGTCGGTCGGTGCGGCGATTTAGTCAGGGTTGCTTCTTAGCGAAGGCAGGGCCTCGGGCGAGCCGGAGATGTGTCCGCCGTTGGAGGGGGGCCTCGGGCGAGACGGAAATCCTCCGGGGTCGGCTGCCCTTGTCCGAGGCTAGGCTCGGGCGAGGCATGATCGAGTCGCTCGAATGGACTGATCCCTGACTTAATCGCACCCATCAGGCCTTTGCAGCTTTATGCTGATGGGGGTTACCAGCTGAGAATTAGGAGTCTTGAGGGTACCCCTAATTATGGTACCCGACACACACAAAAATCAGATGTATTTTTCTTTGGTTTAATATGGTTGGGGTATTTTCCTAAATTAAATCAAAACTCTAGAAAGTATTGCAGAAACCATGGGGTTTACTATTTTTGCTTGGTAGTTTATAATATGTAGGTTCTAGCAAAATTTGTTTGATCAGATTTGGTTGAATATAACTCAAGTTATGAATTTTCCAGGTTCTCTGCTCATTTGAAAAGAATAAACATAAAAGGTTAAAGGAAAATGACTTTGCATCAGGATCCTTGGGCTTATTCCTATCTGAGTCGTTTAAACCGTGCCCCTGAAGAACTATTCACAGGTGTCACTGACTTAACACTAAACCCCCTGGCTTTTTTACCCCCTCTAACTCGTGCTCCTCCCTTGCCTGAACAGTAACCGAGGAGGAAAAAGTGGTGGCGCGGCTTACCAGCGACGATAGAGGTCCGACGAAGGGTCGGGTGAGGTCCGGGGGTCTCTGGCAATCACGTCGAGGTGCTGGTCATCGACGGTGGTGACCGGAGGTGGGCTGGCCGCGTGCGCAGGCGGTCGAGCTCGCCGGCGGTGCGTGCTCCGGCTTGCTCATGGTGGTAGAGTCAAATCAAGGTGCTCGGGGAGCTTCATGGGAGGTCAGTGATGATGTGGGTGCAAGGTATTCGAGAATGGCTCACCGTGTGACCCGGTCCACGCGCGGTGGCGGTCGGCCAAAGTCCGGCAATGTCGCGCTCGCTTCTCCGGTGAGGCAATGCCTCGGCTCAAGCTTGGGAAAGCTTCACCGCCTCTCGAGGAAGCCGTCCATGGGTTAGGGCGAGGCTGGGGGTTGACGGGAAGGGCTGGCCACGGCGGCCGTGCTCGGGCAGTGATGGCGGGCGGTGGAGAGCTCGCTGGAGTTGGAGTTTCTGCTCGAGGCGTGAGGCAAACTGAAGAGTGGACTGCTGCACACCAGGGGCACTTATAAGCGCCCTCGGGCACGGCTGGGCGTAGGCATGGGGGACAGGAGCCGACCGTGCGCGGCGCGCGCGCAGAGGGCAGCCAGTGCGCGACCGAGCGCTTGAGCACGCGATCGAACACGTGGAGGTGTGTTTCTGCCCGAGTTCAAACGCCTGTTGGTTGACCTAAACCTTCAAAGCTTGCCAAGGATCCTATGTATCGTATCTTCACCGTGCCAAGGGCTCTCTGCCTTGTGTGAGTCCCGAGTGAAGATATGGCCTGGGTGAGAAGATATTGTAGTGTGAAGTCAGCTCTGTCTGCACTGTTTAAACCGAGACAAAACTCATGCCAAATCGTGTCAAACGATTTTGGGTTGATTTCAAACTTCACCAGAGCGTTCCTGGGGTATTTTGGCACCACTTTGATATTTGGACTTCATGGATTCGAGTTTTGGAAAATAGAGAACACATCTGAACTTTGGAAAGGGGTTTAAAATTCAGATTTCTGAATTTTCCATAGAGGCTTTACTTCATGGGCTGTTTTGGTGATTTTAAAAAATCCAAATGATCAATCTTCCTGACTACATTTTGTAGTGTATTTAGTGCACTATAACTTTGTTAATTGGTCCATATTAAAATTTTGCATTTTTCCCAAGTCTTTTCTCTAATTTCCCTTTTGTGCTCAATGGCCAATTTGAATGGTTTTAGGGTTTTGGATGTTTTTCTCACTTGGGGTGCATGATGTGCTTAGTGTATGATTCTTGAGCTGTAGACTTTGCTTAGGCTTTAATCCTTTAAGTTTGGTGCCTCTTGCATTATTAGAGCCACATGTGATAATGGTCACAAGTTGGGGTACTGGGAAAAAACCCTAAGTAACACTGGGGTGTTACAGCCTTCCCCCCTTAAAGTAATCTTGTCCCGAGATTCGGGTCGGAGTCCTCCGGGGTGAAGAGAAGGTTATGGCTTGCTTGTGTGTTGTGGGTTTGTTTATTAAGGTGCTCTAGTAAACTGCTCTTCGAATGTCATCCTCTTTGCAATTTCAGAAGGAAGTCCTTCTCGAGTTGGTTCTATAGCTTACTCAGTTTATGTTAAGATCATCCTTCTTATATTTAGATTCAAAGGGCAGGGGGAGGGGCTGGGTCATGGTTACGTACCGATTCCCTTAGGTAGACAATCAGGGTAGTTCGATCGTAGAAATTCCTCAGTCTCCCACGTAGCTTCTTCCTCTGAGTGATTGCTCCATTGGATCTTATACATTTTGATCGACTTCGTACGAGTTGATCTTTCTTTGCAATCTAGAACCTTGGAAGGGTACTCTTGATATGATAGATCTGACTCTATCTCCACTTCTGGTTCTGCTATAACCTCGATTGGCAAACAGATACACTTCTTCAATTGGGATACATGGAACACATTGTGGATGACAGACATTTTCGGAGGTAGCTTCAATTTGTATGCCACTGGTCCACATACTTCCACGATCCCATAAGGTCCAATGTAGCGAGGGGCTAACTTGCCTTTGATCCCAAACCTTTGCACTCCTTTGGTGGGTGATACTTTTAGATATACGAAATCTCCCACTTCAAACAGGAGGGGTTTTCTTCTCTTGTCATGGTAGCTCTTCTGCCTGGCCTGAGCAGCTTCTAGATTCTTCCTGGTCAGTTTGATTTTCCTTTCGGTTTCAGTCACTAGGTTAGGTCCAAAAATTTCTCTTTCTCGAGGCTGAGACCAATTGAGGGGTGTTCGACACCTCCTTCCATATAGGGCTTCGAAGGGTGCCATCTTCAGGCTGGATTGATAACTATTGTTATAAGCAAACTCTGCCAAAGAGAGGTACTTATCCCAGTTCTTCCGCAATCGATCGCACAAGCCCTTAGCATATCTTCAAGAATTTAATTTACCCTTTCAGTCTGACCATCAGTCTGGGGGTGGTAAGCTGAACTCCTTATTAGCTTGGTTCCCAAAGACTTGCAATTGCTCCCAAAATCTGACAACGAATTGGGCTCCTCGGTCAGAGACAATTGTCTGGGGTAACCCGTGCAAACACACGATTCGGTCAATATACAATTCTGCATACTTCTGAGCCTTATCGGTGGTGTGCACTGGAAGAAAATGTTCTACTTTCGTCAATCGGTCCATAATGACCCAAATTGAATCATGATGCCAAGAGGTGTTGGGTAGACCCACAATGAAATCCATGCTGATGTCATCCTATTTCCACAAAGGTATTGGTAGGGGTTGCAAGGCACCAGCCGATTTTAAGTGGCTTGCCTTTATCCTCTAACATGTGTCACATTCCGATACATATTGGGCTATTTCCCTCTTCATTCTGGTCCACCAATATAGGGGCTTCAAATTATGGTACATCTTGGTGCTTCCTGGGTGCATGGAGAATTTGGAGAGATGAGCCTCATCCAAGTTTTTCTTCTTAAGGTCTTTATTTTTAGGAACCACCAATCTGTCTTCAAACCATAGTATCCCTTTGTTGTCTTGGCGAAAACACTTATACTTCTCCGCTTTCTAATGAAGATTCTCCTTAATGATTTGCATTCCCTTGTCGCTGAGTTAGGCCATAATAATCTGATCTTGCAAGGTTGGCTCAAAGGAAATGTGAGACAAGGTACCAGAAGGAATTACTTCGATCTTCATCTTGCTCAACTCGTCACATAGGGTATTGATGCGAGAATCCATCATCATACAATTGCATTGTGACTTCCGACTCAAGGCATCAGCTACCACATTGGCTTTCCCCAGGTGGTAGTCTACTTCCAAGTCGTAGTCCTTGATCAATTCTAGCCATCTCCTCTGCCTCATGTTGAGATCAGCCAGAGTAAAGATGTACTTGAGGCTCTTGTGATCTGTATAGATGTTGCAGTGGGTTCCATCAAGTAGTGCCTCCACATTTTTAATGCATGAACCACGACTGCCAACTCTAAGTCAAGAGTAGGATAATTTTGCTCATGAGGCCTGAGTGCTCTCGATGCGTAGGCGATGACTCGGTTGTCTTGCATCAAAACACAACCCAGTCCGGTGCCAGAGGCATCACAATACACATCAAATGGCTTGTTGTTGTCGGGTTGCGCTAACACTAGTGCTGTGGTCAGATGCTGCCTCAAGGTGTGGAAAGCATCTTCACATTTCTGACCCCATTCGAATTTTGCTCCCTTCTTCAACAATTCAGTCACGGGCTTCGCAATTCGAGAGAAATCAGGAATGAATCATCGATAATAACCGGCCAATCCAAGAAAACTTCGAATCTGACGGACAGTTGTTGGTGGCTTCCAATTCATCACCTCTTGCACTTTATTTGGATCAACAACTATTCCTTCCTAAGAGATAGTGTGACCCAAGAATTTGATTTCTTTTAGCCAAAAATCACATTTAGACAGTTTGGCATAAAGACGGTGCTCTCTCAGACGTTGGAGCACTACATGCAAATGACCGGCATGCTCTTCTTCATTCCTTGAGTACACCAAGATATCGTCGATGAAAACCACAACAAACTTGTCTAGTTCAGGCATGAAGACTGAATTCATCAGATACATGAAGTATGCTGGCGCATTAGTTAACCCAAACAACATCACCAAATACTCATACATTTCGTATCTGGTTGAGAAGGCAGTCTTTGGAATATCACTTGCTCGTATCTTGATCTGATGATAGCCGAAGCGAAGATCTATCTTGGAAAACACTTTGGCCCCGACCAGTTGATCGAAAAGAACATCAATACGAGGCAAATGATACTTGTTTTTGATAGTCACCGCATTGAGTGGGCAGTAATCTATGCATAGTCTCAAGCTTTCATCCTTCTTCTTCACGAACAAGGCTGGACATCCCCAAGGTGAAATACTTGGGCGGATGAAACCCTTGTCCAACAACTCTTACATCTGTTTTTTCAATTCTGCCAATTCAGCGGGTGGCATCCGGTAAGGCCTCTTGGAAATAGGTGACGTTCCCGGATGCAATTCGATGGCAAATTCAATATCCCGATCTGGCGGCATTCCTGGCAACTCATCAGGAAAAACATCTGCATACTCAGAAACCACTAGAATTTTCTTCAAGGGTAACTCTATCATAGCAAAAGCACATGACCGAGTGATTTCTTGGCTGGGCAGAAATAAGGTTAATTTCCCATAGATTGGGGATTGGATTTCAACGATGCAGTTGGCTACATCTAGCACCACATGGTGCTGGGTCATCCAATTGGCTCCAAAAATAATATCCACATTTTCCAATCCTAGAATAAGGAGGGTGGTTTTGACAATGCTGCTTCCCAGCTGAATAGACACACTTTGATTTAATTGATTTGTTGCAACCTTGCCTCCCGGTGTTGCGATCATAAAAGACCCTCAGGTATGACAGAAAAGCAATTGACATTTGGCACTGAACTTCTAGCTAATGAAGCTATGTGATGCACCAGAATCAAATAGAATTAATGCAGGTTGATTAAAAACTAAAAAGGTACCAGTCATGACGGGTGCTCCTTCAGGTAGCTCCTCTAGAGTAGTGAAATTGAGCTTCCCTTGTCTGACTTGCACCTTCTGCTTTCTTCCTCTGTCTTGGTTTGGTGCTGGCATCTGCCTCGGCTGATTCCTCGGGCAATTCTTGGCATAATGGCCCACATTGTCACATGTGAAGCATTTGTTTCCATTCCCTTGGCGGAATTGTTGTTGTTGCTGCTACTGGGGTTGATTGTTCCTTGGGGCGGGAGCTAGAAAACGATTGGGTGCTTGCTGCTGCTGAGGCGGCCTGATAACCCATCTTCCTGCCTGCAGCTGAAATCATCTGCTCTGATTGTTGGAGACAATCCTGAACCTCTGGGGTGGAGCTGAGGGTCCTGACATTGGTGCTTTTCGCTTCTTCTCTACCCGGTGAGCTACAATACAGTCTTCCTGTGATATGGCTAGGTTCACCAATGCGTTGAAGCTGTTAGCCCGAACAGTGTTCAGACGCTCACGCAACATGGTGTTGAGACCTCTGCGAAAGCGGTCTCTCTTCTTCTCATCAGAATCTGCATGATACCCCGCGTACTGGTACAGGTCGTTGAAGGCCTAGGCATACTGTAACACAGTGTGGGTTCCCTGAGTTAATGCCAGAAATTCATTCAGTTTGTGATTGTGATCCAGAATCCCTGCTGGAATATGGTGTCCCCTGAAAGCAGTCTTGAATTCCTCCCATGTCACTTCATGATCAGTAGGTAACATGGCACGGAAATGGTCCCACCATATCCGAGCAGGTCCGCGAAGCTGCTGTGCGGCGAAGCGAGTCTTAGTGTCATCAGGGCAAGCTTATGTGAGGAGGGGAAACTTGGATTCACAACCGTTAGCCACACATCGGCGTCTAGCGGATCCTCTGCCTTGGTGAACAGGGGCGGCTGCGTGCTCAGGAACTCTTGATAGGTTGCCGCGACCAGAGGACGCTGCGGCTGGCCTCCACCATACTGCTGAGGGTGGGGCTTGCGCTGCAATAGCTGCCGCAGAATCTCATTCTGCTGGGCCCTCAGCTCCTGCACCGTGGGAGCTGGAGGAGGTGGCGGAGGAACTTGCTCGTTCTGCCCACGACACTACCTAGCTGCCATCTGAAAACAGAAATTGTCGCCATTGTTATCCAAATCCATGATTCCGAACAATATTCTTTATATCATACGGAAAAGAAATATCATAACATAACATTAAATCGGATGAGGATAACATGATTGCATTCATTTTCCTTGCTCATAAAAGTTTCTCCCTGGGTTACAACAATTTAGGGGAAAGTACCCACAAGCCTAGTCCAAAATCTGGTGCCAAACTAAGCTCGTGTGGGTTTCTATCCTCCTAATGCGTCAAACTAACCCATCAACCCTGAGTAGTAGAGGCGACACTGGATGCGGGTGAAGGGGGCACCCCGGAGGGAGTCGCATTGGGACCAGGGGCTGGTTCTAATTCCTCGGGAGCCTCCTCTCCCTCGTTTTCGGCCTCGTTTGCCTCCATATCCTGGTGGTGCATCTCCAGGTGGTCGTTAGCTTCCTCAAGCTCCTCCTGCACATCATGGAGCTGGTTCTCTAGGACATCAATGGTGTTATCCTGGATCTCCACCTGCTGCTGCAGGGTTGCAATGCGCTGGCTCAACTGTTCCACCTGTAGGTCTTTCTCCACCAATTCTGAAGATAAGTCGACCACAAAGTCCTCTCGGCTATTGAGGGTGAGCTTAGTGGTCTGAGAAAGGTTAGTGAGGTGTGCCATGGCGTCACTTTGCAGGGCATAGAGGTGGTACAGTGCGCTCATGCACTGAATAGTGATCCTCCCAACTTGGTTGGGATGCATGGCCCACACATCCTTCACGTGGCTCACTCAGTTGCACCACATGGGGTCATCCCTCTTCTTAGCGGGGAAGAGTCCTAGTGGGTGCATCACCATCTCCAAGGGATGGTAGCCGCAGAAAGTTGTCAGGGTCTTCATAGCTGCAGCCTCGGTGGTGTCGTCTGACCTGAATCCAATAGTCTCAGAGTCAAGGGAACGCCAACCCGGCTGTAGGGGGCGAGCCTCTAGAGTTAGCCAAACTCGGCAACATGGCACCCGATGCTCCTCGTATAGCTGCACCGTGTATAGGGGGTGTAGGGTAACCGACGGAGCTGAGCACCTCCCACAAGATGGAAGGGAAACCCTCGTGAGAAAGGAAATCAGAACTGAAACGAGTGTCTCCTCCGTTGGCGGGGGTGGGCGAAGTCATCTATGAAAGAGGATTAGACGTAGCGTTACAGTAGTGGGAAGGAAAAACATGTGCCCGGGTTGTTAAAAGAAGGTGGGTTAGATTAGATTCTTCTTCTTCTTATGTTATTCATTATTAACCCTATTTGCTACATTCACGCTTGGATGCATTTTCCTTAACCTCTAACCTTTTCATGTTTTATGATGCATGCATGCTGGAAAGAACGTCTCCTCACCGATCAGAAGAGTGCTTGTAAGGCATCCTTACAATCCTAAGGCTGGCCTATATGGCCTACTTAATTAGCCATATGTTTTCCCCACTATTCCTAAGGCCTTTCGTCCTAGGTCTAGCGTTCTAGTCCTGACGATTCCAACACTAGTTTCTAAGCAAATTTTATTTTTGAAAAGTTGGTATTCACAACTTATTGATTTCTCTGTGGTGGTATTCGCTCCGATACCAGCTGTGGCGGAACCGCCCGAATTATTCCAGCTTAAGTGCCCAAGTCACGCCTTAGAGGCAGCAACATACTTAAATTGGAATAACCCGTCAGTCCCTTAGATCTAGTCTGATAAAGCCACTTCCCCGGGATCGAATACCACTAGCTCACTCGAAGGTGAGTCACATAGAGAATACAATAAAGCATGAAACCACAAATTAAGGTACTAGAGTTATTACATAAATTAGAGTTCTAAATGAAAGGGAAACAAGTTCATAAATAAAGTGCAGCGGATAATCGATAACATCAAATGCTGAGGAATAGGGCAAGGCCTAGCCCACTACTCCTGATCCTCTCCTGCCGGAGCAGCATCCCACTCAACCGTCCAACCCCGTGGCAGGGTGGAAGGCTAAGTCACACCATCAACCATGTCCTGTAGCATACCTGCAAAAATTGTGCCATAAGCAAGGCTGAGTATACTAGTACAAAGCTAGACTTACCCGGTGTGAAGAGTCTACTCCACTACCTCTAGACCATGCAGCTGTTTGGCTGAGGGGTTTGGTTTGCCAAAAGCACTAGCTAAGTCTAAAATCAATTTTAGCTTTTATTATTCTAACATCATTAATTTAACTAGGTTTGCTCCTTTCTAAGCATACATGGTAACAATCATTTAGCACAATCAACATGTTATCTCAAGTAAAACCTCATTCCACTTTTTACTCAATGCAGTACAAGGGGTCAAGAAGTCTCATTAGCTGCGAGAAGCAGACGATTCAAATCGAGTTTTTAACCTTGCAAGGTAAACCTAAACACACGACATGTAGGGGCATTCCATCCCCACACACGTAAACCGTCCCCATTGATCCCCCATTCGCGGCCAGGACTCACCGCCTTGGCATACAATGTTCCACTGACCTCGGCTGCCGCCGTGCAGTGACCGCACTTGTATCCACCATAGCTAGCATGGGAGACCCAGTCTCAGGACGAGTGAGGGGTAAAGTCCGCACCCGGCTTCCCTCAGGTACTAGGTTTACCGGTTACCATATTTCCCGACATGTGCTTAGTACATTCAAACACTTGACTTAGGTATCCACACATTAATCCTTAATTCCATTTCCGTCTCATAGACAAGGCATCCACCCTAGATCCAAGTCCATAGACCATCATAGATCCTGTTATCAAGATGAATACAATCAATGCCTGACCTCGCGCGAGTGCTAGAAAAATCACTCGACTCCTACCGAGAACCTGATTAGCAAAGCAACTACTTGACCTAGCATACTAGTATCCATCTCAAAAAAGAATCCTGAGTTCATGCAACTAAGGGTTTCAAGCAACTCCTACACTTAAGTGCACATTACAAGCCTATAAACATTAAGTGTAGTAAAGTAGCATATATAAATTGGTTATGCATAAAACCGGGGCTTGCCTTCAAATGCTGGGGCTGCGGGAAGATGCTCTGTGGCAGGCTCGGGAGCTGGCTCCTGGACATCCTCTTGGACAGCTCCTTGCTCGGGAATGAGCACGTACTCTCCGTCAGCGAGGTTGCAATCTAATGAATGCAATGAGTGAGATATATGTATGTCATGATATGCAATGTAGTAGTAATAAGAACGATTAAATTGATAAGGTAAAGTCTAATCTTACTACTGGAATTCTAGTGGTATACTTAGCCATTTTAGGTCAAGTATGGTCAAGTTTTAAATGGTCAGATTATTTGGGCATCCCACTGGTTTCTTTTAGTGTCTTAGTGAAAGTCTATCATGATCCTTGCTGAATTCATTGAGGGTGAGATTTATTATTATTCTTACCAAATATCTCTTTTCCCTTTTTTATGCTTTTTAAAGTGGGTTTGAACTACAACAAAGCTTTATAAATTTCCAAAAGTTATGTAAAAATTACAGTAGTTTCCCACTGATGTATAATTCTCAGTCTCAAAAATTGAGGCTTAAAATGTTAAGGGTTCACTCTGTACAAAAATATTAAGTTTTAGGGCAGAGGGGGTGCTTTGAACTACAACTCTCTTCTAATAGTGGATTATTCCCTAAGGCTTATTTTTGCTGGCATGTAGGTGCAATAATATGACTTTGTACCAAGTTTTAGCCACTGATACCTATTGGTCATTTTATCGTGATTTTCTAAAGTTTTTGGCCATAGGGGTGCTTTCTACTACCACTATATTGAAAAATGTCAGACAACAGATTTCCTAAATTATCTATTTTCTTCTTTGCGCAACAGCAATCATTCTAAAATTTGGCAACTTTTTGCTTAGGAGAAAGGGGTAGAAATTCTTGGAATATATGGCCTTTTTCATGGCATAGGGGGTAATGTGTGTTACCTTACATTTTTAATTGAGTTTTACATTTTTCCCTGGTGGTTTACATCATAACTATTTGGGTAAAAATTTGTTTGCCCACTGTTGCACATTTTTAGGTTTTCTCATGATTTATTTAAGCATGGGCCAATTTCAAGTTTTAATTGTTCAACTCACTTATTCTGATGGGTTGGAGTGTTTATCATTTTTGTAGTGGTGTTCTAGCAATTAGGAATCTACTGAATATTTTTTGCCATTTTTGCAATGGTCCTTATATTTTTAATCATGGCTTCTCTTGATTTCTTAGGGCCTAATAAAATGAAGAACCTTGGACTAGCTCTGGTCTAGGGTTCTCTGTATTTTTCCTATGTTCTTTATCACTTAAGTCTACTAGGAAAATATGTTCATTCTCTGGTTATTATTTTCCATCACCTTTCTTATTTTTCTAAGGTTTGGGCAGAAATAGTTTTTAATGGACATTCTTCGGTTATTCTTGTATACTGGGGTGTTTGGTATTTTTAAACAGTGTGTATGTTGGGTATGTACGTCTACAAATTTTCTTCAGCCTAGTATAGAAGTATTTCTATTTTTCTTTGGTTTAATAAGGTTTGGGTATTTTCCTAAATTAAATCAAAACTCTATAAAGTATTGTAGAAACCATGGGGTTTACTATTTTTTCTTGGTAGTTTATAATCTGTAGGTCTAGCAAAATTTGTTTGATCAAATTTGGTTGAATATAACTCAAGTTATGAATTTTCCAAGTTCTCTGCTCATTTGAAAAGAATAAACATAAAAGGTTAAAGGAAAATGACTTTGCATCGGGATCCCTGGGCTTATTCCTATCTGAGTCGTTTAAACCGTGCCCCTGAAGAACTATTCACAGGTGTCACTGACTTAGCACTAAACCCCCTGGCTTTTTACCCCCTCTAACCTGCGCTCCTCCCTCGCCTGAACAGTAACCGAGGAGGAAAAAGCGGTGGCACGACTTACTGGTGATGGTAGAGGTCCGGCGAAGGGTCGAGTGAGGTCCGGGGGTCTGTGGCGATCACGTCGAGGTGCGGGTCGTCGGTGGTAGTGACCAGAGGTGGGCTGGCCGCATGTGCAGGCGGTCGGGCTCGCCGGCGATGCGTGCTCCGGCCTGCTCACGGCGGTAGAGTCAAATCAAGGTGCTCGGGGAGCTTCATGGGAGGTCAGTGTTGATGTGGGTGCAAGGAATTGGAGAATGGCTCACTGTGTGACCCGGTCCACGCGCGGTGGCGGTCGGCCGAAGTCCGACGATGTCGCGCTCGCTTCTCCGGTGAGGCAATGCCTCGACTCAAGCTTGGGAAAGCTTCACCGCCTCTCGGGGAAGCCGTCCAGGGGTTAGGGCGAGGCTGGGGGTCGACAGGAAGGGTTGGCCACGGCGGCCGTGCTCGGGCAGTGATGGCGGGCGGTGGAGAGCTCGCCGGAGTTGGAGTTTCTGCTCGGGGCGTGAGGCGAAGTGAAGAGTGGACTGCAGCGCACCAGGGGCACTTATAGGCGCCCTCGGGCATGGCTGGGTGCAGGTGCGGGGGACAGGAGCCGACCATGCGCGGCGCACGCGCAGAGGGCAGCCAGTGCGAGGCCGAGCGCTTGAGCACGCGATCGAACACGTGGATGTGTGTTTCTGCCCGAGTTCAAATGCCTGTTGGTCGACCTAAACATGCATATCTTGCCAAGGATCGTGTGTATCGTCTCTTCACCGTGCCAAGGGCTCTCTGCCTTGTGTGAGTCCCGAGTGAAGATATGGCCTGGGTGAGAAGATATTGTGGTGTGAAGCCAGCTCTGTCTGCACTGTTCAAACCGAGACAAAACTCATGCCAAATCGTGTCAAACGATTTTGGGTTGATTTCAAACTTTGTCAGAGTGTTCCTGGGGTATTTTGGCGCCACTTTAATATTTGGACTTTGTGGATTCGAGTTTTGGAAAATAGAGAACACATCTGAACTTTGGAAAGGGGTTTAAAATTCAGATTTCTGAATTTCTAAATTTTCCATAGAGGCTTTACTTCATGGGCTGTTTTGGGGATTTTGAAAAATCCAAACGATCAATCTTCCTTACTACATTTTTAGTGTATTTAGTGCACTATAACTTTGTTAATTGGTCCACATTAATATTTTGCATTTTCCCAAGTCTTTTCTCTAATTTCCCTTTTGTGCTCAATGGCCAATTTGAATGGTGTTAGGGTTTTGGATGTTTTTCTCACTTGGGGTGCATGATGTGCTTAGTGTATGATTCTTGAGCTGAAAAAGACTTTGCTTAGGCTTTAATCCCTTAAGTTTGGTGCCTCTTGCATTATTAGAGCCACATGTGATAATGGTCACAAGTTGGGGTACAGGGAAAAAACCCTAAGTAACACTGGGGTGTTACATTAAGAATGTTCATAATTTCGAAGTTACTACTCCCAAAATTAATATAATTTTTTATACTAAAATAAAATATACCTAGATAAACTAAATTATCCTTGGATAGAAATTATATAGAAGAATTATGATTAAACTACTTCTTAATATATAATCTACAATATAAATTATTTTTCCCTAAAATTCATGAGATGTGAACTATTCTCTATTTCATGATTGGAATCATGTATAAAAGAACTAAATAAAAAAATATATAATATAAATAGTTTTGCATTCGTGCTGGTGTTTTATTTGTGCATCTAAAGGTAAAATGTTTGGAATTCAAACTTGAGTTTGATCTGTTTTTTTTAAAAAATAGAAATTAGAAAAAAGAGAGAAAAAAGAAGACCTCAACCTGTGCCACTTGGGCCACCACTTTGACGGCCCATTCCCCAGCGCCTCTCTTTCCCTATACATGCTGGACCGGTCACCGACAGGGGGGCCGCGTGCCAGTCCCTCTATAAACGCATGGGCCAAACGTTGCGCCGCTGACATGCAGGCCCTGCGCGTCTGTCTCTCACGTGCGTGACCCGCCAATGCCTCGGGTCCCTATCGCGTGGGGCCGTGGTTTTAGGGCGTGTTTTCCCCAAGGAATACGCCAACAGAAACCGAATCCCGCTTTAGCCGCCATGGACGAACTCTGTGCGGGAGCTGGCGTAGCCGTCGTAGATCCGCACGGACTTCGAGCGCGTTTACCGGAGATTAGCTACCTACCTGGACTCTTGGGATCGGACTCCGCTGCAATACTATAAAACCCGGGGCCACACACTCCCCCATCCAGCCGAGCATGACAGTGAACCTGAAAGCTCCAGCGCCTCATCGGAGAGAGAGAGAGAGAGAGAGATGTGACAGTCGTGGTCGGTTCCCGTCGTGTCCGCCGGTCCGGCCGTGAGGACCAACCTAGGGGAAAGCTCAAAGCTCAGGAGGGAAGTATGGTGCCACCTGTGGCCGCGGGGATCACCGGTCCCGTCGCAATTCCTCGCCGGTGCGGGGGTGTTGCCACAAACCCGCATCCTGCCATGGGCGGACACCGTCAAAACCTAATGCTCCAGTATGGTACCACTACTAGCTTTGCCCTCCGCTGCTCCTTGCAATGCTCTATGCCGTGTGTGTGATAGTGTTGGGGGTCATCGAGGTGGCTTTCGCCGGTGGGTCGCAGCCGCAGTGGGCGAACGATGCCGCCTTGGGCCAGAGGTAGAAGATAGAGTTTGGATCGTCGATTGGCTAACGAACGATTGAGATTAGAACGAGAATACCATTTTGACCTGATCAATTTGGGTCGTCCGACTGTAATCCTATGATTTGAATTCGATCTCATGTAAGTTAAACCACGACGTCGATCGAATATCCGTCGGCCACAAATGCTTAACATTTGGCTGTAAATGATGATCTGATCATGTCCGCTTGATTTTGATCCAAGGGCCGATATTGATGGATACCCCTTCAGCCGCATCTTTTGCTAAAGAGTCCTCGGTTTCTTAAACAATCAACCCGCCATCCTACTGAATGCAAAATTACTTACATATCAGTCCATTTTATTTTAGATAGCACCCAGACTTTTCTGAAAATATTAGCCGCGGTCCATTGGTGTCATTTAATTGTAAAATTAAATCAGGAAATTGATTTTTATTACCAAGGTAATCCTAAAACTTAGAAAATGCATAACTAATTCATTTTAAATCCTTTTAATCCATTCCAATTGCATTAGTCTCATAATAATATTATTCATCACCTAGTAACTTTATTTTGTTATGAAACATAAACTGAAATTGTGTACTTAATTTCTTTTGTACACCACTATTAAGTCTATAGAAATCTGTAACTTTTTAACCGTAACTCTGATTTGACCCGATCGAATTGCGTTAGATTCATAATAATATCATCTATACAGTATGACACTAACATTTATCGCACCCCATACTTTTATTATTAGAAATCTGTCTAGCCTATGTTTAATAGATTAACTCCTCCAATCGAAGTTAACCTATCCATAATTATAATTTGATTAAAAATATGATATCTAGTTAAGCTACAATTAATATTGAGGTTGAGTTAATTATTTATAGAATAGTCTCTCATATGATATACACTAAACAATTTATAATATAATTGTTGGGGACTTGCTCTCAAATGCTATGAATTAAGAACAAGGCAACATAAAATGTTAAATATCAAAGCCCTTCGTCCTTCGAAGCATTATTTCCTTTTGGATATAATGGATTTCGGACGAAGGTTATGAAGGTCACACCTTCATAATCATAATAAAAAGTAAAAGAGATTTATACATAAAACACGGAAAATAACATAATTACTTGGAACATTATTATTAATGCATTTCTATTTATTTTACTTATATAAACAACAACAAATTACAAATATACCTTCAGCTAGAAGGAAAGTAAGGGTACAAGCGTGATGCTAATGCCAAGTCAGCGTGAACAGTACGGGGGTACTGTTCACCTATTTATAGGGACAGGACGCAGCCCATGTAAAATTGCATTAATGCCCTTTGTTTTTATCAATAACTCTATAGTAATTCTTCGAGGTCTAATTTGGCTTTTCATCTTTAAGTCGGTTCCCCTTTTCTGCTGTCATGCCGAAGCTTTTCTGCACATAGCTTCGTGATCGTTTCATCCTTCGTCATGATCGTCTTCCATTTCAGTCAAGCTTCGTCTTGACCATGGTCTTGTATACCCGCAACCTGATTCCGAAGATACCTGCTCGCATACTTGGAAAACATTGTCAAATTATGTTTTTGAGGACCTTCGGAAAACCGAAGGCCCCCAACAATAATTTAATATTTAAACCACATAGATCTACCATAAATCCTAATTCTTTAACATCATAACTCTGCTTTTAGTGGTTCGCGAATCCACGATCTCGTAGCTTCGCGTAGATCATTATTATTCAGTTTGTACTTATGTTTGATGTGATGTTAATTTTGCCTATGCCATGTTTGTTTGTATTGTTACGACTAGCAGCGAGGTTACGAGTCACCTGAAGAGCGAGTTGGTACCTAGAATCTCAAGTCCCACGCAAGTTGTGCCCTTGATCACTTCTTTTTACCCAATCATGTTCTTATTAATCATAATGATCTGCATATGTTAATTTTGATGGGACCCATTATGTTACCCTAGTTTGACTATCTTTATACCTTGATTATGACTGAATTTTTGGGTAGTACCTGCTATTGCTTTATGTGGTTTTGGGTATAGAGATACACATTATTCATGATTATACTTTTATTATCAGTTGTTATTTACTGTTCATGATAAGATCATTATGTTAATTGGAACATGGAGAACAACCCGGGAAAACAGTGCTACCGCAAGGGTGGTATGGGACGCCCTTGGCTGACTAATTAGGAAAGCTAGTGGAGGACTATCTTACCCGAAAAGGGCAAGGGCAATAGAGGAGTGGTCAGTGTAGGGAGGCCCTTGGGCTGATTTTGCTGCGATGGCGGTCAGGTGAGGGGTCCCCGCATTGAATCTTACTAGAAACTGTAGCGGGTTTTCTGAAGCTAGTGGATCTTTGTAAAGGCCTCGTAGTGTTACCCTGACTCACTTCCTTGGTAGAGGTGTATGGGAAGTCATGATCCCTTGGTAGATGGGTAACATGACTTGTGGGTAAAGATGCGCAACCTCTGCAAAGTGTAAAACTGGTATACTAGCCGTGCTCACGGTCATGAGCAACTCAGACACTCATATGATTAACTTGTGGAATTAAATTCAATTTGTCATTTGCATCGCACTGGGATTTATTATTATTTTGACTTACTATTACTATGGTTTGGTATATACTTACACTTAGCAACTGCTAATAAAATTTTGACCAACTTTAAAAGCAATGCTCAACTTTAACCATCCTATTTGGTAAGCCTTACACTTCATATGAGCTCCCACCTTTGGCGAGTTCATGCACATTATTCCCCACAATTTGTTGAGCGATGAACGTATGTGAGCTCACTCTTGCTTTCTCACACCCCCTACAGCTTAAGAACATGTACCGCAGGATGAGGCGCATGGAGGATGCTGTGACGAGTTCGTGAGAGGTCTAGGCCGTCGTCTCCCAGACAACTTTGGGTTGCTAGATCGTTGTCTCCTTATGATGTAATTATTTATTTATTTTGTACAAAACTCCTATTATATAGTAAAGATATGACATCCGTTTCTGTACCACTATTCATCATATGTGTGAGACTTGGTCCCAGCACACCTGGTGTTTATTTCGCGCCGGGGTCTTGGTGCCCCCGAAACCTGGGTGTGACAGCGAGAGAGCGATTACAATCCAGCGTGAATAGTACGGTGGTACTGTTCACCTATTTATAGGCACGTGACACAACCCATGTAAAAATACATTTATGACCTTAATACTTGCTCATAACCGTAGCCTAAATCACTAGGGATTAGCTAGTATTTTCCTCTTCGACTCAACATTATGCTTGATCTTCGTCACCGCTTTAAACCAAAGCTATTACTCTTTGACCATAACTTCGACGCTCATTGTTGTCGTTCTCGGGTTATACCTTCGTCTTGAAGGCCTTCAACAGAGGAGAGAGCTTTTATCATGAACCGCAGCTCCTGTAGTAATCAATATTATGTTAAAAACAATTGGTTAGTTGTGTTTTTTAGGACCTTCGGAAGAGGAAGGCCCCCAACAGAAGTATCAAGAGCTTTTGGTGATCGCTAGTTTAAGAAGGTTTGCTGACGTGTACCATTGTTTGCTTAATCATAGATGCTATCTATTGCCCATCACTGTTTGATTTGAAATATTCTTGTTTCCTTACGTTAACCTGCAATTTTCTTCATAAAGCGGACATTCAAATCAAAAGCATTGAGTAATATTGAAACCTGGTTATTTGCTTGTGACTATTCTGAATCTAATTGGTAGAGTTCATATGGATCATTTCTCTCTTTTGTTTATTGATGCAGCTTTCTAAAGTTATGGTGAGAAGCAGCATGAATCCTATTGTTAGTGATCAAGCAATCTGCTTGGATCTCATTGCTAAATCGAGAGGCATCGCTGTTGCCAAGAGGTACGTTTTGGACCTCCTAGAAACTTCCAAGACTTATTTTAGATATGACACTCTTCTCAATTCTTACTGCAAAGTTTTGATGATTGAGAAGGCCGAGTCCCTTATGGAGAAAATGAAGGAGCTCAATTTCCTTTCATATTTTATAAGAGAAAGGTGGAGCACGGGAGGAACTAAATACCTAGAGTATGTGTTGACTCGTATACATTCATGGGATTATAAAAAGAGGGAGTCATGAAAAAATTAGACGCTAGAAGCAGTGATATAGTTGTTTATTTGGCAAAGTTTGGCTGAGTAGAAAAGGCCATCTACCTATTTAGGAGAAAATAACACATACTCTGTTTAGAGATTGGGTTTCTAGCTGAACAGTTGTATGAAAGTATACATTTGTATGGCTTGACTTCGTATTACACAAGGAGAGACTAGCCACTCTATAAATATAAAAGGTGATGACTGATTGCCAACACAGTTAAATTTACCAAACAAGTTACTTTTTTTGTTTATCTTGTCTTCTAATCTACTATTGTGGTACGATGTATGCTTCAGTTGAAGAGTAAATTGTTGACTTCATGCCATGGCATGCCAGGCACGATGTAGTGAATGAGCACTTTTTAATTGTTGTTCCTTGTTGTGAAGTAATTGTGAGTGTTTGTCCCATGAGTTCAGTTTCAATATTCTTTCTTAAGATAAATTGCTTATAATTTTTAATTATATTTTGGTATTCTTATCATCCATCCTGATTGCAAGCTGGTTGTTAGCCATGATAACTATAGCTTAACGTCTAAGCTGCCAAGGGAGAGAACTTCTGTTGTAACGGTACTAAGAAACCTAGTTGATCATGTATTTAGCACATATGAGTTCTTAGTTGAAGTTGTAGCTAGATTTCTTGTGCATCCAAACTTAACTTCTGTGAAGTTAATGAGTACCCATGTGTTAACACATTGTTGTGTTGTCCAAACTTTGGATATCTATCCTTGGAAGTACTTGGTTCAATGTATGAGGAAAGATCTGTTTTCCAGGGCATGCCTATTACTTCAGTAGTTCAGTTTACCCTTTTGTTTAAATTTGCACTTTATAGAATTATACTGGCAGAAAATAATAGTTATCTTTTTCATAGCAATTTCCTAGTACATATTGTCCTATCAAACTGACCAATTCATATGTTCACTGTTCAGTGATTTTGTTGCAAATCTGTACCAGTATTGTGTTATGTCTCATGTGTATTTATACGTTATAATGTTATATCTTCACGCACAAGCAAAACTGTAGTAAACATCTGTCTGCTCCTGATTTTCTTAGCTAGCTTTAAAAAAATCTGGTTTGATAATTTTTTATGTGTACTCATGTTACCTTGGCAGATTACTGGTTAATGAACAACTCATACTTTGATGGAGCACATGAGGTTCGACATTGTGTCAGGAAGCATTCAGATCTTGGTTGTATTGTGCTTCAAGTTGCTAAGGTATATAATGAATGTCATGAAGGATTGTTTTCTCTTAATCCCATATTGTGTGAGATACTAAATATATGTTCTGAAAACAACTTACGTGCAGGACTCGCAAATCCCTCACCAAGCAAACTGCTAGAAAACTTTTTAGAGCTAGAGATGATGAAGATGATAGTGCTGATGCCGGCACAAATGATCATGTTGTACCTCGGTAACTCCACTTTCTTCCTAGCCCTTTAGAGATGATATGACCATCTTTGTTCGGCTATTTTCCCAGCACTGGTCTATACCGCAGATCAATGCATAAAAAGCTGCCTTAGAAAAACATAGTTTGAAGGATAAAACTGAAGATTAGTAATGCCAACTTAAACGGTCATCATAGCTAATGCACATCTTAGCTACCAAAACATGTTTATCCATCTAGAAACCTTTTCCCCTTCTCACTGCCCTATGATTACCAGGTTTGAGAATTCTTTTTCCAATAGAATTTGTAGGCTACAATAACCTGGCTCAAAGAATGTGAATTCATTTCCCTTTGTACTAAAGAATCACAAATAGCTGTCCGTACTCCTAAACATGAATAAGTGCAATCATTTTGTATAAATTAAATCATGTGTCATTCTGTGCAAAAGATACTAATAGTACCACCACTACCATGTTCTACTTCAACATCAAACTTCAGAAAAGATTAAGAGGTCAATGTTTTTAAATGAATGGACCTTTTTATAGGCTATTTGCAAATACAAGTATGTAGAAACTCTAAATTTTATGTGCATTAGCTTCCCATGGTTTAGAAAACAATAACTATATTGACCAAAAGTTAAGAGACACTTCCCACATGGTATGTGGTCTTACAATCCAAACATCAAGATAGTTGTCCACATTGTTGGACCAATTCACATTGGTAGATTAACTTAACTACCCTCTGTCAAGACCAGAGGTAGCTAAGTAATAACTAAACTCCTAGGAGACTGCCTCCAAAAGGGACGGATGTCAGATAACCAAGTAGTGAGAATTCAGCTAACCTTGGCAGGTGGTGCAGTCCTATTATGAACTTGACAAGAGCTTCGACCTAGGCATTTTTCAGCCGAGTGGCTTCACACCAACCTCAAGGACCTCGACGTCAAAGTACTTGACTGTAGCGATCTCTGTTCAACCTGTGAATTATTATTTGTGCAACATGTAACTTGCAATTTGATAGTCAAACACAATATTAGTAGCTTTTGATTGCCATTTTAGTAACGATATCTATGGTTAGACTTATCTGACTAATAATCTATTGGAGTTTTTTCATTAAAGGAACCTATGATGTCTAAGAAGAAATTAGTCACCTTAATTTTGGATAAGTGGTTAATGTGACAGGAAATAATCTTCACAATCGGTGCTGCTCAGAATATTTAGGCTTGTTTGGCACTATGTTAGACTTACCATGATTAGTAACAAAATGTTAAAACCTATATTCGCAAATTTAACTACAACGACTGGATTTACTTACCAGTTAGTTCACGTTCTGTTTTTTTGTCCCATCATTGAGAAGTAGCATGTCACACTTCATTTTGTATGTGCCTTGAGAAATTTGAAGGACTGGTAATTCTTTTCATTAGCAGCTGCATCCTCATTTATCTCCTTTTGTCATTTACAAGTGGTATTTTGAATATGCATACAATATTACACATTTTTCATCTTAAGAAAGAGATGTTAATCATGCCTTGAGTCTAATGTTTTAGATTTTACACTGATATTTGTATTCTGACATCTCTTTGTTTCTTTATGTTAGACTTAGCCAGCCTTGTAAACATTGCAGCGATAAAGACAATAGTTCAGTGTGAGGACAAGTTGATTGCTCAGTAGGAGTTTGCCAATGATAGTGTTATCAAGGGAACTAAAAGGAGGGTAGTGTCCATCTGATGAATGAGAAAGGCATGTTTGTTTTTGTTAACTTACCTTTTGAGCAAGTAAGGGCAAGTAGTCGCAACATATGGTTGCCATAAATACCTTTTAAATGTTAGAGACGTACCATACCGTGCCACCACAGCTCATTCCATATACATCTGTCCTTCATCATTGCTTGCACGAATTTAGCGCTTGCATTTGGTAGAGCCATAGCCTGGTTACTGTGCATTATATATTTATAGAAATCCGTATTTATTTGCAGTGCAGATTTTAGAATTTCAATGGTGCTGATTGCCAAGTAGTAAAAAGAGTCGTAGCCTCCTCCTGCCGTGAGGTATGTCCCCACCCCTGACCCACCTCCTTGCTCTATTGCGTATGTTTTTCTCTTGCCCCCTTTTATTCAATTGTTTTTCGGTTAGTCTAAAATAGTACAATTCATGGAGATATTTTTGTTGCTTTCAACTCAGCTACGGCATGTTGACTGATGTTAACGCCATGAATCGAGTAGCAGTTTATGCCCATGCGAATGCTTCAATGCCCCATTTGGGTCTTGTGGGCAAATGATCGGATGGTGCATAACTTTGATGTAGCTTATTTGATCAGCTTATAATGGAATGCTGGGAAGACTTTGATCCACCACAGTGTAACACCCCAGGTGTTACCCAAGGCCCTAGCCCAATGAGCACACTTTTGGCCTCTTACCCTATATGCTAAATTTAGGAAGTGAAGGCACTAAAAGCTTAGAAGCATGGTTAAGCCAAGTATTGATCATCACAAGAAAGGAACCCTAGCCTTCATACAATTTTCACCCATAAACAATGTTCTAAAACCCTAATTCCCCTCTTAAGCCATTATACCCTAACCATGGGATTAAAGGGGAAAGAGTGGGCAAATGGCCAAATCACAAAAGGGAACCTTTACCAAAGATGAAGTATATTAGCAAATCTACAAAATGTATTAAGAGAAGTATTACAAAAGGCCCAACAAAAACCCCAAAACAATCCATCAAGTGGGGAGCACACTAGAGCCATTCAAAATTCTCTAAGTCCCCAAAACCAACCATAGCCCAAAGATCAAATGTGTTCACCCTTGTACTGGCACCAAAACCACTTGGACCAAATAACAAAATGTGGCCAAATTATCCAAGGCACATCCCTGAAAAATTTGAATTCAAACCGAGGTTGTTTGACATGGTTTGACATTAGTTTTGTCGCTCGTGAACAGTGCAGACAAACAAGACTTGGCGCCCGCGTATCTTGCAAACTAGGGCAAATCTTCCATGGAAACTTACACAAACTAGCTAGCCCTAGGTGCCAAGAAGAGATCTTGCACAAGACACTTGGAGAGATTCGCATGCTTTGGAGATCTTCAGGCGCAAGAACTCGGGCAGATGAACACGACCACGTGTTCGACGCGCCCTGGCAACGCCGGAGCACGCCCTCGGCGCTCCACCCACGCGCGCAGCCCCGCGCCGTGCCAACCCCGCGTCCACGCCCACGCCCGCGGTTATAAAAGCCACCCCGGCCTCGACCGTACACCCCCACGCGTCCCTGACCCAGCCTGGTCACAAGTTCGCCGGCGTTTGCCCAGAGAGCGAAGTGCCAGCGGCCGCGCAAGCCATGACCACCGTAGACCGACCAAACCAGCCACTCCCCGTCCCGTTCGACCCTCGAGTTAGCTTCTACAGACCTCAGTGAAGCTCCCCAAGCCACGGATTGAACCATACCTCACCGGAGACGCCGGATCGACGTCGCCGGACTTCAACCGACCGCCGTCGCACGTAGACCGAGCTCCACGGTAAGCCATTCGTCGATTCCTTGCACCTGTAGCATTTTTAGCATCCCGTGAAGCTCCCTGTGCCACTTGATTGAGCACTACCGCCGTGAGCAGGCCGGATCACACGCCGCCGATGAGCCCGACCGCCTGCGCACACGGTCAGACTTGTCCCGGCCATCACCGTCAATGACCCGCACCTCGACGTGACCGCCAGGACCTCCTAGATCTCACCTAGCCCTTCACCGGACCTCCATCGCCGCCGGTAACCAGTGCCACCCTTTTTCCTCTCCGCGGTTACTGTTACAAGGGGGAAGGAGCCCAAGTAAAAAGAAGGAAAGGCCAGGGGGTTTTTGCGCAGTCAGTGACTCAGAGGAATAGTTCCGTTGGGGTACGGTTTAAAGGATTAGTTAAGGGAAACCCCAGGGGCCTCGGCGCAAACTGATTTTCCTTAAACCCTTTTAAACATTATTCTTTTAAATGCATACAGAGCTTACAAAATTCATAACTCCAATTTTATCCAGCCAAATTTGGTCAAATTAATTTTGCTAGGTTCTAAATCTTATGAACTACTTAGGAAAAATACTAAACACCCTAAGTACTGCAAGATTTTTTAAGTTTTGATTTAAATAAGTATACTGCCTAAAACTAAATAAATAGAAAATAAATAGCAATACTTTTGGACTAAGGGTAAGAAAAATTAGAGGCATGCCCAACTACTAACTACCCCGTTTAAAAATGATAAACTCCTCATTACACCAAAGTAAAGAGGAATTAACCACAAAAACTTACTTTGGTCCAAACCTTACGAAAATAGAAAAGGGAATTTAAAATAAGAACCAGAGGGCAACCACATTTTTCCTAGCTTATTTTTGGTAACATAGTTCACTAGAAAATTTTGTTGAGCCCTCTGTTAGTACAAAAAGAATGCACCACATTTTATTTCATGAAAACAATGAAAACTTACAAAAATCCTAGAAAAATAACCCTAAGGAGAACCCACCCCAATCCTTGGGATAGCTAATAATATGCTAGTATGAATCTAGGAAAAATATAAGTTCTGTTGTTTGACATTTTTCAAATAACAAGTTAGTTATATGTAAATTTTTGACATTAAACTTTAGAAAATCACAACTAAATACCCATTAGATCACTTTCTGTGATTTTTGGCACAGAGACCTATTATCACCCATGAATCTTGGCAAAAATAAATTTTAGTCCAGAAACCTCACCTAAATTAGAGCTATAGTACAAAGTGACTATCTACCCCTCACTTTTGTTATTTTTGCACAAGGATTATCTGAATTAATTCTAACCTCAAATTTTTAGGATAAACCACAGAGATCAATGTTTATCCACTGTAATTTTTGTAACATTTTTGAAAATTTCTAAATTACCATGGTAGTTCAAAAGCACTTAATAATAAGCATAATAGAAAGAAAAAGGGAAATTGTGGGAGAAATTAATGATGTACAACTAAATCCTCCTAAGAGTCCAAATAAAACATAAAGGAGGTGACTAAAAGTTTTAAGTTCACTCAAAACCCTAAGATGAGTGTATGGAACCCTTAACACACCCTCCGACAAAGAAAACCCTAGTGTACCCACTGTTTTTCATAATTGTTTCACCATAAATAGTACTTACAAATTGCTATATCATTAATATGCATATATCTTATTCACTTCATTCGATAGATTGTAATCTCGTTGACGGAGAGTACATCCTCGTTCCGGAGCAAGGAGCTGCTCAGGAGGTAGTCCAGGAGCCAGCACCAGAGCCTGCCATCGAGGATCTACCTGCCCCAGCTTTGGAAGGCAAGCCCTGGTTTTATGCATAACCATTATATATATGCTATTTTACTGCACTTAATGCTTGTAGGCTTGTACCGTGCACTTAAGTGTAGGAGTTGCTTAAAACCCTAGCTGCATGAACTCAGGATTCCCTTGAGATGGATACTAGTATGCTAGGTCGAGTAACTGCTTTACTAATTAGGGATCTCCGTAGAAGTCGAGTGATTTTTCTAGCACTCACGCGAGGTCAGGAATTGGTTGTATCCATTTTTATATCATAATGATGATGGTCTGTGGGCAATGATCCATGGGGATGCGTTGTCTACGAGACGGAAATTGGAATAAGGATTAAGGTGTGGTACCGTGTGTCAAGCGTTTGAACGTACTAAGCACACGCCGAGAAATATGGTAAATCGGTAAGCCTAGTACCTGAGTGAACCTACCCACGGATTGATCTCCTCACGTGACCTGAGACGTGGTCTCCCATTCCGGTTATGGTGGGTATAAGTGCGGTCACTGCACGACGGCAGTCACGGATTGCAAGGTTTAAAAACTCGATTCGAATCGTCTGCTTCTCGCAAAAGATGGACCTGAGTCTGCTTGATCCATGCTGCTACATTGAGTAATAAGTGGAAATGAGTTGACTGGCAAAAGATGTTGATTGTTAAAATGCTTGATACCATGTATGATTAGCTAGGTACACATTTAGTCTTAAGAGAATCACTGATGTGCACCCGTTGGGTGAATGCCCGATCTTTCGATGAGAGGGTATGGAATAACTTGATTGGTGGAGGAGACGACGTTCACGGCCCGACTACAGCCTTCCAAAGACGCTGCGCCTTAGCAACCGATACACCACCTCCTATGGCTGTCACGATCTTGTGGAGCGTGACATCCGGCCACTAGGGCACTCATCCTGCAAGCAATCGAAGAACTAGCAAGAACAAGTAGAACAAGTACTGAATTACCAGATGTAAATGTAGGTTTCAAAATCAAACTCCAATATTGTGGGGTTCCGAAGACAAGAAGACGGGCGGCTGAACCAGCACGCGCGCTTACAAGCAAGTAGCAAGAGCTAAACTTGATCTAAACAAAACCTGCTGTTCTTGGTGGTGGCTAGGAGGTTTATAAACATGGGAGGATGACCACAAGGGTATTGGGGTCGTGCTGCAACCCTAGGATGCGTCCCTAATGGACCCAACTCGATACACGACCCATTGGGCCAAAATAGGGTGACGCAGCACCATGGGCAAGAAAGGGCAGGAAATGCCTTGGTAAGGAAACAATGATTACGCCGGCCTCAGAACAGATATGACTATAATTCCGGATCCATATGAAAGTAGACTTGATAATCTTTCCATGTTGTGCTTGAACATTCCAATCCGAGCCAACATGTGACCGTGGTGACCGTCACAAGTTGGTGTTCTTCTGCAGTTCGAATCCAGCACGTTCAAATCTTTTTCCCTTTCGGTCTTCTCCTTGGTTCCTAAGCAAAACAAGAGTGCACGGGTCTCCATGGTCTAAATATGATGGACATGACCTCAAGAGTGTAATCACGTGATGGTTGAGTTGACGAGCACGAGCGCGAGTAATGGGACCAGAAATAGGTACTTGTATTGGCATAGATGTATCAGTAGTGTGGATGTCTTCATCATTCTCCCCTTCTTGCATTTGAGTCATCCTCGACTCAAGCTCAACTTCCTCTCCCAAGTAGGGCTTTAAATCTGCAATGTTAAATGTGGGGCTAACCTCAAAGTCTGTAGGGAGATCTAGCCTATATGCATTGTCGTTAATTTTCTCTAGCACTTTAAACGGTCCATCGGCTCGAGGCAACAATTTAGATTTCTCAATTCAGGAAACCTTTCCTTTCTCAAATGCAACCAAACTAAATCTCCAGGTTCAAAATTTAATTCCTTTCTACCTTTATCACTAGCAAACTTATATCTAGCATTCATAAGCTCTATGTTTTCTTTAGTAGTTTCATGCAGTTTTAACATCAATTCAACACGCCTAGTAGCATCAAAATTTAGTTTTTCAGAAGATGGCAAAGGCACTAAATCAATAGGAGCACGAGGCAACAAACCATAGACACTCTGAAATGGGCACATCTTTGTAGTAGAATGCAATGATCGATTATAAGCAAATTCAACATGAGGCAAAAAGTCCTCCCACATCTTAATATTCTTCTTTAGAACAACCCTTAACATAGTAGACAGTTCTATTCACAACTTCAGTTTGACCATCAGTTTGGGGACGACATGTAGTAGAAAATAAAAGCTTAGTCCCCAATTTTGCCCACAAAGTCCTCCAAAAATGACTAAGAAATTTAGCATCACGATCAGAAACGATTGTGTTGGGCACACCATGTAAGCGAACAATTTCATGAAAGAACAAATCAGAAATATGAGTAGCATCTTCAGTTTATGACATGGTATGAAATGTGCCATCTTAGAAAATCTATCAACAACTACAAACACACTATCACGTCCCTTCCTAGTCCTAGGCAATATCAGCACAAAATCCATAGAAATATCTTCCTAAGGAGCACTAGGAACGGGTAGAGGCAAATACAAACCGTGTGGATTTAACCGTGACTTCGCCTTTTGACATGTCGTGCAACGAGCAACCAATCTCGCCACATCTCTTCTCATCTTGGGCCAAAAGAAATGACCAGCAAGTATGTCCTCCATTTTCTTTGCTCCAAAATGTCCCATTAAGCCACCTCCATGTGCTTCCTGTAACAACAACAAACAGACGGAGCTAGCTGGAATGCATAGCTTGTTAGCTCTATACACAAACCCATCACTAACGATATATTTGTTCCATCCTTTCCCATCTTTACAATGTAGCAACACATCTTTAAAATCAGCATCATGAACATATTGGTCTTTAATCATCTCTAATCCAAAGATTTTGTAGTCAAGTTTATTCAGCAAAGTATATCTCCTAGACAAAGCGTCAGCAATGGTATTCTCTTTTCCTTTCTTGTGCTTAATAACATAAGGAAAAGATTCGATAAATTCAACCCACTTAGCATGTCTACGATTCAGTTTTCCTTGACTACGAATATGTTTCAAAGATTCATGATCAGAATGAATAACAAACTCTTTGGGCCACAAATAATGCTGCCATGTTTCCAATGTTCGCATAAGAGCATATAATTCCTTATCATAAGTAGAATAATTTAGAACAGACCCACTCAATTTTTCACTAAAATATGCAACAGGTTTGCCTTCTTGTAACAAAACACCACCCAATCCAATTCCACTTGCATCACATTCAAGCTCAAAAGTCTTATTAAAATCAGGAAATTGGAGAGGTGCATGTGTCATCTTATCTTTCAGCACGTTGAAAGAGTGCTCTTGTACTTTGCCCCAACTAAAATGCACTCCCTCTTCGTAAGCTCATTCAAAGGTGCATCAATAGTACTAAAGTCCTTCACAAAACGGCGATAGAAGCCAACAAGTCCTAGGAAACTCCGCACCTGTGTGATAGTCTTTGGCATAGGCCATCCATGTATCGCTTCTACCTTGGCTTGATCAACCTCAATTCCCTGTGGAGTCACAACATAGCCAAGAAACGACACTCGATCGATGCAAAATGTGCACTTCTCAAGGTTACCAAATAAATGTGCATCTCGTAAAGCATTAAAAACAGCACGCATGTGATCAACATGTTCATCCATAGATTTGTTGTAGATCAATATGTCATCAAAGTATACTACCACAAATTTTCCAATGAAGGCATGCAAAACCTCGTTCATTAATCTCATGAAAGTGCTAGGTGCATTAGTTAACCCGAAAGGCATGACTAACCACTCATACAATCCGAACTTAGTTTTGAAAGCAGTTTTCCATTCATCTCCCAATTTCATACGAATCTGGTGGTACCCACTATGCAAATCAACTTTAGAAAACACGATAGCACCACTCAATTCATCAATCATATCATCTAAACGTGGAATAGGGTGTCGATACCGTATGGTGATATTATTAATAGCTCTACAATCAACACACATACGCCATGTTCCATCTTTTTTAGGCACTAAAATAACCGGAACAACACACGGACTAAGAGACTCACGCACGTAACCTTTGTCGAGTAGTTCTTGCACTTGTCGCTGAATTTCTTTTGTTTCCTCCGGATTTGTCCTATATGGCGCACGATTTGGCAAAGATGCACCAGGAATAAGATCAATTTGGTGCTCAATCCCTCGTATAGGTGGCAGCCCCTCTGGTATCTGTAACACCCCAGGTGTTACTAAGGGTGTCCACCCAGGACTACCCCTTTTTACCTATTATCACATGTGGATTGGTTTGGGCAAAGTATATCAAACTTGGAATTCAAGGTCCTAAGCAAGTGCCACCCATCTTGGATATCATGCCCTAGCTTGTCATGCAGATCTAAGGGGGGAATTTCCCAAAACCCTAAAGCAAACCCCTCTTGGGCAATAGGAACCCTAGATGTAAGTATGATCAAAAGGTCATGTAAACCTTATGATCATGGCTTGGGCCAAATGTAAAAGTTGTAATATACTTCATAACCCACAAATGATAGTAAGAAAGTAACCTCAAAAAGGTTTCAGAAAAGCCCCAAAAAGTTCACCAAAGGTTGAGCACAAGAGAAAATTCAGAATTTGCCTAAGTCTAAAAACTAACCTTTGAACAAAGATCCCACATGTTCACCCTAATCCAAAATTCAAAACACTTCGACCCAATTGACAAAGTGGCGCCAAATTAACCCTAGAATGCCCTGGAAAGAGGTGACACCTACCCTAGGGCGTTTGACACGACTTGGCACCATTTTTGTCTCGGCTTGGACCTAGCTGACATAGCCAACTTCTCACCCCTCTATCTCCCTACCCCGACCATATCTTGACTTGGAACTCACAGCAAAAAGGTAGGATATGGAGCAGGGAAGAGACCGTACACAGTGACTTTGCCAAGATACGCACGCTAAGGTGCTCAAATCTGCCGTTGAACCATGGCAGAAGCGAGCTCCCACGTGTTCGACGCGGGCTGACACCCGGGGGCGCGCTCAGAGCACGCCCGTGCGCGAACCCCCGCGCGCCCGCGGCCGCCCGTGACCACACCCACGCCATGGCTATAAAGCCCGTCCCAGTGCTCGGCTGCCTTCCCCGTTGCCTCCTCCGTACCACGCCTAACTTCCCTGAGCCCGCCCTTAGCTCCGGCGACCTCCCCGCAACCCGCTAGAGCCGCCCGAGAGCAACCACCGTGGCTAGCCCCTTTCCCGTCCTCCTCCGTTTGATCCAAGCCTTCAGATAGCTTCCTTGTGAGGCCGTGAAGTTTACTCAAGCTTGAACCGAGGACCCACGTCACCGGAATAGCAAAACCGTGCTCGCCGGAGTTCATCCCCCCGCCGGCGCACGTGGACCGGGTAAATCACTGAGCCATTTTTCGATTCAATGCACAGATAGCCTCTACATCACACCAGGAAGCTCACCGTGCCGTTGGATTGGACTAGGTCGCCGTGGTTTGGCCGGCACACCCGCCGCCGACGAGGACACCCGCCTGCGCGCGTGGACCGAGCGATTCCGGCCATCCCCGCCGGCGAGCCGTATGTCGTTGTGACCGCCAGAACCTCCTCGAGCTAACCCTACCCCTCGCCGGACTTCTCTCATCGCCGGTAAGCCGCGCCACCCCTTTCTTCTCTGCGGATACTGTTTACACCTGGGAGGGACCGTGGGGGAGAGGAAGAGAAAGTCAGGGGGTTTTGCGCGTTGTCAGTCACACAGAGGAATAGTGGCGCAAGGGTAGAACTGCGAAGATTAATTAGGAAAGACCCTGGGGACCTCGGTGTAAACTGCTTTTTCAGAAAACCTTATTAAACCTGATTTTAAATTTGAACAGAAACTTTGAAAATTCATAACTTCTGTTTAGTTCATCCAAATTGGGTCAAACCAATTTTGTCAGACTCTAAATAATGTGACCTACTTAATAAAAATATAAAACCCCCTATGTACTATAGAAAACTTTAAGGTTCAGATTTAATTATAGTTTTGGCCAAAAGCTCAATAATAGAAAGAAAAATAGTTGTACTATTTGGCTAGGGTTAAAAAAATTTTGGAGAAGTTTATGTCCACCTCCTGACCTAATTAAAAATACTAAACCTCTCTGTCCACCCCATTAAGTTAGTTTTTACCACTTATTTTACAATATGCTTAAGGTTAAGAAAAATAGAAAATGTGATTTAAATAATGAACCAGAGGGCACCCCTATTTTTGTTAGGGTACTTATTCAATGTAGTTCACTGGAAAAATCTATCATACCCTGGTTTAGCATAAAATAAGTAGGATACCTTTTATTTTAATAAAACAAGGACAACTTAGAAAAACCCTACAAAAATAACCCCAAGGTGAAAACACCCCAACCCTTGGGATAACTAATGTTTTGTTAATAAGAACTTAGGAAAAATATGAAATCTGCTGTTTGGCATTTTTCAAATAACAATGTAGTAGAAAGTGCCTTTTTGGTATTTAACTTTAGAAAATCATAACTAAATGACCATCCCTTGGCTTTCTGTGATTTTTAGCACAGAAGCCTATTATTACCGTTAGATGCCAACAAAAATAACCCTTAGGGCAGAGCTCACCCCTAATTAAGAGATGTAGTGTAAAGTGGCCCATTTTACACAACTCTTGTTATTTTTGTCTAAAGCATAGCCTTTATATTTTAAGCCTCAAATTCTTAAAACAGGCTAGAATAGCAAATGGCAACCCACTGTAATGTTTACAGAATTTTTGGAAAATATTAAACCACTGTCGTAGTTCAAACCTACACTAGAAACCATAAGTAGAAAACAAAGAAAAGGGAAAAGTGAAATAACAGGAAATTAGTGTCATCCTAAAAACTCTTTATAACTTGTCCACTGAAGTATATAAAGGCAATACCAATTCCCTATGATTATCCTCAACAAAAACCTAAGCCTAGAAGTGATAAGCATAACCCACTAGAAGCCCCGCATGACCAAGAAACCCTAAGTTACTCCTTAACTTAGTTTTCTCCTTTAGCATAATGTTATTAAATCCTGCATAATCATGACATACATGTTCATTGCATTCGATAGACTGTAACCTTGCTGACGGAGAGTACGTCCTCGTGCCGGAGCAAGGAGCTGCTCAGGAGGTAGCCCCGGATCCAGCACCAGAGCCTGCACCAGAGGACCTGCCTGCCACAGCTTTGGAAGGCAAGCCCCGGTTTATGCATAACCTGTTATTTATGCTATTTTAATATACTTAATGATTGTAGGATTGAATGTGCACTTAAGTGTAGGAGTTGTGTGAAACCCTAGTTGCATGATCTCAGGAATCCTTTTGAAATGGATACTAGTATGATAGGTCGAGTAGTTGCTTTATTTAATTAAGATCTCGGTAGAAGACGAGTGATTTTTCCAGCACTCGCGCGAGATCAGGAAATTGGTTGTACCCACTTTCATACTATCATGATTTTAGTTGTGGACAACAATCCATGGGGATTGGTTGTTTACGAGATGGGAAAATGGAATAAGGATTAACGTGCGGATACATGTGTCAAGCGTTTGAACGTACTAAACACATACCGAGAAATATGGTAAATCGGTAAGCCTAGTACCTGATTGAACCTGGCAGTAGACTTTGCCTCTCACGCGACCTGAGACGTGGTCTCCCATTCCGGTTATGGTGGGTACAAGTGCGGTCACTGCACGACGGCAGTCGGGGTCAGTGAGGCATTGTACGCCAAGGCGGTGAGCCCTGATCTGCTGACGGGGAATCGATGGGGACGGTTGATGCGTGTGGGGACGGAGTGCCTCGCCACGTCGTGTGTTTAGGTTTACCTTGCAAGGATAAAAACTCGATTCGAATCGTCTGCTTCTCGCAGCTAATGAGACTGCTTGATCCATTGTACTGCATTGAGTAACAAGTGGAAATATGATGAGTTGATATAAGATGTTGATTGCTAATAATGTTTGCTACTATGTATGAGTAGATAGTACACATTTAGCCTTAAGAGAGTCACACTTAAATTGGCAAAGTTAAAACTTGACTTAGAAACTCAGCTAGTGCTTTTGGCAACCAAACCCCACAGCCAAACAGCTGCATGTCTAGAGGTAGAGGAGTAGACTCCTCACACCGGGTAAGTCTAGCTGAGTATTAGTATACTCAGCCTTGCTTGTGGCATAATTTTACAGGTTCTCTGGAGGACATGGTTGCTGGAGTGACTTGGCCGTCCATCTTGCCACCGGGTTGGACTGTCGAGTGGGACCCTACCTCGGCTGAGGAGGAGCATGAGGAGTGATGGGACAGGCTTCCCCATCTCTCTATTTATTTACCGTTAGTTTTATTTCGCTGCACTTCGAACAATGATGACTACTTTTGCAAAACTCCGATGATGATGTAATAATTTAATACTCTTTAATGCATGGTTTTATGCTTTGTTGTATTTGCTCTGTGACTCATCATCGAGTGAGATTGTGGTACTTGATCCTGTCAGTGGCCGTGTCGGACTAGATCCGAGGGATTGACGGGTTATTCCCATTTAAGTGTGGTCTAGCCTCTAAGGCGGGACTTAGGCACTTAAGTTGGAATAATTCGGGCAGTTCCGCCACAGCTGGTATCGGAGCTTGTACCACCACAGAGGAATCAATAAAATGTAAATACCATCATTTTTCAAAATAAAACTTGATAGAAACAATGTTGGATAGATAGTAGGACGAGCAGGATAGACCTAGGACGTGAAGCCTTAGGGTGATAGAAGGGTAGCTAGGTGGCTACGTAATTAGGCCCTATAGGCCACCTTAAGGGATGGGAGTTCTTCCCTATCCCCTTTATATTGATAAGGTCGTTCAGGACGAGCATGCATGCATTCTTAATTTAAACAAATGGACATTTGAGTAAAGACTTAAAAACAAGATGATAACCAACTAAGTCCCCAGTACCATTTTATTTAACTCGAGAAAGGCTGAGTCTTATTTTTCTTGTTCTTTTTATAATTCTTTTTCTTTTGCTTACACTTAACCGTACACAGATGACTTCCCACGGATCCTCAGATGACGGAAATGCACTGTCCCACACTGACGGGCTTGCACGAGAGGACTTTCCCCGCATTTTGTGGGAGGTACTTCAGGGGGCCGGATACACGACACCCCCTCAGTACGCGGTGCAGCAGTTCGAGAAGCACCGAGTGCCCCGCTGTAGGGTGAGGATGACCTTGGAGCCTCATCCCCTGCAGCCAGGCTGGCGCTCATTGGACTCCGAGTATTTTGGATACCAGGTTGAGGACACGATAGAGGCGATTGCCCTGCACGGGTTGACCACTTTCTGCGGATTCCATCCCTTGGAGCTGGCTACCCACCCCATTGGCTTGTTCCCCGTCGAGAGGGAGGATGACCCAATGTGGAAGGATCAGGTGGAGCATGCCAAGGATATCTGGGCCATCTACCCAGGACAGACCGCGCACTTAACCGTATGGTGCATGAATGCTCTGTACCGTCTTCAAGTGATGCGCGGTGAGGCGATGTCTCATCTGATGGCACTATTGGAGGCGACAAAGATCACTTTGGACAACAGAGAGGAGCTTGTGGTTGATTTGTCCACTGGAATGGTGGAAAAGGACTTGCAGGTGGAGCAGCTATCCACTGATATCCAAGAGTTGGAGGAATTAGTGGGCACCAGGGAGAACACCATTGAGGTTCTCGAGGATCAGCTCATTAACACTCAGCAGCAGCTTGCTGAGGCTAACGAGCACTTGTACATGCATCACCAGGAGATCTAGGATATTGAGACCAACGAGGACGTCGACATCGAGGGGGAGATGAGCCTGCCTCTAGGTTGGACACTGCTGGCTCAGGGAGACCACCTTCCCCCGAGTCGAGTGTTGCCTCGTTCGCTCACTAGGTGTCCGGGATAGAGTTAGACGTCGGTGATGGTGGGACTCCTCGCAGCTAGCTTAGCTTTTGCACCCTTGGGGTACTAGGCTAGATAGGGTTGAGCCTTTTTGGGATCCTTGATGTAATTGCATTAAACTCTTCTGGAAGCATGGCTGATGGATGTTATCAGTTTTAAATTTGGAAGGAAAAAAATTTATGTCTTTTGAAATCCTTTTTGTTTAAGTTGGAATCTACCATTTTGCTTTTGACTCTTTTCGCCGCCATTAAACCTTGAACTTGGAGATATGGTGTTAAGTATATATGTGGTTTTTCAGATGGCCGGGAGGTAGCGTCGTGGCCAGAATGAGCGCGTTCCTCCACCGCCGCCACCGCCTCCCACTCTGCAGGAGCTAATGGCTCAGCAGAATGAGATCTTGAGGCAGCTAGCTCAGCGTCAGCCACCACCTCAGCACTATGGTGGTGGAGACCATCAGCGTCACCCCGTGGCAGCTACCTACCAGGAGTTCCTCAGTACCCAGCCTCCATTGTTCACAAGGGCAGAGGACCCACTTGATGCAGATGTGTGGTTGAGAGTAGTGGAATCCAAATTCCCGCTACTCCATGGAGCTTGTTCAGAGGTCACTAAAGTCAGGTTCGCCACCCAGTAGCTTCGCGGAATCGCAAGGACTTGGTGGGACCATTTTCTTGCTATGCAGCCAGAGGACCGAGAGGTGGAATGGAGAGAGTTCAAGGCAGCTTTCCGGGGACACCACATACCAGCCGGGATTATGGACCGAAAGCTCAACAAGTTTCTGGCACTCACTCAGGGCAACAGGACAGTGTTGCAGTATGCCAAAGCTTTTAATGACTTGTGCCAGTATGCTGGATATCACGCAGATACGGATGAGAAGAAGAGAGACAGGTTCAGGAGGGGGCTCAGCACTAAGCTCTGTGACCGTCTCAACACCGTCAGGGCCAACAGTTACAATGAGTTGGTCAACATGGCTATCTCCCAGGAGGACTGCATTACAGCTCGGCAGGCAGAAAAGAAGAGAAAGACCCCTGTGGCAGGACCCTCAGCTCAGCCACAACGCTTCAGGATTGTGTCCGACACTCAGAACAGGGGACCCCAATAGCAGCAAGGGAGATGGGTGATCCGACCACAGCAGCAACAGCAGGCACCCAACCGCACCCAGTTTCCAGCTCAGAGGAACAATCAGCAGCAGCAGCAGTACCGCCAGGCAAATGACAACAGGTGTTTCACATGTGGCAACACGGGACACTATGCCAAGAATTTCCCCAGGAACCAGCAGAGGCAGGGGCAGAATGTTAATCAGAATCAAGGCAAGAGACAGAAGGTGCAAGTGAGGCAGGGCAGGCTAAACTTCACCACCATGGCTGATATTCCAGAGGGAGCACCCGTCTTGACTGGTATCTTTACAGTTTTGAATTATCCTGCTATTGTTCTTTTTGATTCTGGTGCATCACACAGTTTTATCAGTACCAAATTTAGTGCCAAGTGTCAATTGCCTTTTCACCACACCAATGGGGGCATTACAATCTCAACACCAGGAGGCAGGGTTGCCACCTATCAGATCAATAGACACGTACCAATTAAGCTGGGTAGTTTCATTTTCAAAACCACTCTCTTGATAATGGGATTGGATAGTGTGGATATCATCCTAGGGACTGATTGGTTATCACGACACCACGCGGTGATTGATGTTGCAACCAGAGCCATAGAAATTCACTCCCCTTTGGATGGCGAGATCACCTTATATCTACCCGACTAGGGTTGTACCCGTTCTTGTGCCTTCGTTATGATAGAGTCCTCAGTGAAAAAGATCCCAGTGGTCTGTGACTACCCGGATGTGTTTCCGGATGAATTGCCAGGGATGCCACCTGACCGAGACATTGAGTTCGCCATCGAATTGCAACCTGGGACTACCCCTATCTCTAAGAGACCTTATAGGATGCCTCCCGCGGAATTGGCAGAACTGAAAAAGCAATTGCAAGAATTGTTGGACAAGGGGTTTATTCGCCCAAGTACTTCGCCTTGCGGATGTCCCGCCTTGTTCGTAAATAAAAAGGATGAGAGTTTGAGGATGTGTGTTGACTACCGCCCTCTCAATGCGGTGACCATCAAGAACAAATACCCACTGCCCCGTATTGATGTTCTGTTTGATCAGTTAGTGGGAGCCAAAGTGTTCTCCAAGATAGATCTTCGCTCAGGCTACCACCAGATTAAGATCCGTGCCAGTGATATTCCCAAGACGGCTTTCTCTACCAGATATGGGCTGTATGAGTTTTTGGTGATGTCTTTTGGGCTGACCAATGCCCCGGCTTATTTTATGTACCTGATGAACTCCGTGTTTATGCCAGAATTGGACAAGTTCGTGGTCGTTTTCATTGATGATATACTGATCTATTCCAAGAATGAAGACGAACATACTGAGCACCTGCACATCGTGCTCCAGCGACTGCACGATCATCGTCTTTATGCTAAGTTGTCTAAATGTGAATTCTGGCTGAGGGAGATCAAATTCTTGGGTCACACAATTTCTCAGGATGGGATATCAGTTGATCCTGAGAAGGTACAAGAGGTGATGGATTGGAAACCCCCGACTACAGTGAGGCAAATTCGGAGTTTTCTGGGATTGGCAGGATATTATCGACGATTTATTCCGGATTTCTCCAGAATTGCCAAACCAATGACTGAACTGTTGAAGAAGGGAGTCAAGTATGATTGGAGCCAAAAGTGCGAAGATGCCTTTCACACTTTGAGACAGCATTTGACAACAGCCCTAGTGCTGGCTCAACCTGACAACACCAAGCCATTTGAAGTCTATTGTGATGCTTCTGGTACAGGATTGGGTTGTGTCTTGATGCAAGATAACAGAGTCATTGCTTATGCTTCCCGAGCACTCAGACCCCATGAGCAGAACTACCCTACACACGATCTGGAATTGGCAGCTGTGGTTCATGCTCTTAAGATATGGAGACACTACTTGATGGGGGCTCACTGTAACATCTACACCGATCACAAGAGTCTCAAATACATCTTCACTCAGGCAGATCTGAACATGAGGCAGAGAAGATGGTTGGAGTTGATCAAGGATTATGATTTAGAGGTGCATTACCATCCTGGTAAAGCCAATGTTGTGGCAGATGCCTTGAGCAGAAAGGCCCAGTGCAATTGTATGAACATGGATGTGAGAGTTACCAACCTGTGTGATGAGTTGTGCAGATTGAACCTGGAAGTTGTTTCTTCGGGTGACCTAAGCTATATCTCGGTGGAGCCCACATTGCAAGAGCAGATAGTCAGGGCACAGATTGAAGATAAGGGTGTTCAGGTTATCAAGGAAATGATCAAGCAAAAGGCCGAAAAATACAAGTGCTTCCGGCAAGACAGCAAGGGAATTCTATGGTTTGGAGATCGATTGGTTGTTCCCAAGGACCCAGAGCTCAGAAGGAAGATACTGGACGAAGCTCATCTTTCAAAATTCTCCATGCACCCTGGTAGCAACAAGATGTACCATGATCTCAAATCTTTATATTGGTGGACCAGAATGAAGAGGGAGATTGCCAAGTACATATCTGAGTGTGACACTTGCTAGAGGATAAAAGCTGGTCACTTGAAGGCAGCAGGCCCTTTGCAACCCCTTCCCATACCATCTTGGAAATGGGAGGACATTTGCATGGACTTCATAGTGGGATTGCCCAATACCTCCAGGCACCATGATTCTATTTGGGTTATTGTGGACAGATTAACTAAGACTGCTCATTTCTTGCAGTGCATACCACCCACAAGACAGAGAGGTATGCAAAACTATATGTTGATCAAATAGTGCGGTTGCATGGTATTCCAAAAACCATTGTATCTGACAGAGGAGCACTGTTTGTGGCACGCTTTTGGGAGCAGCTACAAGAATCCCTTGGGACCCAAGTAATACGAAGCTCAGCATACCATCCCCAAACAGATGGCCAGACAGAAAGGGTGAATCAGATTTTGGAAGACATGTTGCGAGCATGTGCACTACACTACGGAAAGGATTGGGACAAGTGTCTTTCCTTGGCAGAATTTTCTTACAATAACAGCTATCAGTCCAGTCTGAAGATGGCACCTTTTGAAGCCTTATATGGGAGAAGGTGTAGGACCCCACTGAATTGGTCTCAAGCAGGAGAGAGGGAAATTTTTGGGCCAGATTTGGTACTTGAAGCAGAAGCAAAGGTCAGAATTATCAAGAAGAACCTAGAAGCTGCTCAGGCTAGGCAATAGAGTTATCATGACAAGAGGCGGAAGCCTCTACAGTTTGAGGTGGGAGATCATGTTTATCTTAAGGTATCACCCACCAAGGGTGTCCAGAGATTCGGGATCAAGGGCAAGTTAGCTCCTCGCTACATTGGACCCTATGAAATCAAAGCAAGTTGTGGACCCGTAGCCTATCAATTGGAATTGCCACCTCACATGTCAGCAGTTCACAATGTGTTCCATGTATCTCAGCTGCGGAAATGTGTTCGCCTACCCACTGAAGTGCTGCCAGAACCAGACATTGAGATAGAACCAAACTTGTCCTATCAAGAGTACCCCGTCAAGGTATTAGATCAGAAGGAGAGATCAACTCGGGCAAGGTCAGTCAGAATGTATAAAGTTTAGTGGAGTCACCATTCAGCAGAAGAAGCTACATGGGAGACGGAGGATTTTCTACGCTCTCGCTTCCCCGACTTTCTGCCCAAAGGAGTCGGTACGTAAACCAAAAACCCCACCCCATCTGCCCTTTGAATTCAATTATAAGAGAAACTTAGATAACAAGGATAGTCTAAGTTGTGGATTTAACTTAAAAAGGGCTTCCTTCTGAAGTTGCAAAGAGAATGACATTCGAAGAGCAGTTAACAAGAGAAACTTGAGTATAAAGAAAGATGCGGCACACCAACACACCTTCAAGCACCCCTCCAAGGAACTCTACCTGAAATCTCGGGACGAGATTCCTTTAAGGGGGGAGGGCTGTAACACCCCAGGTGTTACTAAGGGTGTCCACCCAGGACTACCCCTTTTTACCTATTATCACATGTGGATTGGTTTGGGCAAAGTACATCAAACTTGGAATTCAAGGTCCTAAGCAAGTGCCACCCATCTTGGATATCATGCCCTAGCTTGTCATGCACATCTAAGGGGGGAATTTCCCAAAACCCTAAAGCAAACCCCTCTTGGGCAATAGGAACCCTAGATGTAAGTATGATCAAAAGGTCATGTAAACCTTATGATCATGGCTTGGGCCAAATGTAAAAGTTGTAATATACTTCATAACCCACAAATGATAGCAAGAAAGTAACCTCAAAAAGGTTTTAGAAAAGCCCCAAAAAGTTCACCAAAGGTTGAGCACAAGAGAAAATTCAGAATTTGCCTAAGTCTAAAAACTAACCTTTGAACAAAGATCCCACATGTTCACCCTAATCCAAAATTCAAAACACTTCGACCCAATTGACAAAGTGGCGCCAAATTAACCCTAGAATGCCCTGGAAAGAGGTGACACCTACCCTAGGGCGTTTGACACGACTTGGCACCATTTTTGTCTCGGCTTGGACCTAGCTGACATAGCCAACTTCTCACCCCTCTATCTCCCTACCCTGACCATATCTTGACTTGGAACTCACAGCAAAAAGGTAGGATATGGAGCAGGGAAGAGACCGTACACAGTGACTTTGCCAAGATACACACGCTAAGGTGCTCAAATCTGCCGTTGAACCATGGCAGAAGCGAGCTCCCACGTGTTCGACGCGGGCTGACACCCGGGGGTGCGCTCAGAGCACGCCCGTGCGCGAACCCCCGCGCGCCCGCGGCCGCCCGTGACCACGCCCACGCCATGGCTATAAAGTCCGTCCTAGTGCTCGGCTGCCTTCCCCGTTGCCTCCTCCGTACCACGCCTAACTTCCCTGAGCCCGCCCTTAGCTCCGGCGACCTCCCCGCAACCCACCAGAGCCGCCCGAGAGCAACCACCGTGGCCAGCCCCTTTCCCGTCCTCCTCCGTTCGATCCAAGCCTTCAGATATCTTCCTTGTGAGGCCGTGAAGCTTACTCAAGCTTGAACTGAGGACCCGCGTCACCGGAATAGCAAAACCGTGCTCGCCGGAGTTCATCCCCCCCGCCGGCGCACGTGGACCGGATAAATCACTGAGCCATTTTTCGATTCAATGCACAGATAGCCTCTACATCACCCCAGGAAGCTCACCGTGCCGTTGGATTGGACTAGGTCGCCGTGGTTTGGCCGGCACACCCGTCGCCGACGAGGACACCCGCCTGCGCGCGTGGATCAAGCGATTCCGGCCATCCCCGCCGGCGAGCCGTACGTCGTTGTGACCGCCAGAACCTCCCCGAGCTAACCCTACCCCTCGCCGGACTTCTCTCGTCGCCGGTAAGCCGCGCCACCCCTTTCTTCTCTGCGGATACTGTTTACACCTGGGAGGGACCGCGGGGGAGAGGAAAAGAAAGTCAGGGGGTTTTGCGCGTTGTCAGTCACACAGAGGAATAGTGGCGCAAGGGTAGAACTGCGAAGATTAATTAGGAAAGACCCTGGGGACCTCGGTGTAAACTGCTTTTTCAGAAAACCTTATTAAACCTGATTTTAAATTTGAACAGAAACTTTGAAAATTCATAACTTCTGTTTAGTTCATCCAAATTGGGTCAAACCAATTTTGTCAGACTCTAAATAATGTGACCTACTTAATAAAAATATAAAACCCCCTATGTACTATAGAAAACTTTAAGGTTCATAATTAATTATAGTTTTGGCCAAAAGCTCAATAATAGAAAGAAAAATAGTTGTACTATTTGGCTAGGGTTAAAAAAATTTGGAGAAGTTTATGTCCACCTCCTGACCTAATTAAAAATACTAAACCTCTCTGTCCACAACATTAAGTTAGTTTTTACCACTTATTTTACAATATGCTTAAGGTTAAGAAAAATAGAAAATGTGATTTAAATAATGAACCAGAGGGCACCCCTATTTTTGTTAGGGTACTTATTCAATGTAGTTCACTGGAAAAATCTATCATACCCTGGTTTAGCATAAAATAAGTAGGATACCTTTTATTTTAATAAAACAAGGACAACTTAGAAAAACCCTACAAAAATAACCCCAAGGTGAAAACACCCCAACCCTTGGGATAACTAATGTTTTGTTAATAAGAACTTAGGAAAAATATGAAATCTGCTGTTTGGCATTTTTCAAATAACAATGTAGTAGAAAGTGCCTTTTTGGTATTTAACTTTAGAAAATCATAACTAAATGACCATCCCTTGGCTTTCTGTGATTTTTAGCACAGAAGCCTATTATTACCGTTAGATGCCAACAAAAATAACCCTTAGGGCAGAGCTCACCCCTAATTAAGAGATGTAGTGTAAAGTGGCCCATTTTACACAACTCTTGTTATTTTTGTCTAAAGCATAGCCTTTATATTTTAAGCCTCAAATTCTTAAAACATGCTAGAATAGCAAATGGCAACCAACTGTAATTTTTACAGAATTTTTGGAAAATATTAAACCACTGTCGTAGTTCAAACCTACACTAGAAACCATAAGTAGAAAACAAAGAAAAGGGAAAAGTGAAATAACAGGAAATTAGTGTCATCCTAAAAACTCTTTATAACTTGTCCACTGAAGTATATAAAGGCAATACCAATTCCCTATGATTATCCTCAACAAAAACCTAAGCCTAGAAGTGATAAGCATAACCCACTAGAAGCCCCGCATGACCAAGAAACCCTAAGTTACTCCTTAACTTAGTTTTCTCCTTTAGCATAATGTTATTAAATCCTGCATAATCATGACATACATGTTCATTGCATTCGATAGACTGTAACCTTGCTGACGGAGAGTACGTCCTCGTGCCGGAGCAAGGAGCTGCTCATGAGGTAGCCCCGGATCCAGCACCAGAGCCTGCACCAGAGGACCTGCCTGCCATAGCTTTGGAAGGCAAGCCCCGGTTTATGCATAACCTGTTATTTATGCTATTTTAATATACTTAATGATTGTAGGATTGAATGTGCACTTAATTGTAGGAGTTGTGTGAAACCCTAGTTGCATGATCTCAGGAATCCTTTTCAAATGGATACTAGTATGATAGGTCGAGTAGTTGCTTTATTTAATTAAGATCTCGGTAGAAGACGAGTGATTTTTCCAGCACTCGCGCGAGATCAGGAAATTGGTTGTACCCACTTTCATACTATCATGATTTTAGTTGTGGACAACAATCCATGGGGATTGGTTGTTTACGAGATGGGAAAATGGAATAAGGATTAACGTGCGGATACCTGTGTCAAGCATTTGAACGTACTAAACACATACCGAGAAATATGGTAAATCGGTAAGCCTAGTACCTGATTGAACCTGGCAGTAGACTTTGCCCCTCACGCGACCTAAGACGTGGTCTCCCATTCCGGTTATGGTGGGTACAAGTGCGGTCACTACACGACGGCAGTCGGGGTCAGTGAGGCATTGTACGCCAAGGCGGTGAGCCCTGATCTGCTGACGGGGAATCGATGGGGACGGTTGATGCGTGTGGGGACGGAGTGCCTCGCCACGTCGTGTGTTTAGGTTTACCTTGCAAGGATAAAAACTCGATTCGAATCGTCTGCTTCTCGCAGCTAATGAGACTGCTTGATCCATTGTACTGCATTGAGTAACAAGTGGAAATATGATGAGTTGATATAAGATGTTGATTGCTAATAATGTTTGCTACTATGTATGAGTAGATAGTACACATTTAGCCTTAAGAGAGTCACACTTAAATTGGCAAAGTTAAAACTTGACTTAGAAACTCAGCTAGTGCTTTTGGCAACCAAACCCCACAGCCAAACAGTTGCATGTCTAGAGGTAGAGGAGTAGACTCCTCACACCGGGTAAGTCTAGCTGAGTATTAGTATACTCAGCCTTGCTTGTGGCATAATTTTACAGGTTCTCTGGAGGTCATGGTTGCTGGAGTGACTTGGCCATCCATCTTGCCACCGGGTTGGACTGTCGAGTGGGACCCTACCTCGGCTGAGGAGGAGCATGAGGAGTGATGGGACAGGCTTCCCCATCTCTCTGTTTATTTACCGTTAGTTTTATTCCGCTGCACTTCGAACAATGATGACTACTTTTGCAAAACTCCGATGATGATGTAATAATTTAATACTCTTTAATGCATGGTTTTATGCTTTATTGTATTTGATCTGTGACTCACCATCGAGTGAGATTGTGGTACTTGATCCTGTCAGTGGCCGTGTCGGACTAGATCCGAGGGATTGACGGGTTATTCCCATTTAAGTGTGGTCTAGCCTCTAAGGCAGGACTTAGGCACTTAAGTTGGAATAATTCGGGCAGTTCCGCCACAGCATCTCACTTGGAAATACATCAGAATACTCCTGCAAAATGTTAGCAACAACAGGAGGCAAAGAATGCTGCATATCTTGAATTAAAATCAAAGCATCCTTGCATACCAAGGCGTAGGCAACAGAAGTGGAAGCAAATAATTCATTAACATCAGATTTTGTCGCAAGCAAGCAATGTCCTTTCAATTTTATCCCATCTTTGTTATTACCGCTTTAATATTCTTGTTGTTCTCAGTTTTAGCTTTGGTAGCTTTAGCAACATCATCATGCACAATAGCCTCAGGGGACATGGGAAGCAAAATAATTTTCTTATCATGGTGTATGAGAGAATATTGATTTGATCTACCATGATGCATACAATATGAATCAAATTGCCATGGTCTACCTAGCAGAATATTACAAGCATCCATAGGCACAACGTCACAGTCAACAACATCATGATATGAACCAATAGCAAAATTAATTTGTACCAGCTTGGTTACCTTGACCTTACCACTATTGTTAAGCCATTGAATGTGATATGGATGCGGGTGCAGTTTGGTCGTAAGTGCAAGCTTCTCCACCATGTCGCTGCTAGCCAAGTTGTTGCAGCTACCTCCATCAATGATCAAACGACATGAACGCTCCTTGATGACACACTTTGTTTGAAACAACGTATGTCACTGATTCTGCTCTGCCTTCTCCATCTGTACAATGAGGCCCTCATAATGCTCTGCATCATCTGCACCAATCTGTTCTTCGGGTGGTTCCTTAGTGCCTGCATCATCAGCCGCAAGCAAAGCAAGTGTAGCTTCATCCAAATCACTAGCAGAGAAATACCCACCATCGTCTTTTACCACCAAAACACGCTGATTAGGACAATCACGCTGCACGTGTCCATAGCCCTTGCATCGATAACATAGAACATCTCTTGTTCTACCCGTGGAGGCTACTGAAGAGGCACTACTGTGGCAGAACCACCCGAATTATTCCAGCTTAACTGCCTAAGTCACGCCTCAGGGGCCGCAACACACTTAAATCGGAATAACCCGTCAGTCCCTCAGATATAGTTTGATAGAGCCAGTTAACCAGGATCAAATTCCACAATCTCACTCGGAGGTGAGTCATAGAAGAAGTACAATAAGACAGGAAACCTCAAATTAAGTACTGAATTATTACATAGATCGGAGTTTTTCGAGTAGCAAATAAGAGTTCACGAAATAAAATGCAGCGGATAATCGATGTCGTCGGTATCGAGGAAATGGGCAAGGCCTAGCCCACTATTCCTCGTGCTCCTCTCCTGCCAGAGCAACATCCCACTCGACCGTCCAACCCGGTGGCAGGGTGGTAGGCCAAGTCACACCATCAACCATATCCTAAATCGTACCTACAAAAGTTGTGCCACAAGCAAGGCTGAGTATACTAATACTCAGCTAGACTTAACCGGTGTGAGGAATCTACTCCTCTACCTCTAGACTATGCAGCTGTTTGGCTGAGGGGTTTGGTTTGCCAAAAGCACTAGCTGTTTCTAACATCAATTTTAACTTTTCAAATTCTAGAATCATTATCTTAGCTAGGTTTGCTCCTTCTAAGCATACATGGTGACAAGCATTTAGTTCAATCAACAAATTGTCTCATTTAACCTCATTTCACTTCTTACTCGATGTAGTACAAGGGGTCAAGCAGTCTCATTAGCTGCGAGAAGCAGACGATTCGAATCAAGTTTTTATCCTTGCAAGGTAAACCTAAACACACGATATGTGCTTTAGTAATTTAAACTTTTGATGGTGTATGATCTACTCGAGTTAGATAGAGCTAAGTCTTGCTTATACGAGACTTTTGGTGGTATACTTGGCAAATTGGATCAAACTTAGCTAAGTCAAGTGGTATGTTTATTTTTGGGGTTCCACTGAATTCTTTTTAAGGTCTTTAGTGAGAATTGTCAAGAATTCAAGTTGGACTTATTGGAGTGAGGTTTATTTCTCCTTTCTCTTTCTTTAGTCTCTTTAAGTTTTTGGAGTGGGTTTGAACTACAAGTCACCTTAATAAATTTCCAAAAATTCTGCAAAACTTACAGTGGCTTATTATTGGTGTATAATTCTCTGTCTCAAAATTTGGGGTTCAAAAAGTGAATAGTTTTGTCTGGACAAAATTACCAAATTTTAGGGCAGAAGGGGTGATTTGAACTACAACTATCATTTAATAGTAGGCAATTCTCTAAGACTTATTTTTGCTGGTATTTAGATGCTATAACATGACTTGGTACAAATTTCTAGCCATTAATACTTATTAGTTATTTTACTAGGATTTTCTAAAGTTTCTAGCCAAAGGGGTGCTTTCTACTACCACTAAATTTGAAAAATATCAAACAATAGATTTCTGATTTTTCCTAGCTTCTTCTTAGCGCAAGAGCAGTCATTCTGAAGTTTGGCATCTTTTTTCTTAAGGGAAGGGGTGGTATGCATTTATTGGATTAAATGGCCTTTCTTACAAAATATTGGCAATAGATATTATTTTGCATCTTTCCAATGAGTTTGTATTTTTCTCTGGTGGCCTATCTCATTATTGACCTAGCAAAATTTTATTTGCCCATTATTGCATTATTGTGGGTTACTCATAATTTAATTGAACTATGGCTCATTATCATGTTCTATTTATTTACCCTACTTAAAATGATGGGCTGGGCTGTTTATTATTTTTGCAGTGGGGTTTTGGTGGTTGCAAGTCCACTGGATTTTTATTATTAATTTTGGGTCAATTTTTGTAATTCTAATAATTGATTTCTAGTTGGAATAATGCTAATTAAAACATTTCACTTGGAATCTGATCTGGACTAGAGGTTCCTTTATTTTTCCTAGGTTCTTTGTTACTTAAGCAAACTAGAAAAAATAATTTCATCCATTGGTCATTAATTTCTAAGGCCTTTTTGATTTTCTTAAGGTTTGGGCAGAAATGGCTTTTAATGGATATCTACACTAAATTTTTCAGTACTGGGGTTCTCACTATTTTTAAACAGTGTTTAAATGAGGTTTGAACATCTACAAATTTTCTTAGGTTCAGCACAGGAGCATAACTAATTTTCCTTAATTAAACAAGGTTTGGTCAGTTTTTGTATTTAATTTTAAACTCTAAAAATTAGAACAGAAAGCATAGGGTTCAATATTTTTAGTTGATAGTTCATAATATTTAGAATTTAGCAAAATTGGTTTGATAACTTTTGGTTAAGTATTCATCAAGTTATGAATTTTTCTAAGTTCTCTATTTATTAAAAAGTATTAAACAGAAATGATTAAATGGAAAACTACTTTGCACGGGGTCCCTGGTGGGTGTTTTAAGTTTTCCTTACAGACTAGTCCCTAGGCCACTATTCAATTGAGTCACTGACATCTCAGAAAACCCCTGGATTCTTCTAATCCTAACCCGAGGTCCTTCCTCCAAATTAAACAGTACCCGCGGCGGAAGAAAGGGTGGAGGAGCTTACCGGTGGCGAGATTGCTCCGATAAGATGGCTGAGGGTGTAGGGGAGGTTCTGAGGGTCACGGCGATGTGCGGGTCGCCGTCGGGGATGGTCGGAGTTGGCCGGCCCGCGTGCGCAGGCGGGGGAGCTCGTCGGCGGCGAGGAGTCTGGCCTATCCAGGGCACAATTGACCAATCAAACGGGTCAGAGAGCTTCACCAGGGATCAAGGAAGGTGTGTGCGCGAGGAATTGAAGAATGGCTCACCGGAGTGCCTAGTCTACGCGCGCAGGCGGGCGGCCGAAGTCCGATGAGGTCGATCTTTGCCTTCCGATGAAGTTCTGCCAGGTCCGAGGGCTTGGAAAGCTTCACGGGCCAATGGCGGAGCTAACTGAAGCGCTGGCGCGACTTGGGGGTGACTGGAGTGGGCTGGCCACGGCGGCCGAAGCAATGGCGGGCGGAAAGGAGCTCGCCGGAGCTAAGGAGCGGTGTCTGGCCGGTGATGGTGAGCGCGGGGCGAAGTGAGGCGCACTCGAGGAAGCTTTATAGGCGCGGGCGAGCACGGCCGAGGGCGGGGCTCTGACAAGCGCTCGGGGCGTGCGCGGCGAACGCCAGTGCGTGCTCTGGCGTCTGGCACAACGTCGAGCACGAGGCACCGCAGAGAGAGGTCGAGTTCAAGCGCGGATTGGCCCCAAATCTTTGAGATTATGGCCATGATCCCGTTGAGAGATCTCTTCCTCTCAGGTTCCTTTGTCATTTGCGTGTGGAGGCTAGCAGGTTTGGCTGACTGGATTAAGAGATAGAGAGGGGAGAAATCTGGTTTGTCTCACTGCCGCACACAAGGAGAAGATCTCTGGTTTGACGTGTCCAAGGCACGCGTCTCGATGCCATCTTCTGGCACAAGACAGAAAGGTTAGTTATGCACGTTTTTGTCAATGGGGCCATTAGGATTTAAGTTAGGGATCAAGGTGAACACACTTGATCTTTGGCTCAAGGTCTGAAATTCAGAATTCTGAATTTCAGAATTCCCTAATGAAATCCCACTTGAGAGGCTTGTTTAGGGTTTTATTTAAATTGTTTTGGCCAAGCTTCCATAATCTTTGTTGTTGCTTATTTAGTATACTTTAATGTTTATAATTGGCCCAAGCCATGATTCTATATTCTTCATACTCTTTTGCCCTTTCTCTTGAATTTTGTTTATAGGGCTCAATTAGGGTTTTTATTAGGGTTGCACATTTTGCCTTTTTTGAAAAACCCATTTGTTTTGAACATGATACTTTTAAGTATAAGCTTAGTGGATCCTTTATTCTTAAGTCAATTTGATGCTCATGCTTAATTTTGGTTCACATAAGATGATGGTTCTTGGGTTAGCACTTGAGAGAAACCCTAGGTGACACTGGGGTGTCACAGCCTTCCCCCCTTAAGTGAATCTCGTCCTGAGATTCGGGTCAGAGTCCTCCCGGGGTGAAGTGAAGGGTGAGACTTATAGGAAGTGGATGCTTATTGTTATTATTAGGGCAAACTGCTCTTTGAATGTCATTCTCTTTGCAACTTCAGAAGGAAGTCCTTTTTAAATTTTGTTCCATGATTACTTCATTCTGATTTAAGGTCATATTTCTGAATTTTAGATTCGAAGGGCAGGAAGGGGGGTTGGGTGTGATTACGTACCAGTTTCCTTAGGTAGGCAATCGGGAAAGTTGGATCTCAAGAATTCCTCAGTCTCCCAAGTAGCTTCTTCCTCCGAGTGATTACTCCACTAGACCTTGTACATTTTGATCGATTTAGCCCGAGTTGATCTTTCTTTGCAATCCAGAATCTTGGAAGGGTACTCTTGGTACGATAGATCTGGCTCTATCTCCAATTGTGGCTCTGTTATGATCTCGGTCGGCAATCGAACACACTTTTTCAGCTGAGATACATGGAACACACTGTGAATGGCAGACATTTTTGAAGGTAACTTCAGCTTATATGCCACGGGTCCACAGGCTTCTATGATCTCATAAGGTCCAATGTAACGAGGGGCTAGCTTGCCTTTGATTCCAAACCTTTGCACTCCCTTGGTGGGTGATACCTTGAGATACACGAAATCTCCCACCATGAACTGGAGAGGTTTCCTTTTTTTTATCATGGTAACTCTTCTGCCTGACCTGAGCAGCTTCTAGATTTTTCCTGATTAGTTTGACCTTCCTTTCGGCTTCAGTCACTAAGTCAGGTCCGAAAACTTCTCTTTCTCCAGGCTGAGACCAATTGAGTGGTGTCCTGCACTTTCTTCCATAGAGAGCTTCGAAAGGTGCCATCCTTAGGCTGGACTGATAACTGTTGTTATAAGCAAACTCTGCCAAGGAGAGGTGCTTATCCCAGTTGTTGCCACAATCGATTGCACAAGCTCTCAGCATATCCTCCAGAATTTGGTTTACCCTTTCCGTCTGACCATCAGTCTGTGGGTGGTAAGCTAAACTTCTGATTAGCTTGGTTCCCAAAGACTCCTGCAACTGTTCCCAAAATCTGGCAACAAATTGGGCTCCTCGGTCAGAAACAATGGTCCGAGGTAATCCGTGCAAACACACGATCCGGTCAATGTACAACTCTGCATACTTTTGAGCCTTATCAGTGGTGTGCACAGGGAGAAAATGTGCCACTTTCGTCAGTCGGTCCACAATAACCCAAATCGAATCATGATGACGAGAGGTGTTGGGCAGACCCACGATGAAATCCATGCTGATGTCATCCCATTTCCACAAAGGTATAGATAGGGGTTGCAAAGCTCCAGCCGATTTCAAGTGGCTTGCCTTTATCCTCTGACAGGTGTCACATTCCGATACATACTGGGCTATCTCCCTCTTCATTCTGGTCCACCAATACAAAGGGCTTTAGATCATGGTACATTTTGGTGCTTCCCGGATGCATAGAAAATTTGGAGAGATGAGCCTCGTCCAAGATTTTCTTCTTGAGGTCCCTGCTTTTAGGAATCACCAATATGCTTTTGAACCATAATACACCCTTTTCATCTTGACGGAAACATTTATACTTTTCAACCTTCTGATGGAGATTCTCCTTGATAATCTGCACTCCCTTGTCACTGAGCTAGGCTATGATGATCTGGTCTTACAAAGCTGGCTCGACAGAAATGTGAGACAAGGCACCAGAAGGAATCACTTCAATTTGCATCTTGCTCAACTCATCACACAAGGTGTGGATGCGAGAATCCATCAGAATACAATTGCATTGTAACTTCCGACTCAAGGCATCTGCTACCACATTGGCTTTCCCTGGGTGATAATGTACCTCCAGGTCATAATCCTTGATCAGCTCTAGCCATCTTCTCTGCCTCATGTTGAGATCAGCCTGAGTAAAGATGTACTTAAGGCTCTTATGATCAGTGAAGATGTTGCAGTGGGTTCCCATTAAATAGTGCCTCCACATTTTTAATGCATGAACCACTGCTGCCAACTCGAGGTCATGAGTGGGATAATTTTGCTCATGAGGCCTGAGTGCTCTTGAGGCATAAGCAATGACTCGGTTGTCTTGCATTAAGACACAACCTAGCCCAGTGCCAGAGGCATCACAATACACATCAAAAGGCTTGCTGTTGTCGGGTTGCGCTAATACGGGTGCGGTGGTCAGATGCTTCCTTAATGCATGGAAGGCATCTTCGCACTTCTGACTCCAAACAAACTTGGCTTCTTTCTTCAGCAGCTCAGTTATAGGCTTCGCAATTCGAGAGAAATCTGGAATAAATCTTCGGTAATAACCAGCTAATCCCAGAAAACTCCGAATCTGACGGATAGTCGTTGGTGGCTTCCAGTTCATCACCTCTTGCACCTTATCAGGATCAACAGCTATTCCTGCATGAGAGATAGTGTGACCCAAGAATTTGATTTCCTTTAGCCAAAATCACACTTTGACAACTTGGCATAAAGGTGGTGCTCTCGCAGACGTTGAAGTACTACATGCAAATGCCCGACATGTTCTTCTTCGTTCTCAGAGTACACCAAGATATCATCGATGAACACCATTGAGAATTTGTCCAATTCAGGCATGAAAATAGAATTCATCAGATACATGAAATATGCTGGTGCATTAGTCAGCCCGAAAGACATCACCAAGAATTCATATAGCCCATATCTGGTTGAGAATGCCGTCTTCGGAATATCGCTTGCTCGTATCTTGATCTGATGGTAGCTGGAGCGAAGGTCTATCTTGGAAAACACCTTGGCCCCGACCAACTGGTCAAAAAGAACATCAATACGAGGCAAAGGATACTTGTTCTTGATAGTTACCGCATTAAGAGGGCGATAATCTATACACAACCTCAAGCTTTCATCCTTCTTCTTCACAAACAGTGCTGGACATCCCCAAGGCGAAGTACTTGAGCGAATAAATCCCTTATCCAGCAACTCCTGCAATTGCTTCTTCAATTCTGCCAACTCAGCGGGTGGCATTCGCTAGGGCCTCTTGGAAATTGGTGTCGTTCCCGGTTGCAACTCGATGGCAAATTCAATATCCCGGTCGGGTGGCATTCCTGGCAATTCATCAGGAAAGACATCTGCATACTCACAGACCACCAGGATTTTCTTCAGAGGTAACTCTGTCATAGAGAAAGCACATGACTGAGTAGAACCTTGACTGGGCAGAATTAAGGTGAAGTTCCCACAGAATAGAGAATTGATTTCCATGGTACGGCTGGCTACATCAAGCACAACTTGGTGCAGGGTCATCCAATTAGCTCCCAGAATAATGTCCACATTTTCCAATCCCAAAACAAGAAGGGTGATTTTGACAATGTGGCTTCCCAGTTGAATAGGCACACTTTAGTTTAATTGATTAGTTGAAATTTTACCCCCAGGTGTGACTATCATAAATGACCCTTTTGAGTGAGAGAATGGCAGTTCACATTTAGCACTGAACTTTTGGCTAATGAAACTATGAGATGCACCAAAATCAAACAGAATTAAAGCAGGTTGATTATAAACTGAAAAGATACCAGTCATGATAGGAGCTCCCTTAGGTACTTCTGCCAGAGTAGTGAAGTTGAGCTTCCCTTGCCTGACTTGTACCTTCTGCTTTCTTCCCTTGTCTTGACTTGGTGCTGACATCTGCCTTTACTGGTTCCTGGGACAATTCTTGGCATAGTGGCCCATATTGCCACAAGTGAAACATTTGTTCCCATTGCCCTGGCGGAACTGCTGCTGCTGCGGAGGCTGATTGTTCCTTGGAGCGGGAGCTGGAAAGCGGTTGGGTGCCGGCTGCTGCTGCTGAGGTGGCCTGATCACCCATCTACTTGCCTACTGCTGGAAACCCCTGCTCTGATTGTGAGAAACAAACCTGAACCTCTGGGCCTGAGCGGATGGTGCTGCCATTGGTGCCTTTCTCTTCTTCTCTGCTCGGTGAGCTACAATGCAATCCTCCTGGGAGATGGCCAGGTTGACCAACTCATTGAAGCTATCAGCACGGACAGTGTTGAGTCGTTCCCACAGCTTGGTGTTAAGACCCCTGCGAAAGCGATCTCTCTTCTTCTCATCAGAATCAGCATGGTAACCTGCATACTGGCATAGGTCGTTGAAGGCCTGCGCATACTGCAGTAGCGTGCGGATTCCTTGATTAAGTGCCAGAAACACATTCAGCTTGCGATCAAGAATGCCAGCTGGGATGTGGTGCCCTCTGAAAGCAGTCTTGAATTCCTCCCAAGACACTTCACGATCAGCGGAGAGCATAGCACGGAAGTGGTCCCACCAAGTCCGAGCAGGGCCGCGAAGCTGCTGCGCGACGAAGCGAGCCTTAGCTTCATCAGGGCAGTCTCCCGTGAGGAGGGGAAACTTGGACTCAACGACGCAGAGCCACACGTCGGCGTCCAATGGATCCTCTGCCTTGGTGAACAAGGGTGGCTGCGTGCTCAGGAACTCCTGGTAGGTTGCCGCTGCCGGAGGTCGCTGATGCTGGCCTCCACCATGCTGCTGAGGGTGGGGCTGGCGCTGCAAGAGCTGTCGCAGAATCTCATTCTGCTAGGCCATCAGCTCCTGCACTGTGGGAGCTGGAGGAGGTGGTGGGGGAACCTGCTCGTTATGCCCGCGACGCTGCCTAGCTGCCATCTGAAAACAGAGATCGTCGCCATTGTTATCCCAACTCACAATTTCGAACAACAAGATATTATCTCATATGGAAGGAAAAATGCCATAATCATAATATTAGGTTCGAAATGAAGATAACGTGGTTACAAACATCCCACAGATTTCAAAATTTCACAGGGTTACATCAATCAGGGGAAAGTACCCGTAAGCCTAGTCCAAAATCTGACATTAACTAAGCTCGCATAGGTTTCTATCCGCCTAAAAGCGTTGAAGTGACTGATCAACCCTGAGCGGTGGAAGCGACACTGGATACAGGTGAGGGAGGCGTCGCGGAGGTAGTCCCATTGGCACCAGGGGCTGGTCCTAGCTCCTCAGGAGCCTCTTCTCCCTCGCTTCCGGCTTCATTGGCCTCCATCTCCAAGTGGTGCATGTCCAGGTGGTCATTTGCTTCTTCGAGTTCCCTCTGCACATCGTGGAGCTGGTTCTCCAAGACATCAATAGTGTTGTCTCGGATCTCCACCTGCTGCTCCAAGGTGGTAATGCGCTGGCTCAGCCTTTCCACCTGCAGATCCTTCTCCTCCAACTCGGAGGATAAATCGACCACAAAATCTTCTCGGCTATCAAGAGTGAGATTGGTGGTTTGAGCGATGTTAGCAAGGTGTGCCATGCGTCGCTCCGAAGGGCCTGAAGGTGGTACAGCGCACTCATGCACTGAACGGTGACCCTCCCAACCAAGTCAGGATACATTGCCCACACATCCTTCACATGGCTCACGCGGTTACACCACATGGGGTCATCCTTCTTCTCAGTAGGGAAGAGTCCCAAGGGGTGCATCACCATCTCTAGGGGATGGTAGCCACAGAAAGTCGTCAGAGTTTTCATGGCTGCCGCTTTAGTGGTGTCGTCCGTCCTGAATCCAACTGTCTCGGAATCAAGAGAACGCCAACCCGGCTGAAGGGGATGAGCCTCCAAAGTCAGCCAGACCCGACAACGAGGTACCCGATGCTCCTCATACAACTGCATCGTGTACAAAGGGGCGTAGGGTAACCGGCGGAGTTAAGCACTTCCCACAGGATGGAAGGAAAGCCATCGTGAGAAAGGAAGCCAGAACTGAAACGAGCGTCTCCTCCACTGGCGGGGTGGGTGAATTCATCTGCGGAAGGTTATCAAAGGTAAAGATTATGGTGGAAGGAAAAATAAAAGAGCCCGAATGGTTTTTAAAGGAAGTGGGTTAGCTCAAATTTTAATTCCCTTTTGTGTTCATAATGCATGCATGCTGGAAGTAACGTCTCCTCTCCAAATAATAGGGTGCTCTTAGGGCATCCTTAAAAGTCTAAGTACTGGCCCACGGGGCCTACTTAATTAGCCACCTATTTCTCCCTCTATGCCTAAGGCCTTTCGTCCTAGGTCTAGCGGTCTAGTCCTGACGATCCGTAGCAGTTTCTAGGCAAGTTTTAAATTTTGAAAATGGGATTCATGGTTTATTGTCCTTTTCTATGGTGGAATTTGCTCCGATACCAGCTGTGGAAGAACCACCCGAATTATTCCAGCTTAAGTGCCTAAGTCACGCCTCAGGGGGCCGCAACACACTTAAATCGGAACAACCCGTCAGTCCCTCAGATCTAGTCTAATAGAGCCACTTAACCAGGATCAAATTCCACAATCTCACTTGGAGGTGAGTCACAGAAGAAGTACAATAAGACAGGAAACCTCAAATTAAGTACTGAATTATTACATAGATCGGAGTTTTTCGAGTAGCAAATAAGAGTTCACGAAATAAAATGCAGCGGATAATCGATGTCGTCGGTATCGAGGAAATGGGCAAGGCCTAGCCCACTATTCTTCGTGCTCCTCTCCTGCCGGAGCAACATCCCACTCGACCGTCCAACCCGGTGGCAGGGTGGTAGGCCAAGTCACACCATCAACCATATCCTGAATCGTACCTGCAAAAGTTGTGCCACAAGCAAGGCTGAGTATACTAATACTCAGCTAGACTTAACCGGTGTGAGGAATCTACTCCTCTACCTCTAGACTATGCAGCTGTTTTGCTGAGGGGTTTGGTTTGCCAAAAGCACTAGCTGTTTCTAACATCAATTTTAACTTTTCAAATTCTAGCATCATTATCTTAGCTAGGTTTGCTCCTTCTAAGCATACATGGTGACAAGCATTTTGTTCAATCAACAAATTGTCTCATGTAACCTCATTTCACTTCTTACTCGATGTAGTACAAGGGGTCAAGCAGTCTCATTAGCTGCGAGAAGCAGACGATTCGAATCAAGTTTTTATCCTTGCAAGGTAAACCTAAACACACAACATGTCAGGGCACTCCGTCCCCACACATGCCAACCGTCCCCATTGATTCCCCGTTCGCGTCCAGGCCTCACCGCCTTGGCATACAATGCTCCACTGACCCCGACTGCCGCCGTGCAGTGACCGCACTTGTACCCACCATAGCTAGCATGGGAGACCCAGTCTCAGGTCACATGAGGGATAAAGTCCACGCCCAGTTTCACTCAGGTACTAGGTTTACCGGTTACCGTATTCCCCGACATGTGCTTAGTACGTTCAAAAGCTTGACTCAGGTATCCACACATTAATCCTTAAGTCCTTTTTCCTGTCTCATGGACAAGGCATCCTCCATGGATCCAAGTCCATAGACTAACATAGATCCCGTTATCAAGATGAATACAATCAATTCCTGACCTCGCGCGAGTGCTAGAAAAATCACTCGACTTCTACCGAGATCCTGATTAGCAAGCAGCTACTCGACCTAGCATACTAGTATTCATCTCAAAAAGGAATCATAAGTTCGTGCAACTAGAGGTTTCAAGCAACTCCTACACTTAAGTGCACATTACAATCCTACAAGCATTAAGTGTAGTAAAGTAGCATATAATAATACGGTTATGCATATAAACCGAGGCTTGCCTTCAATAGCTGGGGCTGCGGGGAGATCCTCGATAGCAGCCTCGGGAGCTTGCTCCTGGTCCTCCTCTTGGACAGTTCCTTGCTCGGGGATGAGCACGTACTCTCTGTCGGCGAGATTACAATCTAATGAATGCAATGCGTAAGATATATGCATGATATGATATGTGCTTTAGTAATTTAAACTTTTGATGGTGTATGATCTACTCGAGTTAGATAGAGCTAAGTCTTGCTTATACGAGACTTTTGGTGGTATACTTGGCAAATTGGATCAAACTTAGCTAAGTCAAGTGGTAGGTTTATTTTTGGGGTTCCACTGAATTCTTTTTAAGGTCTTTAGTGAGAATTGTCAAGAATTCAAGTTGGACTTATTGGAGTGAGGTTTATTTCTCCTTTCTCTTTCTTTATTCTCTTTAAGTTTTTGGAGTGGGTTTGAACTACAAGTCACCTTAACAAATTTTCAAAAATTCTGCAAAACTTACAGTGGCTTATTATTGGTGTATAATTCTCTGTCTCAAAATTTGGGGTTCAAAAAGGGAATAGTTTTGTCTGGACAAAATTACCAAATTTTAGAGCAGAAGGGGTGATTTGAACTACAACTATCATTTAATAGTAGGCAATTCTCTAAGACTTATTTTTGCTGGTATTTAGATGCTATAACATGACTTGGTACAAATTTCTAGCCATTAATACTTATTAGTTATTTTACTAGGATTTTCTAAATTTTCTAGCCAAAGGGGTGCTTTCTACTACCACTATAATTGAAAAATATCAAACAACAGATTTATGATTTTTCCTAGCTTCTTCTTTGCGCAAGAGCAGTCATTCTGAAGTTTGGCATCTTTTTGCTTAAGGGAAGGGGTGGTATGCATTTATTGGATTAAATGGCCTTTCTTACAAAATATTGGCAATAGGTATTATTTTGCATCTTTCCAATGGGTTTGTATTTTTCTCTGGTGGCCTATCTCATTATTGACCTAGCAAAATTTTATTTGCCCATTATTGCATTATTGTGGGTTACTCATAATTTAATTGAACTATGGCTCATTATCATGTTCTATTTATTTACCCTACTTAAAATGATGGGCTTGGCTGTTTATTATTTTTGCAGTGGGGTTTTGGTGGTTGCAAGTCCACTAGATTTTTATTATCAATTTTGGGTCAGGTTTTGTAATTCTAATAATTGACTTCTAGTTGGAATAATGCTAATTAAAACATTTCACTTGGAATCTGATCTTGACTAGAGGTTCCTTTATTTTTCCTAGGTTCTTTGTTACTTAAGCAAACTAGGAAAAATAATTTCATCCACTAGTCATTAATTTCTAAGGCCTTTGTGATTTTCTTAAGGTTTGGGAAAAAATGGCTTTTAATGGATATCTACACTAAATTTTTCAGTACTGGGTTTTCACTATTTTTAAACAGTGTTTAAATGGGGTTTGAACATCTACAAATTTTCTTAGGTTCAGCACAGGAGCAAAACTAATTTTCCTTAATTAAAGAAGGTTTGGTCAGTTTCTTGTTTTAATTTTAAACTCTAAAAATTAGAACAGAAAGCATAGGGTTCAGTATTTTTAATTGATAGTTCATAATATTTAAAATTTAGCAAAATTGGTTTGATAACTTTTTGTTAAGTATTCATCAAGTTATGAATTTTTCTAAGTTCTTTGTTTATTAAAAAGAATTAAACAGAAATGATTAAATGGAAAACTACTTTGCAACGGGGTCCATGGTGGGTGTTTTAAGTTTTTCTTACAGAATAGTCCCTAGGCCACTATTCAATTAAGTCTCTGACATCTCAGAAAACCCCCTGGATTCTTCTAATCCTAACCCGAGGTCCTTCCCCCAAATCAAACAGTACCCGTGGCGGAAGAAAGGGCGGAGGGGCTTACCGGCGGCGAGATTGCTCCGGTGAGGTGGCCGAGGGTGTAGGGGAGGTTCTGAGGGTCACGGCGATGTGCGGGTCGCCGTCGGGGATGGTCGGAGTTGGCCGGTCCGCATGCGCAGGCGGGGGAGCTCGTCGGCGGCGAGGAGTCCGGCCTATCCAGGGCACAATTGACCAATCAAACGGGTCAGAGAGCTTCACCAGGGATCAAGGAAGGTGTGTGCGCGAGGAATTGAAGAATGGCTCACCGGAGTGCCCAGTCTACGCGCGCAGGCAGGCGGCCAAAGTCCGGTGAGGTTGATCTTTGCTTTCCGGTGAAGTTCTGACAGGTCCGAGGGCTTGGAAAGCTTCACGGGCCAATGGCGGAGCTAACCGAAGCGCTGGCGCGACTTGGGGGTGACTGGAGTGGGGTGGCCACAACGGCCGAAGCTCTGGCGGCAATGGCGGGCGGAAAGGAGCTTGCCGGAGCTAAGGAGGGGTGTCTGGCCGGCGATGGTGAGCGCGGGGCGAAGTGAGGCGCGCTCGAGGAGGCTTTATAGGCGCGGGCGAGCATGACCGAGGGCGGGGCTCTGACAAGCGCTCGGGGCATGCGCGGCGAATGCCAGTGCGCGCTCTGCCGTCTGGCACAGCGTCGAGCACGAGGCAGCGCAGAGAGAGGTCGAGTTCAAGCGCGGATTGGCCCAAAATCTTTGAGATTATGGCCATAATCTCGTTGAGAGATCTCTTCCTCTCAGGTTCCTTTGTCGTTTGTGTGTGGAGGCTAGCAGGTTTGGCTGACTGGATTAAGAGATAGAGAGGGGAGAAATCTGGTTTGTCTCACTGCCGCACATAGGGAGAATATCTCTGGTTTGACATGTCCAAGGCATGCGTCTCGATGCCATCTTCTGGCACAAGACAGAGAGGTTAGTTATGCACGTTTTTGTCAATGGGGCCATTAGGATTTGAGTTAGGGATCAAGGTGAACACGCTTGATCTTTGGCTCAAGGTCTGAAATTCAGAATTCCCTAATGAAATCTCACTTGAGAGGCTTGTTTAGGGTTTTATTTAAATTGTTTTGGCCAAGCTTCCATAATCTTTGTTGTTGTTTATTTAGTATACTTTAATGTTTATAATTGGCCCAAGCCATGATTCTATATTCTTCATACTCTTTTGCCCTTTCTCTTGAATTTGTTTATAGGGCTCAATTAGGGTTTTTATTGGGGTTGCACATTTTGCCTTTTTTGAAAAACCCATTTGTTTTGAACATGATACTTTTAAGTATAAGCTTAGTGGATCCTTTATTCTTAAGTCAATTTGATGCTCATGCTTAATTTTGGTTCACATAAGATGATGGTTCTTGGGTTAGCACTTGAGAGAAACCCTAGGTGACACTGGGGTGTCACAACTACCTGTTGGTTTCTGGGCAGATTTGGTTGCTGAATTTATGGAAGATGCACGTGGTTTGTTGCCGGAGGAAGGCGGTGGTGCTGGTCGACTCAGCGAGGGAGTTGGTGCTGGTGTATGGCCGGTCATGGACGTAGTTGTGCTCTGCTGCCATGGTGTAGATTTTCCTGCAGAAACATTAGACCTTGCACTAGCACATCGTCCCTGCACTTCCCTTTCAGCTTTGCAAGCAAGATGAAACAATCGGGTTACGTTAGCATAATCTTTATAAGCAAGGATGTCCTGAATTTTCCTATTTAACCCGCCCAAAAATCTAGCCATAGCAGATTCCTCACCCTCCTCTATGTTACAACGCAGCATACCCATTTGTAATTCCTGATAATAATCTTCTACACTTTTACTACCCTGTCTCAATTGTTGCAACTTGTTTAACATATCACGTGCATAATAAGAAGGAACAAATCTAGCCCGCATGACCCGTTTCAATGCATCCCAAGTTTGTGGCATGTTATTAGGATTCTTCTTACCATGTTCTATCCACCAAACAGAAGCAAATTCAGTAAACTCACTAGTAGCAGCTCTAACACGCGCATTCTCAGGAAATTCATGACATGCAAACTTTTGATCAACCGCAATCTCCCAAGTAATGTAAGCATCAGGGTCATATTTACCATCAAAAGTAGGTATCTTAAATTTAACCTTACTAAAAGCATCATCATTACCATGTACCTCACATCGGCGAAAACCACCCATACCTCTGCGGTTAGTACGTAGTCACCGGCGATTAGGTGTTTCTTGGTCATCTTGTTCAGTATCAGCAACATAGTCATCCCAGTTACCTTCGGTGCCCTCATCACACCCACCATTGGTATTAGCATGCATCTCATCAAATCGCCTCAAGAGTGCGACAAGGCTCTTATCAATATGAGCAACTGTCATTTCCACATTTGCAAGTTTGGTGTTTGTGTCAATCTGTGTGGCTTCCAATTGCCCCATCTTTTCATTCGTCACCTGCAAGTCATTATCAAGACCTTCCGTGTGCGTCTTCACCAGCCTTACAAAGTGTTGTATGATGCCCTTGGTGCGAGGAGAGTGTGGCATATTACGAGAAGCATCATCAACCTCCAATCCTGCCATGGTTAGATGAACAGAGGCAACAAGATAAAAAAAGTGAAGGAATAAAAACTCTACAACTACTAGGATGTAGCTACTGCAAGGCGCTCACTCTCAACTTGCCACACAAGCTCTTACCAATTCTTACCTTGCTCAACAGGAGGGGTCAGCAACCAACAAGTCTGCAACCATAGAATAAGTGTATCGGTGCCGCAGCAACACGACCTGTCAAACTGTAGTCGAAATATGTAGAGTTGTAGGCAGGCTGAAGCAAGGAATACACTAGTACCACGTTAGTTACAAAAGCAAGCTGAATAATCGTTCAACGGTGGTACCGTGCTGGTCCTAGGCTAAACCATGCTAGAGACGTGAGCCTAGGCACAAAGCTAGTCACTGAAAAAGAACAACTAGCACATCACAAAGAGAAACAATAGATTTAGAGATTCAGCCCCCTTCTTTCTTCTTCTTTTCCTTTCTTTCCTTTTTTTTTCTTTTTTTTCTTCTTCTTTTTTTGCTAGGGCTTGAACCCTTTTTTTTACTATGACAACCCAAACAATAAGGATATTGCTAACAACCCCTTTGAAATCAGATTTAACAAATCTTGTTAATATAGATGGTCTAGAAATCTCTATGATGATTGCGGAGCGCTCAGAATGAATTTTGAGGCAAGGTCAGATCCGTTGGAAAGAAGATAAGATAAGCTTTCCAGATTGTATTTAAACTTCCAAATCCGATATGAGATGTATCCATGGTGGAAAAAATGAGTCAGTGATGTTTATAATGATGGTGGATCTCGTGGTGACCAAAACGTGGTAGAACTCAAAACTCTAAAGGAATAAACTAAGACCAGCAACTCGACACAACCGATGCAACCGAAAACTCAACAAGCCCTAGCTAAGTAGTACTAGTAAAGGCTCAATGGTCTATAGGATTGCGGTAAAACTAATCTACTATTTTTTAGCTTTTTCTGGACTATAGGAGATAAGAAAACAGTGAAGAAAAGTAAATCTCTCACCAATAAACCTTGCTCTAATTACCAACTGATGTGCACCCGTTGGGTGAATGCCCGATCTTTCGATGAGAGGGTATGGAATAACTCGATTGGTGGAGGAGACGACGTTCACGGCCCGACTACAGCCTTCCAAAGACGTTGTGCCTTAGCAACCGATACACCACCTCCTATGGCTGTCACGATCTTGTGGAACGTGACACCCGACCACTAGGGCACTCGTCCTGCAAGCAATTGAAGAACTAGCAAGAACAAGTAGAGCAAGTACTGAATTACCAGATGTAAATGTAGGTTTCAAAATCAAACTCCAATATGGTGGGGTTCCGAAGACAAGAAGACGGGCGGCTGAACCAGCACGCGCGCTTACAAGCAAGTAGCAAGAGCTAAACTTGATCTAAACAAAACCCGTTGTTCTTGGTGGTGGCTAGGAGATTTATAAACATGGGAGGACGACCACAAGGGTATTGGGGTCGTGCTGACCCAACTCGATACACGACCCATGGGGCCAAAATAGGGTGACACAGCACCATGGGCAGAAAAAAGCAGGAAATGTCTCGGTAAGGAAACAATGATTACAGTGGCCTCAGAAAAGATATGACTATAATTCTAGATCCATATGAAAGTAGACTTGATAAGCTTTCCATGTTGTGCTTGAACATTCCAATCCGAGCTAGCATGTGACCGTGGTGACCGTCACAAGTTGGTGTTCTTCTGTAGTCTAAATTCAGCATGTTCAAATCCTTTTCCCTTTCGGTCTTCTCCCTGGTTCCTAAACAAAACAAGAGTGCACGGGTCTCCATGGTCTAAATATGATGGACATGAACTCAAGAGTGTAATCACGTGATGGTTGAGTTGACGAGCACGAGCGCGAGTAATGGGACCAGAAATTGGTACTTGTATTGGCATAGATGTATCAGTAGTGTGGATGTCTTCATCAATCACACTAAAACTTGAAAAGCTAAAACTTGATTTTAGACTCAGCTAGTGCTTTGGACAAACCAAACCCCTCAGCCAAACAGCTTCATGGTCTAGAGGTAGAGGAGTAGACTCCTCACACCGGGTAAGTCTAGCTGAGTATTAGTATACTCAGCCTTGCTTGTGGCATAATTTTTCATAGGTTCTCTAGAGGATATGGTTGCTGGAGTGACTTGGCCGTCTACCTTGCCACCGGGTTGGACAGTCGAGTGGGACCCTACCTCAGCAGGAGAGGAGCAGGAGGAGTGATGGGCCAGGCTTCCCCATCCTCCCTTATGTATCATAAGTTAATTTCCGCTGCATTCTGAACAATGAATTCCACTTTTGCAAAACTTCGATGATGTTGTAATAACCTTAAGTACTCCTTTAACTTGTGGTTTATGCTTTATTGCATTTGCTCTGTGCCTCATCTTCGAGTGAGTACATGGTACCTGATCCTGTTAGTGGCCTTGTCGGACTAGATTCGAGGAACTGATGTTTTATTCCTATTTAAGTGTGGTCTAGCCTCTAAGGTGGGACTTGGGCACTTAAGTAGGAATAATTCGGGTGGTTCCGCCACAGCTGGTATTGGAGCTTGTACCACCACAGAGGAATCAATAAATCGTAATTACCAACCTTTTCAAAAGTAAAACTTGTTTAGAAACCAATGTTGGATAGATCGGTAAGATGATAAGGATAGACCTAGAACGTGAAGCCTTAGGATACTAGATGGGTAGCTAGGTGGCTAATTGAATATGCCCTACAGGCTGCTATGATATGGATGGAGGATTTCTCTATCCCTATATGCTTGATGTGAGGTCGCTTAGGACGAGCATGCATGCATCATTTTTCTAGCTACTTGGTAAAAGGTCAAGAATTTTAAAAGCTACGTAATCAAAGAGGCACCGTAATATGAATTAAGTCTACATCGAAGATCTCAACTTAACCATAGGAAAGCCAAGCACTAGTTTCCTTTTATTTTTGGAAATTCTTTTTCTTTTCGCTTACGCTTACCCTTACACAGATGACTTCTCACGAATCCTCGGAAGGAGGGAACACACATTCCCACACGGACAGGCTTGCATGAGAGGGTTTTCCCCGAATTTTGTGGGAGGTACTGCAGGGAGCTGGTTATGCGACGCCTCCCTAGTACGTGGTGTAGTTGTTTGAGGAGCACCGGGTACCCCGCTGTAGGGTGAGGATGACTTTGGAGCCTCATCCCTTGCAGCTAGGTTGGCGTTCGTTGGACTCCGAGTCTTTCTGTTTCAGGGCCGAGGATACTGTTGAGTCCACTGCTCTTCACGTGCTGACGACCTTCTGCGGCTTTCACCCCTTGGAATTATCAACCCATCCCATTGGCTTGTTCCCTGCTGAGAAGGAGGACAACCCAATGTGGAAAGATCGAGTTGAGCACACTGAGGATGTGTGGGCTCTCTACCCTGGACAGACTGCTCTCCTGACGGTTCGGTGCATGAATGCCCTATATCGTCTGCAGGCAGTGCGAGGTGAGGCAATGTGATGAAGCTGAGGTGCCCGATCTTTCGGCGAGTAGAGATAATTCCGATTTGGCGGAAGATGACCCTTGCGATCCGACTACGACGAGCAAGCCCGAGGCGCCAATGCAATCGCTGAACCAACTCCCTGTGGTTACCGACCTTGCTGATGTGAGATCGGCCTGATCACGAAGATCGTTTCCTGTGCGCAATCGAAGAACGAACAAGAAAAAGATGCGAGCAATCTAATCTATTACTCGAGGGTGGAGTTCTGAATACACGAAGACAGCGCAGATTTGCGTGCGTTTGAGAGTAGCTAAGGCTAACGTAAAACAAAACTCGAGAATAAAGGAGGCGCAGCTCCTGGATAAATAGAGGGGGCGCAGCCCCTAGGGGCGGCCAACCCTAGGTCGTCCACTATGGGCCGCAGTTGGGCTGGTCGTCTATTCTTCTGGGCCCTCATTCTTCAGTAGCATGACGAAGTTAAGATCTCTGGCACGGGCCCGAGTGATTGGCCCAACTAATGAAGGAAGTGGCGCTTGATGTGGAGGTGCTGCTGGTGTAGTCGTACTCATAGTGATGTCCTCATCATCCTCCCCTTCTTGAAGTGAAGTCGTCCTCGACGACAACTCCTCATCCTCGACCATATATGGTTTCAAATCTGCAACATTAAAACTAGTGGAAACACCAAATTCCGCAGGCAGGTCAAGGATATAAGCATTATCATTAATCTTTGTTAGCACTTTAAAAGGACCAGCAGCACGAGGCATTAATTTAGAACGGCGCAAAGTAGGAAACCGATCCTTTCTCAAGTGCAACCAAACCATATCACCTGGCTCAAAAGTAACATGTTTTCTTCCTTTACTACCAGCAACCTGATTTTTTGCATTAGTAGCAGCAATGTTCTGTTTCGTTTGTTCATGTATGGTAATCATTTGTTCAACATGTGCAGCAGCATCTACATGTGGGGCGTTTGCAGCATTAAGCGAAATCAAATCAATAGGTGCCCTAGGGATGTAACCATAAACAATCTGGAAAGGGCACATCTTTGTAGAAGAATGCGTGGCATGATTGTAAGCAAATTCAACATGAGGCAAGCAATCCTCCCAACGTCTCAAATTCTTGTCTAAAACAGCCCTAAGCATGGTAGATAAAGTTCTATTTACTACCTCAGTTTGTCCATCAGTCTGAGGGTGACAAGTAGTGCTAAACAACAATTTAGTTCCCAATTTATTCCAAAGAGATCTCCAAAAATGGCTTAGAAACTTAGCATCGCGATCAGAGACTATTGTTTTTGGAATACCATGTAAACGAATAATTTCTCTAAAGAACAATTCAACAACAATGCTAGCATCATCAGTTTTATGACAAGGTATAAAGTGAGCCATTTTAGAGAATCTATCAACAACCACAAAAATACTATCCCTCCCCTTCTTAGTTCTAGGCAAGCCCAAAACAAAGTCCATAGAGATATCAAGCCAAGGAGAAGAAGGGACAGGCAAAGGCATATACAAACCATGGTTGTTCAACCGTGACTTAGCTTTCTGACAAGTAGTGCAGCGTGCAACAAGGCGCTCAACATCAGCGCGCATCCGAGGCCAAAAGAAGTGGGCAGCCAACACCTCATGCGTTTTGTAGACGCCAAAATGCCCCATGAGACCGCCTCCATGCGCCTCCTGTAACAACAAAAGACGAACCGAACTAGCTGGAACACACAGCTTGTTAGCGCGAAACAGGAACCCATCCTGTATGTGAAATTTGCCCCATGGTATCCCATTAATACAATGGCTGAAAGCATCTTTAAAATCAGCATCGTCAACATATTGATCCTTCACAGTGTCCAAACCAAAGATTTTAAAATCTAATTGTGACAGCATGGTATAGCGACGAGACAAAGCATCAGCAATAACATTGTCCTTCCCGTTCTTATGTTTAATAATGTAAGGAAAGGACTCAATGAATTCGACCCATTTAGCATGACGACGGTTCAGATTTGTTTGGGTACGAATATGTTTTAAAGCCTCATGATCAGAATGAATTATGAACTCACGATGCCAAAGATAGTGCTGCCATGTATGCAAAGTGCGCACTAAAGCGTAAAGCTCCTTATCATAAGTAGAATATTTCAGACTAGCACCGCTTAATTTTTCACTAAAATAAGCAACTGGTTTTCCTTCTTGTAACAAAACAGCACCTAGCCCAATACCGCTAGCATCGCATTCAAGCTCAAAAACTTTATTAAAATCAGGCAATTGCAAGAGGGGAGCTTGGGTTAACTTATCTTTCAAAGTGGTGAACGCTACCTCCTGCGAATCACTCCAAGCAAACGACACATCTTTCTTTGTAAGCTCATGTAGAGGCGCTGCAATGGAGCTAAAATCACGAACAAATCTGCGGTAGAAACCGGCAAGTCCAAGAAAGCTCCGAATTTGTGTGACCGTCGTCGGTGTAGGCCACTCCCGAATGGCAGCAATCTTGCTGCTATCCACCTCAATGCCCTATGGAGTAACCACATAACCAAGAAACGAGACACGTTGCGTGCAAAATGTGCACTTTTCCATGTTACCAAACAAGCGAGCAGCACGCAAAGCATCAAAAACAGCACGCAAATGTTCTAAATGCTCCTCTATAGACTTGCTGTAAATAAGGATATCATCGAAATAAACAACAACAAACAAACCTATGAAGGCCCGTAGAACTTCGTTCATTAAACGCATAAAGGTGCTGGGAGCATTAGTCAATCCAAATGGCATAACCAACCATTCATATAAACCAAATTTCATTTTAAAAGCCGTTTTCCATTCATCACCGAGTTTCATTCTAATCTGATGGTAACCGCTACGCAAATCAACCTTAGAGAAAATAACGGCACCACTAAGCTCATCTAACATATCATCAAGGCGTGGAATAGGATATCGATAACGAACTGTGATGTTATTAATAGCACGACAATCTACGCACATACGCCATGACCCATCTTTCTTTGGAACGAGTAAAACAGGAACCGAGCAAGGGCTAAGAGACTCACGAATGTAACCCTTATCAAGCAGCGTCTACACCTGGCGCTGGATCTCCTTCGTCTCCGCTGGATTTGTACGGTACGGGGCGCGGTTCGGAAGAGAAGCGCCGTGGATGAGATCGATCTGATGCTCAATGCCACGGAGGGGAGGAAGACCCTGTGGTAAGTCCGTAGGATAAACATCAGCATACTCCTGCAAAAGGTTAACAACAGCAGGGGGTATATCCAAAGTCGGTGCATCATCAAGCGAAACAAGCATGCGCGAGCATACAAGTGCATAACAGGGCATATGAGCTTCATGGAGATCATCAAAATCAGCACGTGTAGCAAGTAAAACAGGAGAGTGCAACTTGATTTCAGATTTAGTAGGTGCGGCTGATGTCGATTTGACTTGTTGTGCAGTTTTAGCAGCCCTAGTAAGATCATCTTTCAAAATTTGGTCAGGGGTCATTGGATGTATAATTATTTTCTGGCCTTTAAACATGAAAGAATAATGATTTGAACGACCATGATGTAAACTATCAGTATCATATTGCCAAGGTCGACCCAATAACAAAGAGCATGCTTCCATAGGAATAACATCGCAATCAGCATAATCAGAATAAGAACCCAGCGAAAAGGGGACACGTACCGAACGTGTTACCTTTATTTTACCACCATCATTAAGCCATTGAATGTGATACAGATGTGGATGTGTGCGAGTGGGCAAGGATAATTTCTCTACCAACGCTGTACTTGCCAAATTGTTGCAGCTGCCACTATCGATGATGATGCGAATCGACCGTTCGTGCACGACGCCCTTGGTATGGAATAGAGTGTGTCGCTGATTTTTTTCGGCCTGGGCAACCTGTGTGCTGAGAACACGCTGCACAACAAGACTCTCATACCTATCGGCGTCGATGGGATCAACGTGGACTTCCTCATTTGCTGCATGGTTAGTGGCAATCATAGCATGACTAGTTTCCTCAGAATCACTAGCTGAAGAGTACTCACCATTGTCACGTATAAGCAAGGTACGCTTGTTTGGGCAGTCCCGAATCATATGCCCAAACCCTCTGCAACGATGGCACTGAATATCCTGTGTACGTCCTGTGGAAGAAGCGGCGCCTTTGGCAGGGGGTGCCACTGGCTTGGTCGTCCCTGTGCGCGATGTAGTGCTAGGCGTAGAAGGTGCAGGGCTGGAAGGAGTTGAGCTGTGTGTTGGACCCCGGCCTGCAAAAGAGTTGGTATATGTCTTTGATCGTCGTCCCTGCACTTCACGTTCAGCTTTGCAAGCATATTCAAACAATGTGGTTATATCAAAATAATCCTTATAATCAAGTATATCCTGAATTTCCCTGTTCAAACCACCACGAAAACGCGCCATAGCAGCGTCATCCGACTCAACCAAACCACAACGAAGCATACCCTTTTGTAACTCCTGGTAATATTCCTCAACAGACTGTGAACCTTGTTGAAAACGCTGCATTTTGTTAAGCAAATCACGAGCATAATAGGAAGGAACAAATCTGTGGCGCATGGCAGTTTTTAATTGGGTCCAAGTAATGACACTGTTAATGGGAAGTTTTTGTTTATACTCACGCCACCAAATTAAAGCAAAATCAGTAAATTCACTAATGGCAGCCTTCACTTGGCTATTAGCAGGAATATCATGGCATGAAAATTTCTGTTCTACCTCCAATTCCCAATCAAGATATGCAGCAGGATCATATTTACCATTAAAAGATGGAATTTTAAATTTAATCTTAGAAAATAAGTCATTAGGGGGATGACGAACCACACGACGTGCACGACCACGGCGATCTCCATCGTCCAGCTCAGTGTCACCGCCGTATTCCTGCTCCATCTTTGTGGTCAATGCATCAAGGCGTGCCAGGATGGTGTCGAGTGTGGTGCGAGTCGCCGTTTGAGCAAGGTCAAGTTGGTTGAAACGCTCGGTCGTCGAAGTGATCGTTGAATCAAGCCGTTCATGCATCGTCCTAATGTCAGCAGCAAGTCCATCAACTTGTCCCCGTACTTCCTGCAACTGGGCATCCACCATGTCGTGTGCTCCTGCCATAGTTAGCGCAAACACCAAAACACCAAAAGGAGAAAAAAACCAACGACCAAAAACAGGGGTGTACTGCTCACAAGGCGCTCACACTAGTGCTGTTATCAAGTTCTTATCCGTTCTTACCAAGCCACAGTGGTGAACTGCAACCAACAGGTGGAACCGGTGAAAGATTGGATGAGCGATTGCCTGGAGAAACAGAAACCTTCTCGTCGTAGAAATATGTGGAGTTTTGGGTAGGCTGCACTCAAGTCAAGGATTAGCACGATCAAACAATAATGCAAAGTTGAATTATAGTGCAAAACACGAAACTATATTGCTGGCCACAGGTGCAAAGGATGGATGGAACTAGCAGAATGGCAGTACCGTAAATATTGTACTAGTGATGCCAAAAAGGCACTAGTAGAAACCACAGGTGATTTTGTTTTTCTTTTTTGTATGATTTTTTTGATATTTTTCTCAGCAAAAGAAGCAACAAGATAGGAGCTACATGAAGTTTTACCTAAAACAGATATCAGATGTGGTCTATAGAAAATCAGGAAGTTCTCTGAAAAGCGTGCGAGAACTTTGACGAATTTTTTTCTTTATTTTCCTGAATTTTTTTGACAATTTTGTCGAAACCAAACAGACCGAAGGTGAGTTTGGCCGGGCTCAGAATGGTGTCAACAAGCTCCTGTAAAAATTTCAGATTTTTTGGACACCCGAGCGAAAAGTTATGCCTGGTTTACGGAAGGTACCTCAAGTTATGTTTTAAAAACGACCGGGATGAAACAACCGTATCCTTTCTCCTTCGTTTTCTTTTTTTTGTTTATGTTTTTTTTATGTAACCGAAGGAGAAAAACAAGGAAGCGGTCGTTGACTCGGTTTGTTTTTTTTCTGTTTTTTTTTGTAACCGAAGGAGAAAATCAAGGAAACGGCCGTTGACTCGGTTTGTTTTTTTCTGTTTTTTTTTGACGTAACCGAAGGAGAAAAATAAGGAAAAAATGTTGACTCGATTTGTGGCGTGATCAAACGGGAGATGGTGGTGGCGCTAGGGTTTGAATGGTGGAAGAACACAATGCAACCAGCAACAAATGACGCGAAAGCACACAAATTCAACAATGCAGATTATTGAAAGAAAGTGCGAGGCTCAAAAGGTGCTGGGATAAGATCTAACCTGAATTTTAATGTGGTTTTGTGGATTGTAGGAAAAAAACGCTCAATAAACTCACCGATCAACCTGGAAATCTGATACCAATTGATGAAGCTGAGGTGCCCGATCTTTCGGCGAGTAGAGATAATCCCGATTTGGCGGAAGATGACCCTTGCGATCCGACTACGACGAGCAAGCCCGAGGCGCCAATGCAATCACTGAACCAACTCCCTGTGGTTACCGACCTTGCTGATGCGAGATCGGCCTGATCACGAAGATCGTTTCCTGTGCGCAATCGAAGAACGAACAAGAAAAAGATGCGAGCAATCTAATCTATTACTCGAGGGTGGAGTTCTGAATACACGAAGACAACGCAGATTTGCGCGCGTTCGAGAGTAGCTAAGGCTAACGTAAAACAAAACTCGAGAATAAAGGAGGCGCAGCTCCTGGATAAATAGAGGGGGCGCAGCCCCTAGGGGCGGCCAACCCTAGGTCGTCCACTATGGGCCGCAGTTGGGCTGGTCGTCTATTCTTCTGGGCCCTCATTCTTCAGTAGCATGACGAAGTTAAGATCTCTGGCACGGGCCCGAGTGATTGGCCCAGCTAATGAAGGAAGTGGCGCTTGATGTGGAGGTGCTGCTGGTGTAGTCGTACTCATAGTGATGTCCTCATCACAATGTCCCAGCTGATGGGACTAGTGGAGTCTACCAAGATCACCCTAGATAATAGAGAGGACCTTGTGGTAGACTTGTCCACTGTTGGGGGCTTGTTCTCAAATACTATGAGTTAAGAACAAGGCAACACAAAAAATATTAATCGATAGAGTCTTTCGTCCTTCGAAGCATTATTTCCCTTAGGATATAATGATTTTCGGACGAAGGTTATGAAGGACGTACCTTCATAAACATAGCATACGATGACGAAGAACGAATCATAAAGAATATGAAGGATTACATAGATAATTATATATCATTATCAACTTATCATTATTGCAGAGAAACAGAAATAATATCGAATTACAAATGTACCTTCAGCTTGGAAGGGAATGAAAGTACAGATGTGACGCAAAAGCGAATGTCAAAATCCACGTGAACAGTACGGGGGTACTGTTCACCTATTTATAGGCACGGGACACAGCCCATACAAAATTACATTCATGCCCTTTACATTTGATAATAATTCTATAGTAATCTATCGAGGTCTGAATAGCCTTTTCATCTTTAAGTCGGTTTCATTTTCTGCTACCATGCCGAAGCTTTCCTGTTCACATCTTCGGCGCTGTATCAACCTTCGTATTATTCTGGTCTTCTCCTGCTGTGATACCGACTTGAGTCCAAAGATACCTGCTCACACATTATACTCCAGAAATATTGTTAAATCCTGTTTTTGAGGACCTTCGTAAGCCGAAGGCCCCCAACAGTAGCCCCTCGCAATATTAATTTATTTTAAAATAATAAATTTAGATTGCGACATGGACGAAGGCTTTACACCGGAGGTCCGAAAAAACACCTTCCCTTTGCTAGAATAGCAACATTCACTGACAAGCGGGGTCTTTCAATTTTCAACGCACTGGGCGTATAAATAAGATCATACCGCAAACTTATTTGGCACGCTCTCTTGCCATCTGCTCCCACTCACTCAATTTTTAGCTCTTGCACACCACGATTTGCTGAGCTTTTAAGTTTTGAAGCTTCGGCATTGAAAACAGTTTTTTAGTATTCCCGAAGATGTCTGAAGATAAGAAGGCTGCTACCGAGATGAAGCTGAGTCTCGATGAAGAGAAGAATCTGGGGTTTCTTATAGCAATGTCGAAGACCAATACAGAAAAAATCACCAAGGAGATTCTGGAAGGTTTGTCTGAAGATACTGGTGACAGCGACAGTTATGATGTGGACAGTGGTGGTGAAGACTCCGAAGATCGCCCTTGGCGACCAAGCCATGCGGTTTTCGGCAAATCAACTATCAAAGAAAATCATCTTGTCAACATGAGAGGAAGGTATTTCCGGGATTTGTCCGTTGTGAGGGCCGACGAAGGGGAAAAGACTTGTCCACACCCTGAAGAGAATGAAGTCGTAGTGTACCGAAGCTTTTTGAAAGCTGGACTACGATTTCCCCTGAGCAGCTTCGTCGTAGAGGTGCTGAAAATGTTTGAAGTCTATCTTCATCAACTTACCCCCGAAGCAATTATAAGGCTGAATATCTTCGTATGGGCCGTGAGAAGCCAAGGTCTGGAGCCTGATGCGAAAAGTTTCTGCAATATACACGAATTATCATACGAAACAAAACCTTGGGGTAAAGAACAGTATCACAATAATTTTGGCTGCTACAGTTCGTTTCTCGGTCTGGGTCAAGCTGTCCCGTGCCAACCTTTCGGAAGAGATGGCCCGGCGACTGGATGACAGAATGGTTTTATGTGAAGAATGACCTGGCAGTACGGGAAGATATTAAAGGTATAATTATGCGCCCTATTTGGCAAAGCTTCGGCCTACGGAGGCCGAAGGTTGAAATGAATGAAGCTGCCGAAGAATGCCAGAGAGCCTTCGGTGTTATTTGTTCTTTTATTGGAACGAGAGATTTGGTACAAGAACATATTGCCTTCAGAGTATGGCCGCTCGCGGAGAAATGGGAAATGCCGCAAGAAACCATAAAGGAGGCCGACGAAGGTGGACTTATCAGGCTGAAGTATACTTTCAAGTTCGGAGATAAATTCTGATGAAGACATCCACACTACTGATGCATCTATACCAATACAAGTACCAATTTCTGGTCCCATTACTCGCGCTCGTGCTCGTCAACTCAACCATCAGGTGATTACACTCTTGAGTTCATGTCCATCATATTTAGACCATGGAGACCCGTGCACTCTTGTTTTGCTTAGGAATCAGGGAGAAGACCGAAAGGGAAAAGGATTTGAACATGCTGGATTCGGACTGCAGAAGAACACCAACTTGTGACGGTCACCACGGTCAGATGCGGGCTCGGATTGGAATGTTCAAGCACAACATGGAAAGCTTATCAAGTCTACTTTCATATGGATCCGGAATTATAGTCATATCTGTTCTGAGGCCGCCGTAATCATTGTTTTCTTACCGAGACATTTCCTGCCTTTTCTGCCCATGGTGCTGCGTCACCCTATTTTGGCCCAATGGGTCGTGTATCAAGTTAGGTCCATTAGGGACGCATCCTAGGGTTGCAGCACGACCCCAATACCCTTGTGGTCGTCCTCCCATGTTTATAAACCCCCTAGCCGCCACCAAGAACAGCGGGTTTTGTTTAGATCAAGTTTAGCTCTCGCTACTTGCTTGCAAGCGCGCGTGCTAGTTCAGCCGCCCGTCTTCTTGTCTTCGGAACCCCACCATATTGGAGTTTGACTTTGAAACCTACATTTAGATCTGGTAATTCAGTACTTGTTCTACTTGTTCTTGCTAGTTCTTCGATTGCTTGCAGGACGAGTGCCCTAGTGGCCAGGGTGTCACGCTCCACAAGATCGTGACAGCCATAGGAGGTGGTGTATCGGTTGCTAAGGCGCAGCGTCTTTGGAAGGCTGTAGTCGGGCCGTGAACGTCGTCTCCTCCCCCAATCGAGTTATTCCACACCCTCTCATCGAAAGATCGGGCAATCACCCAACGGGTGCACATTAGTTGGTAATCAGAGCAAGGTTTATCGGTGAGAGATTTACTTTTCTTCGCTGTTTTCTTATCTCCTATAGTCCAGAAAAAGCCAAAAAATAGTAGATTAGTTTTACCGCAATCCTATAAACCATTGAGCATTTACTAGTACTACTTAGTTAGGGCTTGTTGAGTTTTTGGTTGCATCGGTTGTGTCGAGTTGCTGGTCTTAGTTTATTCCTTTAGAGTTTTGAGTTCTACCACGTTTTGGTCACCACGAAATCCACCATCACCAAAAACATCTCTGGTTCGTTTTTGCCACCACGGATACATATCATATCCGATTTGGAAGTTTAAATACAATCTGGAAAGCTTATCTTATCTTCTTTCCAACGGATCTGACCTTATCTCAAAATTCGTTCTGAGCGCTCCGCAATCATCGTAGAGATTTCTGGACTTTCTATATTAACAAGATTTGTTAAATCTGATTTAAAGGGGTTGTTAGCAATATCTTTATTGTTTGGGTTGTCATAGTGAAAAAAAAGGGTTTAGGCCCCTGCAAAAAAAAACAGAAGAAGAAGAAAAAAAAAGAATAGAAAAGAAAAAAAAGGAAAAGAAGAAGAAGGGGGCTGAATCTCTAAATCTGTTGTTTCTCTTTGTGCTGTGCTAGTTGTTCTTTTTCAGTGACTACCTTTGTGCCTAGGCTCACGTCTCTAGCCTGGTTTAGCCTAGGACCAGCACAGTACCACCGTTGAACGATTATTCAGCTTGCTTTTGTAACTAACGTGGTACTAGTGTATTCCTTGCTTCAGCCCACCTACAACTCTACATATTTCGACTACAGTTTGACAGGTCGTGTTGCTGCGGCACCGATACACTTATTCCACGGTTGCAGACTTGTTGGTTGCTGACCCCTCCTGTTGTGCAAGGTAAGAATTGGTAAGAGCTTGTGTGGCAGGTTGAGAGTGAGCGCCTTGCAGTAGCTACATCCTAATAGTTGTAGAGTTTTTATTCCTTCACGTTTTTTTTTCTTGTTGCCTCTGTTCGTCTAACCATGGCAGGATTGGAGGTTGATGATGCTTCTCGTAATATGCCACACTCTCCTCGCACCAAGGGTATCATACAACACTTTGTAAGGCTAGTGAAGACGCACACGGAAGGTCTTGATAATGACATGCAGGTGACGAATGAAAAGATGGGGCAATTGGAGGCCACACAGATCGACACGAACACCAAACTTGCAAATGTGGAAATGACAGTTGCTCATATAGACAAGAGCCTTGTCGCACTCTTGAGGCGGTTTGATGAGATGCATGCTAATATCAATGGTGGGCGTGATGAGGGCGCCGAAGGTAACTGGGATGACTATGTTGCTGATACTGAACAAGATGACCAAGAAGCACCTAATCGCCGGCGACTACGTACTAACCGTAGAGGTATGAGTGGTTTTCACCGACGTGAGGTACATGGTAATGATGATGCTTTTAGTAAGGTTAAATTTAAAATACCTCCTTTTGATGGTAAATATGACCCTGATGCTTACATTACTTGGGAGATTGCGGTTGATCAAAAGTTTGCATGCCATGAATTTCCTGAGAATGCGCGGGTTAGAGCTGCTACTAGTGAGTTTACTGAATTTGCTTCTGTTTGGTGGATAGAACATGGTAAGAAGAATCCTAATAACATGCCACAAACTTGGGATGCGTTGAAACGGGTCATGCGGGCTAGATTTGTTCCTTCTTATTATGCACGTGATATGTTAAACAAGTTGCAACAATTGAGACAGGGTACTAAAAGTGTAGAAGAATATTATCAGGAATTACAAATGGGTATGCTGCGTTGTAACATAGAGGAGGGTGAGGAATCTGCTATGGCTAGATTTTTGGGCGGGTTAAATAGGGAAATTCAGGACATCCTTGCTTATAAAGATTATGCTAATGTAACCCGATTGTTTCATCTTGCTTGCAAAGCTGAAAGGGAAGTGCAGGGACGACGTGCTAGTGCAAGGTCTAATGTTTCTGCAGGAAAATCTACACCATGGCAACAGCGCACGACTACATCCATGACCGGCCGTACACTAGCACCAACTCCCTCGCCAAGTCGACCAGCACCCCCGCCTTCCTCCAGCGACAAACCACGTGCATCTTCCACAAATTCAGCAACCAAATCTGCCCAGAAACCCGCAGGTAGTGCCTCTTCAGTAGCTTCCACAGGTAGAACAAGAGATGTTCTGTGTTATCGATGCAAGGGCTATGGACACGTGCAGCGTTATTGTCCTAATCAGCGTGTTTTGGTGGTAAAAGACGATGGTGGGTATTCCTCTGCTAGTGATTTGGATGAAGCTACACTTGCTTTGCTTGCGGCTGATGATGTAGGCACTAAGGAACCACCCGAAGAACAGATTGGTGCAGATGATGCAGAGCATTATGAGAGCCTCATTGTACAGCGTGTGCTTAGTGCACAAATGGAGAAGGCAGAGCAGAATCAGCGACATACGTTGTTTCAAACAAAGTGTGTCATTAAGGAGCGTTCATGTCGTTTGATCATTGATGGAGGTAGCTGCAACAACTTGGCTAGCAGCGACATGGTGGAGAAGCTTGCACTTACGACCAAACCGCACCCGCATCCATATCACATTCAATGGCTCAACAATAGTGGTAAGGTCAAGGTAACCAAGCTGGTACGAATTAATTTTGCTATTGGTTCATATCGTGATGTTGTTGACTGTGATGTTGTGCCTATGGATGCTTGTAATATTCTGCTAGGTAGACCATGGCAATTTGATTCAGATTGTATGCATCATGGTAGATCAAATCAATATTCTCTCATATACCATGATAAGAAAATTATTTTGCTTCCCATGTCCCCTGAGGCTATTGTGCGTGATGATGTTGCTAAAGCTACCAAAGCTAAAACTGAGAACAACAAGAATATTAAAGTTGTTGGTAATAACAAAGATGGGATAAAATTGAAAGGACATTGCTTGCTTGCAACAAAAACTGATGTTAATGAATTATTTGCTTCCACTACTGTTGCCTACGCCTTGGTATGCAAGGATGCTTTGATTTCAATTCAAGATATGCAGCATTCTTTGCCTCCTGTTATTACTAACATTTTGCAGGAGTATTCTGATGTATTTCCAAGTGAGATACCAGAGGGGCTGCCACCTATACGAGGGATTGAGCACCAAATTGATCTTATTCCTGGTGCATCTTTGCCGAATCGTGCGCCATATAGGACAAATCCAGAGGAAACAAAAGAAATTCAGCGACAAGTGCAAGAACTACTCGACAAAGGTTACGTGCGTGAGTCTCTTAGTCCGTGTGCTGTTCCGGTTATTTTAGTGCCTAAAAAAGATGGAACATGGCGTATGTGTGTTGATTGTAGGGCTATTAATAATATCACGATACGTTATCGACACCCTATTCCACGTTTAGATGATATGCTTGATGAATTGAGTGGTGCCATTGTCTTTTCTAAAGTTGATTTGCGTAGTGGGTACCACCAGATTCGTATGAAATTGGGAGATGAATGGAAAACTGCTTTCAAAACTAAGTTCGGATTGTATGAGTGGTTAGTCATGCCTTTTGGGTTAACTAATGCACCTAGCACTTTCATGAGATTAATGAACGAGGTTTTGCGTGCCTTCATTGGAAAATTTGTGGTAGTATACTTTGATGACATATTAATCTACAGCAAATCTATGGATGAACATGTTGATCACATGCGTGCTGTTTTTAATGCTTTACGAGATGCACGTTTATTTGGTAACCTTGAGAAGTGCACATTTTGCACCGATCGAGTTTCGTTTCTTGGTTATGTTGTGACTCCACAGGGAATTGAGGTTGATCAAGCCAAGGTAGAAGCGATACATGGATGGCCTATGCCAAAGACTATCACACAGGTGCGGAGTTTCCTAGGACTTGCTGGCTTCTATCGCCGTTTTGTGAAGGACTTTAGCACCATTGCTGCACCTTTGAATGAGCTTACGAAGAAGGGAGTGCATTTTAGTTGGGGCAAAGTACAAGAGCACGCTTTCAACGTGCTGAAAGATAAGTTGACACATGCACCTCTCCTCCAACTTCCTGATTTTAATAAGACTTTTGAGCTTGAATGTGATGCTAGTGGAATTGGATTGGGTGGTGTTTTGTTACAAGAAGGCAAACCTGTTGCATATTTTAGTGAAAAATTGAGTGGGTCTGTTCTAAATTATTCTACTTATGATAAGGAATTATATGCTCTTGTGCGAACATTAGAAACATGGCAGCATTATTTGTGGCCCAAAGAGTTTGTTATTCATTCTGATCATGAATCTTTGAAACATATTCGTAGTCAAGGAAAACTGAACCGTAGACATGCTAAGTGGGTTGAATTTATCGAATCGTTTCCTTATGTTATTAAGCACAAGAAAGGAAAAGAGAATATCATTGCTGACGCTTTGTCTAGGAGATATACTTTGCTGAATCAACTTGACTACAAAATCTTTGGATTAGAGACGATTAAAGACCAATATGTTCATGATGCTGATTTTAAAGATGTGTTGCTGCATTGTAAAGATGGGAAAGGATGGAACAAATATATCGTTAGTGATGGGTTTGTGTTTAGAGCTAACAAGCTATGCATTCCAGCTAGCTCCGTTCGTTTGTTGTTGTTACAGGAAGCACATGGAGGTGGCTTAATGGGACATTTTGGAGCAAAGAAAACGGAGGACATACTTGCTGGTCATTTCTTTTGGCCCAAGATGAGAAGAGATGTGGTGAGATTGGTTGCTCGTTGCACGACATGCCAAAAGGCGAAGTCACGGTTAAATCCACACGGTTTGTATTTGCCTCTACCCGTTCCTAGTGCTCCTTGGGAAGATATTTCTATGGATTTTGTGCTGGGATTGCCTAGGACTAGGAAGGGACGTGATAGTGTGTTTGTGGTTGTTGATAGATTTTCTAAGATGGCACATTTCATACCATGTCATAAAACTGACGATGCTACTCATATTGCTGATTTGTTCTTTCGTGAAATTGTTCGCTTGCATGGTGTGCCCAACACAATCGTTTCTGATCGTGATGCTAAATTTCTTAGTCATTTTTGGAGGACTTTGTGGGCAAAATTGGGGACTAAGCTTTTATTTTCTACTACATGTCATCCTCAAACTGATGGTCAAACTGAAGTTGTGAATAGAACTTTGTCTACTATGTTAAGGGCAGTTCTAAAGAAGAATATTAAGATGTGGGAGGACTGTTTGCCTCATATTGAATTTGCTTATAATCGATCATTGCATTCTACTACAAAGATGTGCCCATTTCAGATTGTATATGGTTTGTTACCTCGTGCTCCTATTGATTTAATGCCTTTGCCATCTTCTGAAAAACTAAATTTTGATGCTACTAGGCGTGCTGAATTGATGTTAAAACTGCACGAAACTACTAAAGAAAACATAGAGCGTATGAATGCTAGATATAAGTTTGCTAGTGATAAAGGTAGAAAGGAAATAAATTTTGAACCTGGAGATTTAGTTTGGTTGCATTTGAGAAAGGAAAGGTTTCCTGAATTACGAAAATCTAAATTGTTGCCTCGAGCCGATGGACCGTTTAAAGTGCTAGAGAAAATTAACGACAATGCATATAGGCTAGATCTGCCTGCAGACTTTGGGGTTAGCCCCACATTTAACATTGCAGATTTAAAGCCCTACTTGGGAGAGGAAGTTGAGCTTGAGTCGAGGACGACTCAAATGCAAGAAGGGGAGAATGATGAAGACATCCACACTACTGATGCATCTATACCAATACAAGTACCAATTTCTGGTCCCATTACTCGCGCTCGTGCTCGTCAACTCAACCATCAGGTGATTACACTCTTGAGTTCATGTCCATCATATTTAGACCATGGAGACCCGTGCACTCTTGTTTTGCTTAGGAATCAGGGAGAAGACCGAAAGGGAAAAGGATTTGAACATGCTGGATTCGGACTGCAGAAGAACACCAACTTGTGACGGTCACCACGGTCAGATGCGGGCTCGGATTGGAATGTTCAAGCACAACATGGAAAGCTTATCAAGTCTACTTTCATATGGATCCGGAATTATAGTCATATCTGTTCTGAGGCCGCCGTAATCATTGTTTTCTTACCGAGACATTTCCTGCCTTTTCTGCCCATGGTGCTGCGTCACCCTATTTTGGCCCAATGGGTCGTGTATCAAGTTAGGTCCATTAGGGACGCATCCTAGGGTTGCAGCACGACCCCAATACCCTTGTGGTCGTCCTCCCATGTTTATAAACCCCCTAGCCGCCACCAAGAACAGCGGGTTTTGTTTAGATCAAGTTTAGCTCTCGCTACTTGCTTGCAAGCGCGCGTGCTAGTTCAGCCGCCCGTCTTCTTGTCTTCGGAACCCCACCATATTGGAGTTTGACTTTGAAACCTACATTTAGATCTGGTAATTCAGTACTTGTTCTACTTGTTCTTGCTAGTTCTTCGATTGCTTGCAGGACGAGTGCCCTAGTGGCCAGGGTGTCACGCTCCACAAGATCGTGACAGCCATAGGAGGTGGTGTATCGGTTGCTAAGGCGCAGCGTCTTTGGAAGGCTGTAGTCGGGCCGTGAACGTCGTCTCCTCCCCCAATCGAGTTATTCCACACCCTCTCATCGAAAGATCGGGCAATCACCCAACGGGTGCACATTAAATTCGTTGAGCCAGATGATGACTGGTTAAAGAGTATTGAAAATTTAAGTGATGAACTGCTTGGGGCTTATTCGAAGGCCGAAGATACTGCACTGTCAGCAGCCTTCGGAGGCCGAAAAAAGAAAAGGCTGAACCGGGTGTTTGATGCAATCGGGTTTGTCTACCCTGACTATCGTTATCCCATTCGAGGGCAGAAAAGAAAAAACACAACCTCTGCGAAAGAAGAAGCTGCAACTGCTCCTAGCGAGCCAGAACCGAAAAGAAAGAGGATAAAGGTCCTCACACATCGGCCACGCTATATTGAACCAGCTTCGGTGCCTGAGTTCACCGGAGAAACTTCTTCGGCCACCGAAGCTGAAAAGCCAACCAAGCCAACCTTGCTGCCAGAAGTCGCAGAAATGGCCGAAGCGCCAACAAGGATAGAATTGGAAGAACCGAAGATTTTGTTACCAGAAACCAAAGAGATGGCCGAAGCGCCATCCACAGAAAAAATGGAAGAAGTGAAAAAACCAACTGAGGAAAAAACATCAGAAGTTTTGAGTCCTGCAGCAAATGTTGAGACAGTAAAAAATCAAAAGGTGCCAGTAGTGACTCCGAAAAGAAAGAGAATGGTCAATGTGCTAGATGTTCTGGAAACAATTAAATCTTCAAGCACACCTCCGAAGAAGACTGTTGCCATTCCCGAAGCGAAAACTGAAATTTCTGATACTAAAGCTCCAGAGCAAGAAACTGAAGCTGAAGCTGGGTCCTCAGAGCCCACGAAGATAAAATCCTTGGAAATCGAGGAAGAAAAAATAACAGAGCCAACTTTTGTTGAAGAAATCAGTGTCATTGCCCCCGAAGCATCCCCCAAAGTCCTTGATTATATTGTTCGTCATGCTTCGGGGAAACAATTATCAGAAAAAGAAAAACAAGAGGCCCAGCTTTACGCCCAAAAACTGAAGTATCCAAAGGGGGCGTTAATATTCAATGGCAGTGGAGAAGAAGACTTTTTGTATTGTCTCCCTGACAGCAAGGAGATTTCTGTCTGTCGGGAGATGAGCAAGAGCTTCGGATTCCCAACACTAGAAGACGGGCTCTCGGTGCTGTCGAAAAACGATCTGGCCGACAGCCTGGCATACAATAGCTTAAAGGTACAAAAAATGAGATCTGTGTACTTTTTCTTTGAAACCAAAATGTTTCATTTACTTAAATCTATTGACGCACACATATCCTTCCACGCAGGGCCTTATACTTAGCAATGCCCTCAGGGCCCAAAAAGATACCGAAGACGAAGGGTGCGCTATTGCCCTGAGCAACCTTCGTTCCGAAGTAATTGAACTAAGGAACGAAGGTCTCGAAAAAGATAAAATATTACATTCATTGATAAATAGAATAAAAGAAGACGAGGCTACTTTTAAGGGTCAGGCCGAGGCTCAGAAACTTGAAATTGAAGATCTTCGAAAACAACTGGCCAGAGCCAAAGAAGAACACATACTTGAAGAAACGAAGCGAGAACTTAGCGACCAATGGGCAAATCATTTGGAGGGAACTGTTGAAGAGCTTCGTTCGTCCAAGAAAAGATGCTACAACAAATCTATGGAGTGTGTCAAGAAGTTGAAAGCTAGCTTCGCCAGCGTCGGCGCATTCTCAAGCGAAGAAAACTTTACAAGAGGCAACCCCGAAGGTCCCATTGAATGGATCGATCACGAAGCTGAGGCCTTCGAGGAAATTTTAAATAGCCGCGGAGACATATGTGCTTTCTCGGGTGCCAGGGGAATTGCCACCATTTTAGAGAAAAAGGGCTGCGAGCATGTAAAGATTTTAGCGCAATCCGAAGCTGCCTTGTCCCTCGAAGATGCAAAAGATCCTTCGGCCGAAGCTAGCATGGTTGGTGGAAAATTTTTCACCGATGTCTGGGATAATGGTGGCCGAGAAATGGCCCGAGAAATTATTCGAAAAAGCGAAAAGGGCATTCACGATGCTAGAGAAGTAGCTGAGGCTGCTGAGAAGAGCGCAGAGCCCGAAGGGCAACTAGGTATTAACTAATGGTTTTTATTGTGTTGTAATTTTTGGTTTTAAACTTCGTTTGCAATTTGTAATAGCAATGTAGCCGTATCCTGTCCTCCTTCAGATCCTGCTAAAGCGTCTCCGGGGTCTCAGCCGAAAGGAGACGACGAAATTAAAAAGATGGCTGAAGCTATTATGGACGAAGTTGTCAATCGGCTCCTGAATGAGGCTGCAGAAGTTGTTCTGAGAGAAGATTAAATACTATTGTAAAAAAAACTTCTGAAATGTAATATGTGTGACATCATGTAGCCCTGAATGTAATATACCTGCTTTTATTGTTTAATTCTTTACGATGCATGAAATTTTACATACGTACCGTTTTTGAGTCTTTGACGAAAAAACACCTTCCCTTCTTTTCATGCTTCGTGAAGAATAATTTTCATTTGTCACAACAATATTCGTAGTGTTCTGATGAATAATATCCAAGCTTCATGAAGATGTTCTCCGAAGCTACACTTCCGAAGATCAATAGTGTATCTGCTTGCAACTTAGCATGATTTTCCCCTTTCAAAAACATTCTTCCGAAGATCGATGTCATGTGCCCTTCTTGTGCCATATGCAGCATGATGTATGATGCTTATGCTATGCGAAATGATGCGATGATGTTATGTTGTGTAAGATGGTGTTTATTCCGAAGATACACACACATTCCTGCGATAAAACACATAATCTTTTTGAATCAGCGTTGTCTTTTTACTATAAGCCTCCCTTAGGAGCTTCTTCGCCTTTTACTTCAGTGGAATCAGCGTTTATTTTTCGCTGTAAGCCTCCCTTAGGAGCTTCTTCGCCTTTTACTTTCAGCGGTATTCGCGTTGACTTTTCGCGCTTCGCCTTTTACTTAGGCGGTATCAGCGTTGACTTTTCGCTGTATGCTCTGCATTCCCTTTGGAACGACTTTGGAGCAGAAAACTTACACTGCGCTCCCTTTGGAACGGCTTTTTGTGACATCGGCAAACTTACTCTGCGTTCCTTAGAACGACTTTTTGTTGCTTCGAAGAATTTTCGATAATTCGAAGGTCTTCTTTGTTATCACAAATCTTTAAACTTCAACAACTTAAGCCTGTGAAGAAAATATATTTTCCTTGTGGGAATCAACGAAACTATTTACATGAAACCTAAACAATGTCCTTTATTACACAGAAAATAAAACTGAATGAAAAAGATTGCTATTAAGGTAGGATATTTGTCAATAGATGTGCTTTGACTCTGGCACAGTGCTGTTGACTGTGCGAGCTTCGGACTGTTCTCTGAAGTCCCTTTGGTGTGGAGCATATTGGCTCCCTTCTAGCTGCTGGCCTTGTTGCAGCGGTGGTGGAGGCGGAGGCTGTTGCCAGGAAGCTTGAGGTTGACTCGCCGAAGCAACAGAAACTGCAGGGTGATTGGCTACATACTCTGGGATGTAAGGCGAATGATACGAAGCAGTGTGCATGACCTGCTTCGGCTGAGCCTGTTGTGCTGCAGCTTCGGCTATTTCCTTTTGCTTCTGGATGGTAACATGGCACATCCTGGTGGTATGGCCTTTGTTCTCACCACAGAACAAGCAAAAAAATTCTTCTTGGCTGATCGCCAAATCTTCCGCCGAAGCCCCTGGCACCTCTGCCTCTCGGAGCTGGTGGTCGGAAGGAGCCTTGCTGTTGCCCCGAAGCCTGTGAGGAACACTGTGGCCTTGGCTGTTGGCTCCCTCTATCATCATTTTGGGTAGAGTTATGAATTGATCTAACGTGCCTCGGATAGAACCTCCCTCCGAAGCCCCTGGTCATTTCAGAAAACCTGAAAGCCTCCTCCCTTCTTTGGCGAAAATCATTATCGGCCCGAATGTACTCGTCCATCTTCTGGAGCAGCTTCTCCAAAGTTTGAGGAGGCTTCCTAGCAAAGTACTGAGCTGACGGTCCTGGCCGAAGCCCCTTGATCATGGCCTCAATGACAATTTCATTGGGCACCGTTGGTGCCTGTGCCCTCAAACGCAAGAACCTCCGGACGTACGCCTGAAGGTATTCTTCGTGATCCTGGGTGCACTGGAATAGAGCTTGAGCAGTGACCGGCTTCGTCTGAAACCCTTGGAAGCTGGTTAACAACAAGTCCTTCATCTTCTGCCATGAAGTGATCGTTCCTGGTCGAAGGGAGGAATACCAGGTTTGAGCAACACTCCTGACAGCCATAACAAAAGATTTGGCCATGACTGCAGCATTGCCACCATATGAAGATACTGTTGCTTCGTAGCTCATCAAAAACTGCTTCGGGTCTGAGTGGCCATCGAATATGGGATGCTGAGGTGGCTTGTAAGACGGAGGCCAAGATGTAGCCTGCAGCTCAGCGGACAGAGGAGAAGCATCATCAAAAACAAAATTCCCATGATGGAAATTGTCATACCAGTCATCTTCGTTGGGGAAACCCTCCTGATGAAGGTCTTGGTGCTGAGGCCTTCGGTGTTGCTCATCCTGAGCAAGATGACGAACTTCTTCAGAGGCTTCGTCTATCTGCCTTTGCAGTTCAGCTAGCCTGGCCATCTTTTCTTTCTTCCTCTGCACCTGTTGATGAAGCATCTCCATGTCTCTGATTTCTTGATCTATCTCATCCTCTGGTGGTGTCGGGCTAACAGCCTTCCTCTTCTGGCTTCGGGCCTCCCGAAGAGAGACTGTCTCCTGGTTATGGTCCAGAGGCTGCAGAGCTGCAGCCCCAGTTGCTGAAGCTTTCTTCGGCGCCATAGCGAAGGTTTATGATCGCCGAAGGTGTTCAAAAACTCAAAGAGTGGAAGTGAGTTCACCGGAGGTGGGCGCCAATGTTGGGGGCTTGTTCTCAAATACTATGAGTTAAGAACAAGGCAACACAAAAAATATTAATCGATAGCGTCCTTCGTCCTTCAAAGCATTATTTCCCTTAGGATATAATGATTTTCGGACGAAGGTTATGAAGGACGCACCTTCATAAACATAGCATACGATGACGAAGAACGAATCATAAAGAATATGAAGGATTACATAGATAATTATATATCATTATCAACTTATCATTATTGCAGAGAAACAGAAATAATATCGAATTACAAATGTACCTTCAGCTTGGAAGGGAATGAAAGTACAGATGTGACGCAAAAGCGAATGTCAAAATCCACGTGAACAGTACGGGGGTACTGTTCACCTATTTATAGGCACGGAACACAGCCCATACAAAATTACATTCATGCCCTTTACATTTGATAATAATTCTATAGTAATCTATCGAGGTCTGAATAGCCTATCAACCTTCGTATTATTCTGGTCTTCTCCTGCTGTGATACCGACTTGAGTCCGAAGATACCTGCTCACACATTATACTCCAGAAATATTGTTAAATCCTGTTTTTGAGGACCTTCGTAAGCCGAAGGCCCCCAACATCCACTGAGCTGGTGGAAAAGGACCTCCAGGTAGAGCAGATGGCCACCCAAATTCAAGAGCTTGAAGACCAGGTGGAGGCCAGGGAAAACACCATCGAGGTTCTGGAAGATCAGCTCCAGACCACACAGCAACAGCTTGAGGAAGCCAACTAGCACTTGGATCTGCACCGTCAAGAAATTCAGGACATGGAGGCAGAAGGGGCCGATGAGGATGTAGACATCGAGGTAGGAGAGGAGCTGGAGCCTGCATCCAGTTTGGACACTACTGGCTCAGGAAGACCACCTTCCGCCGAGTCTAGCGTTGCCTCGTTTGTTCATTAGGTTTCAGGGCTAGGATAGAAGTAAGCAGCGGTAGAACTCCTCGAAACTAGCTTAGCTTTTGCACCTTGGAGGTACTAGGCTAGAGAGAGTCGAATATTTTGAGCACTGCTGTAACCATCGGAAAAACTCTTTTGGCATGATTAATGGATGGATGGTTTCTACTTTTAAGTATGAATGGAGTCAGAAATGTGAGGATGCCTTTCATGCATTAAGGCAGCATTTGACAACAGCACCCATGCTAGCATAGCCTAACAACACCAAATCTTTTGATGTGTATTGTGATGCTTCTAGCACTGGATTGGGTTGTGTTTTGATGCAAGACAACCAAGTTATTGCCTATGCATCATGAGCACTCAGGACTCATGAGCAAAATTACCCCACGCATGATCTAGAGTTAGCAGCAGTAGTTCATGCTCTGAAGATATGGAGACACTATCTAATGGGAGCTCATTGTAACATCTATACTGGCCACAAGAGTCTCAAGTATATTTTCACTTAGGCTGATCTTAATATGAGGTAGAGAAGATGGTTGGAATTGATCAAGGACTATGATTTGGAAGTGCATTACCATCCTGGCAAGGCCAATGTTGTGGCAGATGCCTTAAGTCGAAAAGCCCAGTGCAACTGTGTAACCATGGACTCTAAGATCGCCACTCTGTGTGACGAGTTGCACAAGCTGAACATGGAAGTTATTTCCCCAGGTACCTTGAATTATATCGCAGTGGAGCCAACTTTACAAGAGCAAATAGTCCTGGCACAGATTGGTGACAAGGGTGTTCAAGTCATTAAGGAAATGCTCAAACAAAAGGTGGATAAGTACAAATGCTTTCGTTAGGACAACAAGGGTGTTCTATGGTTTGAAGACCGATTGGTTGTTCCTAAAAATCCAGAACTCAGGAAGAAAATATTGGACGAAGCACATCTTTCCAATTTTTTCATGCACCCCGCCAGTAACAAGATGTATCATGACCTCAGCTCCTTGTATTGGTGGACTAGGATGAAAAGAGAAATTGCTAAGTATGTATCTGAGTGCGACACTTGCCAAAGAATCAAGGCTAGTCATTTGAAGGTAGCAGGTACCTTACAGCCTCTTCCCATTCCTTCTTGGAAATGGGAGGACATTTGCATGGATTTCATTGTGGGTTTGCCCAACACCTCCAGGCACCACGATTCTATTTGGGTCATTGTGAATAGGCTAACCAAGACAGCTCATTTCTTGCCAGTGCATACCACCAACAGAGTAGAAAAGTATGCAAAAATATATATTCACCAAATAGTGTGTTTGCATGGAATTGTAACACCCCAGGTGTTACTCAGGGTGTCCACCTAGGGCTATCCCTTTTAACCTATTATCACATGAGGATTGAATTGGGCAAAGTACATCAAACTTGGAATTCAAGGTCCTAATCAAGTGCAAACCATTTGGATATGATGCCCTAGCTTGTCATGCACATCTAAGTGGGGAATGTCCCAAAACTCTAAAGCAAACCCCTCTTGGGCAATAGGAACCCTATTTGAAGCTAAGATCAAAAGGCCATGTAAACCTTATGATCAAGGCTTGGACCAAATATAAAAGTTGTAGTGTGCTTCATAACCTACAAATAATAGTAAAGAAGTACCCCCAAAAAGTTTTTAGAAAAGCCCCAAAAAGTTCACCCAAGGTTGAGCACAAGGGAAAATTCAGAATTTGCCTAAGTCTAAAAACTAACCCTTGAACAAAGATCCCTCATGTTCACCTTAATCCAAAATTCAAAACACTTCGACCCAATTGACAAAGTGGCGCCAAATTAACCCTAGAATGCCCTGGAAAGAGGTGACACCTACCCTAGGGCGTTTGACACGACTTGGCACCATTTTTGTCTCGGTTTGGACATGTCTGACACAGCCAACTTCCCACCCTCATATCTCTCTAACCCGACCACATCTATTCTTGGAACTTACATGAACTAGGTAGCTCTAGGTGCAGGGAAGAGATCTCCCATAGGTGATAGGGTAAGATTCGTACGTTTTGGCCGCTCAGCAGAGGGAAGAACACGGGCAGAAGCAACGAGCCACGTGTTCGACGCGCTCTTAGCTCGCCAGAGCACGCCCGCGCGTGCCCCCGCGTGCCCCGCATCGCGCCAACGGCCAGCCGGCGCCCTGTCCCGCGCCCGCGCCTATAAAGCCCTCCCAGGCATCGGTTACACTCTTCCGCACACGCTCAAGCCTCACCGGAGCTCAGTTCACCGCCGTTTGCCCGTGCGCGGCGTGTCCACGGCCACCCGAGCCACTGCCGCCGTAGGCCGGCCAGTCCAGCCTTCCCCAACCCCATCCAACCCTCGGAGACGAGTGTGCACAACTCAGTGAAGCTCCCCGAGCGAGGAATCGAAGCCTGCCTCGCCGGAGAGGCCAGTCCACGGTCGCCGGAGCTCTCAACCCTGCCAGAGTGCGTGGACCGGGTAAATCACTGAGCCATTTCTCGATTCACTGCGCAGATAGACTATACGTCACCCTAGGAAGCTCACCGTGCCCTTGGATTGAACCAGATCGCCGTGGTTTGGCCGGTATACTCGCCGCCGACGAGAACACCCGCCTGCGCATGTGGACCGAGCGATTCCGGCCATCCCCGCCGTCGAGCCGCACCTCGCTGTGACCGCCAGAGCCTCCCCGAGCCAACCCAGCCCTTCGCCGGACCTATCTCGCCGCCGGAAAGCCGCGCCACCCTTTCTTTCCCGCGGGTACTGTTTACATTGGGGGAAGGACTGCGGGTGAGAGGAAGAGAAGGTCAGGGGGCTTTTTGAACTGTCAGCGACTCAGGGAAATAGTGGCGCAAGGATAGAACTGCGAAGATTGATTTAGCTTTAACCCAGGGACCTCGGTGCAAACTGTTTTTCCAGGAAACTCTTATTAAATCTGTTTTTAATTTGAGCAGAGACTTCAAAAATTCATAACTTCTGTTTAGTTCATCCAAATTTGGTCAAACAAATTTTGTCAGACTCTAAATAATGTAACCTACTTAAGAAAAATATAAAACCCCCTATGTACTATAGAAAACTTTAAAGTTCTAATTTAATCACTGTTTTGGCCATAAGCTAAATAATAGGGCTAAAATTAGTTGCACTATTTGACTAGGGTTAGAAAAATTTGGATAAGTTTGTATCTACCTACTGACCCAATTAAAAATGCTAAACCTCTCTGTCCACCCCATTAAGTTAGTTTTTACCCCTTATTTTAGAATATGCTTAAGGTTAAGAAAAATAGAAAATATGATTTAAATAATGAACCAGAGGGCACCCCTATTTTTGTTAGGATACTTATTCAATATAGTTCATTGGAAAAATTTATCATACCATGGTTTAGTATAAAATAGGTAGGATATCTTTTAATTGAATAAAACAAGGATAACTTAGAAATACCCTACAAAAATAACCCCAAGGTGAAAACACCCCCACCCTTGGGATAGTAAATGTTTTGTTATTAAGAACTTAAGAAAAATATGAAATCTGCTGTTTGACATTTTTCAAATAACAATGTAGTAGAAAGTGCCTTTTTGACATTAAACTCTAGAAAATCATAACTAAATAACCACCCCTTAGCTTCTGTGATTTTTGACACAGAAGTTTATTTTTACTGTTAGATGCCAACAAAAATAACCTTTAGGACAGAACCCACCTCTAAGTAAGAGTTGTAGTACAAAGTGGCCAATTTTACCCAACTTTTATTCTTTTTGTCTTAAGCATAGCCTTTGTATGCTGAGCCTCAAATTCTTAAAACAGGCTAGAATAGCAAATGGCAACCCACTGTAATTTTTACAGAATTTTTGGAAAATATTAAACCACTGTCGTAGTTCAAACCTACACTAAAAACCATAAGTAGAAATTAAAGAAAGGAAATTGAATAATGGTAATTAGTGTCATCCTAAAACCCTTGTAATTTGTCCACTGAAATGTATAAAGACAATACAAATCCACTATGTTTATTCCCAATAAAAACCTAAGCAAAAAAAAAGTAATAAGCCTAACCCACTGGAAGCCCCGCATAACTAAGAAACCCTAAGTTACTTCTTGACTTAGTTTCTTTAAGCATAATGTTATTAAATCCTGCATAATCATGACATACATGTTCATTGCATTTCGATAGACTGTAACCTTGCTAACGGAGAGTACATCCTCGTGCCGGAGCAAGGAGCTGCTCAGGAGGTAGCCCCAGATCCAGCACCAGAGCCTGCACCAAAGGACCTGCCTGCCACTGCTTTGGAAGGCAAGCCCCGGTTTATGCATAACCTGTTATTTATGCTATTTTACTTCACTTAATGATTGTAGGATTGATTGTGCACTTAGGTGTAGGAATTGTTTGAAACCCTAGTTGCATGAACTCAGGATTCCTTTTTGAGATGGATACTAGTATGCTAGGTCGAGTAGCTGCTCTACTAATTAGGATCTCGGTAGAAGTCGAGTGATTTTTCTAGCACTCGCGCGAGTTCAGGAGTTGGTTGTATCCACTTTGATAACATAATGATGATGGTCTGTGGACACGGGTCCATGGGGACGCGTGGTCTACGAGATGAAAATTGGAATAAGGATTAACGTGTGGATACCTGTGTCAAGCTTTTGAACGTACTAAACACATGCCGAGAAATATGGTAAATCGGTAAGCCTAGTACCTGATTGAACCTGGCAGTGGACTTTACCCCTCACGCGACCTGAGACGTGGTCTCCCATTCCGGTTATGGTGGGTACAAGTGCGGTCACTGCACGACGGCAGTCGGGGTCAGTGAGGCATTGTACGCCAAGGCGGTGAGCCCTGATCTGCTGACGGGGAATCGATGGGGACGGTTGATGTGTGTGGGGACAGAGTGCCCCTGCATGTCGTGTGTTTAGGTTTACCTTGCAAGGATAAAAACTCGATTCGAATCGTCTGCTTCTCGCAGCTAATGAGACTGCTTGATCCATTGTACTGCATTGAGTAACAAGTGGAAACATGATGAGTTGATATAAGCTGTTGATTGCTAATAATGCTTGCTACTATGTATGAGTAGATAGTTCACTTTAGCCTTAAGAGAGTCACACTTAAATTGACAAAGTTAAAACTTGACTTAGAAACTCAGCTAGTGCTTTTGGCAACCAAACCCCACAGCCAAACAGCTGCATGTCTAGGGGTAGAGGAGTAGACTCCTCACACCGGGTAAGTCTAGCTGAGTATTAGTATACTCAGCCTTGCTTGTGGCATAATTTTACAGATTCTCTGGAGGACATGGTTGCTGGAGTGACTTGGCCGTCCATCTTGCCACCGGGTTGGACAGTCGAGTGAGACCCTACCTCGGCTGAGGAGGAGCATGAGGAGTGATGGGACAGGCTTCCCCATCTCTCTGTTTATTTACCGTTAGTTTTATTCCGCTGCACTTCGAACAATGATGACTACTTTTGCAAAACCCCGATGATGATGTAATAATTTTAATACTCTTTAATGCATGGTTTTATGCTTTATTGTATTTGCTCTGTGACTCACCATCGAGTGAGATTGTGGTACTTGATCCTGTCATTGGCCTTGTCGGACTAGATCCGAGGGATTGACGGGTTATTCCTATTTAAGTGTGGTCTAGCCTCTACGGCGGGACTTAGACACTTAAGTTGGAATAATTCGGGCAGTTCCGCCACAGCTGGTATCGGAGCTTGTACCACCACAGAGGAATCAATAAAATGTAAATACCATCATTTTCCAAAATAAAATTTGATAGAAACAATGTTGGATAGATAGTAGGACGAGCAGGATAGACCTAGGACGTGAAGCCTTAGGGTGATAGAAGGGTAGCTAGGTGGCTACGTAATTAGGCCCTATAGGCCACCTTAAGGGATGGGAGTTCTTCCCTATCCCCTTATATTGGTGAGGTCGTTCAGGACGAGCATGCATGCATTTCTAAATTAAACAAATGGATAATTGAGTAAAGACTTCAAAGCAAGATGATAACCAATTAGGTCCCCAGTACCTTTGTTTAACTAGAGAAAGGCTGAGTTTTATTTTCCTTGTTCTTTTTATAATTCTTTTTCTTTTACTTACACTTAACCGTACACAGATGACTTCCCACGGATCCTCAGAGGACGGAAATGCACTGTCCCACACTGACGGGCTTGCACGAGAGGGCTTTCCCCGCATTTTGTGGGAAGTACTTCAGGGGGCCGGTTACGCGACACCCCCTCAGTACGCGGTGCAGCAGTTCGAGAAGCACCGAGTACCCCGCTGTAGGGTGAGGATGACCTTGGAGCCTCATCCCCTGCAGCCAGGCTGGCGCTCTTTGGACTTCGAGTCTTTTGGATACCGAGCTGAGGACACGATCAAGGCGATCGCTCTGCATGGATTGACCACTTTCTGCGGATTCCATCCCTTGGAGCTGGCTACTCACCCCATTCTATTGTTCCCCGCCGAAAGGGAGGATGACCCAATGTGGAAGGATCGGGTGGAGCATGCCAAGGATATCTGGGCCATCTACCTAGGACAGACTGCGCACTTGACCGTACGGTGCATGAATGCTCTGTACCGTCTGCAAGTGATGCGCGGTGAGGCGATGTCCCATCTGATGGCACTGTTGGAGGCCACAAAGATCACCCTGGATAACAGAGAGGAGCTCGTGGTTGATTTGTCTACTGAAATGGTGGAGAAGGACTTGCAGGTGGAGCAGCTATCCACTGATATCCAAGAGTTGGAAGAACTAGTGGGCACCAGGGAGAACACCATCGAGGTTCTCGAGGATCAGCTCATTAACACCCAGCAGCAGCTTGCCGAGGCTAATGAGCACCTGGATATGCATCACCAGGAGATCCAGGACATGGAGGCCAACGAGGACGTCAACATCGAGGGAGGAGATGAGCCTGCCTCTAGTGTGGACACTGCTGGCTCAGGGAGACCACCTTCCCCCGAGTCGAGTGTTGCCTCGTTCGCTCACTAGATGTCCAGGGTAGAGTTAGACGTTGGTAATGGTAGGACTCCTCGCATCTAGCTTAGCTTTTGCACCCTTGGGGTACTAGGCTAGATAGAGTTGAGTCTTTTTGGGACAATTGATGTAATCGTGCTAAACTCTTTTGGAAGCATGTTTGATGGATGCTGTTATCAGTCTAAATTGGAAGGAAAAATTTATGCCTTTTTAAATCCTTTTGTTGAAATTGGAGTCTATCCTTTTGCTTTTGACTCTTTTCGCCGCTATTAAATCTTGAAATTGGAGATACGGTGTTAAGTATGTATGTGGTTTTTCAGATGGCCGGGAGGCAGCGTCGTGGCCAGAATGAGCGCGTTCCTCCACCGCCGCCACCGCCTCCCACTCTGCAGGAGCTGATGGCTCAGCAGAATGAGATCTTGAGGTAGCTAGCTCAGCGTCAGCCACCACCTCAGCACTATGGTGGTGGAGACCATCAACGTCACCCCGCGGCAGCTACCTACCAGGAGTTCCTTAGTACCCAGCCTCCATTATTCACTAGGGTAGAGGATCCACTCGATGCAGATGTGTGGTTGCGAGTAGTGGAATCCAAATTCCCGCTACTCCATGGAGCTTGCTCAGAGGTCACTAAAGTCAGGTTCGCCACCCAGCAGCTTCGAGGACCCGCAAGGACTTGATGGGACCATTTTCTTGCCATGCAGCCAGAGGATCGAGAGGTGGAATGGAGGGAGTTCAAGGCAGCTTTCAGGGGACACCACATACCAGCCGGGATTATGGACCGAAAGCTCAACGAGTTTCTGGCACTCACTCAGGGCAACAGGACAGTGTTGCAGTATGCCCAGGCTTTTAATGACTTGTGCCAGTATGCTGGGTATCATGCAGATACGGACGAGAAGAAGAGAGACAGGTTCAGGAGGGGGCTCAGCACTAAGCTCCGTGACCGTCTCAACACCGTCAGGGCCAACAGCTACAATGAGTTGGTCAACATGGCTATCTCCCAGGAGGACTGCATTACAGCTCGACAGGCAGAGAAGAAGAGGAAGACCCCTGTGGCAGGACCTTCAGCTCAGCCACAGCGCTTCAGGATTGTGTCCGACACTCAGAACAGGAGACCCCAGCAGCAGCAAGGAAGATGGGTGATCCGACCACAGCAGCAGCAGCAGCAGGCACCCAACCGCACCCAGTTTCCAGCTCAGAGGAACAATCAGCAGTAGCAGCAGTACCGCCAGGCAAATGACAACAGGTGTTTCACATGTGGCAACACCGGACACTATGCCAAGAATTGGCCCCGGAACCAGCCGGGGCAGGGGCAGAATGTCAATCAGAACCAAGGAAAGAGACAGAAGGTGCAAGTGAGGCAGGGCAGGCTAAACTTCACCACCATGGCTGATATTCCAGAGGGAGCACCCATCATGACTGGTATCTTTAAAGTTTTAAATTATCCTGCTATTATTCTTTTTGATTCTGGTGCTTCGCATAGTTTTATCAGTGCCAAATTTAGTGCCAAGTGCCAGTTGCCTTTTCACCACACCAATGGGGGTATCACAATTTCAACACCAGGAGGTAGGGTTGCCACCTATCAAGTCAACAGGCATGTGCCCATAAAGTTGGGTAGCCTTGTAATTAAAACCACCCTCCTCATTTTAGGGTTGGATAGCGTGGATATTATATTGGGAACTGACTGGTTAACCAGGCACCAAGCAGTTATTGATGTTGCAGCCAGGGCCATTGAGGTGCACTCACCAACTTGTGGTGAAACCACACTATATCTGCCTGACCATGGATGCACCCGTTCTTGTGCTTTCGTTATGATAGAGTCCCCAGTGGAAAAGATCCCAGTGGTCTGTGACTACCCAGATGTTTTCCCAGATGAGTTGCCAGGGATGCCACCTGACCGAGACATTGAGTTCGCAATCGAGTTGCAACCCGGGACTGCTCCTATCTCCAAGAGACCCTATAGGATGCCTCCCGCGGAATTGGTAGAACTGAAAAAGCAATTGCAAGAGTTGTTAGACAAGGGGTTTATTCGCCCAAGTACTTCACCATGGGGATGTCCAGCATTATTTGTGAAGAAAAAGGATGAGAGTTTGAGAATGTGTGTTGACTACCGCCCTCTCAATGCGGTGACCATCAAGAACAAATACCCGCTGCCCCGTATTGATGTTCTGTTTGATCAATTAGTGGGAGCCAAGGTATTTTCCAAGATAGACCTTCGCTCAGGTTACCATCAGATCAAGATCCGTGCCAGCGACATTCCCAAGACGGCTTTCTCTACCCGATATGGGCTGTATGAGTTTTTGGTGATGTCTTTCGGGCTGACCAATGCCCCGGCTTATTTCATGTACCTGATGAACTCAGTGTTTATGCTAGAGTTGGATAAGTTCGTGGTCATTTTCATTGATGATATTCTGGTCTATTCCAAGAATGAAGGCGAACATACTGAACACCTGCACATCGTGCTTCAGCGACTGCGCGATCATCATCTTTATGCTAAGTTGTCTAAATGTGAGTTCTGGCTGAAGGAAATCAAATTCTTGGGTCACACAATTTCTCAGGATGGGATATCAGTTGATCCTGAGAAGGTACAAGAAGTGATGGATTGGAAACCCCCGACTACAGTGAGGCAGATTCGAAGTTTTCTGGGTTTGGCAGGGTATTATCGACGATTTATTCCGGATTTCTCCAGGATTGCCAAACCAATGACTGAACTGTTGAAGAAAGGAGTCAAGTATGATTGGAGCCAAAAGTGCAAAGATGCCTTTCATACTTTGAGGCAGCACTTGACAACAGCCCCAGTGCTGGCTCAACCTGACAACACTAAACCATTTGAAGTTTATTGTGATGCTTCTGGTACAGGATTGGGATGTGTCTTGATGCAAGATAACAGAGTCATTGCTTATGCTTCCCGAGCACTCAGGCCCCATGAGCAGAACTACCCTACACATGATCTGGAATTGGCAGCTGTGGTTCATGCTCTTAAGATAAGGAGACACTATTTGATGGGAGCTCACTGTAACATCTACACTGATCACAAGAGTCTCAAATACATTTTCACTCAGGCAGATCTGAACATGAGGCAGAGGAGATGGTTGGAATTAATCAAGGACTATGATTTGGAAGTGCATTACCATCCTGGCAAGGCCAATGTTGTGGAAGATGCCTTAAGCAGAAAGGCCCAGTGCAATTGTATGAGCATGGATGCAAGAGTCACCACCCTGTGCGATGAGCTGTGCAAGATGAACCTGGAAGTTGTTTCTTCAGGTGATTTGAGTTATATCTCGGTGGAACCCACATTGCAAGAGCAAATAGTAAGGGCACAGATTGATGATAAGGGTGTTCAAATGATTAAGGAAATGATCGAGCAAAAGGCTGAGAAATACAAGTGCTTCCGTCAGGACAGCAAGGGAATTTTATGGTTTGGAGACCGATTGGTTGTTCCCAAGGACCCTGAGCTCAGAAAGAAGATACTAGATGAAGCTCACCTTTCCAAATTCTCCATGCACCCTGGTAGCAACAAGATGTACCATGATCTCAGATCTTTATATTGGTGGACCAGAATGAAGAGGGAAATTGCCAAGTACATATCCGAGTGTGACACCTGCCAGAGAATCAAGGCCAGCCACTTGAAGACAGCAGGTCCGTTGCAACCCCTTCCCATACCATCTTGGAAATGGGAGGACATTTGCATGGACTTTATAGTGGGATTGCCCAATACCTCTAGACACCATGATTTCGTTTGGGTTATTGTGGACAGGTTGACCAAGACCGCTCATTTCTTGCCAGTGCACACCACCCACAAGTCAGAGAAGTATGCAGAAATTTATGTTGATCAAATAATGCGATTACATGGTATTCCAAAGACCATCATATCTGACAGAGGAGCACTGTTTGTGGCACGCTTTTGGGAAAAGCTGCAAGAATCCCTTGGGATCCAAGTAATCCGAAGCTCAGCATACCACCCCCAAACAGATGGCCAGACAGAAAGGGTGAATCAGATTTTGGAAGACATGTTGCGAGCATGTGCACTACACTACGGGAAGGATTGGGACAAGTGTCTTTCTTTGGTAGAATTTTCTTATAATAACAGCTATCAGTCCAGTCTGAAGATGGCACCTTTTGAAGCCTTATATGGGAGAAGGTATAGGACCCCAGTGAATTGGTCTCAAGCAGGAGAGAGGGAAATTTTTGGGCCAGACTTGGTACTTGAGGCAGAGGCAAAGGTCAGGGTTATTACCAAGAACTTAGAAGCTGCTCAGGCCAGGCAAAAGAGCTACCATGACAAGAGGCGGAAGCCTCTACAGTTTGAGGTGGGAGATCATGTTTATCTTAAGGTGTCACCCACCAAGGGTGTCCAGAGATTCGGGATCAAGGGCAAGTTAGCTCCTCGCTACATTGGACCCTATGAAATCAAAGCAAGTTGTGGACCCGTAGCCTACCAATTGGAATTGCCACCTCACATGTCAGCAGTTCACAATGTGTTCCATGTATCTCAGCTGCGGAAATGTGTTCGTCTACCCACTGAAGTGCTACCGGAACCAGACTTTGAGATAGAACCAGACTTGTCCTATCAAGAGTACCCCATCAAGGTATTAGATCAGAAGGAGAGATCAACTCGGGCAAGGTCGGTCAGAATGTATAAGGTTCAGTGGAGTCACCATTCAGCAGAAGCTACATGGGAGACTGAGGATTTTCTACGCTCTCGCTTCCCCGATTTTCTGCCCAAAGGAGTCGGTACGTAACCCCAGAACCCCACCCCCACCTGCCCTTTGAATTCAATTATAAGAAAAACTTAGATAACAAGGATAGTCTAAGTTGTGGATTTAACTTAAGAAGGGCTTCCTTCTGAAGTTGCAAAGAGAATGACATTCGAAGAGCAGTTAACAAGAGAAACTTGAGTATAAAGAAAGGGTAGCACACCCACACACCTTCAAGCACCCCTCCAAGGGACTCAACCTAAAATCTCGGGACGAGATTCCTTTAAGGGGGGAGGGCTGTAACACCCCAGGTGTTACTCAGGGTGTCCACCCAGGGCTATCCCTTTTAACCTATTATCACATGAGGATTGAATTGGGCAAAGTACATCAAACTTGGAATTCAAGGTCCTAATCAAGTGCAAACCATCTTGGATATCATGCCCTAGCTTGTCATGCACATCTAAGTGGGGAATGTCCCAAAACCCTAAAGCAAACCCCTCTTGGGCAATAGGAACCCTATTTGAAGCTAAGATCAAAAGGCCATGTAAACCTTATGATCATGGCTTGGACCAAATATAAAAGTTGTAGTGTGCTTCATAACCTACAAATAATAGTAAGGAAGTACCCCCAAAAAGTTTTCAGAAAAACCCCAAAAAGTTCACCCAAGGTTGAGCACAAGGGAAAATTCAGAATTTGCCTAAGTCTAAAAACTAACCCTTGAACAAAGATCCATCATGTTCACCTTAATCCAAAATTCAAAACACTTCGACCCAATTGACAAAGTGGCGCCAAATTAACCCTAGAATGCCCTGGAAAGAGGTGACACCTACCCTAGGGCGTTTGACACGACTTGGCACCATTTTTGTCTCGGTTTGGACATGTCTGACACAGCCAACTTCCCACCCTCATATCTCTCTAACCCGACCACATCTATTCTTGGAACTTACATGAACTAGGTAGCTCTAGGTGCAGGGAAGAGATCTCCCACAGGCGATAGGGTAAGATTGGTACGTTTTGGCCGCTCAGCAGAGGGAAGAACACGGGCAGAAGCAACGAGCCACATGTTCGACGCGCTCTGAGCTCGCCAGAGCACGCCTGCCCACGCCCCCGCGTGCCCCGCGTCACGCCAACGGCCAGCCGGCGCCCTGTCCCGTGCCCACGCCTATAAAGCCCTCCCAGGCATCGGTTACACTCTTCCGCACACGCTCAAGCCTCACCGGAGCTCAGTTCACCGCCGTTTGCCCGTGCGCGGCGTGTCCACAGCCACCCGAGCCACTGCCGCCGTAGGCCGGCCAGTCCAGCCTTCCCCAGCCCCATCCAACCCTCGGAGACGAGTGTGCACAACTCAGTGAAGCTCCCCGAGCGAGGAATCGAAGCCTGCTTCGCCGGAGAGGCCAGTCCACGGTCGCCGGAGCTCTCAACCCCGCCGGAGTGCGTGGACCGGGTAAATCACTGAGCCATTTCACGATTCACTGCGCAGATAGCCTATACGTCACCCCAGGAAGCTCACCGTGCCCTTGGATTGAACCAGATCGCCGTGGTTTGGCCGGTATACTCGCCGCCGACGAGAACACCCGCCTGCGCACGTGGACCGTGCGATTCCGGCCATCCCCGCCGTCGAGCCGCACCTCGCTGTGACCGCCAGAGCCTCCCCGAGCCAACCCTGCCCTTCGCCGGACCTATCTCGCCGCCGGTAAGCCGCGCCACCCTTTTCTTTCCCGCGGGTACTGTTTACATTGGGGGAAGGACTGCGGGTGAGAGGAAGAGAAGGTCAGGGTGCTTTTTGAACTGTCAGCAACTCAGGGAAATAGTGGCGCAAGGGTAGAACTGTGAAGATTGATTTAGCTTTAACCCAGGGACCTCGGTGCAAACTGTTTTTCCAGGAAACTCTTATTAAATCTGTTTTTAATTTGAGCAGAGACTTCAAAAATTCATAACTTCTGTTTAGTTCATCCAAATTTGGTCAAACAAATTTTGTCAGACTCTAAATAATGTAACCTACTTAAGAAAAATATAAAACCCCCTATGTACTATAGAAAACTTTAAAGTTCTAATTTAATCACTGTTTTGGCCATAAGCTAAATAATAGGGCTAAAATTAGTTGCACTATTTGACTAGGGTTAGAAAAATTTGGATAAGTTTGTATCTACCTACTAACCCAATTAAAAAATGCTAAACCTCTCTGTCCATCCCATTAAGTTAGTTTTTACCCCTTATTTTACAATATGCTTAAGGTTAAGAAAAATAGAAAATGTGATTTAAATAATGAACCAGAGGGCACCCCTATTTTTGTTAGGATACTTATTCAATATAGTTCACTGGAAAAATTTATCATACCATGGTTTAGTATAAAATAGGTAGGATATCTTTTAATTGAATAAAACAAGGATAACTTAGAAATACCCTACAAAAATAACCCCAAGGTGAAAACACCCCCACCCTTGGGATAGTAAATGTTTTGTTATTAAGAACTTAAGAAAAATATGAAATCTGATGTTTGACATTTTTCAAATAACAATGTAGTAGAAAGTGCCTTTTTGACATTAAACTCTAGAAAATCATAACTAAATAACCACCCCTTAGCTTTCTGTGATTTTTGACACAGAAGTTTATTTTTACTGTTAGATGCCAACAAAAATAACCTTTAGGACAAAACCCACCTCTAAGTAAGAGTTGTAGTACAAAGTGGCCCATTTACCCAACTTTTATTCTTTTTGTCTTAAGCATAGCCTTTGTATGTTGAGCCTCAAATTCTTAAAACAGGCTAGAATAGCAAATGGCAACCCACTGTAATTTTTACAGAATTTTTGGAAAATATTAAACCACTGTCGTAGTTCAAACCTACACTAAAAACCATAAGTAGAAATTAAAGAAAGGAAATTGAATAATGGTAATTAGTGTCATCCTAAAACCCTTGTAATTTGTCCACTGAAATGTATAAAGACAATACAAATCCACTATGTTTATTCCCAATAAAAACCTAAGCCAAAAAAAAGTAATAAGCCTAACCCACTGGAAGCCCCGCATAACTAAGAAACCCTAAGTTACTTCTTGACTTAGTTTCTTTAAGCATAATGTTATTAAATCCTGCATAATCATGACATACATGTTCATTGCATTTCGATAGACTGTAACCTTGCTAACGGAGAGTACGTCCTCGTGCCGGAGCAAGGAGCTGCTCAGGAGGTAGCCCCAGATCCAGCACCAGAGCCTGCACCAGAGGACCTGCCTGCCACTGCTTTGGAAGGCAAGCCCCGGTTTATGCATAACCTGTTATTTATGCTATTTTACTTCACTTAATGATTGTAGGATTGATTGTGCACTTAGGTGTAGGAATTGTTTGAAACCCTAGTTGCATGAACTCAGGATTCCTTTTTGAGATGGATACTAGTATGCTAGGTCGAGTAGCTGCTCTACTAATTAGGATCTCGGTAGAAGTCGAGTGATTTTTCTAGCACTCGCGCGAGTTCAGGAGTTGGTTGTATCCACTTTGATAACATAATGATGATGGTCTGTGGACACGGGTCCATGGGGACGCATGGTCTATGAGATGAAAATTGGAATTAGGATTAACGTGCGGATACCTGTGTCAAGCGTTTGAACGTACTAAACACATGCCGAGAAATATGGTAAATCGGTAAGCCTAGTACCTGATTGAACCTGGCAGTGGACTTTACCCCTCACGCGACCTGAGACGTGGTCTCCCATTCCGGTTATGGTGGGTACAAGTGTGGTCACTGCACGACGGCAGTCGGGGTCAGTGAGGCATTGTACGCCAAGGCGGTGAGCCCTGATCTGCTGACGGGGAATCGATGGGGACGGTTGATGTGTGTGGGGACGGAGTGCCCCTGCATGTCGTGTGTTTAGGTTTACCTTGCAAGGATAAAAACTCGATTCGAATCGTCTGCTTCTCGCAGCTAATGAGACTGCTTGATCCATTGTACTGCATTGAGTAACAAGTGGAAACATGATGAGTTGATATAAGCTGTTGATTGCTAATAATGCTTGCTACTATGTATTAGTAGATAGTACACTTTAGTCTTAAGAGAGTCACACTTAAATTGACAAAGTTAAAACTTGACTTAGAAACGCAGCTAGTGCTTTTGGCAACCAAACCCCACAGCCAAACAGCTGCATGTCTAGGGGTAGAGGAGTAGACTCCTCACACCGGGTAAGTCTAGCTGAGTATTAGTATACTCAGCCTTGCTTGTGGCATAATTTTACAGATTCTCTGGAGGACATGGTTGCTGGAGTGACTTGGCCGTCCATCTTGCCACTGGGTTTGACAGTCGAGTGGGACCCTACCTCGGCTGAGGAGGAGCATGAGGAGTGATGGGACATGCTTCCCCATCTCTCTGTTTATTTACCGTTAGTTTTATTCCGCTGCACTTCGAACAATGATGACTACTTTTGCAAAACCCCGATGATGATGTAATAATTTTAATACTCTTTAATGCATGGTTTTATGCTTTATTGTATTTTCTCTGTGACTCACCATCGAGTGAGATTGTTGTACTTGATCCTGTCAGTGGCCTTGTCGGACTAGATCCGAGGGATTGACGGGTTATTCCCATTTAAGTGTGGTCTAGCCTCTACGGCGGGACTTAGGCACTTAAGTTGGAATAATTCAGGCAGTTCCGCCACAGGAATACCAAGGACTATCGTGTCAGACAGAGGAGCACCGTTCGTAGCACATTTCTGGGAGCAACTGCAAGAATCACTTGGGACCCATGTGATAAGAAGCTCAGCATACCATCCTCAAACTGATGGCCAGACAGAAAGAGTAAATCAGATTCTTGAAGACATGTTAAGAGCATGTGTGTTACACTATGGTAAAGATTGGGATAAGTGCCTGTCCTTGGCTGAATTCTCTTACAATAACAACTACCAATCCAGCCTAAAGATGGCACCTTTTGAAGCTTTGTATGGGAGAAGGTGTAGAACACCGCTAAATTGGTCACAAGCTGGAGAAAGGGAAATATTTGGACCTGACATAGTGCTTGAAGCCGAGGATAAAGTCAGAATCATTAAGAAGAACTTGGAGGCTGCTCAGGCCAGGCAAAAGAGCTATCACGATAAGAGAAGGAAACCTCTACAATTCGAGGTGGGAGATCATGTATATCTCAAAGTGTCACCCACCAAAGGTGTTCGGATATTTGGGATCAAGGGCAAATTAGCTCCTCGCTATATTGGACCCTATGAGATCAAGGAGACTTGTGGACCTGTAGCATACTAGTTGAAGTTGCCATCTCATATGTCAGCAATTCATGATGTGTTCCATGTGTCCCAGCTACAGAAGTGTGTCCGCTTACCCACAGAAGTATTACCTGAACCGGAATTGGAAATAGAACCGGACTTGTCATATCAAGAGCACCACGTCAAGGTATTGGACCAGAAGGAGAGGTCAACTCGAGCGAGGTCAATCTGAATGTATAAGGTTCAGTGGAGCAACCATTTAGAAGAAGAGACCACGTGGGAAACTGAGGATTTTCTGCGCTCTCGCTTCCCCGATTTTCTGCCTAAAGGAATCAGTACGTAACCCAAAACACCCACCCTACCTGCCCTTTGCATCTAAATATAAGAGAAACATAGTTAATAAGACTAGAGTAAGTTGTGAAAATAAATCTAGAAGGACTTCCTTCTGAAGTTGCAAAGAGAATGACATTCGAAGAGCAGTTTACTAGAAAATCTTGACCAAAAAGGAACCACAATACACCAACACGCACCTCCTTAGCACCCCGCTAAAGGATCCCTACCAATGTCAGGACGAGATTCCTTTAAGGGGGGAGGGCTGTAACACTCAGGTGTTACCCAAGGCCCTAGCCCAATGAGCACACTTTTGGCCTCTTACCCTATATGCTAATTTTAGGAAGTGAAGGCACTAAAAGCTTAGAAGCATGGTTAAGCCAAGTATTAATCATCACAAGAAAGGAACCCTAGCCTTCATACAATTTTCACCCATAAACAAGGTTATAAAACCCTAATTCCCCTCTTAAGCCATTAAACCCTCACCATGGGATTAAAGGGGAAAGAGTGGGCACATGGCCAAATCACAAAAGGGAACCTTTACCAAAGATGAAGTATATTAGCAAATCTACAAAATGTATTAAGAGAAGTATTACAAAAAGGCCCAACAAAAACCCCAAAACAATTCACCAAGTGGGGAGCACACTACAGCCATTCAAAATTCTCTAAGTCCCCAAAACCAACCCTAGCCAAAAGATCAAATGTGTTCACCCTTGTGCTGGCACCAAAAGCACTTGGACCAAATAACAAAAAGTGGCCAAATTACCCAAGGCACATCCCTGAAAAATTTGAATTCAAACCGAGGTCGTTTGACATGGTTTGACATCAGTTTTATCGCTGGTGAACAGTGCAGACAGACAAGACATGGCGCCCTCATATCTTGCAAACTAGGGCAGATCTTCCATGGGAACTTACACAAACTATCTAGCCCTAGGTGCCAGGAAGAGATCTTGCACAAGACATTTGGCGAGATTCGCACGCTTTGGAGCTCTGCAGGCGCAAGAACTCGGGCAGATGAACACGACCACGTGTTCGACGCGCCCTGGCGACGCCAGAGCACGCCCTCGGCGCTCTGCCCACGCGCGTAGCCCCACGCCGTGCCAACCCCGCGTCCACGCCCGCGCCCTCAGTTATAAAAGCCACCCTGGCCTCGACCGTACACCCCCACGCATCCCTGAACCAGCCCGAGCACAAGTTCGCCGGCGTTTGCCCAGAGAGTGAAGTGCTAGCGGCCGCGCAAGCCACGGCTGTTGGGGCGAAGGCGAAGACACTACCCTTCACTTGATGCCTTCGCCAATCTCGCTGCACCAACGGAGGCGAAACGACCGACAGGTTCAAACCTTCGCCCACTACACTGCAAGACGAAGGCTTACAACGAGGTCGCCCCGTCCCGCGTCCTCGTCCAACCTGGAGGCCCACAGGGAATTCGGCCCATTGTAATAGGCCCAACGCGGCTAAGTGTGTTACGGGCCTGATTTGTAATGGCTTTTCTGTAATGACAGTCTGTAACCCCACTTTATGGCAATATTCCGGTGATAGCCTAGGCGCTTGAGGGCACATGCGTCCTTACTCCAAGATGTTGGGCACTCAGGCACCTATAAATACCCCCGTACAGTGCCCTTAGAAGGCTGGATTAACAGAGCAATCGCCATCTCGAGCTAAACCTCGTTTGCATTCCTCTTACTCCCCCGTTGGATCATCTTGCCCATGAGAGCAAGTTCCAACATTTGGCGCCCACCGTTCGTGCTACAAAAAAACCACCCGCGATGGCACCCAAGAGAGCTAGCTCGAAGGCAGCCCCATCCGTTGATGAAGCAGCGAAGGCAGCGCTGCTGGCCGAGAAAAAGGGCAAGGCCCTTGCCGACACCACCCACCAGGAAGCCTACAAAGACGACACACTCAGCAAGCGACAGCGCAATGATCAACCAACTCCCGAAGGCACCCTCCGCACCTGCAGCTCCGGAGGACAACCGCAAGCACCCCCAGGCTTCGCTCCACTAGAGGGCGAGGACGCCATAGAGGATGGCGAAGTCATCGGTGTTTCAGCAGAGGAATAGCTACAGCTGCGGGCCTTGCGCATCAAGAACCATAACCTCCAGAAGCAGAAAGAGATCCTCGAAGCCAAGTGCCAACGTGTCTCCGCGCAGGCCAAGGTGCGACAGATGATACGAGACGAGGAGCTGAGGGCTCAGGAACTCGAGCAAGAGATTGCGCTCATGCAGCACGAAGGCCAACATGATCTGCAACACGGTCCGCCCTTCCAACATCGCGCGCCAATCGGAGACCTTTTCATTCCTCAGCGTGGACCCGTCATCCCACACGCCGCAGCATTCCAAGGCATCAACTACCATGATGAGCGGAGTCCCCTAGCGCCGCACCTGCAAGTGTCACCATGGCCAGCCAATTTCAGGGCAGGGGCCTACCCCAAATACAACGGCAGCACCGACCCAGCACAATATATCATGAGCTATCAAGTCGCTGTCGCATCGTCCGGAGGGGACGACGCCACGATGGCCAAGTCCTTCATCATTGCCCTCGAAGGCCCGGCTCTAACCTGGTACACCAGGTTGCCCCCGCTGTCTATCGACTCCTGGAGAAGTCTCCGGGACAAATTCCTTCTCAACTTCCAAGGGTACCGCCCAGACACCGATGCCTTGGCCAAACTGTCACTCTGCAAGCAATTGGAGAAAGAAACTCTGCGGGAGTACTACCACAAGTTCCTGACCCTCAAGTCACAATTGCCTTTGGTCGATGACCAAATTGCAATTCACTACGCCATCAGTGGCCTTCGGGTCGGCGTCCTCTACAACCACTGTAGCAGGGACCCACCAAAGAACCTCCAGGAGCTCTATCAACTATTTGAAAAATATGCCAGATCTGAGGAACTCCACCAGCGCAAGGTCGAGTCGCAGAGGAAACCCAAGGACCCTCCGCAGTCCAGCCGAACATGGACAAGACCTTCGTAGTCCGACTCCGATCGGGACAGCCGCAGTCAGTAGCAAGTGCACAACATTGCCAACCAGCCCCCCACTGGTGAGACCCCTCACCGTCAAGATTATCCCCCCAGGGCCGCGACAATGGCATGCGTGGTCGGGGTCGAGGATGGGCACAACAGCCGTGCAGGTTTTACTGCCTATTTCACGGCGAAGACTGCGCGCACCCGATGAGGGACTGTCCAGAAACGAAGGCCACCAGGGACAGGATGTCCTGGGCGCAACTCGCCGACAACCCAAGAGTTGTCGCCCACACATATCAACACCACCTCCCACAACCATACAACCACGGCCCTGCTCAGCATCCACCTAACCACGCATACCAACACCACCAGGAGGTACAAATTGTACCTCCTCCGCTCCAGCCTCCGCACCCGCATCAGCCAAACATCCACCACCCAAATCACCCCAAGCACATAAGCAAGAAGACTTCGCTGATCAGCCGTATCGTGGAGTCATTCACATGATCACTAGGGGGTCCAGCGTCGACTTCGACACGAAGCGACCGAAGAGGGACCACTACCGAAGCATCAACCACGTCGTCGTCACCGGCCCAGTCGTGCAAACGAACTGGTCCCACGTCCCGCTGACCTTCGACGCCAGAGATATCGACCTGCGCAGCGCACCCCACATGGACGCCATGGTAATCAATAGCAGCGTGGCAGGCTGGGATCTGCGCAAAGTCTTAGTTGACAACGGCAGCCAGGCGGACATCATTTTCCTCCACGCCTTCGACCGTATGGGCATCAGCCACAGCCTACTCAAGCCCTCGGACAACCCCTTATATGGCTTCGGCGGCAAGGGCACCTTTCCTGTGGGCAAGATATAGTTACCCTTGTCCTTCGGTGTAGCACCCAATGCACGAAGTGAGCAGGTCACCTTCGACATCGTCGACATGGTATACCCGTACAACGCGATAATGGGTCGGGGCTCCATCAACAAGTTTGAAGCAGCCATTCACGGACTCTACTTGTGCATGAAAATCCCGGGTCCACAAGGCGTGATCACAGTCTACGGCAACCAGCAGACTGCACACAACATTGAAAGAGACTTCGTTCCATGGCAACAAAACGTACACTGCCTTACGACGCAGCGCGAAGTCCCCAAGGCTGCCCGCCCAACCGCCAACGGGCATGCAAAGGCACAACTACTGAGCAACGATGGAACGAAGACAGTTCCCCTTGACCAGGCTACGCCCAAGCAGACGGTCATCATAAGCGAAGACCTTACTTCGCATGATGAAGAGAGACTCATCTCCTGTCTCTCCAAAAATAAGGACGTCTTCGCCTGGTTCGCCCTCGACCTGGTCGGCGTCAGTCGCACTATCATCGAACACAACCTCGGCATCGACCCTTCGGTGCGGCCGAAGGAGCAGAGACTGCGCAAAATGTCTGATGAAAAAACCGAAGCCGCCAAAGCCGAGGTACATCGCCTGCTTGAGGCCAATTTCATTGAACCAGTCGCCTACCCTACGTGGCTCGCCAATGTAGTCATGGTGCAAAAGAAGAGTGGCAAGTGGCGGATGTGCATTGTTTTCACCAGTCTCAACAAGGCCTGCCCCAAGGATAATTTCCCGCTGCCTCGGATCGACAAGATTGTCGATAGTGCGGCCGGGTGCGAAGTCATGTCACTCCTTGACTGCTTCTCGGGCTATCACCAAATATATATGAAGGAGGAAGACAAGGCCAGTACCAACTTCATCATACCCTTCGGCATGTATTGCTTCGGCAGAATGCCGGAGGGACTAAAGAACGCTGGGTCCACCTTCTCTTGCCTCACCAAGACAGTGCTTGAGAGCCAAGTCGGCCGGAACATATTCATGTATGTGGACGACATTGTCGTCGCCAGCAAAAACAAAGAGGACCATCTAGCCGACCTCGCAGAAACATTCGCGAACATGTGGGACGCACGACTTCGCTTAAACCCCGAAAAGTGTGTCTTCGGCGTTCGCCAGGGGAAGATACTAGGCTACCTGGTGTCGCACCACGCGATCGAAGCCAACCCGACCAAAATCCAGGCTATCATCAACATGACGCCTCCGCAGTCAGCCAGAGAGGTCCAACGTCTGACAGGAAGATTGGCCGCCCTCAATAGATACATTTCTAAGTCCGCAGAGCGAAACCTACATTTCCTTAAAACGCTACGTGGCGCAAAAGACTTCGCATGGGGACCAGAGCAAGTGGCGGCCTTCGCATCACTAAAGCAGCACCTGTTAGAGTTAGCAATCCTTACCATCCCCAACCCCTCGCTACCCCTGTTGCTCTATGTCGCAGCTTCACCGCACGCAGTCAGCGCAGCGTTGGTCCAAGAGTAAACCAGAGAGGGCACAACTCGGCAGTGTCCAGTTTATTATGTCTCCGAAGTCCTCACGACTTCCTAATGCAACATGACGGAGTTGGAAAAAATTGCCTACGCAGTCGTTATGGCATCGCGCAAGTTGCGCCACTATTTCGAAGCATTCAAGGTACGGGTCACCTCGGACAGGGGACTTGGCGAATTATTCAGAAATCCGAAGGCATCTGTCCGGATCGCCAAATGGGCAGCCGAGCTCTCCAGCTACCACATTACCTTCGAGCCCAAGACAGCCATCAAGTCACAAGTCCTGGCAGACTTCATCGTTGACTGGACAGGGCCAATAACGCAGCCAAACGGGCCTGCAGAGAAGGTGTAGACCATCCATTGCGACGGCGCATGGTGCCATGCGGGGGCAGGCGCAGCTGCAGTCATCACGTCACCCACAGGGGTCAAACACAGATATGCGACACGCCTCAGCTTTGCTTTGGAGTCCGACAGATGCACCAACAATGTAGCAGAGTACGAAGCTGTCATCCTCGGCCTTCGCAAGCTACGGGCGCTTGGTGTCACTACATGCATAATCAAACACAGACTCCAAAGTAGTTGCCGGCCAGGTCGAGAAAGATTATGCTGCAAAGGACCCCGCACTCATGCAGTATCTCACGGTTGTCCGCAGTCTTGAGAGACAATTTAAGGGCTTCACCTTGCAACATGTGGACCGTGCCAAGAACGAGGAGGCTGATGCATTGGCCAAAGCAGCAGCCAGAGGCGAGGCCTTGCCCTCCGACGTGTTCTACCATGTCATCGGCACGCCAGCCGTTCGCAGCCCAGAGGGCCTACAAATAACCAACGACACCGAAGGCCACCGCATAGTCAACCTCATCATGACCGAAGACTGGCGCGCGCCAATCACCCTGTTCCTGCAGGGATATTACCATCCAAGTGACATCAACGAGGCCAAGCGCCTCAAGCACCGAAGCTGAGACTTCGCACTCATTGAAGGCCAGCTTTACAAGAAGGGGGTCAGCCAACCCATGCTTAAATGTGTCACCGAGACCGAAGGCGTCCAAATCCTGCGCGAAGTCCACAGCAGGACTTGCAGCTCTCATGCGGGGCCCAGGACCCTCGTTGCCAAGGTGATCCGTCAAGGCTTCTACTGGCCCACCATGATCTGCGCCGCGAATCGAGTCACGAGATCGTGCGAAGCCTGCCAAAAATTTTCCCCCCGCTCGGGCAACCCTTCGCAATTCACAAAGCTGATCGCCCACACGTGGCCCCTTCAGCGCTGGGGCCTGGACATTGTCGGGCCACTACCCATGGCCCAAGGGAACCTCAAGTTCACCTTCATCGCCGTCGAGTATTTTACCAAGTGGATCGAGGCAAGGGCAGTATCCACGATAACATCTAAGACTGCCCAAAAATTCTTCAGGCAAAACATTGTTTGCCAATTCAGAGTCCCGTCCGAGCTCACAGTTGACAACGGTAAACAATTTGATAGCCAGGACTTCAAAGACTTCTGCTTCTCAATTGGCACCAAGCTTGCCTTCGCCTCAGTATATCACCCACAATCCAACGGCGTCGTGGAGCGTGCCAATGGTAAAATTTTCACGGCCATCAAGAAAATGCTTCTCGACGACAAGAAGGGTAAATGGGTCGACCTGCTACCTGAAGCAGTCTGGGCGCTGAACACGACCGAGTGCCGGGCAACTGGGTTCACTCCTTTCTGCCTGCTATATGGATCGGAGGCCATGACCTCGCAGGAAATAAAACATGGGTCCCCACGGACAAGCACTTCAGCCGTCCTCGACGTAGACGAACCAACTTCCAAGGATCTCATCGACGGAGACCGTGTCTTCGCCCTGCAGGCCCTCAACAAATACCAAGCTCAAACAAAAGCATGGCGCGACCACACAGTCGTCCCGAGAGAATTCAACGAAGTGGACCTCGTACTCGTCCGGACAACTCGGACAGAGTCACAGGGCAAGTTGGAGCCAAAGTGGGAGGGTCCCTTCATCGTCAAGACGAAGGCGTCCCCCAGCGCGTAAAGGCTAACAACGCCATCTGGCGAAGACTTAGAGCATTCCTAGAATATTGACAATCTCCGTAAATTTTTTGTTTGAATCCTCAGGGCTAACACGCCCTTGTAATTCACCAAACAGTTTTATTCCGGCCCGGACTCTTTTCCTCCCGGGGGGTGAGGTTTTTAATGAGGCGAAGCCATGTAATATACACGCAAAAATCCCCCACAAAAATTAAGGCAATGTCGAAAAAGACCGCATCGACGGTCTTCGGCATTCGACCACATCGAAGTCACCGTGAGGGGCAGCGCTGGCCACCCTCACGTGCGACACTCCGCACAAAAGTCACCTAAGGGTGCAGCCAGACTAGCACAATAAGTGCGAAAAATCGAAGTCTTTTTCAAAAGACTCTCCATGCAAAAGTCGCCTAAGGGTGCAGCCGGACTAGCACAATAAGTGCACAAAACCACTCTCCGTGCAAAAGTCGCCCAAGGGTGCAGCCGGACTTGCACAATAAGTGCGAAAAATCAAAGTCTTTCACAAAAGACTCTCCGTGCAAAAGTCGCCTAAGGGTGCAGCCGGACTAGCACAATAAGTATGCAACATCGATGTCTTTTCCAAAAGACTCTTCGTGCAAAAGTCGCCCAAGGGTGCAGCCGGAATAATAAGCACAAAAAATCGAAGTCTTTTCCAAAAGACTCTGCGCAAAAGTCGCCTACGGGTGCAGCCGGAATAACAGGTACGAAAAGTCGAAGTCTTTTCTAAAGAACTCCGTACAGAAGCCTACGGGAGCGGCTTGATCAACGAAAGCGTGCAGCTTCATCACACAAAATTATGGTTACATACATATAGCGAGGGCATCACACATTACATTGGCTCAACCTTCGGGATGATACCCATCTCCCTATAGTTGAACAACATTATCCTCAATTCCTCACCCGCAAACAGACTTCGCAACTCCCCCTCACCTACACTCGCCCCAGCCGGCGAGGACAACAATTCCCGTTTGCCAGTCCCATCCACACGAAGACGACCACCCTCCATCTCACCACGATGACGCCTATCACTTCGCGACAACTCACCCACTCTCTGTTTCGCCATCGCCCTTCGCCGCCTATGCCCAGCACTCGCACCCGGAAGATTCTCAGCACCCATCACACGCGGAGAAGTCTCCGCCGCAGCCTCATCCAATGCTGCAAAATAATCCAAGTCCTCATCCGAAGACTCCTCTGTCCACACAATCAAACTCCCAGAATCATCAGACTCAAAACACTTAGACACAGAATCATCAGAATCGTCTTTAGCAACCACGGTCGAAGCCGCCACAAAATTAGCATTGTCAGTAGCGGTTGCGTGTGCAGGCCCAAACCCCTAAACCTGCGCAGCAACCGAGGTTCAGTAACACACAGACAAAATTTACAAACTCCTCAACACCTATTCAGCCACCTGCGAAGGCCCGACCGTGGCCGTAGGGTCTTCGGCAGCCGGCTCAGCCGCCACCCTCAAGGCATCTTCGCCCGTCGGCACAGGGGCTGACAAAGGGTCTTCACCGGCCATAGTAGGCACGGGTACAGCCGAGGAGCCTTCACCGGCATCCGAGGGCGGCACCGGATTGACCTCCGCAGCCTCGGACGGCGCGCCGGCCAGACCTCCAAGGTCCTCGACATCCTCGGCACGCGCCATCTGCAGCAACAGCACACTCACTCAGCAAAACCAAACATACCCACACACATAACCACACAAAAAATAACCTTTACCTGCTCTATCGCCCGGTCGGATCGCTCCCTGACCGCCTCCCGACCGTGCGGACCCCACATCCTATCGAAGAGTGCCCCCGCTGACTGCTTCATCACAGAGTCTTCGGCCTTGAAGATTTCACGTTCAAAGTTCTCGTCTGATTGGTCGAAGACCTCGTAGTGCCTACACCCCTCGCGGGACAATGCATTCATGGTCCCCTCGCAGGTGTCGAGGGAGGCGAAGGACATGAAACCCTCCACAATGGTCGGGAGCACCAGCAGCTCCTCCTGCAACCATTCGAGGAAGCGAAGGCCTACTTCTTGGCCTGGTGCTTCGAAGTCAGCAGTCTGCGCACCTAGCTCATGGTACGCGTCCACGAACTGCGCGTGCGTCCGCTCGACTTCCGAGCGCGTCGAGGCCTCGGCCTTGTCCACGTGGCTGCGCAGGGCGTTGAACCTAGCCTCCAGCTCCTCGACGCGTTGGCTGGCGAGACTGCTCTCCGCCTGCGCCACATTGGCCTCTGCTCGTGTAGCCTGCGCTTCAGCGATGGCCTGATTCGCCTCCCTCCTCTCCTCCGCCAACTGGTGCCGGAGGTCCGTCTTCTCGGCCTCCATGGCGGCCACTTTCTCCGCCAGCCTGCGGTTTTTGCTTTCCGCAGCCGACTTCTCCCGGACAGCATCCGCATGCTGCGCCCGAAGACTCTCGACTTCGGCAGCCACGTCCGCAGTCAGGACACCCGACGACATGCGGTCAGCGAAGTCGGTCGCCTGACAAAAACACATGAGACCCAAACCCTCATAGAAACAACAAACATCGAAGTCCAGCACAACTTACTTGCTTCAGCTGCTGCGTCATCTGCTGCGACAGCTGCTGCGACGCCTCCCTTAGCCACTGGGACATGGAGCCCGCCACGTCCTTAGCGGCAGCGGCTGACAGAATCTCGCCGCTCGCGCAGAAAGCAGCCCACGGGTCCTGCGCGGCACCCTTCGCCCCAACCACCGCCGTTGGTGACGTGGTTGCCGCCGAAGGCGGGACAACAACCAATTGCCCCTCACCCAACCTTGCAACATATCACCGGTCAAAGAACTAGCGAAAAAAACTTACCAACAAAATAATCCTCGACACTGATGTTCGTGCCGAACTCAGCAACATGTCTCCCCGGCGAAGGCAGCTCCCATCCTTTCGCGGGTCCGCCCGGGGGAGGCTTGCTTCCGCCAGAGGCGGTAGTCTTCGTGCTTACCGACGCCTTGCTGGGCCCGGGGGTAGCCGCTTTCGCAGCCAGCACCAGCTTGCTACTGCCGGAGGCAGCACCCTTCCCGCTCCCCCGCGCCCTCTTCGCCTCGCGCATAGGATCTGTCATCCTGACGACCGCCCGGCGCTTCTGCGCAGCATCTTGACGGTCCTTGTTCATCACTGCCGACACAACAGCAGCAATATTCCATCCGTAAGGAAACACCTTCAAATCACGAGCCATGCGAGACATAAAGAAGTCTTTGCCAGCCACGCGGGGGATCGGAACATTCTTGGGCCATCGACCCCCAGTAACCTCCAGCATCCGCACCGAAGACTCCCGGAGCTCAGGCGAAGACATCCTCCCCTCGAGCGCTGCGCACGTCCCCATCAACTCCACAGCAAAACTATCGAAGACCCCCAATTCCCCCACTGCAGTACCTAGTTTTCTCTTCTTAGTGGCTGGGGCGGCCTTCTGCGAAGGATCCTCTTCAGTCATGGCCACTGCCCTTTTCCCGCGGCAGTCAACAACGTCATCCCCAGGATAGCCGCCGTACGGCAAGTGATTCAGCTCGAAGACCTATTTAGCCGATCGTTGGATCCGCGAATATCCCAACTCCGTAGGGCCTCCGTCTTCGGCACATAACGCCCCACAATATGCACCGCCCCGTCCTCCGCTTCGCGTACGACCGTGGCGGGATCCCGGCCTCGCACATCCAACGCGAAGGCCGGACTTCGCACTTTCCGCCCACCCAGAGAGGGCATCTCGCGAGGGCATACTTCGCCCAACGCCCATCCATGCGCCAAGGGCCACACCCCGTACTCGATGAATTCCTCAACTAAATCGCGCCCACTACTCGTACGGGCAGCGTTCCGAAGGGCTCCCTCATTCTCATCATCCTCCGCCACCTCAAACTGCGGGTACGCCACATAATAATGGGAGCACATAATGGCCATAGGGAGCCCTGGGTGGTCTTCGACTTCGCCCTCTGAAACATAGAACCAGAAATCCCACCAGTTGCCCCACTTATTACGGGCACAGGGAACCAACTCCATGACTTCCATCGAAGTCATTCCGGACTTCGGCGTGAAAGTGCACGATCCAAACTGCGCAATCTTATGTCCAATTTTTCTTTTCTGCCAGTGCAGACAGTATTGTTTGGTGAAGACTTCCACATAAGGCTGACCGCCATACGAAGTCGTCGCCCAGACATACTTCGCTAGGGCCACCACGGCGTTAGGTGTCAGCTGGTGGACCTGGACTTCAAATCTCCGCAGGACCTCCGACACAAACCGATGTGCGGGCAGACGAAGGCCAACAGTGAAAAATGCCTCAAAAACGACCAACTCGCCCTTAGGCTTGGGAACCTCCTCCGCCCCCGGGACACGCCCAACCCCGCTGCCAAAATATCCCAACTGCTGCATATCCTGCACGTGGACCGAGCAAATCCGCGAAACGCCAAACTCCATCGTATCACCCGGATGTAGCTCCGCCGCCGCCACATTGCTCAAGGTATCTTCGAACGACGCTTCGGCCGTCGGCGTGGTCGCAGCAGACGAGGAAGAAGACGACATGGCTTCGTACCATCGGTGGCGGCGCGCGGTCTGCTTGACGCGGGCTAGATCTCCGACGAACAGGAGCAAGGAGGGCGAGCGGACGAGCGGTTTCAAAAGGAGGCTAGGGTTTCGCGGCACGTAGAAAGGTAAGAGAACTTGACCTGCACCACCCCACCCCCTTTTATACACAAGACGCGATGCTTCGGGAAACCCGCACTCCAACAGTATGGCGTCCATCAACGGTCACATCAAAAACCCCGCGGAACCACTTCGAGTGAGGGCAGCGTCTCCACCATCTAGCGACGTCTTCGGTACCAGATGACATAGTCGAACTGGTCCCTCGGAGGGCAAATGTTGGGGCAAAGGCGAAGACGCTACCCTTTGCTTGATGCCTTCGCTAATCTCGCTGCACCAACGGAGGCGAAACGATCGACAGGTTCCACCCTTCGCCCACTACACTGCAAGACGAAGGCCTACGTCGAGGTTGCCTCGTCCCGCGTCCTTGTCCAACCCGGAGGCCCACATGGAATTCGGCCCATTGTAATAGGCCCCGCGCGGCTAAGTGTGTTACGAGCCCGATTTGTAATGGCTTTTCTGTAATGACAGTCTGTAACCCCACTTTATGGGAATATTCCGGGGATAGCCTAGGCGCCTGAGGGCACATGCGTCCTTACTCAAAGACGTTGGGCACTCAGGCACCTATAAATACCCCCGTACAGTGCCCTTGGAAGGCTGGATTAATAGAGCAATCGCCATCTCGAGCTAAACCTTGTTTGCATTCCTCTTACTCCCCCGTTGGATCATCTTGCCTAGGAGAGCAAGTTCCAACAACGGCCACCGTAGACCGGCCAAACTAGCCACTCCCCATCCCGTCCGACCCTCGGGTTAGCTTCTACGGACCTCAGTGAAGCTCCCCAAGCCGCGGATTGAACCATACCTCGCCGAAGACGCCAGACTTCAACCGATCGCCGTCGCACATAGACAGAGCTCCACGGTAAGCCATTCATCGATTCCTTGCTCCTGTAGCATCCTTAGCATCCCATGAAGCTCCTTGTGCCACTTTATTGAGCTCTACCGCCGTGAGCAGGCCGGAGCACACGCCGCCGACGAGCCCAACCGCCTGCGCACGCGGTCAGACCTATCCCGACCATCACCGTCAACGACCCGCACCTCGACGTGACCACCAGGACCTCCCGGATCTCACCCAGCCCTTCACCGGACATCCCTCGCCGCCGGTAAGCCGCGCCACCCTTTTTCCTCTCTGCGGTTACTGTTACAAGGGGGAAAGAGCCCGGGTAAAAAGAAGGAAAGGCCAGGGGGGTTTTGCGTAGTCAGCGACTCAGAGGAATAGTTCCGCAGGTGTACGGTTTAAAATATTAGTTAAGGGAAACCCCAGGGGCCTCAGTGCAAAATGATTTTCCTTAAACCCTTTTAAACATTATTCTTTTAAATGCATAAAGAGCTTACAAAATTCATAACTCCAATTTTATCTAGCCAAATTTGGTCAAACTAATTTTGCTAGGTTCTAAATCTTATGAACTACTTAGAAAAAATACCAAACACTCTAAGTACTGCAAGATTTTTTAAGTTTTGATTTAAATAAGTATACTGCCTAAAACTAAATAAATAGAAAATAAATAGCAATACTTTTGGGCTAAGGGTAAGAAAAATTAGAGGCATGCCCAACTACTAACTACCCTGTTTAAAAATGATAAACTCCTCATTACACCAGAGTAAAGAGGAATTAACCACAAAAATTTACTTTGGTCCAAACCTTAAGAAAATGGAAATGGAGTTTAAAATAAGAACCAGAGGGCAACCACATTTTTCCTAGCTTATTTTGGTAACTGTTGGGGGCCTTCGTCCTCCGAAGGTCCTCAAAAACATGATTTGACAATGTTTTCCGAGTGGATTATGTGAACAGGTATTTTCGGACTCAGAATTATGAATATGGAGCACGGCCAGGACGAAGCCTGAACCAGACGAAGGTCGAGTGTAGCCGAAGCTGTGCGCAGGGAGGCTTCGGCGCGATGGCAGAAGGGGGAACCGACTTAAAGATGAAAAGACTTCGGGGGCCTCGACAGATTTCCATAAGCCGTTAACAAATGTAATGGACATGGATGTAATTTTACGTGGGCTGCGTCCCGCGTCTATAAATAGATGAACAGTACTCCCGTACTGGACACGCTGACTTGGCATTTGCTTTTGGCATCACGCTTGTACTTTTCACCTTCTCTCAGGACCGAAGGTACATTTGTAATTTGGAATCATTTCTGTTTTTCCATATTAATAAAATAGAAATGATTCTATGGTGATGCTTATATCATATTTCATGCTTTATGTGAGTCCATCGTCATTACTTGTTATATTTACGAAGGTATGTCTCTCATGACCTTCGTCCGAGACTCATTATTTCCCGAAGGAACATAATGCTTCGAAGGACGAAGGATTTTAACACTTAACACTTTTTATGTTGCCTTGTTCTTAACTCTTAGCACTTGAGAACAAGTCCCCAACATTGGCGCCCACCTCCGGTGAACTCACTTCCACTTCGAGTCTTCGTGAACACCTTCGGAAGCTATAGACCTTCGCTATGGCGCCGAAGAAAGCTTCAGCGGCTGGGGCTGCAGCACTACAACCGCTGGACCACAACCAGGAGACCGTCTCTCTTCGGGAGGCCAGAAGCCAGAAGAGAAAAGCTGTTAGCCCGACGCTTGAGGAAGAAGAGCTAGACCAAGAAATCAGAGAGATGGAGATGCTACATCAACAAGTGCAGAGGAAGAAGGAGAAGATGGCCCGCCTAGCTGAGCTGCAAAGGCAGATTGACGAAGCTTCTGAGGAAGTTCGCCATCTCACTCACGATGAGCAGAACAGAAGGCCTCATCAGAAAGACCTTCATCAGGAGGGCTTCGTCAACGAAGACGACTGGTATGATAATTTCCATCAGGGAAATTTTGTTTTTGATGATGCTTCTCCTCTGTCTGCTGAGCTGCAGGCTACTCCTTGGCCTCCATCCTATAAGCCACCCCAGCTCCCCATGTTTGACGGCCACTCCGACCCGAAGCAATTCTTGATGAGCTACGAAGCAACAGTGTCTTCGTACGGGGGCAACGCTGCAGTCATGGCGAAGTCTTTCGTCATGGCCGTCAGGAATGTTGCTCAGACCTGGTATTCCTCCCTTCGGCCAGGAACAATCACTTCATGGCAGAAGCTGAAGGATATGTTACTGACCAGCTTTCAAGGATTTCAAACAAAGCCGGTTACAGCTCAAGCCCTCTTCCAGTGTATTCAGGATCACGAAGAATACCTTCAGGCGTATGTCCGAAGGTTCTTACGATTGAGGGCGCAGGCACCAACGGTGCCCAATGAAATCGTTATCGAAGCCATGATCAAGGGACTTCGTCCTGGACCTGCAGCTCAATACTTTGCTCGGAAGCCTCCTCAGACCTTGGAGAAATTGCTCCAAAAGATGGATGAGTACATTCGTGCCGACAATGACTTTCGCCAAAGAAGGGAGGAGGCCTTCAGATTTTCTGAGATGACCAGGGGCTTCGGAGGAAGATACTACCCGAGGCATGTCCGTTCCATTCACAGCACTCAGAATGATGATAAGGGGAGTCAGCAAAACAGGCCGCAGTGCTCCTCACAGGCTTCGGGGCAACAACAAACTTCCTTTCGGCCACCAGCTCCAAGAGGCAGAGGCGCCAGGGGCTTCGGCGGAAGATTCGGAGATCAGCCAAGGAGACTGTTTTGCCTATTCTGTGGAGACGGCAAGGGCCACACCACTAGGACGTGCCATGTTACAATCCAGAAGCAAAAGGAACTAGCCGAAGCTGCATCTCAACAAGCTCAGTCGAAGCAGGTTATGCATACTGCTTCGTTTCATCCGCCTTATGTCCCACAATACATAGACAACCACCCTGCGGCTTCTGTAGCTTCGGCAAGTCAACCTCAAGCTCCCTGGCAGCAGCTTCCGCCTCCACCTCCATTGCAGCAAGGTCAACAGCCAGAAGGGAGTCAATACGCTCCACAGCAGAGGGACTTCAGAGAACAGTCCGAAGCTCGCACAGTCAACAGCACTGTGCCAGAGTCGAAGCACATTTATTGACATATCCTACCTTTGATAGCAGTCTTTTCTATTCAGTTTTATTTTCTGTGAAGCAAAAAACATTGATAGTTTTCATGTAATAATTTCGTTGTTTCCACGAGAAAAATTTATTTGATTCACAGGCCTAAGTTGCCGAAGCCTAAAATTTCTTCCGTTACCAAGAAAGACCTTCGGACTAAAAATCCTTCGGAGTAACAAAAAGTCGTTCTAAGGAACGCAGAGTAAGTTTATAAAGTCACAAAAAGTCGTTCCAAAGGGAGCGCAGCGTAAGTTTTCTGCTCAGAAGTCGTTCCTAAAGGAATGCAGAGCCTACAGCGAAAAATCAACGCTGATACCGTCTAAGTAAAAGACGAAGAAGCTCCTAAGGGAGGCTTACAGCGAAAAGTCAACGCTGATACCGTCTAAGTAAAAGACGAAGAAGCTCCTAAGGGAGGCTTACAGCGAAAAGTCAACGCTGATGCCGTCTAAGTAAAAGACGAAGAAGCTCCAAAGACGTTCCTAAGGGAATGCAGAGCTTATGAATATATTTTATGTGTATCTTCGGAACAAATGTCACATGCATAACATAACATCATCACATCATTTTGCATAGCATAAGCATCATACATCATATCGCATTTGGCAAGAGAAGGGGGCACTCTCAACCTTCGAAGGGATGCTTTGAAAAAGTGACATTGAAATTGTATAGCTTCGGAATACAGTTTCGGGGAATATTTTCACGAAACATGGGCGAACTTTATCAGATCAATATTCGGAAAATAGCTTCGGAAAATGTTTTCACGAGGCATCGATGTCATTCATCAGAATAATTTTGACGAAGGCTATCTTCTTCACGACGCATGAAAAGAAGGGAAGGTGTTTTTTCGCCGAAGGCTCAAAAGTGGTATGTATTTAAAGTTTCATGCATCGTAAAGAATTCAATAATGAAAAGAGACTTGTATATTACATTCAAATGTACAAAGTGTTGCATAGATTACACTTTAAATGTTTTTTCCAAATAGCACCTAATCTTCCCTCATTACTGCTTCGGCGGCTTCATTCAGAAGTTGGTCAACAACCTTGTCCATGATAGTTTCGGCCATTTGATTAATTTCTTCATCCCCTTTTGTGTGGGGGTCGGCAGATCGTCTAACAGTTTCTGAGCGAAGAGAACACTTCTTCAGTACGTTTACAAATCGTGAGCAAAGTTTAAAATGAAAATTACAACGCAACAAGAACGACTAGTTGGTACCTAACTGTCCTTCGGGCTCCCTACTCCTTTCGGCAGCGTCTGCTACTCTTCTAGCATCGTGAATGCCTTTTTCGCTTCTTTCAATGATCTCTCGCGCCATTCCTCGGCCGCCGTCGTTCCAGATATCAGTAAAAAATTTGCCCCCAACCACGCTCGCTTCGGCCGAGGGGTCCTTGATGTCTTCGGTAGATAAGGTAGCTTCGGATTGAGCTAAAAATTTTACATGTTCACAACCTTTCTTCTCTAAGACGGAAGCAATTCCTCTGGCGCCCGAAAAAGCACATATGTCGCCACGACTGTTCAGAATCTCTTCGAAGGCCTCTGCTTCGTGGCTAATCCATTCCAGCGGACCTTCGGGATTGCCTCGAGAGAAATTCTCTTCGCTGGAAAAGGCGCCTACGCTGGCGAAGCTGGATTTAATTTTATTCACACATTCTACAGATTTGACATAGCATTTCCCCTGAGATGTGCGAAGCTCCTTAACTTTTGATTCCAATTTGTTGACCATAAAATCACTAAGTTCTCGTTTCGTTTCCTCAAGCGCGCGCTCCTCTTTAGCTCTAGCCAGCTGTTTCTGAAGATCTTTAATCTCGCGTTTTTGAGCTTCGGCCTGGGCCTTTGAAGCAGCTTCGTCTTTTTTCACTTTATCTACCAGTGTAAGTAGAATTTTATCTTTTTCCAAGGCTTCGTTTCTCAGTTTGATAACTTCGGAGCGTAAATTATTAAACGCAATTTCATAACTTTCATCTTCGGCGCTCTTTTGCGCTCTTAACGCGTTGCTTAGGATCAGGCCCTATATGAAAAAAGAATTCATATAAGAAAAAAGGAATGAGTTGCGTAAAAAAAAATAGGGGGTTTTTTCTCAAGTGTTTAATTCCCGTACCTTCAGGCTGTTGTACGCGAGGCTGTCTGCGAGATCCTCTTTCGTCATGGCACTTAACCCAGCTTCAAGCTTCGGAAAGCCTATGCTTCTCGCCATCTCTCGGCAGACAGATAGCTCTTTGTTATCAGGCAGGCAGTATAAGAAGTCATCTTCATTTGTTCCATTAAATATTACTGCCCCCTTCGGATATTTTAGTTCCTTTGCATAATGGATGGCTTCATGAGTTTCTTCTTCAGATAGCTTCTTCCCCGAAGCATGTCGTATCATGTAATCACGCATGCTGGCAAGTGCTTCGGGGATGGCGGTGTCAGTTTCTTCAACTAATACTTGTTCTGGAATTTTTATTGCTTCGGCTTCAAAAGGTTGCTCCTTGCAGGGCTCTGAAGGCCCAGCTTCAGCTTTAGCTTGTTGAGCCGAAGCTTCAGTAGAAGCTTCAGCAATTTCAACACTTTTTTTTGGAATTGTGCTTGAAGACTTAATTGTCTCCAAGACGTCTAGTACATTTACCATTCTTTTCCTTTTTGGGGTCACTGATGGCCCCTTTTGGTTTTTTGCTGTTTCAATATTTACTGCAGAACTCAAAACTTCTAATGTTTTTTCCTTAGTCGGCTCTTTCGCTTCTTCCATTTTTTCTGTGGATGGTGCTTCGGCCATCTCTACAGTTTCTGGCAGCAAGGTTGGCTGTTCAGCTTCGGTGGCCGAAGAAGCTTCTCCGGTGAACTCAGGCACCGAAGCTGGTTCAATATAGCGTGGCCGGTGTGTGAAGACTTTTATCCTCTTTCTCTTTGATTCTGGCTCGCTAGGAGCAGTTGCAGCTTCCCCTTCTGCAGAGGTTGTGTTCTTTCTTTTCTGCCCTCGAGTGGGATAACGATAGTCAGGGTAGACAAACCCAATGGCATCGAATACCCGATTCAGTCTCTTCTTTTTTCGGCCTCCGAAGGCTGCTGACATTGCATTATCTTCAGCCTTCGAGTAGGTCCCGAGTAGCTCATCACTTAAATTTTCAATGCTCTTCAACCAGTCATCATCAGGTTCAACGAATTTATCAGCATATTTGAATGTGTATTTCAGTCTAACTAGACCGCCTTCGTCGGGCTCTTTAATGGTCTCCTTCGGCATTTCCCACTTCTCCGCAAGTGGCCATACCCTGAATGCAATGTGTTCTTGGACCAAGTCCCTTGACCCAATAAACGAGCAGACTACCCCAAAGGCCCTTTGGCACTCTTCGGCGGCTTCGTCCATTTCAACCTTCGGCCTCCGAAGGCCGAAGCTTTGCCAAATAGGACGCATAATTATACCTTTGATGTCTTCTCGTGCTGATAAGTCATTCTTCACATAAAACCATTCTGTCATCCAATCCCCGGGCCATCTCTTCCGAAAGGTTGGTACGGGACAGCTTGCCCCGGACCGAGAAACGAAACTGTAGCAGCCAAAATTGTTATGGTACTGTTCCTTGCCCCAAGGCTTTGTTTCATATAATAATTCATGAACATTACAGAAGCTTCTTGCGTCAGGCTTCAGACCTTGGCTCCTCGCGGCCCACACGAAGATATTTAGCCTTATAATTGCCTCGGGAGTAAGTTGATGAAGATAGACTTCGAAGATTTTCAACACCTCCACGACGAAGCTGCTCAAGGGGAATCGCAGTCCAGCTTTCAAAAAGCTTCGGTACACCACAACTTCATTTTCTTCAGGGTGTGGACAAGTTTTTTCCCCTTCGTCCGCCCTCACAATGGACAGATCCCGGAAATACCTTCCTCTCATGTTAACAAGATGTTTCTCTTTGATAGTTGATTTACCATAAACTGAATGGCTTGGTCGCCAGGGGCGATCTTCGGAGTCTTCGCCACCGCCGTCCACATCATAACTTTCACTGTCACCAGTATCTTCAGACAGTCCCTCCAGAATTTCCTTGGTAATCTTTTCTGTGTTGGACTTCGACATGGCTATAAGAAACCCCAGGTTCTTCTCTTCATCAAGACTCAGCTTCATCTCAGTAGCAGCCTTCTTAGCAGCTTCAGACATCTTCGGAAGTGCTAAAAAACTGTTTTTAAAAGCCGAAGCTTCAAAGCTAAAAACTTAGCAGTACACAAGAGCTAAAAAATGAATGAGCAGGAGTGGTTGGCCGGAAAGCGTGCGAAATAAGTTTGCGGCATGGCCGTATTTATACGCTTGATGCGTTGAAAGTTGAAAGACCCCACTTGTCATTGAATGTTGCTATTCTAGCAAAGGGAAGGTGTTTTTTCGGACCTTCGGCTCAAGGCCTTCGTCCATATCGCAATCTGAATTTATTATTTACAAATTAATATTGCGAGGGGCTACTGTTGGGGGCCTTCGTCCTCCGAAGGTCCTCAAAAACATGATTTGACAATGTTTTCCGAGTGGATTATGTGAACAGGTATTTTCGGACTCAGAATTATGAATATGGAGCACGGCCAGGACGAAGCCTGAACCAGACGAAGGTCGAGTGTAGCCGAAGCTGTGCGCAGGGAGGCTTCGGCGCGATGGCAGAAGGGGGAACCGACTTAAAGATGAAAAGACTTCGGGGGCCTCGACAGATTTCCATAAGCCGTTAACAAATGTAATGGACATGGATGTAATTTTACGTGGGCTGCGTCCCGCGTCTATAAATAGATGAACAGTACTCCCGTACTGGACACGCTGACTTGGCATTTGCTTTTGGCATCACGCTTGTACTTTTCACCTTCTCTCAGGACCGAAGGTACATTTGTAATTTGGAATCATTTCTGTTTTTCCATATTAATAAAATAGAAATGATTCTATGGTGATGCTTATATCATATTTCATGCTTTATGTGAGTCCATCGTCATTACTTGTTATATTTACGAAGGTATGTCTCTCATGACCTTCGTCCGAGACTCATTATTTCCCGAAGGAACATAATGCTTCGAAGGACGAAGGATTTTAACACTTAACACTTTTTATGTTGCCTTGTTCTTAACTCTTAGCACTTGAGAACAAGTCCCCAACAGTAACATAGTTCACTAGAAAATTTTATTGAACCCTCTGTTAGTACAAAAGAAATGCACCACATTTTATTTTATGAAAACAATGAAAACTTAGAAAAATCCTAGAAAAATAACCCTAAGAAGAACCCACCCCAATCCTTGGGATAGCTAATAATATGCTAGTATGAATCTAGGAAAAATATAAGTTCTATTGTTTGACATTTTTCAAATTATAAGTTAGTTATAAGTACATTTTTGACATTAAACTTTAGAAAATCACAACTAAATACCCATTAGGTCACTTTCTGTGATTTTTGGCACAAGACCTATTATCACCCATGAATCTTGGCAAAAATAAATTTTAGTCCAGAAACCTCACCTAAATCAGAGCTATAGTACAAAGTGACTATCTACCCCTCACTTTTGTTATTTTTGCACAAAGATTATCTGAATTAATTCTAACCTCAAATTTTTAGAATAAACCACAGAGATCAATGTTTATCCACTGTAATTTTTTTAACATTTTTAGAAAATTCTAAATTGCCATGGTAGTTCAAAAGCACTTAATAATAAGCATAATAGAAAGAAAAAGGGAAATTGTGGGAGAAATTAATGATGTACAACTAAATCCTCCTAAGAGTCCAAATAAAACATAAAGGAGGTGACTAAAAGTTTTAAGTTCACTCAAGACCCTAAGATGAGTGTATGGAACCCTTAACACACCCTCCGACAAAGAATACCCTAATGTACCCACTGTTTTTTATAATTGTTTCACCATACATAGTACTTACAAATTGCCATATCATTAATATGCATATATCTTATTCACTGCATTCGATAGATTGTAATCTCGCTGACAGAGAGTACATCCTCGTTCCGGAGCAAGGAGCTGCTCAGGAGGTAGTCTAGGAGCCAGCACCAGAGCCTGCCATCGAGGATCTGCCTGCCCCATCTTTGGAAGGCAAGCCTCGGTTTTATGCATAACCGTTATATATATATGCTATTTTACTGCACTTAATGCTTGTAGGCTTGTACCGTGCACTTAAGTGTAGGAGTTGCTTGAAACCCTAGCTGCATGAACTCAGAATTCCCTTGAGATGGATACTAGTATGCTAGGTCGAGTAGCTGCTTTACTAATTAGGGATCTCGGTAGAAGTCGAGTGATTTTTCTAGCACTCGCGCGAGGTCAGGAATTCGTTGTATCTATTTTTATATCGTAATGATGATGGTCTGTGGGCAACGATCCATGGGGATGCGTTGTCTACGAGACGGAAATTGGAATAAGGATTCAGGTGTGGTACCGTGTGTCAAGCGTTTGAACGTACTAAGCACATGCCGAGAAATATGGTAAATCGGTAAGCCTAGTACTCGAGTGAACCTGCCCGCAGATTGATCTCCTCACGCGACCTGAGACATGGTCTCCCATTCTGGTTATGGTGGGTACAAGTGTGGTCACTGCACGACGACAGTCGGGGTCAGTGGGGCATTGTACGCCAAGGCGGTGGGTCTCTTTCTGTTGGCAGGCAATCGGTGGGGACGATTGATGTGTGTGGGGACGGAGTGCCTTGCCATGTCGTGTGTTTAGGTTTACCTTGCAAGGTTTAAAAACTCGATTCGAATCGTCTGCTTCTCGCAGCTAATGAGACTGCTTGATCCATGCTGCTACATTGAGTAATAAGTGGAAATGAGTTGACTGGCAAAAGATGTTGATTGTTAAAATGCTTGATACCATGTATGATTAGCTAGGTACACATTTAGTCTTAAGAGAATCACACTAAAACTTGAAAAGCTAAAACTTGATTTTAGACTCAGCTAGTGCTTTTGGCAAACCAAACCCCTCAGCCAAACAGCTTCATGGTCTAGAGGTAGAGGAGTAGACTCCTCACACCGAGTAAGTCTAGCTGAGTATTAGTATACTCAGCCTTGCTTGTGGCATAATTTTTCACAGGTTCTCTGGAGGATATGGTTGCTAGAGTGACTTGGCCGTCTACCTTGCCACCGGGTTGGATAGTCGAGTGGGACCCTACCTCAGTAGGAGAGGAGCAGGAGGAGTGATGGGCCACACTTCCCCATCCTCCCTCATGTATCGTTAGTTAATTTCCGCTGCATTCCAAACAATGAATTCCACTTTTGCAAAACTCCGATGATGTTGTAATAACCTTAAGTACTCCTTTAACTTGTGGTTTATGCTTTATTGCATTTGCTCTGTGTCTCACCTTCGAGTGAGTACGTGGTACCTGATCCTGTTAGTGGCCTTATCGGACTAGATCCGAGGAACTGACGTTTTATTCCTATTTAAGTGTGGTCTAGCCTCTAAGGTGGGACTTAGGCACTTAAGTTGGAATAATTCGGGCGGTTCCGCCACACACAACGCTTGGGATGTTGAGCTACAATTTGGATTGACAATTACTTGACAACAACTAAAATACATTTTTCTTGCTCCTGCTCTTGCAGTCTTTGTAAATTTAGGTGTCATTGTTGGATTCAAATACCTTTTTTAAATAGAGGTTAGCATTCCACTAGAATATATGGTCACATGTGGCTACCTATTTCCTGCATTCAAATTGTAGTCATGAGCAGTGATGAACTAACAATGCCATATGTGGCTACTTATTTCTTGCATTGAAAATGTGGAGCTGAAGTGTGTATGTTTTGTTACATAAACGTTGGTGTTGTTGTGCTTCTTTTGTTGAAGCACTGCCTTTTATGGTTAACGACACTTAGTGTTCGATCACCTGTACAAAACAAGATAGGCATTTTCTTTTGAGCAATTCTTTAAAAATATATGGGGCAATGAAGAGCTTCATATTGCGTTGAACCTCTGTCTATGATATTAAGTTGCAAGAGCGAGTTTTATACTTACAACATTGTAACACCCCCAGTGTTACTATAACTAAAACTTGAGCATGGCATCATAAACATTGGCATTGCATATGTCTGACACACCTAGAGTGCATTCACTAGGTAAAAATTTCAAACAAGTTGTATTGTTATAGCATTTTGCAAATAGAACCTTGGATAGGGAACTTAACCCTAAATAGGGAATAAAGGGGTTAAACATGACCCAAATTGAGAAAACCCTAAGGTTTAAGTAAAACAATCATAAAATGTTCCCAAGAATGAACTTGAATCACATTTATACCCTTGAGATACCAAAAACCCCCATTTGAACTCTGGAAAACCCTAAGTCCAAACCCTAGGGGCCTATGTGCAAAAACAGTGCACATTTGGACTTAAGTGTCAAAACTACTATGTTAAAGCATATAAAGTCACATGGTTCATATTTAGGAAGATTTACAAGCCAAACCCTAAGTTTTGGATTGATTTGCAAAAAGGACCCCAATTGAGATTTCACTCTAAGTCAGAATTTCAGAGTTGAGGGCTCAACTTTGGAGCCTTGTAACTCTCAAATTCTAGGGTTTTTGCCCTAGGTCACCACATCAAAATTATAGACCTAACATAGGAGAACAACTTTGCTTAAGAATGTAAGCATAGTTGTTAAGAAGAATTTAGAGATAATTAAGTCTAAAGTTGGACTGTCAGGTTACTAAGGTCTGAATTTTCAGACAGACAGTGCAACCACTGAGACTTTGAGCATAAATTCAACTATGATCAAGCAGGAATCTGCCAATGGCAGCTATGACAAACTTGTAGCTGGTTAGTAGCTCTATAACTTTGCTACAGAGCTTGATATGAGTTACCATTGAAAATTGAGAGAAAATTCAGCTCCAAGATCGCCTGTCAGGCGCTCTGAATCAGTTCTCTGATGGTACAGTAGCCGATGTTGATCAGACCGCTAGCATAGCTTGCTCGCTGCCGGCGACCCCCCCTACGCGAAGATTCGTGCTGCCGCCGTCCGGATTCGCGCTCGTGGCTAATGGATAACCTCGCGGGGTAAAAGAATCTTTGCCGCCGGTGAGTTGGAGGTCACTCCGGTGACTCACCGCCGCACCATTCTGCCTTGCGGCTGGAGCTGATAGGCACGCCGGGGATCGCCGTTTCTCGGTCTTGCGCCGCATGTCCGGGCGCTTTACCACGTCGCGGATAGTCACGCTAGGGGCGTCCGGTGATCGCCGGAGAGACCGCCATGGTAGAAGCCACCTAGCGCTTGCGCCAATGCCTTTTTCTTTCCCGGCCGCCGCGCGTCTCACTCAATTCACCGGCCACCGCTTGCGAGCGCTATAAATTGATGGCCCGGGCAACTGCGCTAGATCATCCCGAAGCCATAGCACCCGCTCCCACCCTCGATCATCCACCAGCACCCGCGAATTTCGAATTCTCCCCAAAACAGTTCTCCGCCACCGTGAAAGCACCTCGCCGTGGCCAGCCCTCCACAGGTCTGATCACGCCCTCTCTGTTCTCGTTTTAGCATCCCTAAGCTTCCCTCAAACTCGCTGACCCATGCAATTGAGTTAGGAATCCTCTGATGGCCGGGAACACGACTGCCTAGCCGCAATGCTCACGGTCGCCGTGGCCAGGGCAAAGTAGGGTACCATTCTTCGAATTAAATTAGGGGAAACATTCTCTAGGTCATGAATTTGATTTAGGCCGAAGCTAAGCACCAGTCTTGGCCTCCTCCGGCCGGTCTACGTGCTCGCCGGAGCTCGGCTGCGCGCGACACCGTCGGGGACTTCCCCCTGCGAAGGATTAGAAACCGAAGGGTTTATCTGCAATCTATCAGTGACACAGAGAAACAGTGAAAGAACCCGTTTCTAGTTAGCAAAAATCCCGAGGTCCCTTCTGTAAAGACGCCAGTGCTGCCGTGGACGCACACGCGCTTTCCCTTTGGATTGGGCTGCCTGGGCTGAAACCGGCCCAGTACTGTTGCTGGTTTTTCCTTTTCTTTTTCTTCCAGAGCCAAATAAATTCTAGGAAATTGTAGAAAAATCCTAAAATTGTCAAACCAATTTTCCTAGGCTTCTTATTTTCTATAGTATTTAATAAAAATAGTTTCATGATTTTTAGATTAAATAAGGAATTTTGAGGCATTTAAACTAGCTTAAACCATTAGTTCTGGATTTTTAGAAAATAAATGGTAATTCCAAAATTGCCCAAACTTTTTATATGAGCTCTACACATTATTTAGAAGCCTTGGGTAGAGTTTGGTTTGAATTGGACTTTGTTTGATAACTAGAACCCAAAACCCTACCCCTGCCCGTTGAACTTCTTTACTGACTCCGGAAACCCTAAGTTCTCGGAGTTCCATGGAGGAAAGTTGTATTCAAGACTTTAGATAATAAATTGTTATTATCTTTGCACTCTCATGAGCATTACATGGCATTCAATCTTATATATACCTATATGGTTATATTTAGAAAACGAAGAAGAAGTCGAAGTGACCGAAGAGAAGACACCACTACCTTCGGAATCTCAGGCAGGAAATTGTTTCTACTTTGATATCTGCGGATCCGAGCCTGACTCACCTATCAACGAAGGCAAGCTCCGGTGCATTTGCCACCTTCCTTGATGTTTTAAAATCTTTCTCACTTGCTTGATGCATTAGGTGATAGGAGTTGATTGTTAAAACAATTCCTGCATTACCTTCCTTGAATTTGATTACCTTCCTTGATCACCCGTTTTACAAAAAGATTTTGATGCTTAGCCTTGCTTTAGAAAAATAAAATGTTTTGTTTTACAAAAGATGATGTGGCAAAAGTGGGTGGGATGTTTTCAAAAATAAAACTTGATGGTGGATCCATCACGGCCGTGATGTGTTCAACATCGGAAAAGATGTACCTCTGTTAGGTACCAAACTTTGGGTTTGAAATGATTAAGCTGAGACCGGGCGGGTGACTTGCACGAGAAAGGAGTCTCGGTGTAGTGTCTCCGTCTGAGTCGATTAAGGACCGTCTCGATGTAGGCTTGATGACCGAGGACCCTTTAACTGGTCACATGCCTCGTCATGGGTAAGCCTTGCCTCGGGCAGACTAAGGCCACAATAAGATAACACAGAATGGGCGTGGAGCGATGGCGGGAGTAGCGTGTACCCTCCGTGGCAAGAGGCTGGACGGTGGTGTATCTGTGCTCTCGGTTCGCGTGAACCTGATCTGGCCTTAAGAACCCCGGTGGCGGGTTGACATATGCAAGGGTTAAGTGCTACATATGTCGTGTGATTGGAGATCCTCAGCTGAGTATAATCGATTCGGATCGTCGTACCTTCGCGGTCATGAAGACTTGGTCACTGCCCTATGCGTAGAACTCCAGTAAAGATGAAAGGTTTTGTTAAGAAATTGGCTAGTGCATGTCAAGTGATTGGACTAGGGTAGAAAGAACCCTAGTTGCAGGTAATTTTACTTAACTTGACAAATAAAACTGGATTTTTAAGGATCCACTTTAGTAAGCATTTCTGCAAAAAGAGTCTTTGATTATTGAGAAGCCTTACCTTGACTCCCTTATAACCAACATACCCTTGAGAGTCTTTTCTTTAGTCGGGTAAGACTTGCTGAGTAATTCCATACTCAGGGTTTTATTCCCCGTTGTTTTTAGGTGAGGAAGCGACAAACTTTTGTTGCTTCTGTTCTAAGGTGGTGCCAAAGGAAGAACGCAAGGAATGAAGTGCGGGAGGAAAGGATCCTCCATTAGAACTTTTGTGTAAAAACTTATCGGGAGGAGTTTTTGCCTCCCTTGGTATGTAATAATATTACTCTGCACTCCTAAGATATAATCTGGTCTGTACATATTCAACTTGATCTTACATTTAAATAAAGGTAAGTCTATGTAATTGCTTCCGCATTCTCGTAACTCCGATGCTTGTAATGTCTGCGTGACGGGTAAAACGCTCTTGGGAAAGGTAAGAAAAGCAGATACCGAACTTGTCAAGTAATTCAGGGGCACCTACAGGGTTGTCTGAGGTCCGTTGGACAAGGACAACTGTAGGTGGTCCTAATTACTTGGGAGGTTCCATCACAAACATGCTACATTTTGTTATCCTTATAGCTGGTTAGCCTATTGCAGAAGGTGGCTGAACTTGTACTTTGAGACCAAATATATATTGCATACTTGATATTATACTATTATTTGAGCTCGTCTTTCTTATGGTACTCTTATATGTTCTTATGAAGAATTCTCTTTGCAGACATAGGAAAGAGGAGGTTGATGAACCTGAAGTTGATCCAGAAAGAGCTTAGAGGAATGTGTTTGGGGTGAGCGATTTTTTGTGTCGTTTCCTCTGTTCATGGCCATGGAGAAATAGCAAAGGAGGCCACCTGCTCGAAGACAGTGCCAGTGTCCATGAAGGCGTCCTCCGCAAATGCGACGCTGCAAGGCATGAAGAACATAAGCCAATTTTGAAGGGGCAGGAAAATTGCAATGCAGCAAGACATGTATCATTCTACCTGGTGTTTAGTCGTATGCCTGTTGCATTTATGTTGAGGACGTCCACCGTTTTCAAGTGAACAAGCTGAGGAAGAAACTGTAGCACGAGGAGAACGTCCACCGAGCTCAATGCTCTGCCTTGCCTCCCTCCTTTCCTGTTGTCTCAAGTCAATGCCCTTCTTTGCTTTTTGATTAATTTCACAAGCACGAAGCAACCTAACCAATAATCTGTTGCCCTTCCGAAGGACTCGATCCGCTTTCGAATTCTGTCTCTTCAGAATTGTTCCTAGACATTGAAGCTTCTGGCCTCGTTGCAAGTGGAAAAACCATGTACTTGAAGATTGCAATGTAGTGGTTCTGTTGCAACGCACGGGCACTCACCTATTAACATATATGGCGATTCAAATCTTACATTTTCGTAAGTCTTATAATCTCTTATAAATTACCTCCATGGACTTAGATCGTTTAGGGAATACTAATCAGCTTTTGATATTAACATATATGGTGATTCAAATTTTACATTTCTGTCAATCCTATATAATCTCTCATAAATCACCTCCATGGACTTGGATCGTTAGCGATGGTATCATTTTGTCTGTCATGGTAATATCATAAAATGTTTTTGGAATTCAATTTGGATGCCTCTTATAGATCACATAATTTGTTTGTGCACATTTCTATAGCCTCGTTATTTTGGTCCTTTTAATTGGCTTACTCTTCGATATAAGAAAAACAAACAGATACATTTTTTTGAAACATTACCTAACCTTTTGGCTTCATCAAATATAGACATCACATTACACCTACGGCTGATGTTATTTGAATTGGTGAAGAACTCTCTCCGTGACTTCGCCTAGTGCAAGACCGATATATTAATTTTGACAAAGATGTTCCTCCACTGAGAATTATAGTTGCTGATGGAGAAGAGGATGTTACTTTCAAGGTAGTAGTCTTTATCATCACCTATCTTGAATTATCAGTAACGTTCTAGCTACATCTATTTAATTGTAAAATTAATTAGTATAGTATATGTGAGGCTCTGTTTTCCTGTGGCTCTCTAGATATTTTTAAAATTTTCTTTTTGAAAATGCCACGGCTTAAAGCTATCCTCATTGCGATATGCATGGTATCTTCACATTATTCAATGTAGGTATAATCATTCAAGAATCTTTTGTTTACATTGAATTTATAATAAGTTATTTACTCTTTTTTTTTAATTCCAATTATCTTGCTGTTCTCAGGAGCTAAAGGAACAAAAACTAAAGAATGTTGTTGCAATAAAAGAACTGCAAGACAAAACTGAACAAAAGTTGTAGGATGTGCTACAGAGGAAGGTGTGCCAGATTCGATATATGTTTATGTTCTCATTTCTATATATACTATTTCATTAAGTAACTGAACTTAATACAACTAATATAATAGGATGAAGAAACAATCCAACAGATTACGACGGCTCAAGAGATGGCAAAAGATGAACTTGCTGCAGCTTTTGTAAAAGAGAAAGCATCCCAGATTGACCATATTAATAAATAGTTTATTATCCAGTTTTTACAAAATCGCACTATTGCATATATCTATTTTTTATTCAGCATATTATATGGTTGGATGTAGTTGTTCCAATACAAAAATAAATTTCATTTATGTGACATGGGCATCAATTTGTTCTTGTATATATGTGTTATAGTCATAATTTATTGGCTACATATTCAAATCTCTAATTACTTATATTGATTGTTGATTTTATGTTGTTGAAGTGTTGCTACTTTTGTAATAAGATAACATCGACCATATTAACAAGATGATAGCACTTCATTAGATCAATAACCCATATGCTTGTCACATCTGAAATATATAGTTCCTTCTCAGACTTCATATTTTGTAGGGCTCAACTGCTTAGAGTGATGGAGACTTGCAGAATAGTCTTATGTAAATAGCAGACTATGGCCTTTGCACGTGCTGTAGGAGCAGGGTTTGATATCGACAACTTGTTGTATTGTTGTATTTGATCACTTTTGCAGAGCGTTTTGGTTCTTCTCGCTTGATGTAAGTACAACGTTCTTATGTCTAATTATAATATCCTGGTTGCTCGATTGGATATCTCATTTTTAGTATCATGTACATCGTCCTTGACTCCTCATGATGTTGAGACTACAATTTATCTTTAACTGACTCTATAATATAACTATGGATTTTACTCTGGTGACAGTGACAGTTAACGAAGGAGCCATGGTTGAGGCAATTACTAAACATCGAGTTGTTGAGAATCCAAATATTGGTAGTTTTTGCAATATGCAAGTAGCCTCATCTACTTATCTTTTTTCCAGTACTTTATGTATCATGCTGAAACACATTATAAATGATTTTTGTTGAAAACCCTAATACTCAATCAGGATGGACTATGTTGCATATATTATAAAAGGAGCTACATGGTTGTATGTTGTTGCAACACGCAAGCATTGTACTATCTCTACTACTTATTAAGGCTGCAAAAGGGTAGCCTGCCATTCCGTATTCTGCCTTTCCCATTCCCCCTCCCCGCACAACCCATTCCCATTCCTCGTTCTGCCTTTCCCATTCCCCCTCCCTCCAAAGCCCATTCCCATTCCCCGTATAGCCCACGTCTATCTAAAATTAAAAAACACAAATGGCCTCAAGGGGATTTGAACCCGCGATGCCTTAGGCAAATGCGAGCAGTGGGTACCGCTACAACACATGTGTGTTTATGTCTACATCTATGACAGGAAAAATATCTACTACATCTCTCCCCAAACCCACCTGCTACCCTTGCACAATGCGTAGTAGTAGATAAGTGTTACCGAGATTCTTGAATTATATTTTTAGATGGAGGGAGTAGTATTTAAAGAAGAGCATTGCAAGAAATTTCTTTTTTTGAATAATGTTTTCAACTTAAATTCCTTTTTTGCATGTGTGGCATTTATTCTCCATAATATTTTTTCCATGGATCTGACTTGTGAGTCATTTTCATAAACCAACGCCAAGGATGAATACATGTTTCTTAGTTGGAAACCACGAACAAACACCACTAGTAGGAGGCGCTCGCGTTGGCGTCGCTCATCGACGACGAGAAGAAGCTTGGCGACTGCCAGTTCGACCTCTAGAAGCAGTCCTACGTGACCGCATGTGTCGCTGTGCACGACAAGCTCCGGTGCATCCGCTGCTTGGACATGTTCCAGAGCAGTTGCACCGCGCTGTCTACCGTCAAGCAGGGGGACCTCATGGTCGTCGCCAACATCGGCGACTCTCGGGTTGTTCTGGGCACCACATCCGACGATGGCGTCATCATGCAGTATAGCTCATCGTCCACCTCAAGCCCAACCTGGCACGTAAGTCGCTACTGACTGGCCATTAATTCTTGTGCACTAGGATGATGGCTTTTGCTAACGTTGTGTGAGTGTTCTCGAACATGATGTATGTAGAGGAGTAGCGCATCCGGTGGTGCAACGACCAGGTGTACTACCTCACTGATGAGTCCGAGGTGCACTTCGTCTGGTAGCCCAGCCTTGAGTCATTGGTACTCACCATATCGTGTGCGTTCGATGACTACTATATCAAAGAATGTGGCGCCATCTCGGCGCCGGAGGTGACGCAGAGGAGGACTAACAACAATGACCGGTTCGTCATTCTCGCCACCGTCGGGGTAGTTTTTGTGCTGGCCTGCCTTTAATTGTCTTCGCAAACACACACACTTGTCTTTTTGTTTAAGCAAGCACATATGGTGGTGCGTGCCTGATAACTGACGATGTACGAGGGAACTTCTTCCTGCATGTGTGGGATGTGCTCTACAATGATGAGACCATGCAAATCATGGCATATATCGAAGTCTGCATGATACTGATGGTTGCAATGTAGTGGTAAAACAACTAGATTAAAATAAAAAAATTTATGTATGGCAAGGATCACAAATGGATTAAGAAATCTTTTCTCATAACAGTATAACACACATTTTGTATATAAGTTATTGTGGTATTATATGTTCCCGTTGCAATGCACGGAATCTTAGGCCCGATAGATTTGACGGACTAGGTCTATTTGGTTTGATGTATAAATTGTCACACATTGCCTAACCTTTTCTGCCTAAGGTTAGTTGTGACACCCCAGGTGTCAGTTTCGTGTTATGTCGGGAGATTTGTCCCTAACGCGAATGCTCAGTGAAAATTTCTATTTCTCGATCGTGTCTATCTTTGTCTATCAGGCTTTCTCTTGGAAGTTCACCGAATTTGGAGTAAATCGATCGCGAGAAACAACCAATTTTGGAGCGTGTTAAAAACTTTTAATTCTCGGAACAAATGCAGACTCGAAGATCATTCTCGAATTATAAATCTCATCTAAAGCTCTTTAAATCAAACTCTCGACGACTGTTATTTGATCTGAGCCCGAGTCTAATTTTTCGAACCTTGATCTATGTTCGACTATTTTATTCGGATCCGTACTCTCAAACAGAATACTCAATATGTCGTCCTCTAATCAATTTTATCCGATTCGGCCAAATATCTTATGTCCGAACCGAATTCAAAACCCGCATCGACAGTGCTTTTAAAAATATCACGCTTCGCCTTCTCCGACAAAAAAAATCCGAAAGCCAGTCGTATCCTGAGACCATTTTATTTTCGAATCATGCGTAGGGAATTATTTCCGAGCGAAGTCAAATCAAACTCTCGGCTGAGTTAATCGCGCAATCTTCTGTTCGTCCGAACTCTAGTTCACTCTGTTCTGCATATAGACGAACTCCGCAGGAGCAATTGTATTCCGGGAAATAATTAGCGTTCCGATAATCCGTGTAATCAAAACGCCATAAAATAAAATGGAAATAAGTTATCACAGCCCGATTACGTGTTTTGGGCCAAGCACATTCAAGCCCAATAGGCCCACTAAGAAACCCTAACCCTAGGGCTTCTTCTATAAACAGGATCTCTCTCCCTTGCACTTAGCAATTTTGCACTCCCACCCTCCATTTCCTTCAGCCGCTAGCAACCTTCTTCCTACCTGCTCCACGGCAACAACAGCCAGCGCGCAGGAGCTCCGTGGCAGCCAGCCTTCCCCGCGGCGAGCTCCTTCCTCCAGGCACCGATGCCGTCGAGCTCTCCTCCGTGGCGTGGATGAGCTCCCTCCCTTCCACGGCCGCCCACCCCTGCCCTAGGCGCTCGCTTCCCCATTTCAGACGACCGGCCTTGCTAGCCGCTGTTGCCATGGGCGCCATGGCCGAGCTCCCTGTTTCCCCTGCTCCAAGGGTGCGCACCCCACCTCCCAGCGCCCTTCTCCCCCCTTCAGCTCTAGTGGTGGGTGCTCGTGAGGTCTTCCATGGCGTTGCCTCCCTGTTCATGGCACAGAAAAGCTCCCAACCGATGCCCTCCCCTGCTGCCCATGGCGTCTCCTCTTCTCCCCCATGGCCGACCCCCTCTATTACAGATCGAGCTCCAGCAGCCATCAACGCCGGCAGCAGCAACACCACGCCTGATGTCCCAGCCACCCCGTCGAGTTCCCCTGTGCAACTTCCATGGCGTCCGCCCTGCACTCTTCTCCCTCGGCGCCCCTCTGTGCAGACCCGTGCCGCTACTCCGGCCGGCAGTAGCCCTGCGCAGCGCCCCTGCAGCAGCCCTCGCTCGCTCTGTCCTCTACTCCGCAGCACCGCCATTGTCCTTGCCTAAGCGCAGTCCAAATCCCTGCAACAAGCCTCGCCGAGCATTGCCCCGCAGTGGCATGCTCCTTCGCCTCGCGCGTGGGTGCTTGACGAATCGCAGCAGCGAGCCACGCCCTCCGGCTTCGCTTCTGTCTCCCATGTGCAACGACGCGTTCGTCTTCGCGCCACATGTGCAGCAACCCCGACCGAGGTTTGATATGGTGAGCCGATGTGTTATTTTGTGCTAGATCGGATACATATGTGGCTGCGATAGTTATTTTGTACGTCGTAGGGATTGGTCGCGGATGTATTATTTGATTGTTAAAATGCTTCGTCGTGAAATATTGTGTTTGCGCCACAAAATTTAATAAAGCCTAAAGCATGCTCGATGACTTCCGTAGTCGGCTAAGGGGTTAGTCTATGTTAAATATATCTTATGTATTCATCATGGTGTAGGATAGCGTGGGTTGAAAATCTAAATTATGTGACATGTGATTCGTGTTTTAAAGACGAGATGTGCGAATGATCGGTTAGTGTTTCACTTGTCTAGTCGATAAACGTTGTCATAAATAATTGTGCTAAAATTGGGCATGAGAAGGCAGTGGGGACACATATGTGCGTATGTGCCGTGGTGTGATATAGTAGTGGTGGCGTGAGATATTTATTTGAGGTGCATGGGTATATGCCGTAATATGGTTATACTCACGACGAGGAAAGATGTATGTATTGTGTAACACGACGTTTAGGTTGCTATTATATAATCGTGTGAAGGATGCTCGTGATGGTTGTGTGATTGAGGAGTGATGTAGTGGCAAGCGAGAAGTAAGTTTAGTTTTTCAAACAGTTAGTGGATAGTATCTATCGGTGTTGTCATGATTTTTGTTGTATGGCAATGTGATGCTTCACTTTATCAATTATTGCCTTCCATGCCTATCGGATAAATAAATGTCTTGTTGATCGATTAGAGGTCTAATATGAACGTGATCGCAGCCCAATAATTATTGGGGGCGAGTAGCGTCCGTAAGTCAGTCCTTATTAGAATCGAAGAACAATCCGATAACATATGCACATAAGTGCTTTAGGTCCTTCAGTCGCAACTGTGAGTCTTATGGAGTCTTATGTCATGTGTTAATTCCTCTATGTTAGGCCTCCTAAAACATGGTGTTTTAAGTGACTTGTGTGTTGTCCAGCTTAAGTTAAGAAATGGTTAAGAAACACCGATTAATCGGCTCCAACCCATGTTTTTGAGTTACGATGTCTAAAATGGTTCGCTAAGTCTTCTACTCTGATTAGCCAACTCATGTTAAATAGGAGTCGATTTCGTTAAGTGTTTGTTATATATGTGTGGTCTCGGATTGCGATAATAAGAGGTGTTGGGGACTTGTTCTCAAATGCTATGAATTAAGAACAAGGCAACATAAAATGTTAAATATTAATGCCCTTCGTCCGCCGGAGCATTATTTCCGCAAGGATTTAATGAACCTCGGACGAAGGTCACGGGCATAATGCTACGAAGGTTTTCACCTTCGTAAGTGAACTTATAAAAATAATACAAAGTAAAGTAAAGCATGAAATATTAAAGTTAAATACATTGAAAATAAACGACATCATTCACATATCTTATTAAATGAATTTTGAATATCTGGACACAATGTTTAGGTACATTTATACCTTTGCCTTGACAAACAATAATTCCCGAGTGATGCGTTAGCAATTACAGGAATCCGTGAACAGTAAAGGAATATTGTTCACTATTTATAGGCACAGAACACAGCCTGTGAAGAATTACAATAATGCCCCTCATAAAAGTTTACCACAATGACCCAGACCCCTATGGGCTAAAGGGTCATTCTATCTTTAAGTCGGTTCAACCCTTCATCTTCGGATATGTTATAGTACCGAAGCTTCATGAATGATGCCTTCGGCGTCACGTACGAGCAGCTTCAGCCGAAGCTGTTTCTTTTTGCAGGACCTTCGGCGACGAAGCATGGTCCCAACAGTAGCCCCTTCGCGGTGCTAGATCGTTTTTCGTAACGAGCTTGATCCGTGAAATAAGTCTCTTAGGCTTCAGGAAGCCGAAGGTCCGAAAAACACCTTCCCTGAGCTCGTTGTCGAGAAACGATACAGCTTTCGAGCGCGTAGCGGTCCCACCATGCAGGTTCACTATTCTGGTTTTTGCGGCCCACCGTTCAGCGGGTGCGAGCAACTGTTTGCCTGGTGTAAAAATCCTGATGATTCACCTTCTTACCTGCAGCACTATATAAACAGACGGGTAGGTGTGAAGTTACCACAACATTCATTGCTATTGCACTGTTTTGCTACCAAAATTTTTAACCATAGCCGAAGCTTGACTTCCTCATTAAAACGAAGCTCCAGTTTGGTGTTTGCTTCGGAAGAAAAAGGTTATTAATTTCCAAGAAATTTTTCAAGAAATTCAAAATTAAATGGCCAGGGTGCGCTCTACTGCTAGAGTTGAGCGCGAGGGAGACGAAGCCGAAGGTGCGGAAACTGTTCCTATCTCTGAAGCAATGAAGCGATCTGGATTGATGACATTGGAAGACATCCCTGCTGCTGAAGTAGAACAAGCAGATATTGAGGAGGCTGATTCTGACGGTGATTACAATATCGCAGTACCGAGCAAGCCTAGTCATCTAGACTTCGGAAAGTCGACCATCTCGAAGGCTGATTTCCCAAAGATGGTGAAGTCGGGCTACTTTAGCGAAGATGAGAAAAAGCTGATTCGCTTCGGTGGAGAAGAAATTACCCCGAAGCCTCAGAAAGATGAAATAGTGATTTTCAAGAGTTTCCTCAAAGCTGGTTTGAGATTTCCTTTGAATAGGATGATTGCCGATGTGCTAAAAAAGTTTGGGATCTATTTTCATCAACTAACTCCTAACACTATTGTTAGGCTTAGTGTTTATATTTGGGCTCTCCGAAGCAAGGGGGTGGAGCCATTTGCCGAAGGTTTCTGCCGAGTACACGAGCTACACTACCAAACTAAGGCCAGAAAGGATGGGCTACATGAAAATTTTGGTTGTTATAATTTTGCATATCAGAAAACTACAAAATTTCCTGTGATCAGCTATCGAAGCAAGTGGCCGGCAGGCTGGAAATCGGAATGGTTCTACGTCAAAGTTGATGACGACAAGGAGAAGCTCGTACAGAGTCCGCTTGAACTAATCTTCGGAGAAACCCGACCCCAGTGCAGTATGACACCAGAAGGTCTAACGCAAACGACGTTGGCTAAATTCAGAATTATTGCAGAGCACATTGGTACTAGAGATTTGGTGCAGGAATTTTTGGCTTTCAAAATATTTCCAACTATGAAGGAATGGGCTATGCCGAAGCTTAAAGGAGAGAAGAAAGAGGGGGAGCTTGTCCGACTACCCTATCATTATAAATTCAAGAAATATTTTAAGGCACCCTACCAAGAATGGCTCGAAACAATCGAAATAATGAGTACTGAAATTCTTGGAAATTACTCTAAAAAAGAGGACCAATTGATGACAGCAGCCTTCGGCACCCGGCCGAAACGAAGGCTAAACAGAGTGCTTGATGCTATAGGCTTTGAATATCCTGATTATGGGCGATTTGGTGGAGATGCTGGAGGCCCGAAGAGAAAAAGAATTGCCAGCGCCGTTGACGAAGAAAGCACCAAAGTGGCCAAAAAGAAAAAGGAAATTTCTGAAAAGCATAGCCCCGAGCCGAAGGTGGCTGCTGCAAGAAAAAGGAAAACTGCATCTCCAGAACCGAAAACATTGGTTCGAGAAGAAGAAACTCCTGCGACACCTTCTGCTGCCGAAGTAGAAGAGATTCTGAAGGTAATGACTGAACCCTTGCCTGTCAAGCTAAGTCCGCTAGCGCCGGAACTGACGAAGTTTTTTCAGAAGGACACAGAAGCTTCGGCAGCAGAAAGTCCTGCACTTCCGAAAAAACGAAGAATTATTCAAATAGCAGATGTGATTCATCAGACGCCGCCACCGGCTACAGTGTCAAAAATTGTTTCTGCCGAGACCGCTGAAGCCGAAGGTGCCACAACCGAAGCTATCAGAGTGGAAAATACCGAAGCTGAAACCGGCGAAGCCGAAGCTACCGGGGCCGAAGCCGGGACCACGGAAGGTTCAAATCTGGAAACCACTCTTGAAGTTATTGATAATATACTCCTGAAAATGACTGAAGAAGAAGCTGCTGTGGCTGTGGTAAACACGGCAACTGAAAAGGGAAAAGAGCAGATCGACGACATTTTAGAAGAAGAAAATTTTAACTTTCAAGATTTGCTTGGACAAGAGCTAACAGGCGCCGAAAAAGAAGAGTTGAAAAAATATGTCATATCTTGCGGGTATAAGCCAGGGGCTACGCTATTTGGTGGGGTCAACGAAGGGAAGCTAAGATGCCTTCGGAACCGCACCGAGGCCAAAGTTGTTAGAACCCTCTCCAAAAGCGTTGGCCTGCCGAAACTAGAAGCGGACCTCTGCAGGTACCAGCGACACCATATCGCCGGAAGCATGCTCTATGCTAATTTTAAGGTAACAAATTTTATTATTATTATTATTATATTTATTTTCTTTAGGTCGTTTTCTGACGAAGATTGTTTTGGCAGAGTATACTATTAAGTAAGGTTCTAAAAATGCAACAAGATCTCGAAGAGGAGAAGAACAAAACTATCATCAAAGATTTGGAAGAAAAAGTTGAAAATTACGAAGCTGTTCTGAAAAAGAAGGACTTCACCATCCAGGACCTTGAAATCATGGCTAAAGAACACGAAGGTGCATTAGAAAAGAAAGACTTTGTTATTCAGTCTATGGAAGGCTCCTTGGCTGAGGTCCAAGCCGAGAATGACAGTTTAAAGAAAGAATTGCTCAAACAATCAGAAAAATCTGAGCAGGAAAAGAAACACCTTGAAGCAAGTCTTAAAACTGAGATGGAGAAGAATTCAAATTTGCAAAAATCCTTGAAGGAGCTTCAAGAGAAATGCCTAAGCTTCGGCAGCCGATGCGTGCAGCGGCTGAAGGATGTGTTTCATTCTATCGGAGCCAGCTCTGAAAAATTTACACCTTCAGTTGAAAACCTGCCCAGCACATTAGAATATATTGAAGGCGAGGTTGATGCTCTTGACGAAGTTATTGGTGGCCATGCTGACTTCTGCGCCCTGGTAGCTTCTCGGGGCACAGCTACCGCTTTTCTGAAGGCTGGCTGCACGCATGGAAAAATTGTGAATAGACCAAACTTCATCTTATCATCATCAGATCTGATAGATATTCCAAGCCTAGCCCGAAGCATCGGAAATAGATTTATGACCCAGATTTGGGTAAATGGCGGGCGGAAAATGGCGGGTGACGAAGCTCGAAGTCATCTTAAGCCGGTAGGAAACTTATATTTATTACTTTTACCTTCTCCTTGAAATTTGCACCTTTCTTATTCTGTTCTTTAATATACGTAGGATGACGAAGCTGAAGTATGACGACCTGAAGCTTGATAGTTGCTACAATATTCTTTCCTGCAAAAATTCTGGAGAGACTTTTGTAATATCATTATGGAAAAACTAATGTAAATTTGTACATACCTTGTAATATATTTTGTTTCCACTATCTGTGTACAATCTGCTTTGCTGTGGACGAAACTTCTTTTTTGAGCCGTAGGCGAAAAACACCTTCCCTTCTTTTCGTACACAACGAAGCATAAATTTTTTTTCCTTTTTCGAAGTCTTTCCTCATTGCCGAAGCACCTATCTTTTTTGTGTGGTATGATGATGATTCTATATATGTCTAAATGAATGTTTATGAATGCAAATGACATGATAAAATGTATTGTGCAGATGAATGTTGGGACACATGTTCAAAAAACCATAATCATAGCCCTTCATCCCCTTGGGAATGATTCAAATCTTTTTACTTTTCAGCTTCATCGTTTACTTTTCGGTGTATCAGCGTTGACTTTTCGCTGTAAGCCTCCCTTAGGAGCTTCTTCGCCTTTTACTTTCAGCGGAATCAGCGTTGACTTTTCGCTGTAAGCCTCCCTTAGGAGCTTCTTCGCCTTTTACTTTCAGCGGAATCAGCGTTGACTTTTCGCTGTAAGCTCTGCATTCCCTTAGGAACGACTTTTGAGCTTCTCCCTGTTTTCTTTTCTTTTCCCTTGGCATTTACATTTACATTTTTTGGGGGATATCACTTTTATAGAATTGAAATAAGGAAAAGAAAAATTACATGTTGTGGCCCCATTAAAAACCTTTCTCCCCCTTTGGAAAGGAAAAGGGTGCCACAAAAAAGAATAGAAAAAGTTACATCAAACTAAACATAATATCGCCGAAGCTCATCTGCATTCCATGATCTAGGAATGTCGTTGCCGTCCATATCCTTTAATCTATAGGAACCGGGTCTTGACGAAGATACTACCAAAAAAGGTCCTTCCCACTTCAGCTGTAATTTGCCTACTGTCTTAGGGTTGGCTACTCTTCGAAGCACCAGATGTCCTGGTTCAATGTTCTTCAGCTTAACCTTCCTGTCACGCCATTTTATTGTTTCAGCTTGATATTTATTGATGTTTTCCACAGCTTGAAGTCTGATCCCTTCTATAGCATCTTTTTCCACAGAGCAATCAGCTTCGTCTTCACCTTCTGCCGAAGCTACCGTTCTTATTGATCCTGCTTTGGCCTCTTCCGGGGTTATTGCTTCATCCCCAAACAATAGTTTGAAAGGCGTAAAGCCTGTTGATCTTGACATGGTTGTGTTATGGCTCCACACCACTTTGATTAACTCGTCTGGCCACTTTCCCCTGGGCTGATTGAAGATTGACTTCATTATTCCTGTCATTATGATCCCGTTAGCTCTTTCGACAAGTCCGTTTGACTCCGGATGTCGAACTGATGCAAAATGGATCTTCGTGCCATTTGATCACAAAATTCTCTGAAAGCTTCAGAATCAAACTGTGTCCCATTATCCACAATAATGGCCTTCGGCACTCCGAAGCGACAAACAATATTTTGCCAGAAAAACTTTTGAATAGTAACCGAAGTTATTGTGGCTAGAGGCTTTGCCTCAATCCACTTAGAAAAATATTCCACTGTCACTACAACATATCTTAAGTTTCCCTGTGCTGGTGGTAATGGACCTAGTAAATCAAGGCCCCACCTTTGCAACGGCCAAGTGGGTTGTATTAATTGAGTTAAAGACGAAGGTTGTTTTTGATCTCTTGCACATTTCTGACAACCTTCGCACTTTTGGACTAAATCCGCTGCATCTGAAGCTGCCTTTGGCCAATAAAATCCTTGACGAAAAACTTTCTCGAGCAAAGGCCTAGATCCAATGTGAGATCCACATAGGCCTGCGTGAATTTCCTTCATCAATTCTATACCTTCGGATCTGGATAAACACTTGAGCAACGGGGAACAGACCCCACGCTTGTATAGCTCCCCTTCTATTATGACATATGGTCGAGCTCTTGCTTCTATCCTCATGTTATAAGCTTCGTCGTCTGAAAGAAAATTACCCTGAAGGAAAGAGATGATTTCAGTTCTCCAATCTTCACTATAGACAGGGGATATATTGAGGACCGCTCTTTCAAGAAGCTCGACCGAAGGTGCTTTTATTGTTTCGAAAAATACTTCCGAAGGTAAAGGCAGCCCCTGTGCTGCTAACTTGGCCAATAGATCAGCATATTCATTTTCTCCACGAGGAATATTTTTAACAGAGAATCCTTCAAAGGAAGCCTCAATCCTTCGGACTGTATCTAGATATTTTTCAAGCTTCGGATCTCTTGCTTTATAGCTCTTGTCAATATGACCAGAAATAACTTGGGAATCAGTTTTAAGAATGGCCCTTCTGATGCCCATTGCCTTTAACTTCCGAAGACCCAAGAGTAGAGCTTCGTATTCAGCAATATTGTTTGTACAACTGAATCAAGTCTTGCCGCATAACAAGTTTTAACTTTAGAAGGTGAAACCAACACAGCAGCTGCTCCTGCTCCGAAGGTTCCCCAAGACCCATCGCAAAACACTATCCATGCTTCGGCATCTTTATTCGTTTCTTCCTCCTGAGCCCCTGGCGTCCAGTCAGCAATGAAGTCTGCCAACGCTTGGGACTGAATCGAAGATCTATGGACATAATCAATACAAAATTCATTGAGCTCTGCAGCCCATTTTCCAATCCTTCCAGTAGCTTCTCGATTTCTCATAATATCCTTCAACGGTTGTGAAGAAGGAACAATTATGTTGTAAGCTTGAAAATAATGCCGAAGCTTCCTGGAGGCCATCAAAACAGCATACAGTACTTTCTCCAATTCTGTATAATTTTTCTTCGATAAACTAAGAACTTCGGATACAAAATATATTGGGGCCTGCTTCTTGACTTGGGCTTCAAGCTTCTCCTAGACAAGTGCTGCACTTACCGCTGAGTGCGAAGCTGCCACATATAATAACAAAGGAGCCCCTAGCGTTGGTGGAGTTAGTGTTGTTAGATCTATCAAATATTGCTTCAGTTCTTCGAAGGCTCTCTACTGGACTGGTCCCCATTGAAAAACTTCGGCTGACTTCAGCACTTCGAAAAATGGTAAATTTCTCTCTGCTGATCTAGATATGAATCTGTTGAGAGATGCCAGCCTTCCTGTCAATCTTTGAGCCCCCTTCTTTGTACTTGGTGGTTCCATTCGAAGTATAGCTTCGATTTTGCTTGGATTAGCCTCAATTCCCTTTGTTGAAACTAGGCAACCAAGAAATTTCCCCTTCTTCACTTCGAAGACACATTTTTCTGGATTCAGCTTTAAGCCAGCCTGTCTAAAATTAGCGAAGGTCTCCTGCAGATCAGCAATGTGATTATCTTGCTTCGTGCTTTTTACAATGATATCATCAACATAAGTTAGCACATTCCTGCCTATCTGAGAATGGAGAACCTTCGCTGTCATTCTGCTGAAGCTTCCTTCGGCATTCTTAAGCCCCTCAGGCATCCGAAGGTAACAATATGTTCCACTAGGGGTTATGAAGCTGGTTTTCGGTTCATCCTCCTTCTTCATCTAGATTTGGTGATAGCCTGAATAGCAATCCAGCAGACTCATAAGCTCTGATGAAGCTGCTGCATCTACCAAGGAATCTATCCTTGGCAATGGAAACTCGTCCTTCGGACAGACCTTGTTGAGATCAGTAAAATCGATACACATTCTCCATTTACCATTGGCCTTCTTCACCATAACAGTGTTAGCCAACCATTCTGGGTATTTTACCTCTCTGATAACTCCGGCACTGAGGAGTCTTTTCACTTCATTCCGAGCGCCTTCGGCCTTGTCATCAGACATCTTCCGAAGCCTCTGCTTTCTGGGTCTGAAGGATGGATCAACGTTGAGCGAGTGCTCAATAACATCCCTGTTAACTCCGCAAAGATCATTAGCTGACCAAGCAAAAACATCTTTATTGTTGAACAAAAACCTTATCAAGGTTTTCTCCTGTTCTTCGGACAGTTGAGATCCCAATAGCACCTTCTGCTCTGCTATGTCCTCACATAAGGGCATGGGCTTCGGCTGATCAGCCGAAGCAACTTTTTCCCTTCTGAACTTGTATTGCTCACAAGCTTCAGCTCCATCTATATTATGGATTGCTTTTGAGTCTGTCCAATTTCCTTCGGCCCTTCTGGCAGCTTCCTGACTTCCATGAATAGCAATGGGCCCTTGGCCCGAAGGTATCTTCATGCAAAGAGAAGCTGGATGAAGAATTGCTTCAAAGGCATTGAGAGTACCACGATCAATGATTGCATTGTAAGGGTATTCCATGTCAACAATATCAAACACAACTTGTTCAGTCCTTGTGTTGTTGATAAATCCGAAGGTCACTGGCATTGAGATTTTGCCGAGTGCTACAATCTGCCTTCCTCCGAAGCCGCAAAGGGGATGTGTGGCATCATGAATTTTGTCTTCGGGCTCTTGCATCTGTCTGAAGGCCTTAGAAAATATGATATCAGCTGCGTTGCCTGTATCAACCAAAACATTATGGACCAGAAATCCTTTGATCACACAAGAGATAACCATAGCATCGTTGTGTGGGTAATCCTTGAGTTGAAGATCCTCTTGGGAGAAGGTAATTGGAATGTGAGACCATCTTGACTTGATGAAGGGTCCTTGCACCCCGACATGCTGTACCCTTCTCTATGCCTCCTTCTTCTGCTTCTTGTTGGCTGGCTCTGAGCATGAACCGCCTGTTATCGGGAGTACCAGCTTCGGAGCCGAAGCAGCTCCAGCTTGAATGTTGAACGAAGCCATCAGCTCAAAAAAGTGGAAGTGAGTTCACCGGAGGTGGGCGCCAATGTTGGGGACTTGTTCTCAAATGCTATGAATTAAGAACAAGGCAACATAAAATATTAAATATTAATGCCCTTCGTCCGCCGGAGCATTATTTCCGCAAGGATTTAATGAACCTCGGACGAAGGTCACGGGCATAATGCTACGAAGGTTTTCACCTTCGTAAGTGAACTTATAAAAATAATACAAAGTAAAGTAAAGCATGAAATATTAAAGTTAAATACATTGAAAATAAACGACATCATTCACATATCTTATTAAATGAATTTTGAATATCTGGACACAATGTTTAGGTACATTTATACCTTTGCCTTGACAAACAATAATTCCCGAGTGATGCGTTAGCAATTACAGCAATCCGTGAACAGTAAAGGAATACTGTTCACTATTTATAGGCACAGAACACAGCCTGTGAAGAATTACAATCATGCCCCTCATAAAAGTTTACCACAATGACCCAGACCCCTATGGGCTAAAGGGTCATTCTATCTTTAAGTCGGTTCGACCCTTCATCTTCGGATATGTTATAGTACCGAAGCTTCATGAATGATGCCTTCGGCGTCACGTACGAGCAGCTTCATCTGAAGCTGTTTCTTTTTGCAGGACCTTCGACGACGAAGCATGATCCCAACAAGAGGCAAGCCGACGTGTAGGATGTATAGCGGCCTATGTTGTTGCGCTAGTTAGCCAAATTAATAGATGGGTTTGGGTAAGCTCGTGGTCACGGTGATTTGCTTGTTGTAGTCTAAATGTGTATGGTTATGGTCGCGGATGAAAATTAGTAGTGCTCATGTGATGTCTAATTTAAAACGCAAATTGTTGGGTGATTATCGTGGAGAATGCGTTGTTAATTGGTTGTAGTAATTTTAGTGCACTAATGACTTGAATAAAATTCGTAAGTCGAATTGTTGGTTCTAAATTGATGGTCTTAACTCGAATAAATAGTAAAGCGTTAGAGTAATTCAAGTCTCTCGAATGTGGCGATTCTTGAATTATATATGAGCTGAAATTTATTGATTGCTGTTTTGGACTGCACGCACTGTTGTAGTTGTGCTGTATGTTTGACGAACTAAATTGTGTTTTCTGTAGATATGTGCCATAGAAAAGTTGTAGATAACTTTATTATCTTACTTGTGTTAAAATCTGACAGCCATAAGTCTGATCGTTTAGGAGTTATGCTTTCTACAAATTCAGTAACTGAATCTGTCCAAATTCTGTAAAGATTTCAGAAACTGCATTGTTTGCTAAATTTACTTTTACAATCTGTTCATGGTCATTATAAGAAAGTTGTAGAAGCTTTTCTTATCTTGCTTGTGTTAAAATTTCATAACCATAGGCCTGACAGTATAGGAGTTATGAATTTTACAAACTGGTTGCTGTGTTATGTCCACTGTCAGGACAGATTTCAAAAACTGTAATGTTTGATTGGATTAAACCTGGAATCACTTCTTAGTGATTATAAAGGTTATGTAGTGCTTTTGCTGAGCTTTCCAAAAAGTCTAGGATCACTCTTTTTGGTGATTTGAAGATTAAGTTATGAATGTTTAAATTGAGAAGATTGAATTTATCCAGTTCTGGACAACAAAGCCTTCTAGTGTCTTTTGTCCTTAGTTGAATATTGAATCACCTTAAGATGTTTATAAATGATATGTAGATAGTTTTATTACCTTTCCAGAAAGTCTAAGATCAATTTGTTTGGATGTCTGAACCTGTATGTCGGCGTTTCGACCCCAGGGGGTCCCTGGACCGACGAGCAAATTGTCGCTGCGTGTCCCAGCCCAGATGGGTCGGCACGAGACGGAACACAAGGGGGAAAACAGTAAGGGGAAACCACGGCCTCGTGTTGTCCTGCGCCCAGGGCGGATGCGCTTGCAGTAGAGGGTTACAAGCGTTCGCGACGGAGAGAGAGAGAGAGAGCGCGAACCTTGTGCGTCCCGTTCTCTCGCGCGGCCACCTTCTCGTATGAGGGCCCTGGACCTTCCTTTTATAGATGTAAGGAGAGGGTCCAGGTGTACAACGGGGAGCGTAGCAATGTGCTAACGTGTCTAGCGGGGAGGAGCCAGAGCCCTGTGTACATGCCGTCGTGGCTGTCGGAGAGGTGTTGCTGCCCTGTTCATGTGATGTCGTGGTCGTCGGAGGAGCGCTTGAGCCCTGTGGAAGCACAGCTGTCGGGGCTGTCGGATCCTTGCTGACGTCTCCTTGCTTCCATAAGAGGCTGAGAACCGTCGTCGTCATGGAGCACGCGGGGAGCCATCATTACTTGTTTTACTGGGGCGAGCCAGATGGGACGCCGGTCTTGTTCCCCGTAGCCTGAGCTAGCTAGGGGTATGGTAATGATGGCCCCCCCCTGTGACGTGGTCGGTCCGAGTCCGAGGTCGGGCGAGGCGGTGACTCCTTCGAGGTCGAGGCTGAGTCCGAGCCCTAGGGTCGGGCAAGGCGGAGACCGTCTTCCGGAGTCGAGGCTGAGTCCGAGCCCTGGGTCGGGCGAGGCAGAGACCGTCTTCCGGAGTCGAGGCTGAGTCCGAGCCCTGGGGTCGGGTGAGGCGGAGACCGTCTTCCGGAGTCGAGGCTGAGTCCGAGCCTTGGGGTCGGGCGAGGCGGAGTCCGTCTTCCGAGGTCGAGGCTGAGTCCGAGCCCTAGGGTCGGGCGAGGCGGAGTCCGTCTTCCGAGGTCGAGGTTGAGTCCGAGCCCTGGGGTCGGGCGAGGCGGAGCTTCCTATGGCGCCCGAGGCTGGACTTAGCTGCTGTCGGCCTCACTCTAGCGAGTGGCACAGCAGTCGGAGCAGGGCAGGCAGCGCTGTTTTCCTGTCAGGTCAGTCAATGGAGCGGCGAAGTGACTGCGGTCACTGCGGCCTTGTCAACTGAGGAGCGTGCGTCAGGATAAGGTGTCAGGCGATCCTTGCATTGATAGCTCCTGCGATACAGTCGGTTGTCGTGGCGATCTGGCCAAGGTTCCTTCTCCGCGAAGCCTGCCCGAGCTGGGCCTCGGGCGATTTAAAGGTGCGCCCATTGCTTGAGGAGACCCTCGGGCGAGGCGTGAATCTGCCTTGGTCTACTGTTCCTACCCGAGGCTGGGCTTGGGCGAGACGAGATCGTGTCCCTTGAGTGGACGGAGCCTTGACCGGATTCGCGCCTATTAGGCCTTTGCAGCTTTGTGCTGATGGGGGTTACCAGCTGAGATTAGGAGTCTTGGGGGTACCCCTAATTATGGTCCCCGACAGTAGCCCCCGAGCCTCGAAGGGAGTGTTAGTACTCGCTTGGAGGCTTTTGTCACACTTTTTTGCAAGGGGACCGGCCTTTCTCGGTTGCATTTCGTTCCGGTGGGTGCGTGCGAGCGCACCCGCCGGGTGTAGCCCCCAAGGCCTCGGAGGAGTGGTTTGACTCCTTCGAGGTCTTAATGCCTTTCGTGATGCCTCAGCCGGTCTGGTTGTTCTCTCATGCGAACTGATCGTTGCCCGGGTGCATAGTCAGGTTCCAAGTTCTCGGGCTGGTATGTTGACGCTGTCAACGGTTTGGCCGGAGCCGGGTTTGCGAGAGCAGCCCCCGAGCCTCTGCATAGAGCGAGAGGACGGTCAAGGACTGACTTGGCTTTTATCATACGCCCCTTCGTCGCCTTTTCGCAAGGAGGAGGGGGGGAGAGCGCCATGTTGCCCTGGGAGGGCGCCGAACATGGTGTCTCTAGTGAGTTGCTAACGGGTGATCCGAGTGGACGCCCGTGCCCTGTTCGATAAGGATCGGCTAGTGGCCCAGAGGCGCGCTCCAAAAGTAGCTACAGGTGATTTGCCGGACCCGGTCTCGTTTGATAGGGTCCGAGGGCTCGATGCCTCCCTCTGATGGGATTTCGTTACAGAATCGCTCCTGCTGGTCTCGGAAATGTCCTAGGGTACCTCGGGAGCGTAGCCCGAGCCTCGGCCATGTATCGAACGTACCCGGAGTCATCCCTCGCTCTGCGTGCTCTAAGGCGGCTGTCGAACCCTTCGGGGGCCAGCCTACGAACCCCTGATCAATAGTGGGCGCGGAGCCCGAGTGGCCTGAGGCGGCTATCGAACCCTTCTGAGGGGCCAGCCTTCGAACCCTTGACCAGTAGTGGGCGTGGAGCCCGAGTGCTCTGAGGTGGCTGTCGAACCCTTCCGAGGGGCCAGCCTTCGAACCTCTGATCAGTAGGGGGGCTCGGGGCCCGCTTCCTTCGCGGAGAAGGATCCCTTTCAGAGTATCCCCTTTCCCGGTCCCTGTAGCAAGAGAGAGAAAGGGGAAGAGGAAAAGGATACGAAATTGAACGATGTGGCATACCTTTTTTGACGCGGTCATTATGGCGGAGGTGAAGCGTCACGCGCTTCGCCTGCCAAAGGCGTCGCCTGCCCTGCCGCAGAGTTAATGCGACGGGACGAGTGGTTGGCGGGGCAGTTGTTGTGCATGCGCGAGCCGTTCGAGGAACAGAACACGGGCGCATCGTCTTCACGGCGTGGGAGAGGGTTCTCTCGCTGTCCCAGGAGGGGATATGAGCCTGCAGACGACTTGACCGCTGCTTCCGCCCGCCTGCCACCGCCATCACTGCCGGCCCACTTTTGGCCATATCGACCGTCGCGCCTTCTCCCGCGGTGGACTGACCCGTGGCCGATGCGCCTGGTTAGCACTGTTGGGCCATGCATGGGGTTGCCTCGAGTCGAGGCACCGGTTCCGTAGTTGAGAAGGCGCGGTACTGGCGCAAGTGGCGGTGCAGTTTTTCGCACGTAGTAACCGGCGTGCCGGTTACATGACGTGTGGGCCTGGGCGTCCATGCTGGACGCGTCGAAGTCGAAAGGGTGCGCCCCCTTGGTGCGGTTGCATGCCGCCTGCATGGCGGTCCACCCTGTCACCCGCTGGTCTGGGCGAAAGTGGAGGAGTGCTTGTAACCGCTGGGCAGTTACGCGCTCCGCGCGCGGCGGTTTGGCTTCTTCTGTCCTGGGCCAGCTTGCATGACACTTGGGACCCAGCCCCCGTGTCGCAGGAGGAGGACCTTGGAGCGTGTTGGTGAAGACTCAGTCCGCGACGGCTGAGGACGCAAGTGGGGAGAGTCCCTTTAAAAAGGGGGCGACCCCCTTGGATGGCAGCCATACCTTCACACTCCCCTCATGCATCGCGTCCTTCCACCTTCCGAGCCCCCGGATGGGGAGCGCCCGCATTGCTTTCGTCCTGCTGTCGTTGGAGGAATGCAACTTCGCGGAAGTTGGTACCTTTCAGCCATCGCTCGGCTTCAAGGATTTTCATCAGGCAGCCCGGCTGCATCCCCTCGCTGATGGTCACCCAAGACGGTGACCACCAGTTTGATGGTGGGGAGAAGCAAGCCGGGCTGCGACCTCTGCCCCGCCCTCAGCTTCAAGGATCTTCATCATCCTTGCTAGGGCGGAGGGCGAGCTGAGCTGGAGCTCTACCTCCCGCACGGGTTCGTGGGCCACCTTCTCCTTCAGCATTCAGGGGAGAGGGCGCTCACTGGCCTAGCGGAAGGGGCGGACTTCGACAACGCGGGGCCGAGCGGCCGCAAGCGTCATCAGCTCCAGCATGCCTGGTTCGCTGGCTCAGCTGGCTCTGGTGCAGTTTCCGGTGCCCCCTCCCACCGCTGGGTGGAGTGCGGCTATCTGCCCGCCGTACGGGCGGCTGTTGCACCGCGCGCACCAGGGGACCGCCCAAGTCGTCGCGCACTGCTAGGGCGGCGTTCGTGTTCTTGGGCTGTCCTGCCTTTGCTCTGGTACGACGCCTCCGCGCGGAGGTTGGTGCTCGCCCGTCCGGGAGGACCTGAGTGGGGATCTGCCGGTGGGCAGATGGCCGCCGTTGTCGGTGCCGAGGTGGTGGCGGCTGAAGAAGTCCTCGTCGCGGACGAGGTTGCCACCGCCTTCTGCGCTCCGGGCCTCCAGCTCTTTGGCTTTGATAGCTTGTCCTCGCCCCTCGAGTGGGGACGTGGGCGAGGGCCTTGTCGCAGCAGCGTCTGCTCTGAGGTCATCGCTGCTGCTGTTTGGCTGCCCGGAGCGGAGGTCGTTGTCGCTGCTGCCGGAATGGGCAGCGGCGAGCCACCTGGGATTTTGTCGTCCCGTAGGCCCTCAAATGTGGGGGGTTGTTCGTACCTGCGGGGGTGGAACCGGAGTTCCGTTTGTAATAGCACCTTGAGTGCCGGTGTTTGTTCATTGTGGCTGTCGGGGCCTGAACATGTGTGTATTTGGGCGTAAAGCCGTGTTTCTTCCTCCTTTCGAGCACTAGGACTCGCCTGTCGGCTAGCCGAACCGCTTAACCAAGTGTGAGTTGCCCTGTGCGGAAGGTGACGAGTGAGGTATCCGTATCCCGGAGGCGTAGGAGTCCCTCGGCTCGATCGGACTTGCCACCCGAGGCCTCTCTTGCTCAGTGAAGGAATCCTCGGCTGCTCTGCGATGAGCCGAAGCCGGAGGCAGCTGTGTCAGCATGGACAGAGGTAGAGTTGGCTGGAGAAGAAACTTCGTCGGCCCAGGAGCAGGAGACTTCCCAGGCCGAGGTGGTGTAGCAACGGCGGCCGGAGCCTGGCCGGGTCATCCACTGGTGGGATCAAACCTGGAGTCGGGCTGCCGAGGCCATGAGCCGGGCTGATGTCCTCGGGGGACAGCTGGCTGAGGCTTCGGGACGGCCCGTCCAGCCGTCTGCTTGGGCCGGGTTCCTGGAGAAGACCCTGGCGGCGATGGCTCAGGCGCGATGCTGACATCTTTCTTCGAGATGGAAATCCTTCGACCGTGTCGCCGTCCGAGGCTGGGTCGGATTCCGCCGAAGGTGGAGTCGATGCCGAGGGTGCTGCTGCTCCCCCTATTGATATATGAACCTGCAGCAACAGTTTATCTGTAGTGTGCGTATGTTTTTTTGCGGCCGTCGAGGCCCAAACACACCATCGTCGTGTTGTAAAGCTGCGTTTCTTTTCCCCTTGTTTCGAGTATCAGGACTTGTTCGTCGGTAACAGAATTGTTTATCCGAGCGAGAGTTACTTATTGCGGAAGGTGATGAGTGAGGTATCCATATCCCGGAGGCGTAGGAGTCCCTCGGCTCGGTCGGCCTTGCCGCTTACGTGTACTCTTACCCGTCCGTAAGATTCTGTTATCGATATAGTCGAGAAGGCACGAAAAATCATTTCGGCAGAAAAGTTTTCGAGCGTTAAGACTTGTTCGGTCAGTGGAATCGCTTATCCGAGCGTGAGTTACTTATCGCAGAAGGTGATGAGTGAGGTATCCGTATCCCAGAGGCGTGGGAGTCCCTCGGCTCGGTCGGCCTTGCTGCTTACGTGTAATCCGTCATTTTCAGGATCCCACAATCGAAGTAGCCGAAAAGCACGAAAGATGTTCTGGCAGAAAGACTTTTTCCGAGGAAAATTTTGACACAGAGGGGGTTCCCCCCTTCTAGCCCCCGAGGGAGGGTCGGGCTTTGCTGAGGCAAGGCTGACCCTTCCTTGATGGTTAGACTTTATTTGCGTATGTAAACGAGGTGTATGAACGACTTGAAATCATCTTAAGGGTAGAAGCGACGTAGCTGTCGGATGTTCCAGGCGTTGCTGTAGACCTCGCCATGACTGTTGGCCAGCTTGTATGTTTTGGGCTTCAAAATCTTGGCGATGATGAACGGCCCTTCCTAGGGAGGCGTGAGCTTGTGGCGTCCTCGGGCGTCTTGTCGTAGCCGAAGCACCAAGTCGCCCACCTGGAGGTCTCGGGACCGAACCCCTCGGGCGTGGTAGCGTCGTAGGGACTGCTGATACCGCACCGAGTGTAGTAAGGCCATGTCCCGAGCCTCTTCCAGCTGGTCCAATGAGTCTTCTCGGTTGGTCCGGTTGCTTCGGTCGTCGTACGCCCTCGTCCTCGGGGATCCGTATTCTAAGTCTGTGGGCAAGATAGCCTCGGCCCCATAGACTAGAAAGAACGGCGTGAAGCCCGTGGCTCGGCTTGGCATCGTTCTCAGACTCCAGACCACCGAGGGGAGTTCCTTCATCCATCGCTTGCCGAACTTGTTGAGGTCGTTGTAGATCCGTGGCTTGAGTCCTTGCAGAATCATGCCGTTGGCACGCTCTACTTGCCCATTCGTCATGGGGTGAGCAACGGCGGCCCAGTCCACTCGAATGTGGTGGTCCTCGCAGAAGTCCAGGAACTTCCTGCCGGTGAACTGGGTGCCGTTGTCGGTGATGATGGAGTTCGGGACCCCGAAGCGATGGATGATGTTGGTGAAGAACGCCAACGCCTGTTCGGACCTGATGCTGTTTAGGGGTCTGACCTCGATCCACTTGGAGAACTTGTCGATGGCGACCAGCAGGTGCGTGTAGCCCCCGGGTGCCTTCTGCAAGGGACCGACGAGTTCCAGACCCCACACAACAAATGGCCAGGTGATGGGTATTGTTTGCAACGCCTGAGCGGGTAGGTGTGTCTGCCATGCGTAGAATTGACACCCTTGGCAGGTGCGTACAATCCTAGTGGCGTCGGCCACCACGGTTGGCCAGTAGAAACCCTGTCGGAAGGCGTTTCCAACAAGGGCTCGAGGCGCTGCGTGATGGCCGCAAGCCCTCGAGTGTATTTCTTGCAATAACTCCTGACCTTCAGCGATGGATATGCATCGCTGGAGGATGCCTGAGGGGCTGCGGTGGTAGAGCTCCTTTCCATCACCCAGCAAGACGAACGACTTGGCGCGCCGTGCCAGTCACCGAGCTTCGGCTTTGTCGAGGGGTAGCTCTCCTAGGTGGAGATATTGCAGGTACGGGGTCTACCAGTTTCGATTAGGCGTGACCCCATTCCGCTCTTCCTCGACGCGCAGTGCCTCACCCTCGGGGGCCGAGGGTGCCTCGGGCTGAACCGAGGCCTTCTCGGGCTCGGGCGTGTCGTCGGTCTTGACTGAGGGTTGATGTAGGTCTCGGGAGAAGATGTCCGGAGGAACCGTTGTCCGCCTCGAGGCTATCTTAGCCAGCTCGTCCGCAGTCTCGTTGTATCGTCGGGCGATGTGGTTGAGCTCGAGCCCGTAGAACTTGTCCTCCAAGCATCGAACCTCATCGCAGTAGGCTTCCATCTACGAGTCGCGGCAATGGGAGTTCTTCATGACTTGGTCGATGACAAGCTACGAGTCGCCCCGGGCGTCGAGGCGCCGGACCCCTAGCTCGATGGCGATGCGCAACCCGTTAACCAGAGCCTCGTACTCGGCCACGTTGTTGGACACCGGGAAATGGAGGCGCAGCTCGTAGCGGAGGTGCTTCCCGAGGGGTGAGATGAAGAGCAGGCCTGCGCCCGCTCCTGTTTTCATCAACGACCCGTCGAAAAACATGGTCCAGAGTTCCGGTTGGATCAGAGCTGCTGGAAGCTAGGTGTCGACCCATTCAGCCACAAAGTCTGCCAAAACTTGGGACTTGATGGCCTTCCGAGGGGCGAACAAGATTGTCTCACCCATGATCTCCACCGCCCACTTTGCAATCCTACCCGAGGCCTCTCGGCACTGGATGATCTCCCCCAGGGGGAAGGATGACACCACAGTCACCGGATGAGACTCGAAGTAGTGTCGCAACTTTTGCCGTGTCAGAATTACCGCGTACAGTAGCTTCTGAATTTGCGGGTAGCGGATTTTGGTTTCGGACAGTACTTCACTGATGAAGTAGAACGACCTCTGGACGGGAAATGCGTGCCCCTCTTCTCGTCTCTTGACCACGATCGCGGCGCTGACCACCTGAGTGGTAGCAGCGACGTAGATCAAGAGGGCTTCTCCGGCAGTGGGGGGCACCAAGATGGGCACGCTTGTAAGGAGCGCCTTTAGGTTCCCGAGGGCTTCCTTGGCCTCGGGGGTCCAAGTGAAGCGCTCGGTTTTCTTTAAGAGGCGGTACAGAGGTAGGCCACTTTCGCCGAGGCGCGAGATGAAACGGCTCAAAGCCGCAAGGCATCCCATGACCCTCTGTACTCCTTTCAAGTCCTTGATGGGGCCCATGTTGGTGATGGTCGCGATTTTCTTCGGGTTGGCCTCGATGCCCCGCTCGGAGACGATGAACCCCAGGAGCATGGCTCGGGGGACTCCGAAGACACACTTCTCGGGATTGAGTTTTACGCCTTTCGCCTTGAGACACTTGAATGTCGTTTCAAGGTCGGAGAGGAGGTCGGAGGCTTTCCTTGTCTTGACTACGATGTCATCGACGTAAGCCTCGACTGTTCGACCAATGTGCTCTCCGAACACGTGGTTCATGCACCTTTGGTATGTCGCGCATGCATTCCTCAAACCGAATGGCATAGTAATATAGCAGTACATGCCAAAGGGCGTGATGAAAGAAGTCGCGAGCTGGTCGGACTCTTTCATCCTGATTTGGTGATACCATGAGTAGGCATCAAGGAATGACAGGGTTTCGCACCCAGCAGTGGAATCCACGATTTGATCGATGCGAGGCAGAGGGTATGGAACCTTCGGACATGCTTTGTTTAGACCAGTGTAGTCTACACACATCTGCCATTTCCCACCTTTCTTTTTCACAAGCACAGGGTTGGCTAGCCATTCGGGATGGAATACCTCTTTGATGAACCCTGCAGCCATCAGCTTGTGGATCTCCTCGCCTATGGCTCTGCGCTTTTCTTCGTCGAATCGGCGTAGAGGCTACTTCACGGGTCGGGCTCCAGCTCGGATATCCAGCAAGTGCTCGGCGACATCCCTCGGTATGCCAGGAATGTCCGAGGGACTCCACGCAAAAACCTCGGCGTTCGCGTGGAGAAAGTCGACGAGCACTACTTCCTATTTGGGGTCGAGCTCGAAGCCGATCCGGACTTGCTTGGAGGCGTCGTTGCTGGGGTCGAGAGGGACGGACTTAACCGCCTCTGCTGGCTCGAAGTTGCCGGCGTGGCGCTTCGCATCTGGCGCCTCCTTGGAAAGGCTCTCCAGGTCGGCGATGAGGGCCTCGACGTACTCCACGCATTCCACGTCGCATTCGTACGCGTGTCGGTACGTGGAGCCGACGGTGATGACCCCGTTGGGGCCCGACATCTTGAGCTTGAGGTAGGTGTAGTTGGGGACGACCATGAACTTGGCGTAGGATGGTCTCCCCAACACTGCGTAGTAGGTTCCTCGGAACCCGACCACCTCGAACGTGAGGGTTTCCTTTCGGAAGTTGGAGGGAGTCCCGAAGCAGACTGGCAGATCAAGTTGCCCAAGGTGTTGGACGCGTTTCCCGGGGATGATCCCATGAAAGGGCGTTGCGCCAGCCCGGATCGTGGACAGATCGATCTGCAGGAGCCCGAGGGTCTCGGCGTAGATGATGTTGAGGCTGCTGCCTCCGTCCATGAGGACCTTGGTAAGCCTGACGTTGCCGATGATGGGATCGACAACGAGCGGGTACTTTCCCGGGCTCAGCATGCGGTCGGGGGGTCGCCTTGGTCGAAGGTGATGGGCTTGTCGGACCAGTCTAGGTAGACTGGCACCGCTACCTTCACCGAGCAGACCTCCTGGCGCTCTTGCTTGCGGTGCCGAGCCGAGGCGTTTGCCACTTGCCCACCGTAGACCATGAAGCAGTCATGGACCTCGGGGAACTCTTCTGCCTTATGGCCCTCCTTCTTGTCATCGTCGTGGGCTCTGCCACCTTCCGCCGGTGGCCCGGCCTTGTGGAAGGCCAAAGCATGACGCACTCCTCAAGGGTGTGCTTGACGGGACCCTAATGATAGGGGCACGATTCCTTGAGCATCTTGTCGAACAGGTTGGCGCCTCCGGGAGGCTTCCGAGGGTTCCTGTGTTCGGCGGCGACGACAAGGTCTGTGTCGGCGGCGTCGTGTTTCGCTTGCGACTTCTTCTTGCCCTTCTTCTTGGTGCCGCGCTGAGCGGATGCCTCGGGGACGTCTTCCGGTTGGCGCCCCTGAGGCTGCTTGTCCTTCCGGAAGATGGCCTCTACCACCTCCCGACCAGAGGCGAACTTGGTGGCGATGTCCATCAGCTCGCTCGCCCTGTTGGGAGTCTTGCGACCCAACTTGCTCACCAGGTCGCGACAAGTGGGGCCGGCGAGGAACGCGCCGATGACATCCGAGTCGGTGATGTTGGGCAGCTCGGTGCGCTGCTTCGAGAATCGCCGGATGTAGTCCCGGAGGGATTCTCCCGGCTGCTGGCGGCAGCTTCGGAGATCCCAGGAGTTCCCAGGGCGCACGTATGTGCCCTGGAAGTTGCCGGTGAAAGCTTTGACCAGGTCGTCCCAGTTGGAGATCTGTGCCGGGGGCAGATGCTCTAGCCAGGCTCGGGCGGCGTTGGAGAGGAACAGGGGGAGGTTGTGGATGATGAGGTTGTCATTGTCCATTCCGCCCAGCTGGCAGGCCAGCCGGTAGTCCACGAGCCACAATTCCGGCCTTGTCTCCCCCGAGTACTTCGTGATGGTAGTCGGGGTTCAGAACCGGGTTGGGAACGGCGCCCGTCGTATGGCCCGGCTGAAAGCTTGCGGACCGGGTGGTTCGGGCGAGGGGCTCCGATCCTCCCCGCTGTCGTAGCGTCCCCCATGCCTGGGGTGGTAGCCTCGACGCACCTTATCGTCGAGGTGGGCTCGACGGTCGCGGCGGTGGTGCTCGTTGCCGAGGCGTCCTTGGGCCGCAGGTGCCGTGTTCTGCGTGCGCCCGGTGTGGACCGAGGATTCCCGCATGAATCGGGAAGTCGCGGCACGATGCTCCGGGGGGTACCCTTGCCTTCGAGAGGCAGAGCTTTCGGCCCGTCGGACCGCGGCATCCTTCAAGAGATTCTTGAGCTCTCCCTGGATACGCCGCCCCTCGGTGGTGGATGGTTCCGGCATCGCTCGGAGTAGTATTGCTGCTGCAGCCAGGTTCTGGCCGACCCCACTGGAAGCTGGGGGCAGCCTTGCCCTGGCATTGTCGGTGACGCGCTTCTCCGGCCGGTGCTCGGCCTGCCCACTCCTGCCCGATAGTTCGTCGAAGCTGCACAAGTTGTCCTGCTTCCTCGTCGAGCCTGGCCTGCATCTCGCGGATTTGCTCGAGCTGTGCGTCCTGACCCCCCGCAGGGACTGGGACCACAGCTAGCTCCCGAAGGATGTCAACGCGAGGCGCAGGCCTAGGGGGATCGCCGTCCTCTGGCATACCAAGATGGTTGCCTTCGTCGAGACCCCCTAGATCGACGTGGAAACATTCGCGACTTGGGCCACAGTCCTCGTCGCCGAGGCTGTGGCTGCTATCGGAGCAATCGGAGAGGCAGTAGTCACATGCGGTCATGAAGTCCCGCATGACACTGGGGTTATCGAGCCCTGAGAAATCCCAACCAGAGTCGGGCTCGTCATCTTCCTCGGAACCCGGGGGCCTGTAGGTCGAGACGGCCATCAGCCGGTCCCAGGTTGACCACATATGATACCCGGGAAGGTTCGGATATGCCTTTATGAAAGCATCCACCAAAGCGGGGTCGCTTGGTGGGTCGAAGCTGAATCTAAAAGGCATAGGATGAAAAACGGACGGTACCTCTTGATCGACGGATGGTGACGAAGCCGTGTCGGGGATGGACTGCACCGTCATCTCAGGTACGAGGCTAACGCCTAGCAAGTCCTTCGCGACCGTGCTGGCGTCGTCCGTCTGCTTGGGGTTGGCGTGTTGTGGGGAAACGACGCTCGTCTTCATCTCAGACACGAGGTCAACACCCGACGTGTCCCCCGTTGGGGCGCCGGCGCCGTCGACTCGCTCGACAGCCGACAAGGTGCCGCCTCCTGCTTGGCCATGCCTGCCCCGCCTCCTCCTCCGTCGGCGGGGAAGGTGACGGGACAGACCCGAATGTTGCTCTTCCACCACGCGCGGAAGACGTCGTCGATTCTGCCGCCGGTGGGCGGGCTGACGACCGCCATTGTCGTTGTCGCGCGGTGGAGGAAGGAGTATCATGTCGTAGCTGCCATCGAGGGACATGAACTCAATACTCCCGAAACGGAGCATCGTCCTAGGCTGGAGAGGTCGTTGGAGACTACCCATCTGGAGCTTGACGGGAAGCTGTTCGTCAACACACATCAGGCCCTACCTGGCGCGCCAAATGTCGGTGTTTCGACCCCAGGGGGTCCCTAGACCGACGAGTAAATTGTCGCTGCGTGTCCCAGCCCAGATGGGTCGGCGCGAGACGGAACACAAGGGGGGAAAACAGTAAGGGGAAACCGCGGCCTCGTGTTGTCCTGCGCCCAGGGCGGATGCGCTTGCAGTAGGGGGTTACAAGCGTTCGCGAGGGAGAGAGAGAGAGAGCGCGAACCTTGTGCGTCGGCCCGTTCTCCCGCGCGGCCACCTTCTCGTATGAGGGTCCTGGACCTTCCTTTTATAGATGTAAGGAGAGGGTCCAGGTGTACAACGGGGAGCGTAGCAATGTGCTAACGTGTCTAGCGGGGAGGAGCCAGAGCCCTGTGTACATGCCGTCGTGGCTGTCGGAGAGGTGTTGCTGCCCTGTTCATGTGATGTCGTGGCCGTCGGAGGAGCGCTTGAGCCCTGTGGAAGCACAGCTGTCGGGGCTGACGTCTCCTTGCTTCCATAAGGGGCTAAGAACCGCCGTCGTCATGGAGCACGCGGGGTGCCATCATTACTTGTTTTACCGAGGCGAGCCAGATGGGACACCGGTCTTGTTCCCCGTAGCCTGAGCTAGCTAGGGGTAGGGTAATGATGGCCCCCCCTGTGACGTGGTCGGTCTGAGTCTGAGGTCGGGCGAGGCGGTGACTCCTCCGAGGTCGAGGCTGAGTCCGAGCCCTAGGGTCGGGTGAGGCGGAGACCGTCTTCCGGAGTCGAGGCTGAGTCCGAGCCCTGGGGTCGGGCGAGGCAGAGACCGTCTTCTGGAGTCGAGGCTGAGTCCGAGCCCTGGGGTCGGGTGAGGCGGAGATCGTCTTCCGGAGTCGAGGCTGAGTCCGAGCCCTAGGGTCGGGCGAGGCGGAGTCCGTCTTCCGAGGTCGAGGCTAAGTCCGAGCCCTAGGGTCGGGCGAGGCGGAGTCCGTCTTTCGAGGTCGAGGTTGAGTCCGAGCCCTAGGGTCGGGCGAGGCGGAGACCGTCTTCCGAGGCCGAGACGGGGGCCGAGCCCTGGGGTCGGGCGAGGCGGAGCTTCCTATGGCGCCCGAGGCTGGACTTAGCTGCTGTCGGCCTCACTCTGGCGAGTGGCACAGCAGTCGGAGCAGGGCAGGCGGCGCTGTTTTCCTGTCAGGTCAGTCAATGGAGCGGCAAAGTGACTGCGGTCACTGCGGCCTTGTCGACTGAGGAGCGTGCGTCAGGATAAGGTGTCAGGCGATCCTTGCATTGATTGCTCCTGCGATACAGTCGGTTGTCGTGGCGATCTGGCCAAGGTTGCTTCTCCACGAAGCCTGCCTGAGCTGGGCCTCGGGCGAGTCGAAGGTGCGCCCGTTGCTTGAGGAGACCCTCGGGCGAGGCGTGAATCTGCCTTGGTCTAGTGTTCCTGCCCGAGGCTGGGCTCGGGCGAGACGAGATCGTGTCCCTTGAGTAGAAGAAGCCTTGACCGGAATCACGCCCATCAGGCCTTTGCAGCTTTGCGCTGATGGGGGTTACCAGCTGAGATTAGGAGTCTTGGGGGTACCCCTAATATGGTCCCCGACACTGTAGTTGTGAATTTTTGAAGTTGCAAGTCTGATCTGTCCAAATCTGGATAGAGCTATTGTATTAGCACGTTTTGACCTCGTTAAGTGTTGAGTCAGGTTGAGGTAAAAATACCAAAATTGTAGAACACTTTTTAAGCTTTCCAGAAAGTCCTAGTTTGCTATTTTTGGATTAATGATTGATGAGTTATGATTAAAACGAGCGACTATTGTGCTGGTGTCCTAAAAATCTGCAAGTGCGCATTTGATTGTTTAGTTCACCCTATTTGCTAAAAATGTTTGGTTCACACTTAACTAATGTAGACTTGCCATGACTAAGCTTAATAATGCACGTGTGTCATGTTTTGTATGTTTCTTGCTCTAGTTGATTGTGATATAGGAGTTTCATAGTTATTGATGCCTATGTCGTATTCCAGCTTACTTTGTCTTGGTTGGACTTGTGTGGTCAGTGATGCTTTTGCGCGATCAGTAGGAGAACTAATGAAAAGCCGTATCCAAATAAATAAAGTGCGCATACCTATGATGTTGTAGTTGTGCTGCGTAAATAAATAAAATGTTGTTGTATTTTCAATGGTGTTAATGTTGAAAGCCTGATAAAGTGTAGATAGCTAATACTAGCGTGTGGTCGTTTACGGTGTCTTGCAACTTAATGTTAGTTTGCTAACATGTACTTAAAGTATCTTGTGCTATTTCATTGTATTCATACATATGCATCTTGCATCTCATTTAGGACCGAGAGAGGATGATCGTGCAAGTGATGTGGTGCCAACCACAAGATGCAGTTGGTGGACGACCCAAGGAAGAATGGACATGATCAGTGGATGCTCGCCAAGCGAGTACCTCCCCCAGCAAACACTATCTAAGTGTTAAATTAAAGGTAAGCCCCGGTTTTATGCATAACCTGTTCTATATGCTATTTTACTACACTTAATGTTTGTAGGCTTGTATTGTGCACATTAGTGTAGGAGTTGTTTGGAACCTTAGTTGCATGACTCAGGATACCTTTTGAGATGGATACTAGTATGCTAGGTCGAGTAGCTGCTTGCTAATTAGGGATCTCAGTAGAAGTCGAGTGATTTTTCTAGCACTCGCGCGAGGTCAGGAATTGGATGTACCCACTTTTATATCATATTGATGTTGGTCTGTGGACACGGATCCATGGGGATGCGTGGTCTACGAGATGAAATTGGAATAAGGATTAACGTGCGGATACCTGTGTCAAGCGTTTAAATGTACTAAGCACATGCCGAGAAATATGGTAAATCGGTAAGCCTAGTACCTGAGTGAACCTGCCCGCAGACTTTACTCCTCATGCGACCTGAGACGTGGTCTCCCATTCCGGTTATGGTGGGTACAAGTGCGGTCACTGCACGACGGCAGTTGGAGTCAGTGAGACATTGTACGCCAAGGCATTGAGCCCTGATCTGTTGCCAGAGAATCGATGGGGACGGTTGATGTGTGTGGAGACGGAGTGCCTCGCCACGTCGTGTGTTTAGGTTTACCTTGCAAGGATAAAAACTCGATTCGAATCGTCTGCTTCTTGCAGCTAATGAGACTGCTTGATCCATTGTACTGCATTGAGTAACAAGTGGAAATGTGATGATTTGGCAAAAGATGTTGATTGCTGAATTGCTTGATACCATGAATAAGTAGATAGTACATATTTAGTCTTAAGAGAGTCACACTAAAACTTGACAAGGATAAAACTTGATTTTTAGACTCAGCTAGTGCTTTTGGCAACCAAACCCTTCAGCCAAACAGCTGCAAGTCTAGAGGTAGAGGAGTAGACTCCTCACACCGTGTAAGTCTAGCTGAGTATTAGTATACTCAGCCTTGCTTGTGGCATAATTTTTGCAGGTACTCCTTAGGATGATTGGTTGCTGGTGTGACTTGGCCTTCATCCCTGCCACCGGGATAGATGGTCGAGAGGGTTATTGCTTCCGCAGGAGAGGACCAGGAGGAGTAGCGTGGCCAGGCTTCGCCATGTTACTCGGTTTTCTCCGTTAGTTATTTCCGCTGCATAAGTTTATGATTATTTTTTCTGAAACTCCGATAATGTAATTACTATTGATACTTATTAAATTTGTGGTATTATGCTTTATTGTATTTCTCTGTGTCTCACCTTCGAGTGAGCTAGTGGTATTCGATCCTGGTAAGTGGCTTTATCGGACTAGATCCGAGGGACTGACATGTTATTCATGTTTAAGTGTGTTGCTGCCCTTAAGGGTGCGACTTGGGCACTTAAGCTGGAATAATTTGGGCGGTTCCACCACATTAGTTCTTCAATTCGAATGACTAACCTTAGGCAAAACATGACACAGTTAGCCGCGAACCCAATATGCCCTAAAAATTAGTCCGTCTATTTTAGTTTCTAAAATGCTAAACGGTGGGACATTTAGTCCCTAATCCCTTAAAGGATGACTAAAAGGGACTAAACCATATAATTCCACCTTTTGCTCCTCATTTATTTTAATTGCACTAATGATCAGAGATTGTTAATAGGCATTTTAGTCTTCTTATGAGTCATTTAATGTGTTTTAAATATTTTTAGTCTCTGGAACCAAATAGGCTAGAGACTAAACTTTTGTCCTCTAATTAGGCTTTAGTATATGGACTAAACAAACCAAACACGCCTTTTAGTTACAATTTGGCTTCTTCTGTCCTGTCTCGATGGCTGGTGTTCCTTATAGTGAGGAACTATGAAATAGCCTCATAATAACAATGTGCAGTCAGGTATTTTCTTCACATGGGATGTTGTAAGTTGTTACTATCTTCTTGGTAGTTGGTTGGCATGGGATGGTTCTTGTGGATTTCACATGGTTATCTTCCACTGTAAAACCAAGTTACACAATCAACCACAAGAATTCTGATGCATTCTAGATTTGCCATATCCAAGCAGAGACTAATCTTCTAGTCTCGAAGTTCTTAGCATGAATATGAACAGAGACAGATATAGTTCGTATGTTCCTGTGAAGTAGTCCGTATTCTTTGGACGCACACCCTTCAGGGTTAAGGCAAACGGTGCGAACCCTACTGCTTATAGGTCTAAGGCAGCTAAGAAAACATGGCCTGGATCAGATGTCCTTAGAAACATTTCTCAGAATAACTAGCATATGTGAGATTGGATTTCAATTTTGTATTGGGTGGGTTTTTGGTGGACCCAAGCAAAAAAATTCTTTGTGCTACCTTTAGTGCTGAATGGTGCTCGTTCATTTGCTTAATTTGAATAAATCACTAAGGCCCCGTTTGTTTCGTTGGAACCGAATTCTATTTTAATAATTATAATTTAGACAAAACTAATTAAGTTCATATATTTATATATGTAATATATTTGTATATTATCTTAAACCATATGAGAGAGATAGTTATATACTACATTCATGTTATAACGAAGCAAGTAGAAGAGTGTTCTATAAGTTGTACATCAAAAAATAGCATGTAAATCTATAGAATCAATTTCCATCTCTCACCCCATGAATTTGAGATAGGTTTATATGGTAACTTTGGAAAGTGCTGGAATGTCACATTCTAAAAAATAGCCTATTCCAATAGTAAGATTTCAATTCCTCAAAATGAAAGGAAACAAACGGGGCCTAAGCTTCGTCTTCACATAATTTACCGTTGTCTTTTTTGGCAGATTGGGGCATTCCTGGTTCCAGACTATCCTTTTTTATGATAAGTTACTGTAGGGAGGGCCTACAGTATTTTTATTACTTCTTGGCAAAGTATTAATAGTTTACAGGGTGGGAACAGAGTCACTACGATACAGAGTACTGAATCCAATTTCTAATTTTATCACCTATCTCTGGTTTGACTCGGTGGCACACAAGACTCATTTCTCTTTTAAATATTTCCTGGCATGCATCCACAGTGGACAGGATCTCGTTGAATATCCAATTGTTCCTGCTTTTCCAAATGCACCAGGACATGATGATGATAATTTCCATTCTCCATGGTACTTTCCATCTCATTCTGATCCTCAGTAAATTATTGATTAGGTCCATTGTTCTTGGCGGAGTGGTGCCTATTACAAGCCAACATCTTCTAGCAAAGTTGTATCTGAAAAATAAATGAAGTTCCGTCTCTTCGAGTTGGAGGATACAGTTGTCACAATTATAAGAATCCAATGGCACAGATCGATGCCTGAGGAAAGGCCTATTCAACGAGGATGCATGGTATGATGATTTTAATCATGATTCCTTTACTTTTGATGATGTTTCTCCCTAGGCAGCAGAATTGCAGGCTACTCCATGGCCCCCATCATACAAGCCACCTCAGCTCCCCATGTATGATGGGCACTCAGATCCAAACCAGTTTTTGATGAGCTACTTTAACACCCAAAATCCTATTCTAAGATTTATAAATATTTCTTTATAAGTTTTAGGGTTAAAAGGTAATTTAATATAAGATTCCTCATTTTTAAATGTTATTCTGAAAAAAAACATAAAATTAAAAGCTTGGAACCATAAACACAATGGAGAGTTTTATCTATTTATTATTCTCTTTATGAACTATATACAAATGCATTCCTTGAAAAAAAATAGTTAAAATGAAATAACTTATGGAAAAAATATTGTGTAGGTTGCATAAATCATTTTTCTTTGCATGAATAAATGAATAAATTAATTAATATAAATTATACCTACATCATGTTGGAGTTCGTTTGTGCATCTAACTTAAAAATTTGAAATTAAACATGGATTTGGACTGAAATAGAAAACAGGAAATAAAACAAGAAAAATAAGAAAGAAGGAAGAATGTATATAAAAAAATAATAATCTTAAAGCAAACAGTAGAGTTTAAATTTCCCTTTAAAAACACGCTTGATTTTTGGAATCTGGAAAACTCAAAATAGAATTTGAATTTGGGTTGAATACTTGAAATGGGAATTTAAAAATAAAGCAGAAAATTTATAAAAGAAAAGAAGAGATCAAATCCGTGTTTGGGCCGAAATCTCCATAAGCCAGCCCATCATATCCTTCCCCCTCTTTTCGCACGATGAGCTTCAGGTAGATGGGCCCCGCGGGCGGGGGCGCGCCTGGAATCTCTGTACCGCTAGCATGTGGGCCCGGGCGGCCGACTCACTCAGCTTCGCGCGTCCTCAACCTTCAATTGAATGACGGGTGGGCCCGCTTGGGCAGCTCGGTCTTCTTCCTCAACCGAACGCGATTTCTACTCCGCGCATGCCGCGTCTTACTCCGACCGGATCTCCGATTTGGAGCATATAAGCCGATTCCGTGACCCCTTCGACTATCGCCTCACCCCCTGTGATCTGACTGCGCAACAAGAAAGCCCTGCACCACTGTCGACGATGAAGGAGAGCGAAGTGAGAGAATGTGCGCCGTCGCTTCTGGAATCCCCTCCCTACCGTTTCTCTACCCGTGGTGTGGACGCGGTGCTTCGTGGTGGTGCGAGGAGGTTATCCGAGGTATTGTCTGGGCGGGTGTGCGCGGCCAGCTGCTGCCAGGCAAATCTCGTCGGAATTGGGTGTTCGCCCGTCCGCCACCGGTGAACGGCGCTCACGGAATTGGGTCGGCCGCAATTTGTGGCTCGAGGGGCTTTCGTGAAGCTCGGCGGAGGTCTTGGCGGCGTAGGTGTGGGCGGCTTTCGGAAGGGGCCGGCGAATTTTTCGCCGGAATATCAAAGCCGTCGTGATGCTGCCTCGCGCCGTGGTCGTTGTCCTTCCACCGCTTTTATCGCCGGTACGTCGTCGTTGCCATGTCGCCTTGTCCTTCTCATTGCGTAGCACTCGTTGGTCACGGATCGGGGCATCTGCTGGGGCGCTGGTCGTCGGTATGTTGCGCCGCCGCGGAGAATCGGTGGCACCGCCCTGGGTTAGCAGGCTAGGGGAAGGAGAGGACTCGTGGGCCGTCCGATCCTTCTTGGTTGGCTGAGATTAGAAGGGGGGCGTTGGGTCGATCGGTTCGACTTGCGGCCATGGGATGAGAAATCGACGGCTTGAGTTTAGTTGCGTGTACCGATTCGGTCAAATCGATCTCGACCGGTGATCAACGTGTATGCGGTCGTAAGGGAGGCGACACTGCGAACCGTTGGATTGGAATCCTACGCTCACGGCAAGTACCGATTCACGTTATGATCTGGACCGTCTGTTTAGATCTAACGGCCCGTGTTCTGCGATACCCTTTCGGCCGACAGCTTTACAAAAGAGCCCCTCTGTTTCCTCAGTATCAACCCGCAGTCCTTCCATGGTTTAGCATGAGTCTAGGGAATTGTTACAGATTGGACCCCGAGTTTTGTATTATTTGGCGCCCGGTCCAGAGCTCATGAAAATTAAATAAATAAATTTAGAAAGAGATTTTTAATATAAAAACAATTCCTATAACTTATTTAATCCATAGAAAATTCATATTAATTCCAAATTAATCCATTACAATTCCTATACTTTTGTAATATTATTGGTTATCATCTAGTACCACTGTTTTGACATGAATATCATAATAAAATTTGTATCCTATTTAATCTTGTACAAAACACATAAAACCTTCAGAAATTCATAACATAAAATCTATAACTACAAAATTAATGATTCTTGTTCCTATGATCTTATTTTAATGTGTAAATTATTATTATGTATTTTATTTACATGTTTGGTGTGATGTTAATTTTGCCTGCACCATGTTTGTCTGTATTGCTACGTTTAGCACTGAGGACATGAGTCATCTGAAAAGCAAGTTGGTACCTGGAATCTCATGTCCCAGGCAAGTTGTGCCCTTGATCACTTCTTTTACCCACTCATGTTCTAATTAATCATAATGATCTGCATATGTTAATTTTGATGGGACCTAATAGGTTACCCTAGTTTGTCTATCTTTAGCCTTGTTTACCAATGAACTTTTTGGGTAGTACTTGCTAGTGCTATATATGGTTTTGGGCATTGAGATACACATTATTCATGACTATACTTTTGTTATCCGTTGTTATTTACTATTCATGATAAGATCATTATATTAATTGGAACATGGAGCGACCACCCGGGAAAACAGTGCTACCACAAGGGTTTATGGACGCCCTTGGCTAATTAATTAGGAAAGCTAGTGGAGGACTACCTTACCCGAAAGGGGCAAGGGCAGTAGGGAGTGGTCAGTGTAGGGAGGTCCTTGGTTGATTTTGCTGCGATGGCGGTCAGACAAAGGATCCCTGCATTGGAGCTTCCTATAAACTGTAGCGGGTTTTCTGAAGCTAGTGGAACTTTGTAAAGGCCTCGTAATGTTACTCTGCCTCGCTTCCTTGGTAGAGGTGTATGGGGCCCGTACAACCCCGTGGCAAATGGGTAACATGACTTGTGGGTAAAGATGCACAACCTCTGCAGAATGTAAAACTGGTATACAAGCCGTGCTCACGGTCATGAGCAGCTCGGACCCTCACATGATTAACTTATGGAACTAAATTCAATTTGTCATATGCATTGCATCGCAGGTGATGTTGTTACTTCTGTTCTACTATTTAATTGGGTTGGTATTTACTTATACTTAGTAACTGCTAATAAAATTTTGACCAACTTTAAAAGCAATGCTCAGCTCTAACCATCCTCTTTGGTAAGCCTTACAATTCACGTGAGCTCCCACCTTTGGCGAGTTCATGCACATTATTCCCCAGAACTTGTTGAGCTATGAACGTATGTGAGCTCACTCTTGCTGTCTCACACCCCCCCACAGGTCAAGAACAGGTACCACAGGATGAGGCGCATGGAGGATGCTGTGATGAGTTCGTGAGTGGTCTAGGTCGTCGTCTCCCAGTCAACTTTGGGTTGCTAGACCATTATCTCCTTATAATGTAAATTTTTATTTATTTATTTTGTATAGAACTCCTGTTATTTAGTAAAGATGTGACATTCGATCCTGTGCCATGATTCATCATATGTGTGAGACTTGGTCCCAGCACACCTGGTGATTATGTTCGTGCCCGGGTCTTGGTGCCCCGAAGCCTGGGTGTGACAGAAGTGGTATCAGAGGAATGTTGACTGTAGGACGAAACCTAGATAGAACTGGACAACCCATACTTACTTACCTTTGCTACTATGATGCTTTTCTAAACTTTCCTTAATCTTTTCTCATCTATTTCCACTTACTCTGATTATTCTTACCTTTTCCTTCTAAAGACAAATGTGGATCTCACACTTTGAAATCCTGTGCTTAAAGTGACCTTTAGGAATAGGAGACCTAATCTTAGGAACAAAAACAAAACTATTTTTTTGATATCTATGAATTTGAATGTTTGTTCTTATGATACTTGTCTGATTTGGTTCTTTGATTGAGTGTGATGAGTTGTGGAGTAACGTCCACAATTACATCTGTATATATATATATATATATATATATATATATATATATATATATATATATATATATATATATATATATATATATATATATAGAAAAAATGTTAATAAAAATAATTAGCCAACTTAGATTATTCCCCACTAAAATATATTAAGCTTAGTAGATCCATCTTATCTTGAAAGATACTCTATTACCTTAATAGACTCATCTTATCTTGAAAAGATTTTATGTCATCCTAATAGATCTAACTGACCTCAACAGATTCCACCTTATCCTTATGAATTTATCATGTTCTAATAGGCATACCTACCAATAACAACCATGATCTTATCTAGTTATACCAATCAAATCTAGATCCCACCTAATCTAACATGATCTAATCCAAATTGAGTTACTTAAATAAGTTAGATAATGTTGGCAACATAAATTAGGCCTTAATTCTATAAACATATCTTATCTTAAATTAATACCTTGGACTAACTCATTCGTAAACAACAACCTAACCTACATCATAGGTTGCCTAATCCGGATCTCCCAAAAGCAAAGTAAAACTCTGTTTAAACCTAACTACCTCATGTACCCTAGCTATCCTAGCCATATGTCCTTAGTCATATGTCCTCAACTCGGATGGCAACTCCAGGATTGAGGGCCAAAGAAGACCAACATCGTCAAGGGAGGATAAGCACCAACTCAAGTCTTCAAAAGGACAAAACGGAATCACTAGATGAGTCAAGATCCACCATCCATAATGGAATCTTTCTTTGCCCTAATCCTTATTACCGCAACCTTCTCTACTTCTGCCTATTAGCTAAACATAGTATACCCTTGTGTTCCTAATCATTTCCTTATTTAATGACTTAAAAAAAGTATATAGAAAACATTTGTGCTTAAAACCATTAAAAAAAACTCAAAGCTAAAACCAAACATTTGGCTTTCTATATCCCTTTTTCTTACAAATCTCGAGGACGAGATTTCTGTTAAGGGGTAGGATTTGTAACACCCAAAATCCTATTTTAAGATTTATAAATATTTCTTTATAAGTTTTAGGGTTAAAAGGTAATTTAATATAAGATTCCTCATTTTTAAATGTTATTCTGAAAAAAACATAAAATTAAAAGCTTGGAACCATAAACACAATGGAGAGTTTTATCTATTTACTATTCTCTTTAAGAACTATATACAAATGCATTCCTTGAAAAAAATAGTTAAAATGAAATAACTTATGGGAAAATATTGTGTGGGTTGCATAAATCATTTTTCTTTGCATGAATAAATGAATATAATGATTAATATAAATTATACCTCCATCATGTTGGAGTTTGTTTGTGCATCTAACTTAAAAATTTGAAATTCAAACATGGATTTGGACTGAAATAGAAAACATGAAATAAAACAAGAAAAATAAGAAAGAAGGAAGAATATATATAAAAAATAATAATCTTAAAGCAAACAATAGAGTTTAAATTTCCCTTTAGGAACACGCTTGATTTTTGGAATCTAGAAAACTCAAAATAGAATTTGAATTTGGGTTGAATACTAGAAATGGGAATTTAAAAATAAAGCAGAATATTTATAAAAGAAAAGAAGAGATCAAATTCGTGTTTGGGCCGAAATCTCCATAAGCCAGCCCATCATATCCTTTCCCCCTCTTTTCGCACGATGAGCTTCAGGCAGATGGGCCCCGCGGGCGGCGGCGCGCCTGGAATCTCTGTACCGCTAGCATGTGGGCCCGAGCGGCCGACTCACTCAGCTCCGCGCGCCCTCAACCTCCCATTGAATGACGGGTGGGCCCGCTTGGGCAGCTCGATCTTCTTCCTCAACTGAACGCGATTTCTACTCCGCGCATGCCGCGTCTTACTCCGCCCGGATCTCCGATTTCGAGCATATAAGCCGATCCCGTGAACCCTTCGACTATCGCCTCACCCCCTTTGATCTGCCTGCGCAACAAGAAAGCCCTGCACCACCGTCGACGATGAAGGAGAGCGAAGTGAGAGAATGTGCGCCGTCGCGCCTGGAATCCCCTCGCTACCGTTTCTCTACCTGTGGTGTGGACGTGATGCTTCGTGGTGGTGCGAGGAGGTTATCCGAGGTATTGTCTGGGCGGGTGTGCGCGGCCAGCTGCTGCCGGGCAAATCTCATCGGAATTGGGTGTTCGCCCGTCCGCCACCGGTGAACGGCGCTCACGGAATTGGGTCGGCCGCAATTTGTGGCTCGAGGGGCTTTCGTGAAGCTCGGCGGAGGTCTTGGCGGCATAGGTGTGGGCGGCATTCGGAAGGGGCGGGCGAATTGCTCGCTGGAATATCAAAGCCGTCGTGATGCTGCCCCGCGCCGTGGTTGTTGTCCTTCCACCGCTTTTATCGCCGGTACGTCGTCGTTGCCATGTCGCCTTGTCCTTCTCATTGCGTAGCACTCGTTGGTCACGGATCGGGGCATCTGCTGGGGCGCTGGTCGTCGGTATGTTGCGCCGCCGCGGGGAATCGGTGGCGCCGCCCTGGGTTAGCAGGCTGGGGGAAGGAGAGGACTCGTGGGCCGACCGATCCTTCTCGGTTGGCTGAGATTAGAAGGGGGGCGTTGGGTCGACCGGTTCGACTTGCGGCCATGGGATGAGAAATCAACGGCTTGAGTTTAGTTGCGCGTACCGATTCAGTCAAATCGATCTCGACCGGTGATCAGCGTGTATGCGGTCGTAAGGGAGGCGACACTGCGGACCGTTGGATTGGAATCCTACGCTCACGGCAAGTACCGATTCACGTTATGATCTGGACCGTCTGTTTAGATCTGACGGCCCGTGTTCTGTGATACCCTTTCGGCCGACAGCTTTACAAAAGAGCCCCTCTATTTCCTCAGTATCAACCCGCAGTCCTTCCCTGGTTTAGCCTGAGTCTAGGGAATTGTTACAGATTGGACCCCGAGTTTTGTATTATTTGGCGCCCGGTCCAGAGCTCATGAAAATTAAATAAATAAATTTAGAAAGAGATTTTTAATATAAAAACAATTCCTAGAACTTATTTAATCCATAGAAAATTCATATTAAGTCCAAATTAATCCATTACAATTCCTATACTTTTGTAATATTATTGGTTATCATCTAGTACCACTGTTTTGACATGAATATCACAATAAAATTTGTATCCTATTTAATCTTGTACAAAACACATAAAACCTTCAGAAATTCATAACTTAAAATCTATAACTCCAAAATTAATGATTCCTGTTCCTATGATCTTATTTTAATGTGTAAATTATTATTATGTATTTTATTTACATGTTTGGTGTGATGTTAATTTTGCCTGCACCATGTTTGTCTGTATTGCTACGTTTAGCACAGAGGACACGAGTCATCTGAAAAGCAAGTTGGTACCTGGAATCTCAAGTCCTAGGCAAGTTGTGCCCTTGATCACTTGTTTTACCCACTCATGTTCTAATTAATCATAATGATCTGCATAGGTTATTTTTGATGGGACCTAATAGGTTACCCTAGTTTGTCTATCTTTTTGCCTTGTTTACCAATGAACTTTTTGGGTAGTACTTGCTAGTGCTATATATGGTTTTGGGCATTGAGATACACATTATTCATGATTATACTTTTGTTATCCGTTGTTATTTACTGTTCATGATAAGATCATTATGTTAATTGGAACATGGAGCGACCACCCGGGAAAACAGTGCTACCACAAGGGTTTATGGACGCCGTTGGCTAATTAATTAGGAAAGCTAGTGGAGGACTACCTTACCCGAAAGGGGCAAGGGCAGTAGGGGAGTGGTCAGTATAGGGAGGTCCTTGGTTGATTTTGTTGCGATGGCGGTCAGGCAACGGATCCCTGCATTGGAGCTTCCTATAAACTATAGCGGGTTTTCTGAAGCTAGTGGAACTTTGTAAAGGCCTCGTAATCTTACTCTGCCTCGCTTCCTTGGTAGAGGTGTATGGGGCCCATACAACCCCGTGGCAAATGGGTAATATGACTTGTGGGTAAAGATGCGCAACCTCTGCAGAGTGTAAAACTGGTATACTAGCCGTGCTCACGGTCATGAGCAGCTCGGACCCTCACATGATTAACTTATGGAACTAAATTCAATTTGTCATATGCATTGCATTGCAGGTGATGTTGTTACTTCTGTTCTACTATTTAATTGGGTTGGTATTTACTTATACTTAGTAACTGCTAATAAAATTTTGACCAACTTTAAAAGCAATGCTCAGCACTAACCATCCTCTTTGGTAAGCCTTACACTTCACGTGAGCTGCCACCTTTGGCGAGTTCATGCACATTATTCCCCACAACTTGTTGAGTTATGAACGTATGTGAGGTCACTCTTGCTGTCTCACACCCCCCCACAGGTCAAGAATAGGTACCATAGGATGAGGCGCATGGAGGATGCTGTGATGAGTTCGTGAGTGGTCTAGGTCGTCGTTGTAGGATTACGGGGAGGCTACGCTAGCGCAAAACAAAAATTTTCATCCCCATAATACCAAGAACTACTGCGGTTATAGGTCATGGAATTACCACTAGACGCGCAGAGCAGCGGAAGACATCTCGATGTAGACGAACGCGTCGAGCAGTGCCGTGCAGTCGCCGGCGTCCTTCACGTCCTCGCACGGTTCGTCCAAGTGCTCCAGATGTAGCACCTCCGAGGTATCCACACGTACAGGGAGGAAGCGCCGCGTACCGAACTGCTAGGTTCGCGACGGCGGCTTGGCGAGGGCGAGAGGTGGGCGGCGGCTGTTAGTTCGCTGGTGGCGAATTAGGTTATCTCTTAACCGCGCCCCCGCCCCTCATTATATAGGCGTTATGGTGGGCTTCTGACGCCGAGGCCCATCATTAACCCTAAAGCCCAGTCTAATTTCGGATCTAATCCGAATTAGGCTTCCTTCCCCTTAAGTGTGTGACCCTATAGGTTCACGTACAAATAGACATAGCCCGAGTACTCTTACTTGGCCCAATAATTGACAGCGGCCTCTAGCAAGACATGTCAACTCCTATGTGTACGTAAAGATCATATCAGACGAACCATTGCGACATTACGTACATGCTGTTCCCTTTGTCTCACGATATTTGGTCTGGCTCTAAGCTGACCTCTCTTTCTCGATACTGTGAATTGGAATCCTTTCAATGGTTAACTCTTAACCCTAGCACGGCCATGCATTTCTTGATCCAATCACTCGAGGGGCCCAGAGATATCTCTCTCACAAAGAGAGGGACAAATTCCATCTTGACTGACCATGCCTCACAACATGCTTCCTGACAAACCCAAAACTACCTTTATAACTACCCAGTTACGGGATAGCGTTTGATAGTCCCTAAGTAAGTCAATTCACATCTTGAGAACATGCGACAATCTCAGGTCTAAGGATACAGTATTCATGTTGCAAGAAGAGAACTATATTACAATATCTCACGTTGGGTCGGTCCAGCCTCATGTCATACATGCACCCACATTATTAGTTTAACATCTCCATGTTCATGACTTGTGAAATGTAGTCATCAACTAATACATGTGCTAGTCATCGACTCTGACTAGGGACATCATTTAGAATAACCATATAAGTAAAGAATCTCACAAACAATTCACATAATTGCTAATCAATACAAGGTGCCTTCCATGGATATTCAATTAAGCAATATATATATCATGGATACAAAGAAATATGCTCATCTCTATGATTATCTCTAGGGCATATTTCTAACAGTCTCCCACTTGCACTAGAGTTAATCTAGAAGATATCTAATACCCATAGATCTCACGTGTGCCTCATGCTTAGGTTGTGGAAGAGGTTTTGTCAAAGGATCAGCAACATTCAAATCCGTATGTATTTTGCATATCTTTATCTCACCCCGCCTAATGAATTCCCGTATGAGGTGAAACTTCCGCAGTACGTGTTTGTTTTTCTGGTGGTTCCTTGGCTCCTTAGCTTGCGCAATAGCCCCATTGTTGTCACAGTAGAGGTTCAATGGGCTAGATGCATTAGGAAACACACCAAGCTCGATGAGGAACTTCCTTATCCAAACACCTTCCTTCGCAGATTCAGAAGCTGCAATGTACTCGGCTTCTGTTGTAGAATCAGTCACAGTCTCCTGTTTGGAACTCTTCCAACTAACAGCACCACCATTTATTGTGAACACAAAACCTGATTGCGATTTTAACTCGTCTGGGTCAGTTTGGAAGCTAGCATCGGTGTAACCAGTTACAACGAGCTCCTCCTTACCCCCATATACCAGGAACATATCTTTAGTCCTTCTTAAGTACTTAAGAATGCCTTTTACCGCTGTCCAGTGATCCTCACCTGGATCAGCCTGGTATCTACTCGTAGCACTTATAGCGTATGAAACATCTTGGCATGTACTTATCATGGCATACATGATTGATCCAATCGCTGAGGCGTATGGTACCTTACTCATGCGCTCCCGCTCATTAGCCGTCGCAGGACATTGCATCTGGCTAAGGTGTTTACCATGTGACATAGGTATGAAACCTTTCTTGGACTGTTCCATGTTGAACCGTTTCAAAACCTTGTCAATGTACGTATCTTGACTTAATCCTATAAGCCTCTTCGACCTATCTCTATAGATCCTTATGCCCAAAATATATGCTGCTTCCCCTAAGTCCTTCATAGAAAAACTCTTTTTCAGTGAAGCCTTGATGGACTCCAGCATAGGAATGTCATTCCCAATCAATAATATGTCATCCACATACAAGATCAGAAATACAACAGCGCTCCCACTTTCCTTCTTGTAAACACAAGCTTCTTCTTCATTCTGATGAAAACCAAGCCCTTTGATCACTTCATCAAAACGAATGTTCCAACTCCGAGATGCTTGCTTCAACCCATAAATGGATTTCTGAAGTTTGCATATCTTTCCAGCATTGATCGGATCGACAAAACCCTCGGGCTGTATCATATACACGTCCTCATCTAGGTTTCCATTAAGGAAAGCTGTTTTGACATCCATCTGCCAAATCTCATAATCGAAATATGCGGCAATAGCTAGAATGATCCGAATAGATTTAAGCATCGCTACTGGCGAGAATGTCTTGTCATAGTCAACTCCTTGAACTTGTCGAAAACCCTTTGCAACAAGTCGAGCCTTATAGATGTGAACATTTCCATCCATGTCTTTCTTCTTCTTATAGATCCATTTGCATTCTATAGGTCTAACACCATCAGGCGGGTCAACCAAGTTCCAAACTTGATTTTCTCCCATGGAATCTATCTCGGATCTCATGGCGACATGCCATTTCTCGGAATCTGGGTCCATCATCGCTTCTGAATATGTTGCAGGTTCGTCGTTGTCTAACAACAACACTTCCCCATTGCCCAACAATAACACTTCTCCTCGTGCCTCGCGAAGCCTTGCTGACCTTCGTGGTTGTGGTGGTGATTCTCTTGCCATAGACGTCTCAACTTGTTCTGCTACATTAGCATCACTTGTTGAATCTTGTCCCACTGGCTCATCCTGAACTTCTTCAAGATACACCTTTTGTTTACTTTTCTCTCTTTTGAGAAACTCTTTCTCTAAGAACACACCGTTCCGGGCGACAAACACTTTGCCCTCTGACCGGTGGTAAAAGTAATATCCTAAAGTTTCCTTTGGATATCCCACGAACATGCACTTGTCCGATTTTGGAGTGAGTTTATCCGACTGTAGTCGCTTGACGTAAACCTCACAACCCCAAATCTTGAGAAAAGACAAGCTGGGAGTCTTCCCAGTCCACATCTCATATGGTGTCTTAACTACGGACTTAGACGGTACCCTATTTAGTGTGAAAGCTGCTGTTTCTAGAGCGTATCCCCAAAACGACAAAGGTAGGTCCGACTGGCTCATCATTGATCGAACCATATCCAATAAAGTCCGATTACGTCGCTCAGACACGCCATTCCTCTGAGGCGTTCCAGGCGGCGTAAGCTGTGGAACAATTCCACAACTCTTTAGATGATTGCTAAACTCATGACTCAAATATTCACCACCACGATCTGATCGCAGTGCTTTAATTTTCTTGCCACGCTGATTTTCTACTTCATTCTGAAACTCTTTGAACTTTTCTAAGGATTCAGACTTGTGTTTCATTAAGTAGACATACCCATATCTACTAAAATCATCAGTGAAGGTTATGAAGTATTGGAATCGTCCCCTAGCTGTCGTACTCATTGGTCCGCACACATAAGTATGTATGAGTTCCAATAAATCTAACGTCCTCTCCGGTAAACCCGTGAAGGGCGCCTTGGTCATCTTACCAAGTAAGCAAGCTTCACATGTCTCGTATGATTCAAAATCAAACGAAGTTAAAAGCCCATCAGAATGAAGCTTCTTCATGCGATTCTCACTTATATGACCCAAACGACAGTGCCACATGTAGGTAGGACTTAAATCATTAGGCCGAGGCCTTTTAGCACTAATATTACAGATAGGTGCATCATCAAGATTTAAAATGAATAACCCATTCATAATGGATGCAAAAGCCACAAACATGCCATTCTTAGAGATCACACAACCATTGTTTTCACTCGCAAATGAATAACCATCCTTCATCAAACATGAAGGAGACATAATGTTTCGACTCATACTAGGAACTAGATAACAATTATTTAACTCCAAAATAAATCCTGATGGGAGGTGGAGTTGCATCGTCCCGACGGTCAACGCAGCAACTCTTGCATTATTGCCTACCCGGAAATCAACTTCTCCTCTTTTCACGCTTCTACTTCTTATCATTCCCTGCATCGAATTGCAAATATGGGCAACCGATCCGGTATCAAATACCCATGAATTAATATAAGAATCAGCAAGAAAAATTTCTGTAATGTGAATAGCAAGTGTACCTGCTGCGGCTGTACCCTTACCGCCGCGATCCTTAATAGAGGCCAAGTACTGCTTGCAATTCCTTTTCCAGTGACCAAGTTCTTTGCAATAAAAGCACTCTGCATCTGCAGCTGGTCCAGCCTTGGGCTTTTGATTGGGCTTGGATACTGTATCCTTTCCCTTGCCCTTCTTCTTTTGAGACTTACCCTTCTTCTTAAAGTTGGGTTTATTTTGGACCGCCATCACATGGCTGCTGCTGCCAGCACTTTTCTTTATGTCCCCCTCTGCAGTTTTCAGCATGCCACATAGTTCATTGAGGCCCCTCTCCGCCCCATGCATATGGTAGTTCGTGATGAAGTTTCCATAGCTGGGCGGAAGAGATGCCAAAATGAAGTCAGTGGCCAACTCTTGGCTTATTGGGAAGCCTAGCTTCTCCAACCTCTGACTGTAACCAACCATTTTGATTACGTGTGGCCCAACTGCTGCGCCTTCTGCTAGCTTGCATTCCAGAAAGGCTTTGGACACATTGAACCTTTCAGTCCTAGCCTGAGTCTGGAACATATCCTTGAGCGCCACGATCATATCGTACACCTCATGGTTTGTCTCAAACTGCATCTGGAGCTCAGGCTCCATGCAAGCAAGCATTAGGCAACTTACTTCAAGATTAGCATCCATTGCTTTCTTGTAAGCGGTTTTAGCTGCGGCAGTTGCATTTTCACCAGGATCCTCTGGCAGTGGGGTGTCTAGAACGTCTTCCTTTTTTTCAGCCCTGAGAACAATTCTCAGGTTACGGATCCAATCCGTATAGTTTGTTCCATTTAACTTATCCTTTTCAAGAATCGATCGCAAAGTAAATGTTGGTGTGCTAGGTGCCATTTATCTACAACAAAATAATGCAAAATACTAAGACAAAAATATCCATGACAGAGTAAATCATATTAAACATTTAATAGTCTACTCCCACTAAAATCAATATCCCTCTATTGATACTTAGTGATTCAGAATCCACAACTAACAAGTCTACTAGTGAGCTTTAGCATCACCGCTAGAAGACAAGGTAGATCGGTAAGCAACTCCTTGCTAATCATATCATATATATGACTCCTGTTGTTGGGTGACATCTCTATGTCTCGGCTCCCAACCTTATGCCTCAAAGTCCTTAACCATTAAGCTGACTTTGTTTAAGTTAACCAACCCTTTCTGCAGTTCGTATCCGATACAAACCTGTCTAGTCAAGGAAAACTGGTGGCACCCTAATTTCATAGACCCACCACCAATTGTACAAGACTTATGATAGTGCAAGGTTTGGAGAGGCATTAAAGCTTAAACATTTATGAGGGATCGTCCTACTTATAACATCGCACGAAAGGACATATATGCAATATAAACAAGTAGAACAATAAGAATGGCATTCACACAACAGTTGTGATTCGGTATGGCTTGTTTTCACATGGTGATCTCCATCTCCAATAATCTGTCCATCACGATGATCTCCATCTCCATGATATAGGTATGCCATCCTCCAGGTGATGAGTCCTTCAAGACCTATCTAACGTATGCTGGTAAACAAATTACATATACGCTTTGGATCATCACATGTTGACACGCATGTCATTACATTAAATTTGGACAATACATGTGGCTCCAGCCGTATTGCCCTGGTCACGACACGCAGGTCATGAATAATTTGTTAACATGTATCACATACACATAATAGCCATACCGATCACATGTCCTGCAAAAACAGGTTAGACAAACACGTTTCTATACGTTCGCCACTACAGCAGATAGCCACGGCGGGGGGTCGAGGGGGGAGCCGCCCCCCGCGGTTCTCAGGGCAGCGCCCTGAAAACCTCACAGGATTCCATGCATCGTATGTATGGAAATTCCACTGGAAATCTCATGCGGTTGATCAAATCAACCCAAATCCGAGACTTTCGACCCGAAGAAGATTACACTCATGACGTCGATCTGTTGCGTCAATCTGCTGGTTGTGTACGCAGTTAGCCCCGATGGTGATTCCAGCCGGTAGGGGCAAGTCGCGCATACAATAGAGAAGGACGAACTGATCTCTCCAGTCATATCCGATGTAATCTACTTCAACCCTTTATTACCAATTGATCTAATCAAACCGTGCATCAAGTAGATCCATCACATGAACCTAGATCCAGACCTAAAACTTACGCAGAACCTGCCTCTGATACCACTGTAGGATTACGGGGAGGCTACGCTAGCGCAAAACAAAAATTTTCATCCCCATAATACCAAGAACTACTGTGGTTATAGGTCATGGAATTACCACTAGACACGCAGAGCAGCGGAAGACGTCTCGATGTAGACGAACGCGTCGAGCAGTGTCGTGCAGTCGCCGGCGTCCTTCACGTCCTCGCACGGTTCGTCCAAGTGCTCCAGATGTAGCACCTCCGAGGTATCCATACGTACAGGGAGGAAGCGCCGCGTACCGAACTGCTAGGTTCGCGACGGCGGCTTGGCGAGGGCGAGAGGTGGGCGGCGGCTGTTAGTTCGCTGGTGGCGAATTAGGTTATCTCTTAACCGCGCCCCCGCCCCTCATTATATAGGCGTTATGGTGGGCTTCAGACGCCGAGGCCCATCATTAACCCTAAAGCCCAGTCTAATTTCGGATCTAATCCGAATTAGGCTTCCTTCCCCTTAAGTGTGTGACCCTATAGGTTCACGTACAAATAGACATAGCCCGAGTACTCTTACTTGGCCCAATAATTGACAGCGGCCTCTAGCAAGACATGTCAACTCCTATGTGTACGTAAAGATCATATCAGACGAACCATTGCGACATTACGTACATGTTGTTCCCTTTGTCTCACGATATTTGGTCTGGCTCTAAGCTGACCTCTCTTTCTCGATACTGTGAATTGGAATCCTTTCAATGGTTAACTCTTAACCCTAGCACGGCCATGCATTTCTTGATCCAATCACTCGAGGGGCCCAGAGATATCTCTCTCACAAAGAGAGGGACAAATTCCATCTTGACTGACCATGCCTCACAACATGCTTCCTGACAAACCCAAAACTACCTTTATAACTACCCAGTTACGGGATAGCGTTTGATAGTCCCTAAGTAAGTCAATTCACATCTTGAGAACATGCGACAATCTCAGGTCTAAGGATACAGTATTCATGTTGCAAGAAGAGAACTATATTACAATATCTCACGTTGGGTCGGTCCAGCCTCATGTCATACATGCGCCCACATTATTAGTTTAACATCTCCATGTTCATGACTTGTGAAATGTAGTCATCAACTAATACATGTGCTAGTCATCGACTCTGACTAGGGACATCATTTAGAATAACCATATAAGTAAAGAATCTCACAAACAATTCACATAATTGCTAATCAATACAAGGTGCCTTCCATGGATATTCAATTAAGCAATATATATATCATGGATACAAAGAAATATGCTCATCTCTATGATTATCTCTAGGGCATATTTCTAACAGTCGTCTCCCAGTCAACTTTGGGTTGCTGGACCATTGTCTCCTTATAATGTAAATATTTATTTATTTATTTTGTATAGAACTCATGTTATGTAGTAAAGATGTGACATGCGATCCTGTGCCATGATTCATCATATGTGTGAGACTTGGTCCCAGCACACCTGGTGATTATGTTTGCGCCCGGATCTTGGTGCCCCGAAGCCTAGGTGTGACAGCTACGAAGCAACTATATCTTTGTATGGGGGCAACACTGCAGTCATGGTGAAGTCCTTCGTCATGGCAGTCTGGAATGTAGCCCAAACATGGTATTCTTCTCTTCGGCCAGGGACTATCACGTCGTGGCAGAAGCTTAAGGACATGTTGGTTACTAGCTTCCAAGGCTTTCAAACAAAGCCGGTCACAGCTCAGGCTCTGTCCCAATGCACACAAGATCACGAAGAATACCTTCAGGCATATGTACAAAGGTTCTTGTGATTGAGGGCACAAGTGCCTACGGTGCCCAATGAGATTGTCATTGAGGCCATGATCAAGGGTCTTCGTCTAGGACCTACTGCCCAATATTTCGCCAGGAAGCCTCCACAAACTTTGGAGAAGCTGCTTCAGAAGATGGATGAGTACATACGAGCTGACAATGATTTTTGCCAAAGAAGGGAAGAAGCTTACAGATTCTCCAAAATGACCAGGGGCTTCGGAGGAAGAATCCATCCGAGGCACATCAGGTCAATCCATAACTCCACTCAGAGTGACGACAAAGGAAGTCAGTCTCAGAGGTCACAATATAGCTCACAATCTTCGGAGCAACAACAAAGCTCTTTCAGGCCACCAGCTCCAAGGGGCAGAGGCGCCAGGGGCTTCGGATGAAGATTTGGGGATCAACCTAGAAAGATCTACTGCTTATTCTGTGGTGAGGACAAGGGCCATACTATAAGAATGTGCCACGTCACCATTCAGAAACAAAAAGAGATAGCAGAAGCCGAAGCTCGGTAGAATCAACCGAAGCAGGTCTTGCACACTGCTTCATGTCACTCTCCTTACACACCAGAGTATGTGAACAATCATCCTCTAGCTTCTGTCGCTTCGGCTAGCCATTCACAGGCTTCCTGGCCACAACTCCTGTCTCCACCACCACTACAACCGACTTACTCCCGGAGCTAGCAGCCAGAAGGGCGCCAGCACTCTCAACAGCAACGGGAATTCAGGGAGGAATCTGAAGCTCGCACAGTCCACAGTACTGTGCCCGAATCAAAGCACATCTATTGAGAGATATCCTACCTCTAAAACATTTTTACGTTCATTGCCATTTTGTTTTCAATAAGGAACAATCAATGTAAATCTACTTTTAATTTCTTGTAATAGCTTCGCTCCTGTCAGAATGAAATATATCTTCTTCCTAGACTTACGAAGCTCAAAAATTGTTGAAGCTCAAAAGACGTTCCTAAGGGAATGCAGAGCTAAAAATCGCAGTGCAAGTTTCATCGAAGCTACAAAAAAGTCGCTCCTAAGGAGCGCAGCGTAAGTTTGCCGAAGGTACAAAAAGTCGTTCCTAAGGGAGCGCAGTGTAAGTTTTCTGCTCAAAAGTCGTTCCAAAGGGAATGCAGAGCCAAATACCACCGAAATATAAGGCGAAGCGCGAAAAGTCAACGCGAAAAATACCGCCAAAATAGAAGGCGAAGAAGTTCAAAAGACGTTCCTAAGGGGATGCAGAACTTACACCAAAAAATAAGCGGTGAAGCCAAAAAATAAACGGCAAAGAGATTTTGATTGTTCCCAAGGGGACGCAGAGAATGTGTGTTTCAGCGTGGGTGTGTGTCTTCAGCATTAGCATCATTTTTTGCATCATATCATCACATCATATCGCATAGCATCACAACATACATCTTATCAGACCAATGACATGAATTGGAAACGAACTCGATCTTTGGAGAATGCTTTACAAAAATGAAAGGGTGCTAAGGCACAAAGTAAGCTGAGAATTACAGCTTCATCAGCTCTGATGTGGAAGAAGATATATGTTGTTTACGAAGCATTGATGTTTTTACGAAGCTTGGATGTTCTTTACCAAGTGTGGATATTCTCACGAATCATAAATATTCTTCTTTATGAAACATGAAAAGAAGGGAAGGTGTTTTTTCGCCGAAGGCTCAAAAACGGTATGTATAAAAAAGTTTCATGCATCACAAATAAGTGAATTGCAAAATAGTTTACATATTAGATTCAAAACTATACACATCAAATATTACAGACTTAGTTGGACAAATGTTACATTAATCACCTAAGAACGTTTTTACAGTAACTACTGTTCTTCCTTAAGAACCTTCTCCGCAACTTCATTAAGCAGTTTGTTGACGACTTCGTCAACAATAGATTCGGCTATGTTGATAATTTCTATTGCTTTCTTTGTCTCCGGGTCAGCCAGGGGGTCGAACGGCTCCGGTGGAGGAGGTAATTCAGCTGCGATAGAAAAAATCAATCAGTTCGAAGCCACGAAAACAAACAACGAAGCTAAAAGCCATTAAACGATACCTATCCGTCTCTCGAGTTCTGCAACTTAGCTTTTTTCGCTGCTTCTCGAGCGTCATGAATATCTTTTTCGCTCTTCTTCATTATTTCATGAGCCATTTCTCGGCCGCCATTTTCCCAGATGTCAGTAAAAAATTTACCGCCGATTAAACTTGCTTCGGCCGAAGGATCCTTTGTGTCATCCACAAAGAAGGCAGCTTCAGCCTAGGCTAAGGTTTTAACATGATTGCAACCCGCCTTCTCCAAGATAGTTGAAACTCCTCTCGCACCAGAGAACGCGCAGACATCCCCACGATCACTTAAAATTTCCTCAAAAGCTTCGGCTTCTCCGCTGATCCACTCGATAACACCCTCAGGGTCGCCTCGTATGAAGTTATCTTCGTTTGAATAGGCGCCCACGTTGGCGAAGCTAGTCTTTATCTTCTTCACGCAGCCTAAATTTTTTTCAAAACATCTTTCCTTGGATACGCGAAGCTCTTCAACTGTCTTTTCTAAATAGTTTTTCCAATATTCGCTGGCATCTCGGTTAGCTTCAGCGACAGCGCATTTTTCTTTGGCCTCTGCTAATTGTTTTCGAAGGTCCTCGATTTCATTCTTTTGGGCCTCAACTTGAGCTTCGGAACTAGCTTCGTCTTCTTTTATTTTGTTTACCAATGAAATTAATATCTTGTCTTTCTCAAGACCTTCGTTCCTTAGTTCAATCACCTCCGAATGAAGGTTGTTCAGAGCCATTGTATACCCTTCATCTTCAATGTTTTTCTGTGCTCTAAGGGCATTGCTAAGGATTAAGCCCTGCAAGAGGAGAACGGGATTAAATATAAGCAAATAAAACAACTCGTTTTCAAAATACAAAATTAACTTTTATACCTTTATGCTATTGTATGCTAAACTGTCAGCCAAATCATCCTTTGATAATACTGAGAGCCCATCTTTTAGCTTCGGAAATCCGAAGCTCCTACCTATCTCCCTGCAGACGGATATCTCTTTGTTATCTAGGAGGCAGTACAAAAAATCTTCTTCCCCGCTGCCATTGAACACTAATGACCCCTTCGGGTATTTCAGTTTTTGGGCATAACATTGAGCTTCTCGTTCTTCTTCCTTAGAGAGTCCTTTTCCCGAAGCATGGCGGATGATGTAATCAATGCTCTCTTTTAAAGCTTCGAGAGCAGGAGTGGCAACCTTTTCAGGCGAAATTTGCTCTGTGGCCTTTTCTTCTGTTGCCCTTTCTTCAATTTCCGAAGACTCTTTCTCAGCGAGCTCTGAAGGCCCAGCTTCGGTACTAGCTTGGATTACTGCAGCTTCAATTTCGACCGGCTTTGTTTCAGCTTTGGTTTGTGCTTTTGAAGCCTCGACAATTTTCCTTGAAGGAGTAGATCTCAAAGTCTTTACTGTTTCTAACACATCTAGTACATTTGCCATCCTTCTCCTCTTGGGAGTTGCGACAGAACTTTTTTGTGCCTTCGGCACTGTTACTTCTGATGAAGGGCTTAAAAATTTTAGCGTTTTTGTTTCTTCAATATTTGGCTTTTCAGCCTTATCTTTCTCAGTCTTCGACTCAGCTAGATCAACCGAAGCTTCCTTCGGCATTGTAGCCGGCTCTCCAGCCTTCTGGGTAGGAGGAATGGGCTCTCTTGGTTCAGCAGCTGAAGAAGTCTCCCCGCCAAACTCAGGCACCACGACCGGTTCAATATAGCGTGGCCGGTGGGTAAGGACCTTTAACTTTTTGCCCTTCGGCGCAGGCTCGACTGGAGTGGCCGAAGCAGCAGTTTTCCTCTTCTTTCCCTGACCTCGCAGTGGATATCGGTAGTCGGGGTAGACAAAACCAATGGCATCAAAAACTCTATTCAATCTCTTTTTTCCCTGACCTTCGAAGGCTATGGATAGTGCATTGTCTTCCGCCTTGGAATATGATCCAAGCAGTTAATCACTGGTAACTTCGATGCATTTTAGCCAGTCATCGTTCGGTTCATCGAATTTATCTCCGTATCTGAATGCGCACTTCAGCCGGACCAGTTCACTTTCACTAGATTCGGTGATGGTCTCCTTCAGCATTTCCTAGCTCTCTATGAGCGGCCATACTCTGTATGCTATGTGCTCTTGAACCAAATCTCTTGTACCAATAAAGAAGCAGACAGTACCAAATGCCTTCTGACATGCTTCAGCGGCTTCGTCAATTTTAACCTTCGACCTTCGGAGGCCGAAGCGGGACCAAATGGGGCGCATAATAACTTCCTTAATATCTTCTCTTGCCTACAAGTCATTCTTCACGTAAAACCATTCCTCCATCCAGGCCCCGGGCCACCTTTTCTGGTATGTTGGCACCGGGTAGCTTGCGTTGGGGCGGGCGACAAATCCATAGCAACCAAAGTTGTTATGATATTGTTCCTTACCCATGGCCTTCGTCTCATATACAAGTTCATGCATGCTGCAAAAGCATTTCGCGCTTGGCTCCAGCCCGTGGCTCCTCACAGCCCAAACAAAAATCCCCATTTTGATAATAGCTTCGGGGGTTATCTGATGAAGGTAAATCTGATAAATTTTCAACACTTCTACCACAAACCTGCTCAATGGAAACCGAAGGCCAGCTTTGAAGAAACTTCGGTAAAGCAAAACTTCGTCTTCCTCAGGGGCAGGGACGTTGTTGTCTCCACCAACTCTCACAATAGACATATCTCGAAAGTACCTTCCTCTCATATTGTCAAGATGACTCTGTTTAATTGTCGATTTCCCAAAAATTGTATGACTTGGCCTCCACGGTCGATCCTCAGAATCTTCTCCCCCGCTTTCAGCATCATAATCATCTGTAAATGCAATCAACCCTACTTGAGAGTTTTGGTGATTAAATGACAAAACAAACAGAGATTCTAACAAGTTTGCTCCTAGCATGTACACAGTTATTCTACAGACAGGAGAAGCACAGATCTTATGAGTATGCAAATGTAAAGCACAGCGGATTTAAATTCTACATCATATGGCGTGCTCCAATTGCTTGGAAACAACGGCAGTATTCATTTTATAATTCTTGAGTTATAGAAATCGTCGTTCAATTAAGAGGGATCCGCAATAAGTTAAGTAAGTTATGCAATGAGCTCAATTCAAATTCCTTCAAATCATCTAAGAGAACACTTTTCTAGATCATGAATGCCCTTTGAAAAACCACTCTTACTCCCCACAAAAGTTCCACCTTGGTTCACTTCAGATTAGTCAAAACTTGCTCTTCAGTATCAAAAACCGGTTCAACCGGACCTGAAACCGGTTCAACTAGTTTCTGGACTGTTTCTCTGCCACCTCTGTTCTGACCAGTCTGACAGTCAAAAGCTGTCAGAAAAGTCATGTGCAGATATTTTTTGAAAACCGGTTCAACCGGATTTGGGCCCGGCTCAACCGATTTTGAGCCCGGTCGAGTCTCCGGCTGAATAGATCAGTGAACCGAGAACCCCCTAGTGGAAACCGGTTCAACCAGTTTTAGTACCGGTTCAACCGGTTTTTGGTCCTTTTCTCCCAACGGCTGCCAGCTTTTGGGGGATCCTTTAAATACCCCCCACACTCTCTCTTCATTCACTTCTGCCCTTCCATGAATTCTTGGCTGACCAATCTCCAAACAAAGGCATTAATTTCACCTCTCACACCTGAAATCGCATCCCCTTCAATCGTTTGAAGGATCCTTGGTGTGAGGTGAAGTTGATCTAACACACTGTTGAATTCATCTTGATTCTCCCATTCTCTTCTTTCTCGAGCTTATTGCAAACTTAACCTTGTGCGGATTTGTTACTCTTGGAACCTTGTGTTCCTTGATGGTTAGAGGTTGCTTGGGAGTCTCCAAATTTGTGGACGACCCCAAGAAGTTTGTATCACCTGCTCTTTGAGCAAATTTGAAAAGAGATTGCCTTGACCTTGGTGGTCGGCTTGTGGAGGATTAGGGTTGGAAAAGACCTGACCCTTTGTGGACTCCTCAACGAGGAGTAGGACACCTTTGTGGTGGTTGCCGAACCTTGGGTTAAATCGTATGTTCTTGTGTGTTCTTGTGTGTTCTTGCGTGTTCTTGATAAGCACTTTAATTGGTTGGTTAGTTCATATTCGGTTATATTGTGTGCAAATCGTGTGAAAACAATTCACACCGATTTGTCAATCTATTTGAGTGGATTTTCTCTAGGGCAAGACTTTAGCATAATCTCTAACTACTTCGTCACATTTGTTTATCTGTTTATCTAATCTAAGTTGAGCAGGTTCAAACTTGTTCAGTTGTAAACAAAATCAACTGAACCAGTTTGCACTAGTGCAACTTGAATTTGACACTATTTTGAAGTTTTTAGTGGAAAATTTCAGGTGTAGCCTATTCACCCCCCCTCTAGGCTACTTTCAATTGGTATCAGAGCTTCGTACCTCGTTTTACGCTTAACCACGTGAGGAAACGATCATGTCTACTCAAAGGGACCATGTGGATCCTCTCCTCGAGGAAATCCCCATCACATCTTCCGGCGAGGAAATAGACCCCAAGGTCCTCGACCTCGCCATGAAGATTGCCGAGAAGATGTTCCTCAAAATGAAAGAGGAAGATGCTAAGAAAAGGGAAGAAGAAGAAGAATCAAGGAGAAAGGCTGAAGAAGATAAAGGAAAGGGAAAAATTGAATACAATGATGACCTAGTGGAACTTTTGGTGTCAAGGGTGATGAGCAAGGTAAGTCTCAACATCGAAGGATCATCTACCAAAAGTAAAGGTAACGAATTCAATAAAGTTCAATTTGATTACTCTAGAAATTGTATCCCCAACTTCTCTTTTGCCCCACTTGGAAAGTTACCAACTCTTAGTGAGTTGAACTATGATGAGTGGGCCGATAAGATGAAGTCGCATTTAATCGGTGTACATCCTAGTCTTTGGGAGATTGTCAATATAGGTATATATAAGCTCGCCCAAGGAGAAGAGATGACTCCGGAAATGATGCAAGAAGTTTATCGCAATGCTCAAGCGATGAGCCTAATAAAAGGAAGTCTTTATCCGGAAGAATACCGGAAAGTCCAAGGAAGAGAAGATGCTCGTGACATTTGGAACATTCTTAAAATGTCACATGAAGGAGACCTCAAAGCTAAGAGACATAGAATTGAAGCTTTGGTGAGTGAGCTTGTTAGATATGACTCGACTAAGGGTGAGTCACTTCAATCACTCTTTGATCGGTTAATGGTGTTGGTAAACAAAATAAGAGTGCTTGGAAGTGAAGATTGGAGTGACTCCAAGGTTAGTAGACTATTCATGAGAGCATACAAAGAAAAGGACAAGAGTCTAGCAAGGATGATAAGAGACCGTGACGACTATGAGGAAATGACACCTCACCAACTATTTACAAAGATTCAACAACATGAATCTGAAGAAGCTCCAATCAAGACAAGAGACTCTCATGCCTTAATCTCAAATGAACAAGACACCCCCAAGAAGAACAAAGACCACAAGGCAAAGAAAGTGGTCGAGAAATCAAGTGATGAAGATAGCTCAAATGATGAAGACACAACTATGTTCATCAAAACATTCAAGAAGTTTGTAAGGAAAAATGATAAGTTTCAAAGGAAAGGAAAGAAGAGGGCATGCTATGAATGTGGCCAAACCGGTCATTTCATAGCGGATTGTCCTAACAAAAAGGAACAAGAAGCAAAGAAGGAATACAAAAAGGACAAGTTCAAAAAGGGAGGAAGAACAAGGGATATTTCAAGAAGAAGAAATATGGTCAAGCCCATATTGGTGAAGAATGGAACTCCGATGAAGAGAGCTCTAGCTCCAAAGAAGAGGAAGTGGTGGCAAACGTTGCCATCCAATCTACTTCAAGCTCGCAACTCTTCAGCAACCTCCAAGACGACTCCTACACTCCAACTTGCCTCATGGCAAAAGGAGATAAGGTAACTTTATTTAGTGATGATTTCTCAAATGATGATGATGAACAAATTGCCATGAAAAACAAAATGATTACAGAATTTGGCTTGAATGGATATAATGTTATCACTAAATTAATGGAGAAGCTAGATAAAAGAAAAGCAACTCTTGATGCTCAAGAAGACTTGCTCATCCTTGAAAAGGAGAGAAACCTAGAGCTTCAAGAATTGCTACTCAATAAAGATGAAATGCTAGAAGCCTTGACTAAAGAAGTATCTTTAGTCAAGATAACTATAGAGGATAAAGAAAAAGAAGTGACAAATATGAAAACTTCAATAGCTAATCTTGCAAATGAAAAGGATGCACTTGAATCAAGCATGTTAAGCTTGACTGTCCAAAATCAAGAACTTCAAGTGCAACTTGAAAAATGCAAGAACATCAATGCCTCATCTTTATTGATTGAATCTAAGTCTAGCTCCTCAAATAATACGTTTTGCAAACATTGTGCCAAATACCATGCTTCTTATTGTTTGACTAACCATGCAAGGAAGAAAATCCCATAGGTGGAGGTCAAAGAAATATTAAAGAGATGCTCTAGCAATGATGGGTTAAAGAAAGTTGAACCCAAGTACAAGTCCTTGAAGCCCAATAATGGAAAAAGGGGGCTTGGGTTCAACTCATTTAAGGAAAACCCTAGCATAGTGCATAAAGGGGTGGAGATCCCCCAAGTTCATAGAGGGAGCCACCCTATATGATGCCTTGGGGAGGATTCACTCCTCAAATGACAAATCAACTCAAGTAAAGGTAAACTTGAGTTCCACAAAGAATAAGATGAAGGAAGCGGGATTCACAAGTGGAGAAAAATTTAATGCTCCCATTTCTCACTCTTATCTTTGTGATTATATGTTGACTTGGGATTTAGGGAAATTGGTTGTTAAATATGTGAGTGTCTACACTAAAAGAAAAGTCATTGTAACACCCCAGGTGTTACCATGGCTAGAGCACACTTTGGCACTAAGGACTGTGAATTATATGTGGTAGAGGCTTAGGGCAACACATAAGAACTTTGGAGATCATGTGCTAATCAAGTTGCCAATGACCTAAGAAGCATTACTCTAATCCTTGCTCACTTACTACCTTGGATAAGAGGGGAGAAGAACCCTAGACATCTTTTTAAACCCTATCTTCCAAAACCCTAGGTAAGAAGGGAAAGAGAGGGAACAAGTGTGCAAAGCATGAGTAACTTTTACCCAAACCTTAAGTAACCTTATAACCAGCAATTAGGGGAGAGAAATATTGCAAAAAGACCCCTGGAGAAACCCCAATTCAAATCTCCAAGTGGAGAGAGAGCTAGAGCTCTCTATTTCTCTCTAGGGAAATTTGGATCCATACCATTAAAAGATCACCACTTTGGATCCATATCATTACTATCTCACTTACATGTGGGTCCACATGAGTCAATGACATGTGGGGTCCATGGTATATATCTAAAGTTTGGATCTTTTAATGGTATAGATCCAATTGTTCCTTCTCTCTAAGTCAAATTCTAACCCTAATCCAAAGACCAACCGTGTTCACCTTGAAGATGGCACCAAAACCACTTAGGTTCTATACCAAAAATGTGGTATACCACCTAAGGCACCCCCTGGAAAAAGTGGAAACCGAGACTTGGACGTTTGACAGGTATTGGCATCAGTTTTGTCGCGAGGTGGGCAGTGAGACAAGCCAGATTTGGCGTCCGTCTATCTCCTGATCTAGGGCGTATCCTCCATTGGAACTCACACATGTGAGATAGCCCTAGGTGCCAGGAAGAGGTCTGCGCCGGATTCATGGCAAGATTCGCACGTTTGCGATCTCTGGAGACGTTTGAACAATGGAAGAAACACACCTCCACGTGTTCGACGCTTCCTGCCCGCGCCAGAGCACGCTCACGCGCGCCCCCGCATGCCCAGCGCCGCGCCCGAGCCAAGCCAGCGCCGTGGCCCGCGCCCGCGCCTATAAAGCCCTCCCAGGCTTCGACTGCACTCTTCCTCGCACCCTCAAACCTCACCGGAGTTTAGCTCGCCTCCGTTTGCCCGTGCGCAGCGTGTCCGCGGCCGCCCAATCCCTCTGTCACCGTAGACCGGCCAATAGAGCCATTCCCAACCCCGTCCAGCCCTCGGAGAAGACTGTGCACACCTCCGTGAAGCTCCCCGAGCGAGGAATCGGAGTTTGCTTCGCCGGAGAGGCCAGTCCACGCTCGCCGGAGCTCTCAACCCCGCCGGAGTTCGTGGACCGGGTAAACCACTCAACCATCTTTCGATTCCTTGTGCACACGGTCCCTACGTCACCCCGTGAAGCTCACCGTGCCCTTGGATTGACCCAGTTCGCCGTGGTTTGGCCGGTACACTCGCCGCCGACGAGAACACCCGCCTACGCGCGTGGACCGGGCGATTCCGGCCATCCCCGACGTCAAGCCGTACCTCGACGTGACCGCCAGAGTCTCCCTGAGCCAACCCCACCCTTCGCCGGACCTCCCTCGCCGCCGGTAAGCCGTGCCACCCTTTTCTTTCCCACGGTTACTGTTTGCATAGGGGGAAGGACTGCGGGTGAGAGGGAGAGAAGGTCGGGGGGTTTTGTGAAATGTCAGAGACACAGGGGAATAGTGGCGCAAGGGTAGAGTTGCGAAGGCTGATTTAGTTTAAACCCAGGGACCTCGGTGTAAACTGCTTTTTTAGAAAACCTTATTAAACCTGATTTTAAATTTGAACAGAAACTTTGAAAATCCATAACTTCTGTTTAGTTCATCCAAATTTGGTCAAACCAATTTTGTCAGACTCTAAATAATGTAACCTACTTAAGAAAAATATAAAACCCCCTATGTACTATAGAAAACTTTAAAGCTCTGATTTAATTATGGTTTTGACCAAAAGCTCAATAATAGGGCAAAAATTAGTTGCACTAATTGACTGGGGTTAGAAAAATTTTGAGAAGTTTATATCTACCTGCTAACCCAAATAAAAATGTTAAACCTCTCTGTCCACTCCATTAAGTTAGTTTTTACCCCTTATTCTATAATATGCTTAAGGATAAGAAAAATAGAAAATGTAATTTAAACAATGAACCAGAGAGCACCCCTATTTTTGTTAGGATACTTATTTAATGTAGTTCACTGGAAAAATATATCATACCCTGGTTTAGTATAAAATAAGTAGGATACCTTTTATTTTAATAAAATAAGGATAACTTAGAAAAACCCTACAAAAATAACCCCAAGGTAAAAACACCCCACCCTTGAGATAACTAATGTTTTATTAATGAGAACTTAGGAAAAATATAAAATCTGCTGTTTGACATTTTTCAAATAATAATGTAGTAGAAAGTGCCTTTTTGACATTAAACTTAAGAAAATCATAACTAAATAACCACCCCTTGGCTTTCTGTGATTTTTGGCACAGAAGCCTATTATTACTGGTAGATGCCAATAAAAATAACCCTTAGGACAGACCCCACCTCTAATTAAGAGTTGCAGTACAAAGTGGCTCCTTTACCCAACTTTTATTCTTTTTGTCTTAAGCATAGCCTTTATATGTTGAGCCTCAAATTCTTAAAACAGGCTAGAATAGCAAATGACAACCCACTGTAATTGTTACAAAATTTTTGGAAAATATTAAACCATTGTCGTAGTTCAAACCTACACTAGAGACCATAAGTAGAAATTAAGAAAAGGAAAATGAATAATGATAATTAATGTCATCCTAAAACCCCTGTAAATTGTCCACTGAAATCTATAAAGACAATGCAAATCCACTATGTTATCCTAAATGAAAACCTAAGCCTAAAAGGTAATAAGTATATATACCACTAGAAGCCTCGCCTGACTAAGAAACCCTAAGTCACTTCTTGACGTAGTTCTTTTGTTAGCATAACGTTATTAAATCTTGCATAATCATGACATACATGTTCATTGCATTCGATAGACTGTAACCTTGCTGACGGAGAGTACATCCTCGTGCCGGAGCAAGGAGCTGCTCAGGAGGTAGCCCCGGATCCAGCACCCGAGCCTGCACTAGAGGACCTGCCTGCCACTGCTTTGGAAGGCAAGCCCCGGTTTTATGCATAACCTGTTATTTATGCTATTTTACTTCACTTAATGATTGTAGGATTGATTGTGCACTAAGGTGTAGGAATTGTTTGAAACCCTAGTTGCATGATCTCAGGAATCCTTTTGAGATGAATACTAGTATGATAGGTCGAGTAGTTGCTTTATTTAATTAGGATCTCGGTAGAAGACGAGTGATTTTTCTAGCACTCGCGCGAGATCAGGAAATTGATTGTACCCACTTTCACACTATCATGATACTAGTTGGTGGACAACAATCCATGGGGATTGGTTGTTTACGAGATGTGAAAATGGAATAAGGATTAACGTGCGGATACCTGTGTCAAGCGTTTGAACGTACTAAGCACATGCCGAGAAATATGGTAAATCGGTAAGCCTAGTACCTGATTGAACCTGGCAGAAGATTGCCCTCCTCACGCGACCTGAGACGAGGTCTCCCATTCCGGTTATGGTGGGTACAAGTGTGGTCACTGCACGACGGCCAGTCGGGGTCAGTGAGGCATTGTACGCCAAGGCGGTGAGCCCCTCTCTGCTGACGGGGAATCGATGGGGACGGTTGATGTGTGTGGGGACGAAGTGCCCCTGCATGTCGTGTGTTTAGGTTTACCTTGCAAGGATAAAAACTAGATTCGAATCGTTTGCTTCTCGCAGCTAATGAGACTGCTTGATCCATTGTACTGCATTGAGTAACAAGTGGAAATATGATGAGTTGATATAAGATGTTGATTGCTAATAATGCTTGCTACCATGTATGAATAGATAGTCCACTTTTAGCCTTAAGAGAGTCACACTTAATTTTGACCAAGTTAAAATCTTGATTTAGAAACTCAGCTAGTGCTTTTGGCAACCAAACCCCACAGCCAAACAGCTGCATGTCTAGAGGTAGAGGAGTAGACTCCTCACACCGGGTAAGTCTAGCTGAGTATTAGTATACTCAGCCTTCCTTGTGGCATAATTTTTACAGGTTCTCTGGAGGAAATGGTTGCTGGAATAACTTGGCCGTCCACCTTGCCACAAGGTTGGACTGTCGAGTGGGACCCTGCCTCGGCTGAGGAGGAGCATGAGGAGTGATGGGACAGGCTTCCCCATCTCTCTATTTATTTACCGTTAGTTTATTTCCGCTGCACTTCGAACAATGATGGTTACTTTTGCAAAAACTCCGATGATGATGATGATGATGATGTAATAATTTAATACTCTGACATGTATGGTTTTATGCTTTATTGTACTTGCTCTGTGACTCACCATCGAGTGAGATTGTGGTACTTGATCCTGTCAGTGGCCGTGTCGGACTAGATCCGATGGATTGACGGGTTATTCCCATTTAAGTGTGGTCTAGCCTCTAAGGCGGGGCTTAGGCACTTAAGTTGGAATAATTCGGGCAGTTCCGCCACAGCTGGTATCGGAGCTTGTACCACCACAGAGGAATCAATAAAACATGAATGCCATCCTTTTCCAAAGTAAAACTTGATAGAAACAATGTTGGATAGATAGTAGGACGAGCAGGATAGACCTAGGACGTGAAGCCTTAGGATGATAGAAGGTTAGCTAGGTGGCTAAGTAACTAGGCCCTACAGGCCACATTTACAGGATGGGAGTTCTTCCCTATTCCTTTTATCTTGTTGTGAGGTCGTTCAGGATGAGCATGCATGCATTCTTAATTAAGCAAATGGATAACTGAGTAAGGACTTAAAAACAAGATAACAACCCAGTGCCTTTTCATTTAACTAGAGAAAGGCTGAGTTTTATTTTCCTTGTTCTTTTTATAATTCTTTTTCTTTTACTTACGCTTAACTGTACACAGATGACTTCCCACGGATCCTCCGATGACGGAAATGCACTGACCCACACTGACGGACTTGCACGAGAGGGTTTTCCCCACATTTTGTGGGAGGTACTTCAGGGGGCCGGATACGTGACACCCCCTCAGTACACGGTGCAGCAGTTCGAGAAGCACCGAGTGCCTCGCTGTAGAGTGAGGATGACTTTGGAGCCTCATCCCCTGCAGCCAGGCTGGCGCTCTTTGGACTCCGAGTCTTTCGGATACCGAGCGGAGGACACGATCGAGGCGATCGCTCTGCATGGATTGACTACTTTCTGCGGATTCCATCCTTTGGAGCTGGCTACCCACCCCATTGGCTTGTTCCCCGCTCAGAGGGAGGACGACCCAATGTGGAAGGATCGGGTGGAGCATGCCAAGGATATCTGGGCTATCTACCCAGGACAGACCGCGCACTTGACCGTACGGTGCATGAATGCTCTGTACCGTCTGCAGGTGATACGCGGTGAGGCGATGTCCCATCTGATGGCACTGCTGGAGGCAACAAAGATTATGTTGGACAACAGAGAGGAACTCGTAGTTGATTTGTCTCAAGAAATGGTGGAGAAGGACTTGCAGGTGGAGCAGCTATCCACTGATATCCAAGAGTTGGAGGAGCTAGTGGGCACCAGGGAAAACACCATCGAGGTTCTAGAGGATCAGCTCATTAACACTCAGCAGCAGCTTGCTGAGGCTAACGAGCACCTGGATATGCATCACCAGGAGATTCAGGACCTGGAGGCCAACGAGGACGTCGACATCGAGGGAGGAGATGAGCCTGCCTCCAGTGTGGACACTGCTGGCTCGGGAAGACCACCTTCCCCCGAGTCGAGTGTTGCTTCGTTCGCGCACTAGGTGTTCAGGATAGGCTTAGAAGTTGGATAGTCGGACTCCTCGCAGCTAGCTTAGCTTTTGCACCCTTGGGGTACTAGGCTAGATAGAGTTGAGTCATTTTGGGACAATTGATGTAATCGTGCTAAACTCTCTTGGAAGCTTGTTTGATGGATGATGTCATCAGTTTAAATTTGGAAGGAAGAATTTGTGCCTTTTAAAATCCTTTTGTTGAAATCGGAGTCTATCATGTTGTTTTAACTTTTTCTTCGCGATAAAATTCTTGAACTTGGGAATGTGGTGTTAAGTATGTATGTGGTTTTTCAGATGGCCGGGAGGCAGCGTCGTGGCCAGAACGAGCGCGTTCCTCCACCGCCGCCACTGCCTCCCACTCTGCAGGAGCTCATGGCTCAGTAGAATGAGATTTTGAGGCAGCTAGCTCAGCGTCAGCCACCACCTCAGCACTATGGTGGTGGGGACCATCAACGTCACCCCGCGGTGGCTACATACCAGGAATTCCTTAGCACCCAGCCACCATTGTTCACAAGGGAAGAGGACCCACTTGATGCAGATGTATGGTTGCGAGTGGTGGAATCCAAATTCCCACTACTCCATGGAGCTTGCTCAGAGGTCACCAAAGTCAGGTTCGCCACCCAGCAGCTTCGCGGGCCCGCAAGGACTTGGTGGGATCATTTTCTTGCTATGCAGCCAGAGGACCGAGAGGTGGAGTGGAGGGAGTTCAAGGCAGCTTTCAGAGGACACCATATACCAGCCGGGATCATGGACCGGAAGCTCAATGAGTTTTTGGCACTCACTTAGGGCAACAGGACAGTATTGCAGTATGCCCAGGCCTTTAATGACTTGTGCCAGTATGCTGGGTATCACGCAGATACAGATGAGAAAAAGAGAGACAGGTTCAGGAGGGGGCTCAGCACTAAGCTCCGTGACCGTCTCAACACCGTCAGGGCCAACAGTTACAATGAGTTGGTCAACATGGCTATCTCCCAAGAGGACTGCATTACAGCTAGACAGGTAGAGAAGAAGAGGAAGACCCCTGTGGCAGGACCCTCAGCTCAGCCACAGCGCTTCAGGACTGTGTCCGACACCCAGGGCAGGGGACCCCAGCAGCAGCAAGGGCGATGGGTGATCCGACCTCAGCAGTAGCAGCAGGCGCCCAACCGCACCCAGTTTCCAGCTCAGAGGAACAATCAGCAGCAGCAGTACCGCCAGGCAAATGACAACAGGTGTTAAACATGTGGCAACACCGGGCATTACGCCAAGAATTGCCCCAGGAACCAGCAGAGGCAGGGGCAGAATGTTAATCAGAACCAAGGCAAGAGGCAGAAGGTGCAAGTGAGGCAGGGCAGGCTGAACTTCACCACCATGGCTGATATTCCAGAGGGAGCACCCGTCATGACTGGTATCTTTACAGTTTTAAATTATCCCGCTATTGTTCTTTTTGATTCCGGTGCTTCACATAGTTTTATCAATGCCAAGTTTAGTGCCAAATGCCAGTTGCCCTTTCACCATACCGATGGGGGCATTACAATTTCAACACCAGGAGGCAGAGTTGCCACTTATCTAATCAACAGGCAAGTGCCTATAAAATTTGGTAGTCTGGTGATTAGAACCACCCTTCTCATCTTAGGATTGGATAGCGTGGATATTATTTTGGGAGCTGACTGGTTGACCAGGCATCAGGCAGTATTGGATATTGCAGCCAGGGCTATTGAAATCCATTCCCCTGCTTATGGCGAGACTGTTTTGTATTTACCCGACCAGGGATGCACCCGTTCTTGTGCCTTTGTTATGATAGAGTCCCCAGTGGAAAGGATCCCAGTGGTCCGTGACTACCCGGACGTTTTTCCGGACGAATTGCCAGGGATGCCACCTGACCGAGATATTGAGTTCGCCATCGAATTGCAACCCGGGACTGCTCCTATCTCTAAGAGACCCTATAGGATGCCTCCCGCGGAATTGGCAGAATTGAAGAAGCAATTGCAAGAGTTGTTGGACAAGGGGTTTATTCGTCCAAGCACTTCACCCTGGGGATGTCCAGCATTATTTGTGAAGAAAAAGGATGAGAGTTTAAGGATGTGTGTTGACTACCGCCCTCTTAATGCAGTGACTATCAAGAACAAGTACCCACTACCCCGTATTGATGTTCTGTTTGATCAGTTGGTAGGAGCCAAGGTGTTCTCCAAGATAGATCTTCGCTCAGGGTACCATCAGATCAAGATCCATGCCAGCGATATTCCCAAGACGGCTTTCTCTACCAGATATGGGTTGTATGAGTTTTTGGTGATGTCTTTTGGGCTGACCAATGCCCCGGCTTATTTTATGTACCTGATGAACTCAGTGTTTATGCCAGAATTGGATAAGTTCGTGGTCGTTTTCATTGATGATATTCTGGTCTATTCCAAGAATGAAGACGAACATACTGAGCACCTGCACATCGTGCTTCAGCGACTGCGTGATCATCATCTTTATGCTAAGTTGTCTAAATGTGAGTTCTGGCTGAAGGAGATTACATTCTTGGGTCACACGATTTCTCAGGATGGGATATCAGTTGATCCTGAGAAGGTACAAGAGGTAATGGATTCGAAACCCCCGACTACAGTGAGGCAGATTCGGAGTTTTCTGGGATTGGCAGGGTATTATCGACGATTTATTCCGGATTTCTCCAGAATTGCCAAACCAATGACTGAGCTGTTGAAGAAGGGAGTCAAATTTGAGTGGAGCCAAAAGTGTGAAGATGCCTTTCACACTTTGAGACAGCATTTGACAACCGCCCCAGTGTTGGCTCAACCTGACAACACCAAGCCATTTGAAGTTTATTGTGATGCTACTGGTACCGGATTGGGATGTGTCTTGATGCAAGAGAACAGGGTCATTGCTTACGCTTCTCGAGCACTCAGGCCCCATGAGCAGAACTACCCTACACATGATCTGGAATTGGCAGCTGTGGTTCATGCTCTTAAGATATGGAGGCACTACTTGATGGGAGCTCACTGTAACATCTACACTTATCACAAGAGTCTCAAGTACATCTTCACTCAGGCAGATCTGAACATGAGGCAAAGGAGATGGTTGGAGTTAATCAAGGACTACGATTTGGAAGTGCATTACCATCCGGGCAAAGCAAATGTTGTGGCAGATGCCTTGAGCAGAAAGGCCCAGTGCAATTGTATGAGCATGGATGCAAGAGTCACCACCCTGTGTGATGAGTTGTGCAAGCTGAACCTGGAAGTTGTTTCTTCGGGTGACCTAAGCTATATCTCGGTGGAGCCCACATTGCAAGAACAGATAGTCAGGGCACAGGTTGAGGATAAGGGTGTTCAGGTTATCAAAGATATGATCAAGCAAAAGGCAGAAAAATACGAGTGTTTCCGACAGGACAGCAAGGGAATTCTATGGTTTGGAGATCGATTGGTTGTTCCCAAGGACCCGGAGCTCAGAAAGAAGATACTGGATGAAGCTCACCTTTCCAAATTCTCCATGCACCCTGGTAGCAACAAGATGTACCATGATCTCAGATCTCTTTATTGGTGGACTAGAATGAAAAGGGAAATTGCCAAGTACATATCCGAGTGTGACACCTGCAAGAGAATCAAAGCTAGTCATTTGAAGGCAGTAGGCCCTTTGCAACTGTCACACCCGGGTTTTAGGGGTCCAAAGCCCGGGCGCGAACATAAACACCAGTTGTGCTGGGACCAAGTCTCACACATATGATGCATAGTGGCACAGGATCGAATGTCACATCTTTACTATATAACAGGAGTTCTATACAAAATAATTAAATAATTACATCATATGAGGAAACGATCCAGCAACCCAAAGTTGACTGGGAGACGACGGCCTAGATCTCTCTCACGAACTCATCGCAGCATCCTCCATGCGCCTCATCCTACGGTACCTGTTCTTGACCTGTGGGGGGGGGTGTGAGACAGCAAGAGTGAGCTCACATACGTTCATCGCTCAACAAGTTGTGGGGAATAATGTGCATGAACTCGCCAAAGGTGGGAGCTCACGTGAAGTGTAAGGCTTACCAAAGAGGATGGTTAGAGCTGAGCATTGCTTTTAAAGTTGGTCAAAATTTTATTAGCAGTTACTAAGTATAAGTAAATACCAACCCAATTAAGTAGTAGAACAAAAGTAACAACCTCACCTGCGATGCAATGCATATGACAAATTGAGTTTAAGTTCCATAATTTAATCATCAGAGAGTCCTGAGCTGCTCATGACCGTGAGCTCGGCTAGTATACCAGTTTTACACTCTGCAGAGGTGGTACCCTTTACCCACAAGTCATGTTACCCATCTGCCAAGGGATCGCGACTTCCCATACACCTCTAACGAGGAGGCGAGGCAGGGTAACATTACGAGGCCTTTACAAAGTTCCACTAGCTTCAGAAAACCCGCTACAGTTTATAGGAAGCTCCAATGCAGGAATCCCTTGCAGGACCGCCATCGCAGCAAAATCCTCCTGAGGGCCTCCCTACACTGACCACTCCCCTACTGCCCTTGCCCCTTTCGGGTAAGGTAGTCCTCCACTAGCTTTCCTAATTAATCAGCCAAGGGCGTCCCATTAAACCCTTGTGGTGGCATGTGTTTCTCAAGTTAAGCTCTATGTTCCAATTAACATTTAATGATCTTGTCATGAACATAAATAAAATAACAACATAATTGGAACATAGATATAATGAAATATTAACCCAAAACCATATAAAGCAGTAGCAGAACTACCCAAGTGATTCAGGGGTTAAACAAGGTATTCAGGATAAACAAACTAGGGTAACCTATTAGGTCCCATCAAAATTAACCTATGCAGATCATTATGATTCATTAGAACATGAGTGGGTAAAAGAAGTGATCAAGGGCACAACTTGCCTGGGACTTGAGATTCCAGGTACCAGGATGATCTTCAGATGACTCGTGACCTCACGCTAGTCGTAGCAATACAAACGAACAATGTATATAGAGAAATTAACATCACATCAAACATGTAAACAAAATATATAATTATAATCTACACATTAAAATAAGATTCTAGGAACAGGAATCATTAATTTTGGAGTTATATATTTTAAGTTATGGATTTTCTAATGTTTTATGTGCTCAAGACAAGATTAAGTGATAGATAAATTTTAAATCATCTTTCATGTTCAAACAGAGGCACTAGGTGATAGAGGATATTATTACAAAATTTTAGAAAGTGGAATGGGCTAATTTGGAGTTCATATGCATTTTCTTTGAATTATTGAAGTTCTAGCAATTATTTTCTTATTAAAAATCTATTTTCTATTTCATTTATCGAATTTAAACGATCTCTGGACTTGGGCCACAATTACCAGGGACGTCAGGGGCTGCATAACAAATAATCCCGAGACACAGGCTGACCCTGGACTGGACCGCGGGTACTATTCTCTAAAGCCATAAGGGTTCATCTGCAAAACTCCAGGCCGAAGGGGTATGGATAGATCTAAACCGTCCGATCATACACCAACGTTCCAGATTAAATCACAGTATCACTGAAACGGTACGCATCACCGACCGTTGGATTCCCATCGACGGCCAGCCACACATCATGACCGAGTCGATACCCCCTTTCTAATCTAACCCGTCCATGCCCGATCCAACGGACCAGGGTCCATCTCCTACCTCCGCTGGCCCAGGGCGGCGGCATGCGCACACCACGCGGCGGCGAACCTCGCCGGAGCATTTGCAACCGGCGCGCCAGAGCCCCAAGCCCCTCCCCGAAAGGTTCCAAACAATCTACGCATGAAGGCGAGTCTACTGGGGAGTTTCTTACCGAGATTCGTGTAGCAGTTTGCCACGGCCACAATCAATGGCGGATCCGCGGCGGTCTGTAGACAACGGCGAGCAATTCCTGTCGGGTAGTACAAGTCCAGGGGCCGAGGAACCCGTGGACACCACCGGGACGACGTCGCGATCACCCCAGATCAAGCACCGAGGCACGTATGCCGGTGAATCTACTGGTCGACAACGACGGACAGTGGCCAACTCTCACGGGTGTTACGATGGTGAGGGCAAAGGGGAAGCGGGGCCTCGGTTCTTATACCCGAGCGGTGCGCAATAATCGGGAGGGCCGATACAACGCCGGCGCGACGACCGCGGAGTCAGTTGGTCGGGGTACGCGTGCCCTCCCGCGGAATCCGCGCGCCAGCCGGCGAGGTCCGAGTCCGCGCTTGCGGAGAAGACGGACCTGCCCAGGGGTCCCACCGGCAGCGGAAGAAGGGAAGGAGGAGGGTGCGCCCGCGACCGACATGGGTGGCCCGCATGGAAGTGAGCGTGCTGAGCGAGAGGGAGAGGCCGTGGGGTCGGTTGACTGGTGAGCGGGTCCCACAGGCAGCGCGCCATTAGGGCGCAGATGGGCCAGCGCGGTAGGAAAGCTCTTGGCGGGCCAAAATAGGTTGCTGCGGCCCATGATCAGTTTTTCCCTTCTATCTTTTTCTTTTCTTTTCCTATTTCTTATTCTTTTTTTTTATCCAATTTCAAATTTTGAATCCAAATTAGTGTCGAATTTATTCTTAAATGATATTGTGAAATCTAAAATCCCAATTTTAGAAATATAATTATTTATATTATTTATATCACCCTTTTCTCTCTTCTTCTTTTTCCATTTTAAATCCCAAATTCAAATTTTAGGTTTTACTCCAATTCTTCAACTATTTATTACATTTTTATTAATGTTATTGCTATTGTTATTAAATGCACAAACAAAATTCCCACATGATGTATATAGTATTTTATTAAATAAGTGTTCACATAAATTTAGGTATTCCCATGTGATAATGAGTAGAAGATCAAAACACCTTATGACATCCACCCCATTTCTTATTACTTCCAAATCGGGTATTACAAATCCTACCCCCCTTAACAGAAATCTCGTCCCCGAGATTTGTAAGAAAAAGGTATAACTATGTTATCTCAACACATATGCACAAACAAAGAAATCTCAGCATGATGCATAACTCATTAGCAAAGCATAGGGTCAACAGACCTTATTATTATTACTAAAAGAGTAAAATACTACTACTAGCCAAACTAATATTTAGGCCTTACAAATAGTAAAATATGTAACTATATTTATGTTTATCTCTATTCTTGTTGTTCGTTGACTTCTTCACCGACTACTTCATCTTCAACTAGCTCTTCTTCTTGAATTTCCAGTTCACCTGGTTCAGCTTCTACTTCTGTATGATAAGCTTGTCCCCGGTTGACAGATAGGGGCTGACTTCTTCCTGCCGAGGCTTGACCTTGCTTCATCGGAGCCGGTGTGGTGTAAGCAGCCTTGTTGGGACAGTAGTTGGCGTAGTGTCCCGGTTGTCCACACTTGAAGCATGCCCTGTTGGTGGATGTGTTGGGAGCAACGGGTCCTGCTGGGGTGCTTGCTTTTGGAGGAGCAGTTGGTACCTGTTGAGTTTGTTGTCCAGAACTGCCACTAGCTGGTGTACTTGGAGTGGTAGTATAGCGAGGACGGGAACTACTTCCAGCCTGCCCTTGGTTAGCAGCCTTTCTTTTCTCTCCAAATATACTCCTCTTGTTTTCTACAGCAATAGCTTTGTCAAGTAGCCTTTGGAAGGATGGGAATGTGTGTGATACCAGTTGATATTGCAAGGGTCCAATCAAACCGTCCAGAAAAAGCTCCTGCTTTTGCTCATCATCCTCAACATCTCTAGGAGCATATCGAGACAACTGGATGAATTTGTCCCTATATTCACTCACGGACATACTTCCTTGCTTGAGGGAGAGAAACTCCTTTCTCTTAATCTTCATGAGTCCAGCAGGAATATGGTAATTCCTGAATTGTGTGGAGAATTCTGCCCAGGTAATTGTATCGACAGCAGCATGAGCAGCGCAGTACGCATCCCACCAATCTGCAGCAGGACCAGCGAGACGACCTGATGCGTAGAGTACTTTCTCTCGGTCCGAGCACTGAGCTATGTTGAGCATCTTCTCTATAGACTTTAGCCAGTCATCAGCTTGTAGTGGATCCGTGGAGTTGGAGAAGGTTGGTGGTTTGTGGCTCATGAACTCCCGATGCTTATCTCGGGGTGGAACTGGTGGTGGAGGTGGAGGCAATGGCACCTGTTGCTGTTGTTGTTGTTGTTGAAGTTGTTGTTGCAGCTGCTGTTGTTGCACCCTTCTCTCCTGGCGTATCTCTTCCCGCTCTTGGTGCATCTCCCGACGTGCATCCTCTCTTTCCTGGTGCATTTCCTGGCGTTCTTGCTGCATTTGGGCGCGCATATCTGCCATAGTGTCAGCCATTTGCTGCATCATCCTCATTTGAGCTGCAATCAGTGGGTCAACTCCGCCTGGTGGAGGATTAGGAGGATTCATCTCTGCTGGCTGTGGCTGGGGTTGTCTATATATCCGCCGAGTGTGCCGATTAGGAGGTAAATCAATTCCACCACCCCTCCTGGTATTGACCATCTAAGTTAGAAGCATATCGTAAGATGGTTTTGCAAGGGAATCATTTGGTAGGCAGAATGAATAAGCTAATAGTTGGTTATGAACTGAAGATTCTTTGGTAGGGCTTGACCAGATATTTTATGTCAAGACTAGGGTAACTAGTTGTATGAGGTGAATGTCCAAAGGTAAGATAGAATCTGATAAGATGAGATAGATACGGAATACTAGATATTTTTTTAGGGGAATAATCTAGTTTATCTAGTTATTTTTATAAACATCTTTTTTATATGTATATGCAGATGTAATTGTGGACATTACTCCACAACTCATCACACTCAATCAAAGATCCAAATCAAACAAGTATCATAAGAACAAACATTTCAAGCATATAGATACAAAAAAAATAGTTTTGTTTTTTTTTCCTAAGAGTAGGTCTCCTATTCCTAAAGGTCACTTTTAGGCACAGGACTTCAAAGTGTGAAATCCACATTTGTCTTTAGAATGAAAAGGTAAGAATAATCAGAGTAAGCGGATTTAGATGAGAAATGATTAAGAAAAGTTTAGAAAAGAATCAGAGTAGCAGAGGTAAGTAGATAATGGTTGTCCAGTTCTATCTAGGTTTCGTCCTACAGTCAACATTCCTCTGATACCACTTCTGTCACACCCGGGTTTTAGGGGTCCAAAGCCCGGGCGCGAACATAAACACCAGTTGTGCTGGGACCAAGTCTCACACATATGATGCATAGTGGCACAGGATCGAATGTCACATCTTTACTATATAACAGGAGTTCTATACAAAATAATTAAATAATTACATCATATGAGGAAACGATCCAGCAACCCAAAGTTGACTGGGAGACGACGGCCTAGATCTCTCTCACGAACTCATCGCAGCATCCTCCATGCGCCTCATCCTACGGTACCTGTTCTTGACCTGTGGGGGGGGGGGGTGTGAGACAGCAAGAGTGAGCTCACATACGTTCATCGCTCAACAAGTTGTGGGGAATAATGTGCATGAACTCGCCAAAGGTGGGAGCTCACGTGAAGTGTAAGGCTTACCAAAGAGGATGGTTAGAGCTGAGCATTGCTTTTAAAGTTGGTCAAAATTTTATTAGCAGTTACTAAGTATAAGTAAATACCAACCCAATTAAGTAGTAGAACAAAAGTAACAACCTCACCTGCGATGCAATGCATATGACAAATTGAGTTTAAGTTCCATAATTTAATCATCAGAGAGTCCTGAGCTGCTCATGACCGTGAGCTCGGCTAGTATACCAGTTTTACACTCTGCAGAGGTGGTACCCTTTACCCACAAGTCATGTTACCCATCTGCCAAGGGATCGCGACTTCCCATACACCTCTACCGAGGAGGCGAGGCAGGGTAACATTACGAGGCCTTTACAAAGTTCCACTAGCTTCAGAAAACCCGCTACAGTTTATAGGAAGCTCCAATGCAGGAATCCCTTGCAGGACCGCCATCGCAGCAAAATCCTCCCGAGGGCCTCCCTACACTGACCACTCCCCTACTGCCCTTGCCCCTTTCGGGTAAGGTAGTCCTCCACTAGCTTTCCTAATTAATCAGCCAAGGGCGTCCCATTAAACCCTTGTGGTGGCACGTGTTTCTCAAGTTAAGCTCTATGTTCCAATTAACATTTAATGATCTTGTCATGAACATAAATAAAATAACAACATAATTGGAACATAGATATAATGAAATATTAACCCAAAACCATATAAAGCAGTAGCAGAACTACCCAAGTGATTCAGGGGTTAAACAAGGTATTCAGGATAAACAAACTAGGGTAACCTATTAGGTCCCATCAAAATTAACCTATGCAGATCATTATGATTCATTAGAACATGAGTGGGTAAAAGAAGTGATCAAGGGCACAACTTGCCTGGGACTTGAGATTCCAGGTACCAGGATGATCTTCAGATGACTCGTGACCTCACGCTAGTCGTAGCAATACAAACGAACAATGTATATAGAGAAATTAACATCACATCAAACATGTAAACAAAATATATAATTATAATCTACACATTAAAATAAGATTCTAGGAACAGGAATCATTAATTTTGGAGTTATATATTTTAAGTTATGGATTTTCTAATGTTTTATGTGCTCAAGACAAGATTAAGTGATAGATAAATTTTAAATCATCTTTCATGTTCAAACAGAGGCACTAGGTGATAGAGGATATTATTACAAAATTTTAGAAAGTGGAATGGGCTAATTTGGAGTTCATATGCATTTTCTTTGAATTATTGAAGTTCTAGCAATTATTTTCTTATTAAAAATCTATTTTCTATTTCATTTATCGAATTTAAACGATCTCTGGACTTGGGCCACAATTACCAGGGACGTCAGGGGCTGCATAACAAATAATCCCGAGACACAGGCTGACCCTGGACTGGACCGCGGGTACTATTCTCTAAAGCCATAAGGGTTCATCTGCAAAACTCCAGGCCGAAGGGGTATGGATAGATCTAAACCGTCCGATCATACACCAACGTTCCAGATTAAATCACAGTATCACTGAAACGGTACGCATCACCGACCGTTGGATTCCCATCGACGGCCAGCCACACATCATGACCGAGTCGATACCCCCTTTCTAATCTAACCCGTCCATGCCCGATCCAACGGACCAGGGTCCATCTCCTACCTCCGCTGGCCCAGGGCGGCGGCATGCGCACACCACGCGGCGGCGAACCTCGCCGGAGCATTTGCAACCGGCGCGCCAGAGCCCCAAGCCCCTCCCCGAAAGGTTCCAAACAATCTACGCATGAAGGCGAGTCTACTGGGGAGTTTCTTACCGAGATTCGTGTAGCAGTTTGCCACGGCCACAATCAATGGCGGATCCGCGGCGGTCTGTAGACAACGGCGAGCAATTCCTGTCGGGTAGTACAAGTCCAGGGGCCGAGGAACCCGTGGACACCACCGGGACGACGTCGCGATCACCCCAGATCAAGCACCGAGGCACGTATGCCGGTGAATCTACTGGTCGACAACGACGGACAGTGGCCAACTCTCACGGGTGTTACGATGGTGAGGGCAAAGGGGAAGCGGGGCCTCGGTTCTTATACCCGAGCGGTGCGCAATAATCGGGAGGGCCGATACAACGCCGGCGCGACGACCGCGGAGTCAGTTGGTCGGGGTACGCGTGCCCTCCCGCGGAATCCGCGCGCCAGCCGGCGAGGTCCGAGTCCGCGCTTGCGGAGAAGACGGACCTGCCCAGGGGTCCCACCGGCAGCGGAAGAAGGGAAGGAGGAGGGCGCGCCCGCGACCGACATGGGTGGCCCGCATGGAAGTGAGCGTGCTGAGCGAGAGGGAGAGGCCGCGGGGTCGGTTGACTGGTGAGCGGGTCCCACAGACAGCGCGCCATTAGGGCGCAGATGGGCCAGCGCGGTAGGAAAGCTCTTGGCGGGCCAAAATAGGTCGCTGCGGCCCATGATCAGTTTTTCCCTTCTATCTTTTTCTTTTCTTTTCCTATTTCTTATTCTTTTTTTTATCCAATTTCAAATTTTGAATCCAAATTAGTGTCGAATTTATTCTTAAATGATATTGTGAAATCTAAAATCCCAATTTTAGAAATATAATTATTTATATTATTTATATCACCCTTTTCTCTCTTCTTCTTTTTCCATTTTAAATCCCAAATTCAAATTTTAGGTTTTACTCCAATTCTTCAACTATTTATTACATTTTTATTAATGTTATTGCTATTGTTATTAAATGCACAAACAAAATTCCCACATGATGTATATAGTATTTTATTAAATAAGTGTTCACATAAATTTAGGTATTCCCATGTGATAATGAGTAGAAGATCAAAACACCTTATGACATCCACCCCATTTCTTATTACTTCCAAATCGGGTATTACAGCAACCCCTTCCCATACCATCATGGAAATGGGAGGACATTTGCATGGACTTCATAGTGGGATTACCCAATACCTCCAGGCACCATGATTCTATTTGGGTTATCGTGGACAGATTGACCAAGACTGCTCATTTCTTGCCAGTGCACACCACCCACAAGACAGAGAAGTACGCTAAAATTTATGTTGATCAGATAGTAAGATTGCATGGTATTCCAAAGACCATTATATCTGACAGAGGAGCACTGTTTGTGGCACGCTTTTGGGAGAAGCTGCAAGAATCACTTGGGACCCAAGTAATCCGAAGCTCAGCATATCATCCTCAAACAGATGGCCAGACAGAAAGGGTGAATCAGATTTTGGAAGACATGTTGCGAGCATGTGCACTACATTATGGGAAGGATTGGGACAAGTGTCTGTCTTTGGCAGAGTTTTCTTACAATAACAGCTATCAGTCCAGTCTGAAGATGGCACCTTTTGAGGCATTATATGGGAGAAGGTGTAGGACCCCACTAAATTGGTCTCAAGCAGGAGAAAGGGAAATTTTTGGGCCAGACTTGGTACTCGAGGCAGAGGCAAAGGTCAGGGTTATTACCAAGAACTTAGAAGCTGCTCATGCCAGGCAAAGGAGCTATCATGATAAGAGGCGGAAGCCTCTACAGTTTGAGGTGGGAGATCATGTCTATCTTAAGGTATCACCCACCAGGGGTGTCCAGAGATTCGGGATCAAGGGCAAGTTAGCCCCTCGCTACATTGGACCCTATGAGATCAAGGCAAGTTGTGGACCCGTAGCCTACCAATTGAAATTGCCACCTCACATGTCAGCAGTTCATAATGTGTTCCATGTATCTCAGCTGCGGAAATGTGTTCGCCTACCCACTGAAGTGCTACCTGAACCAGACATTGAGATAGAACCAGACTTGTCCTACCAAGAGTACCCCGTCAAGGTATTAGATCAAAAGGAAAGATCAACTCGGGCAAGGTCGGTCAGAATGTATAAAGTTCAGTGGAGTCACCATTCAGCAGAAGAAGCTACATGGGAGACTGAGGATTTTCTACGCTCTCGCTTCCCCGACTTTCTGCCCAAAGGAGTCGGTATGTAACCCCAAAACCCCACCCCCACCTGCCCTTTGAATTCAATTATAAGAAAAACTTAGATAACAAGGATAGTCTAAGTTGTGGATTTAACATAAGAAGGGCTTCCTTCTGAAGTTGCAAAGAGGATGACATTCGAAGAGCAGTTAATAAGAGAAACTTAAGTATAAAGGAAAAATAACACCAGCACACCTTCAAGCACCCTCCAAGGGACTCTACCTAAAATCTCGGGACGAGATTCCTTTAAGGGGGGAGGGCTGTAACACCCCAGGTGTTACCATGGCTAGAGCACACTTTGGCACTAAGGACTGTGAATTATATGTGGTAGAGGCTTAGGGCAACACATAAGAACTTTGGAGATCATGTGCTAATCAAGTTGCCAATGACCTAAGAAGCATTACTCTAATCCTTGCTCACTTACTACCTTGGATAAGAGGGGAGAAGAACCCTAGACCTCTTTTTAAACCCTATCTTCCAAAACCCTAGGTAAGAAGGGAAAGAGAGGGAACAAGTGTGCAAAGCATGAGTAACTTTTACCCAAACCTTAAGTAACCTTATAACCAGCAATTAGGGGAGAGAAATATTTCAAAAAGACCCCTGGAGAAACCCCAATTCAAATCTCCAAGTGGAGAGAGAGCTAGAGCTCTCTATTTCTCTCTAAGTCAAATTCTAACCCTAATCCAAAGACCAACCGTGTTCACCTTGAAGATGGCACCAAAACCACTTAGGTTCTATACCAAAAATGTGGTATACCACCTAAGGCACCCCCTGGAAAAAGTGGAAACCGAGACTTGGACGTTTGACAGGTATTGGCATCAGTTTTGTCGCGAGGTGGGCAGTGAGACAAGCCAGATTTGGCGCCCGTCTATCTCCTGATCTAGGGCGTATCCTCCATTGGAACTCACACATGTGAGATAGCCCTAGGTGTCAGGAAGAGGTCTGCGCCGGATTCATGGCAAGATTCGCACGTTTGCGATCTATGGAGACGTTTGAACAATGGAAGAAACACACCTCCACGTGTTCGACGCTTCCTGCCCGCGCCAGAGCACGCTCACGCGCGCCCCCGCATGCCCAGCGCCGCGCCCGAGCCAAGCCAGCGCCGTGGCCCGCGCCCGCGCCTATAAAGCCCTCCCAGGCTTCGACTGCACTCTTCCGCGCACCCTCAAACCTCACCGGAGTTTAGCTCGCCGCCGTTTGCCCGTGCGCAGCGTGTCCGCGGCCGCCCAATCCCTCTGTCACCGTAGACCGGCCAATAGAGCCATTCCCAACCCCGTCCAGCCCTCAGAGAAGACTGTGCACACCTCTGTGAAGCTCCCCGAGCGAGGAATCGGAGTTTGCTTCGCCGGAGAGGCCAGTCCACGCTCGCCGGAGCTCTCAACCCCGCCGGAGTACGTGGACAGGGTAATCCACTCAACCATCTTTCGATTCCTTGTGCACACGGTCCCTATGTCACCCCGTGAAGCTCACCGTGCCCTTGGATTGACCCAGTTCGCCGTGGTTTGGCCGGTACACTCGCCGCCGACGAGAACACCCGCCTGCGCGCGTGGACCGGGCGATTCCGGCCATCCCCGACGTCAAGTCGTACCTCGACGTGACCGCCAGAGTCTCCCCGAGCCAACCCCACCCTTCGCCGGACCTCCCTCGCCGCCGGTAAGCCGTGCCACCCTTTTCTTTCCCACGGTTACTGTTTGCATAGGGGGAAGGACTGCGGGTGAGAGGGAGAGAAGGTCGGGGGGTTTTGTGAAATGTCAGAGACACAGGGGAATAGTGGCGCAAGGGTAGAGTTGCGAAGGCTGATTTAGTTTGAACCCAGGGACCTCGGTGTAAACTGCTTTTTCATAAAACCTTATTAAACCTGATTTTAAATTTGAACAGAAACTTTGAAAATCCATAACTTCTGTTTATTTCATCCAAATTTGGTCAAACCAATTTTGTCAGACTCTAAATAATGTAACCTACTTAAGAAAAATATAAAACCCCCTATGTATTATAGAAAACTTTAAAGCTCTGATTTAATTATGGTTTTGACCAAAAGCTCAATAATAGGGCAAAAATTAGTTGCACTAATTGACTGGGGTTAGAAAAATTTTGAGAAGTTTATATCTACCTGCTAACCCAAATAAAAATGTTAAACCTCTCTGTCCACTCCATTAAGTTAGTTTTTACCCCTTATTCTATAATATGGTTAAGGATAAGAAAAATAGAAAATGTAATTTAAACAATGAACCAGAGAGCACCCCTATTTTTGTTAGGATACTTATTTAATGTAGTTCACTGGAAAAATATATCATACCCTGGTTTAGTATAAAATAAGTAGGATACCTTTTATTTTAATAAAATAAGGATAACTTAGAAAAACCCTACAAAAATAACCCCAAGGTAAAAACACCCCCACCCTTGGGATAACTAATGTTTTATTAATGAGAACTTAGGAAAAATATAAAATCTGCTGTTTGACATTTTTCAAATAATAATGTAGTAGAAAGTGCCTTTTTGACATTAAACTTAAGAAAATCATAACTAAATAACCACCCCTTGGCTTTCTGTGATTTTTGGCACAGAAGCCTATTATTACTGGTAGATGCCAATAAAAATAACCCTTAGGACAGACCCCACCTCTAATTAAGAGTTGCAGTACAAAGTGGCTCCTTTACCCAACTTTTATTCTTTTTGTCTTAAGCATAGCCTTTATATGTTGAGCCTCAAATTCTTAAAACAGGCTAGAATAGCAAATGACAACCCACTGTAATTGTTACAAAATTTTTGGAAAATATTAAACCATTGTCGTAGTTCAAACCTACACTAGAGACCATAAGTAGAAATTAAGAAAAGGAAAATGAATAATGATAATTAATGTCATCCTAAAACCCCTGTAAATTGTCCACTGAAATCTATAAAGACAATGCAAATCCACTATGTTATCCTAAATGAAAACCTAAGCCTAAAAGGTAATAAGTATATATACCACTAGAAGCCTCGCCTGACTAAGAAACCCTAAGTCACTTCTTGACGTAGTTCTTTTGTTAGCATAACGTTATTAAATCTTGCATAATCATGACATACATGTTCATTGCATTCGATAGACTGTAACCTTGCTGACGGAGAGTACATCCTCGTGCCGGAGCAAGGAGCTGCTCAGGAGGTAGCCCCGGATCCAGCACCCGAGCCTGCACCAGAGGACCTGCCTGCCACTGCTTTGGAAGGCAAGCCCCGGTTTTATGCATAACCTGTTATTTATGCTATTTTACTTCACTTAATGATTGTAGGATTGATTGTGCACTTAGGTGTAGGAATTGTTTGAAACCCTAGTTGCATGATCTCAGGAATCCTTTTGAGATGAATACTAGTATGATAGGTCGAGTGGTTGCTTTATTTAATTAGGATCTCGGTAGAAGACGAGTGATTTTTCTAGCACTTGCGCGAGATCAGGAAATTGATTGTACCCACTTTCACACTATCATGATACTAGTTGGTGGACAACAATCCATGGGGATTGGTTGTTTACGAGATGGGAAAATGGAATAAGGATTAACGTGCGGATACCAGTGTCAAGCGTTTGAACGTACTAAGCACATGCCGAGAAATATGGTAAATCGGTAAGCCTAGTACCTGATTGAACCTGGCAGCAGATTGCCCTCCTCACGCGACCTGAGACGAGGTCTCCCATTCCGGTTATGGTGGGTACAAGTGCGGTCACTGCACGACGGCCAGTCGGGGTCAGTGAGGCATTGTACGCCAAGGCGGTGAGCCCCTCTCTGCTGACGGGGAATCGATGGGGACGGTTGATGTGTGTGGGGACGAAGTGCCCCTGCATGTCGTGTGTTTAGGTTTACCTTGCAAGGATAAAAACTCGATTCGAATCGTCTGCTTCTCGCAGCTAATGAGACTGCTTGATCCATTGTACTGCATTGAGTAACAAGTGGAAATATGATGAGTTGATATAAGATGTTGATTGCTAATAATGCTTGCTACCATGTATGAATAGATAGTCCACTTTTGCCTTAAGAGAGTCACACTTAATTTTGACCAAGTTAAAATCTTGATTTAGAAACTCAGCTAGTGCTTTTGGCAACCAAACCCCACAGCCAAACAGCTGCATGTCTAGAGGTAGAGGAGTAGACTCCTCACACCGGGTAAGTCTAGCTGAGTATTAGTATACTCAGCCTTGCTTGTGGCATAATTTTTATAGGTTCTCTGGAGGAAATGGTTGCTCGAATAACTTGGCCGTCCACCTTGCCACCGGGTTGGACTGTCGAGTGGGACCCTGCCTCGGCTGAGGAGGAGCATGAGGAGTGATGGGACAGGCTTCCTCATCTCTCTATTTATTTACCGTTAGTTTATTTCCGCTGCACTTCGAACAATGATGGTTACTTTTGCAAAAACTCCGATGATGATGATGATGATGTAATAATTTAATACTCTGACATGTATGGTTTTATGCTTTATTGTATTTGCTCTGTGACTCACCATCGAGTGAGATTGTGGTACTTGATCCTGTCAGTGGCCGTGTCGGACTAGATCCGAGGGATTGACGGGTTATTCCCATTTAAGTGTGGTCTAGCCTCTAAGGCGGGGCTTAGGCACTTAAGTTGGAATAATTCGGGCAGTTCCGCCACAGTCATGAAAAGAAGTGTGTGGGTACCCAAGGCTATAACTAAAACTGCAGGACCCAATTCAATTTGGGTACCTAAAAGCATAGCCTAAATTTGTTTTGTAGGTCTACTCCTCTGGTGGGTCAAGTTGGGTGCTTGACTGTGGATGTACAAATCACATGACCAGGGAGAAAGACATGTTTCATTCCTTGCAACTAACTCAAGAAGCACAAGAAATTGTGTTTGGAGATAGTGGCAAGTGTAAGGTAATTGGTATTAGTAAAATTCCTATCTCTGACCAACAATCACTTTCAAATGTTTTACTAGTAGATTCTTTAAGCTACAATTTGATGTCTGTTTCACAACTTTGTGGAATGGGTTATAATTGTCTATTTTCTGATGTGGATGTGAAGATCCTTAGAAGGGAGGATTCCTCAGTTGCCTTTACAGGTCGCTTGAAGGGCAAACTTTATCTTGTTGATTTCACAACAAGTAAGGTGACGCCTGAGACCTGTTTAGTGGCAAAGTCCGACAAGGGTTGGCTATGGCATCGCCGGCTAGCTCATGTTGGTATGAGGAATTTAGCCAAACTTCAAAAGGATAGTCACATCATTGGACTAACAAATGTTGTGTTTGAGAAAGATAGGGTTTGTGGCGTGTTGGGGGCCTTCGGCTTCCGAAGGTCCTCAAAAACGTGATTTGGCAATGTTTCTGGAGTATAATACATGAGGAGGTACCTTCGGACACGAACCCTTCGGACAAGTCAAAATTGATGTATGAAGAAACACAAAGAGAACGAAGGATGGAACAGAGCCGAAGCTGTGCGCAAGGAAGCTTCGGCATGATGGCAGAAAAGAGGAAACCGACTTAAAGAGGAAAAGACTATTTAGACCCCGATAGATTACTATAGAGTTACTATCAAAAGCAAAGGGCCTGGATGTAATTTCACATGGGCTGCGACCCGTGCCTATAAATAGGTGAACAGTACTCCCGTACTGTTCACGCTGACTTGGCATTTGCTTTTGCATCGCGCTTGTACTTTTACCTTCTTTCAAGTCAAAGGTATATTTGTAACCCAACATCATTCTTATTCTTCTATAGCAATAAAATAAAAATGAGTTGATAATAATACATAACAATTCATGTTATCTTTTACATTACATGCAATTCCCTTTTCATTATGATATGTAATGTTTATGGAGGTATGTATTTCATAGCCTTCGTCCGAAAATCATTATATCTCCAGGGAAATAATGCTTCAAAGGACGAAGGACTTTAATGTTTAACGTTTTCTGTGTTGCCTTATTCTTAACTCTTAGCATTTGAGAACAAGTCCCCAACATTGGCGCCCACCTCCGGTGAACTCACTTCCACTTTTTGAGTTTCGAACACCTTCGGCAAGCATCGACCTTTGTCATGCCACCAAAGAAAGCTTCAACGACAGGGGCTGCAGCTCTGCAGCCGCTGGACCCGAACCAGGAGACCCTTTCTCTTCGAGAGGCCCGAAGCCAGAAGAGGAAGGCCACCAGTCCAACGCCCCTGGAGGACGACTTAGACCAAGAGATCAGGAATATGGAGATGCTCCATCAGCAAGTACAAAGGAAGAAGGAAAAGATGGCTCGGCTAGCTGATCTGCAAAGGCAGATAGATGAAGCTTCTGAAGAAGTTCGCCATCTAGCTCAAGATGAGCAGAACCGAAGGCCTCAGTACAGAGAGCTTCATCAGGAGAGCTTCTTCAACGAGGATGACTGGTATGAGGATTTCCATCATGGAAATTTTGCTTTTGACGATGATTCTCCTCTGTTAGCAGAACTGCAGGCTACACCTTGGCCCCCGTCTTACAAGCCACCCCAGCTTCCCATGTACGACGGACACTCAGACCCGAAGCAGTTCTTGATGAGCTACGAAGCAACCATATCTTCGTATGGTGGCAATACTGCAGTCATGGCAAAGTCTTTTGTCATGGCTGTCAAGAACGTTGCACAAACCTGGTACTCCTCTCTTCGGCCAGGAACAATCACGTCATGGCAGAAGCTGAAGGACATGTTGATTACCAGTTTCCAAGGGTTTCAAACGAAGTCGGTCACCGCTCAAGCTTTATTCCAGTGCACCCAGGATCACGAAGAATACCTTCAGGCGTATGTCCGAAGGTTCTTGCGTCTGAGGGCACAGGCACCAACGGTGCCCAATGAAATTGTCATTGAGGCCATGATCAAGGGGCTTCGGCCAGGACCTACGGCCCAGTACTTCGCCAGGAAACCCCCTCAGACCCTAGAAAAGCTGCTCCAAAAAATGGATGAATACATCCGCGCTAATAATGATTTTCGTCAAAGAAGAGAGGAAGCTTACAGGTTCTTCGAAATGACCAGGGGCTTCGGAGGGAGAATCCACCCAAGACATGTAAGATCAATCCATTCCACTCAAAGTGATGACAGAGGAAGTCAGCAACAGCGGCCACAATACTCCTCTCAGGCTTCGGGGCAACAATAGAGCTATTCTCGGACGCCAGCTCCAAGGGGCAGAGGCGCCAGGGGCTTCGGAGGAAGATTTGGGGATCAGCCCAGGAAAATTTATTGCTTATTCTGCGGTGAGAACAAGGGCCATACTACCAGGATGTGCCATGTCACCATCCAGAAACAGAAAGAGATAGCAGAAGCTGCAGCCCAATAGAGCCAGCCGAAGCAAGTTATGCATACTGCTTTATATCACTCACCGTACATTCCAGAGTATGTGGGTAATCATCCTGCAGCTTCTGTTGCTTCGGCAAGCCAACCTCAGGCGTCTTGGCAACAGCCTCCACCTCCACCACCAATGCAACGAGGCCAGCAGCCAGAAGGGAGCCAACACACTCATCAACAACGAGACTTCAGAGAGGAGTCCGAAGCTCGCACAGTTAATAGTACTGTGCCAGAGTCGAAGCACATCTACTAGAAGATATCCTACCTCGGCAACAGTTCTTGCATTCATTTTCATTTTTCGTTTAAATAAGGAACAATCATTAAAACTTAAGTTTTTCTTCTCATTTTCAATTTCTTGTAACAGCTTCGTTTTTTACCATAGTGAAAATATTCTCCATAGATTTACGGAGTCAGAAAAATTGCCGAAGCACGAAAGCTCGGTCTTAAGAGTTCGTGATCACAGAAAGTATCTCCGAAGATTCAAAAAAGTCGTTCCTAAGGGAGCGCAGTGTAAGTTTTCTGCTCAAAAGTCGTTCCAAAAGGAATGCAGAGCTTACAGCGAAAAATAAACGCTGATTCCGCCGAAATAGAAGGCGAAGAAGCTCCTAATGGAGGCTTACAGCGAAAAATAAACGTTGATTCCGCTGAAATAGAAAGCAAAGAAGCTCCTAAGGGAGGCTTACAGCGAAAAATAAACGCTGATTCCGCCGAAATAGAAGGCGAAGAAGCTCCTAAGGGAGGCTTGCAGCGAAAAGTTAGCACTGATCTTCGGCACAAATATTATTTTGCATAACATCACATCATCACATCATTTGCATAGCATAACATCATACATCATATTGCATCAATGACGCAAGAAGGGGGTTCAATGTTGATCTTCGGAGATTGTTTCGAAGAAGCAGTGCCAAGGCACAAAATAATTATCGAAGAAGCATACCTTCGTCAGACTCTAAAATGAAAAGACCTATTGCTTATGAGGCACAATATTTTTTACGAGGATTGGATGTTTTTATGAAATATGGATATTCTTCACGAAGCATGAAAAGAAGGGAAGGTGTTTTTTTCGCCGAAGGCTCAAAAACGGTATGTACGTAAAGTTTCATGCATCGTAAAGAATTAAGTTACAAGCAGCTTATATATTACATTCAAGGTTATAAAAATATTACACACTTTGTCCAGCAAATATTACATTCTCAATGTCTTTACAATAGCAGCTAATCTTCTCTTAAGACTACTTCCGCAGCTTCATTTAGTAGTTGCTCAACAACCTTATCCATAATAGCTTCGGCCATTTTTCTAATTTCGTCATCCCTCTTTGCGTTGGGGTCTGCCAATGGCTCGGCGGGCTCTGGGGAAGAAGATTGTGCGGCTGTGTTGCAAAGTGTATATAAGTCCGAAATCATATAATTACAACGTAAAGTCAAAACTTAGTAGTTAATATCTATTCGCCTCTCGAGATCCGCACTTTTCTCAGCGGCCTCTGCAACATTTCTAGCGTCGTGAATGCCTTTTTCACTTTTCCTTATAATCTATTGAGCCATCTCCCGGCCACCATTTTCCTAGATGTCGGTGAAAAATTTACCACCAACCAAGCTTGCTTCGGCCGAGGGGTCTTTTATATCTTCAGAAGATAATGGGGCCTCGGCTTGTGCCAAGGATTTCACATGATCGCAGCCTCTACTCTCCAAAATAGTGGCAATCCCCCTAGCACCCGAGAAGGCACATATGTCTCCACGGCCATTCAAAACTTCCTCAAAAGCTTCGGCTTTGTGGCTGGTCCATTCAATTGGGCCCTCGGGGTCGCCCTTTACGAAATTTTCCTCGCTTGAATACGCGCCAACGTTGGCGAAGCTAGTTTTTATTTTCTTAACACAATCTATAGACTTTTCATAACACCTTTCCTTCGATGCACGAAGTTCTTCAACGTTTTTCTCTAAATGATTTGCCCATTGTTCACTGATTTCTCGTTTAGCTTCTGCAACTGCGCATTTTTCTTTAGCTTCAGCCAGTTGTCTCCGAAGATCTTCAATTTCCCGCTTCTAGGCCTCAGCTTGAGCTTTGGAAGCTGCTTCGTCTTCTTTTATTTTATTCACCAATGAATGTAATATTTTATCTTTCTCAAGACCTTCGTTCCTTAGCTCAATTACTTCGGAACGAAGGTTGTTTAAAGCCATGGCGCACCCTTCATCTTCGGCACTTTTTTGCGCTCTGAGGGCATTGCTGAGAATAAGGCCCTGCAAAAGGAGCATGATATTAAGAAATAAAAACACGAATTTTTAACCACACAAAAAGTGTATTTTCTCACCTTTAAGCTATTATATGCTAAGCTGTCGGCCAATTCTTCTTTTGACAAAACTGAAAGCCCATCTTTTAGAGTTGGGAATCCGAAGTTTCTTGCCATCTCCCGGGAGACAGAGATCTCCTTGTTGTCTGGGAGGCAGTACAAGAAGTCTTCTTCTCCGCTGCCATTGAATATCAACGCCCCTTTCGGATATTTCAGTTTTTGCGCATAAAACTGAGCTTCTCGCTTTTCTTTTTCAGTCAGAATTTTACCCGAAGCATGGCGTAAGACATAGTTGGGAACTTCGGAAGATGCTTCGGGAATAGGGATGGCGGTTTTCTCAGATAAAATTTCTTCTACAGATTCTTTTTCTTTTTCTTTTCCAGTTTCCAAGAATTCCCTCTTGGCAGGCTCTGAAAGCCCAGTTTCGGTTTCTACTTGGCTTTTGGTAGCTTCAGCCTCAATTTCTATCTTTGGAGCTTCGACAGCTATCTTCGAAGTAGAGCTTGAAGATTTTATTGTTTCTAACACATCAAGTACGTTAACCATTCTCTTTCTCTTGGGAGTTGTTGTAAGGTCATTTTGTGCCTTCGGCGTTGGCATTGGCACCTCAACTCTCGCTGGAGGACTTAAAACTTTCGATGTCTTTGTCTCTTCAGCCCTCGGTTCTTCCATTTTTTCTATATCCGGCATTACAACCGGTTCTTCAATATTCTGCAGATAAGTAGGCTCTTTAGCTTTAGTGGCCGAAGAGGTTTCACCGACAAACTCAGGCACTGTGGCCGGCTCAATATAGCGTGGCCGGTGTGTAAGAACTTTCATCTTTCTTCTCTTCGGCACTGGCTCACTAGGAGCAGCCGAAGCAACTTCCTTCACAGAAGTTGTACCTTTTCTTTTTTGACCCCGTATTGGATAACAGTAGTCAGGATAGACGAACCCAATAGCATCAAAAACTCTGTTCAGCCTCTTCTTTTTCCGGCCTCCGAAGGCCGCTGATAGCGCAGTATCTTCTGCCTTCGAGTATGGTCCGAGCAACTCATCACTTGTAGCTTCAACGCATTTCAACCAATCGTCGTCTGGCTCGATAAATTGGTCTACGAACCTGAAGGTATATTTTAGTCGAACCAAGCCACCTTCGTGTGGGTTGTTGTTGGTTTCCTTCGGCATTTCCCAGTTAGCTACCAATGGCCATATCCTGTAGGCCACGTGCTCTTGAACTAAGTCCCTAGTCCCGATGAAAGAGCAAACTATGCCGAAGGCCCTCTGGCATTCTTCGGCTGCTTCATCCATTTCCACCTTCGGTTTCCGGAGGCCGAAACGCTGCCATATAGGGCGCATGATGATATCTTTAATATCTTCTCGTGCTTTCAAATCGTTTTTCACATAAAACCATTCCTTAATCCAGTCTCCGGGCCATCTCTTTCGAAAGGTTGGCATAGGACAGCTTGACCCAGATCGAGCACCGAAGCTATAGTAGCCAAAATTGTTATGATATTGTTCTTTATCCCAGGGTTTTGTCTCATATAACAGCTCATGCATGTTGCAGAAACTTTTTGCATTTGGCTCCAAACCTTGGCTCTTCACGGCCCATACGAAGATTCCCATCCTTATGATTGCTTCGGGAGTAATTTGATGAAGGCAGATTTCAAATATCTTCAAAACTTCAACCACGAAACTGCTTAGAGGAAACCGAAGCCCAGCTTTGAAGAAGCTTCGGAAGATCACGACTTCATTTTCCTCAGGAGTAGGACAAGTCTTCTCCCCTTCGTCAGCCCTCACAATAGACAAATCCCGAAAATATCTACCTCTCATATTGTCAAGATGGCTTTGTTTAATGGTTGATTTTCCAAAAACTGCATGGCTTGGCCGCCAGGGTCGATCTTCCGAGTCTTCACCCCCACTTTCGGCATCATAGCTGTCACTATCACCAGTATCTTCAGATAAACCTTCCAAAATTTCCCTTGTAATCTTTTCTGTATTTGTCTTTGATATTGATTCTAGAAAGCCAAGATTCTTCTCCTCAAGAAGGCTCAGCTTTGTTTCAGGAACAACTTTCTTATCTTCAGACATCTTCGGAAACGCTACAACCGCTTTTAATGTCGAAGCTTAAAAAACATACAAATTAAGCAAGTCTTGCTGCACAGGAGCTAAAGCTGAGTAAGCAAGAGCAGATGGCAAAGAAAGCATACCAAATGACATTGCGGTGTGCTCTTATTTATACATCTGGCGCATTGAGAACAGGAGGGCCCCGCTTGACATTGATTGTTGCTATTCTAGCAAGAGGAAGGTGTTTTTTCGGACCTTCGGCTTAGGGCCTTCGTCCATATCGCAATCTGATTTTATTATCCTAACAAATTAATATTGTGAGGGGCTATTGTTGGGGGCCTTCGGATTCCGAAGGTCCTCAAAAATGTGATTTGACAATGTTTCTGGAGTATAATACATGAGCAGGTACCTTCGGACACGAACCCTTCGGACAAGTCAAAATTGCTGTATGAAGAAACACAAAGAGAACGAAGGATGGAACAGAGCCGAAGCTGTGCGCAAGGAAGCTTCGGCATGATGGCAGAAAAGAGGAAACCGACTTAAAGAGGAAAAGACTATTTAGACACTGATAGATTACTATAGAGTTACTATCAAAAGCAAAGGGCCTGGATGTAATTTCAGATGGGCTGCGACTCGTGCTTATAAATAGGTGAACAGTACTCTCGTACTGTTCACGCTGACTTGGCATTTGCTTTTGCATCGCGCTTGTACTTTTACCTTCTTTCAAGTCAAAGGTATATTTGTAACCCAACATCGTTCTTATTCTTCTATAGCAATAAAATAAAAATGAGTTGATAATAATACATAACTATTCATATTATCTTTTACATTACATGCAATTCCCTTTTCATTATGATATGTAATGTTTATGGAGGTATGTATTTCATAACCTTCGTCCGAAAATCATTATATCTCCAGGGAAATAATGCTTCGAAGGACGAAGGACTTTAATGTTTAACGTTTTCTGTGTTGCCTTGTTCTTAACTCTTAGCATTTGAGAACAAGTCCCCAACATGGCGCATGCCAAGCAGGAAAGCAACATGGAGTCCCACATCAATTAAAGAATGTGGTCACAACAAAGAGGCCATTGGAGCTTCTTCACATGGACCTCTTCGGACCTGTGGCTTACATCAATATTGGTGGTAGTAAGTATGGCTTAGTTATTGTTGATGATTTTTCTCGCTTCACCTGGGTTTTCTTTTTGAGTGACAAAGGTGAAACCCAAGAGACCTTGAAAAAATTCATGAGAAGAGCTCAAAATGAGTATGAGATTAAAATCAAGAAAGTGAGAAGTGACAATGGGATAGAATTCAAGAACACAGGTGTCGAATAATTCTTAGGCGAAGAAGGAATCAAACATGAGTTCTCGATTCCCTACACTCCACAACAAAATGGTGTTGTGGAAAGGAAGAACCGAACACTAATTGAAGCCACTAGAACCATGTTGGATAAGTACAGGACCCCTGACAATTTTTGGGCAGAGGCGGTCAACACTGCCTGTCATGCAATCAACCGCCTTTATCTTCACAAGATCTACAAGAAGACTGCCTACGAGCTTCTCACTGGTAACAAACCTAAAGTAGATTACTTTAGAGTATTTGGTTGTAAATGCTTTATTCTTAACAAGAAAGTCAAGAGCTCAAAGTTTGCTCCTAGAGTGGATGAGGGCTTCTTGCTTGGTTATGCATCAAATGCGCATGGATATCGTGTTTTCAACAGTACCACTGGTCTTGTTGAAATAGCGATAGACGTGACATTTGATGAGTCTAATGGCTCGCAAGGGCATGTTTCTAATGACATTGCAGGAAATGAAGAACCACCTTGTGAGGCCATAAAGAAGCTTGCAATAGGTGAAGTGAGACCTTAAGAAAAGGATGATGAGGAAGGAACCTTGTGGATGACCAATGAGGTTTTTGATGTGGGCGCAAAGGTGGTGGGTGATAAATCCTAGACCCAAGAAAACCCATCAACCTCAAGTCATCCAAGTCTTGAAGAAGGTCATCAACCCCAAAGGATGCCAACCGTGGTAGAAGATGAACATGAAAGCGTTGATGGTGAAGTGCCTCTTGATCAAGTGGATGATGAGGAGGAGCAAATTCAAAGACAACCATCAGTGCCCCATCCTTGAGTCCATCATACCATTCAAAGAGATCATCAGGTGGACAACATCCTGGGTAGCATTAGGAGAGGGGTAACAACTCGATCCCGTTTAGCAAATTTTTGTGAATTTTACTCGTTTGTCTCCTCTCTTGAGCCACTTAAGGTTGAAGAAGCGCTGGGTGATCCGGATTGGATAATTTCCATGCAAGAGGAGTTGAACAACTTCACCGGGAATGAAGTCTGGTCCTTGGTTCAAAGACCCAAGCAAAATGTGATTGGGACAAAATGGGTCTTTAGGAACAAACAAGATGAACATGGCGTTGTTACAAGAAACAAAGCACGGTTGGTTTCCCAAGGCTACACTCAAGTGGAGGGACTTGATTTTGGTGAAACATATGCACCGGTAGCAAGGTTAGAGTCAATTAGAATATTAATTGCCTATGCTACTAACCATGATTTCAAGTTATACCAAATGGACGTCAAGAGCACATTTTTAAATGGACCACTACAAGAGAGGGTCTATGTGGAGCAACCACCGGGCTTTGAAGATCCAAGGAAGCCAAACCACGTCTATCTACTTCACAAAGCGCTCTACGGGCTTAAACAAGCCCCTAGAGCTTGCTATGATTGTCTTAAAGATTTTTTAATTAAGAATGGATTTACAATAGGAAAAGCTGACTCTACATTATTCACTCGCAAAGTTGATAATGAGTTATTTGTGTGCCAAATATATGTCGATGACATTATATTTGGTAGTACTAATGAAAAATTTTGTGAAGAATTTAGCAAAGTAATGACGAACTAGTTTGAGATGTCTATGATGGGCGAGCTCAAATACTTCCTGGGATTTCAAGTCAAACAACTCAAGGAAGGTACCTTTCTATGCCAAACCAAATATACACAAGACGTGCTCAAGAAGTTTGGCATGGAAAAGGCAAAGCATGCCAAGACTCCAATGTCATCAAATGGACATCTTGACCTAAATGAAGAAGGTAAACTGGTAGACCAAAAGTTATATAGATCAATGATAGGGTCACTGCTTTACTTATGTGCATCTAGACCTAACATCATGTTAAGTGTTTGCATGTGTGCACGTTTTCAAGCTAATCCTAAAGATTGCCATCTTGTTGCCGTTAATAGAATCCTAAGATACTTAGTCCACACCCAAAACCTAGGATTATGGTATCCTAAAGGCTCCCTTTTCGATTTACTTGGCTACTCTGACTCAGGCTATGCCAATTGCAAAGTAGATCGAAAAAGAACTACTGGGACTTGCCAATTCCTTGGGCGGTCCTTAGTGTCATGGAGTTCCAAGAAACAAAATTATGTTGCACTTTCCAATGTAGAAGCTGAGTACATAGCAGCTGGTGCATGTTGTGCACAGTTGTTATGGATGAAGCAAACCCTTAGAGACTTTGGTTGTGAGTTTAATAAGATTCCACTACTGTGTGACAATGAGGGTGCCATAAAACTTGCAAACAATCCTGTGCAACACTCTAGAACCAAACACATTGATATTAGACATCATTTCTTGAGAGACCATGACGTCAAAGGAGATATCGAATTATTTCATGTGAGCACTGAAAATCAACTAGCCGATATCTTCACAAAACCCCTTGATGAGACTAGGTTTTGTTTTCTAAGGAGTGAACTAAACATCTTGGATTCTCGAAACGTGTCATAAAACTAAAATTTGAATCATGATTGTTTGATATAAAATTGCTTTATGCACAAAATGACATGTGAAATCCTATTTTTATTGCCAAAGTTACTCATGTCATAAATATTGATTGTATTTTAGGCCTTACCGGGCTATATCTAAAATCTGGTTGAGTAAACCGGCTAAGTAGGCCACTCAACCGGTTTTCCTCTCGTGAGAACCGGTAGAACCGGTTTTTGTCGCCTCTACGTCTGCGCTGTCTGTCAGCCCCACAGTCTGCGCCATCAGTTTCGCAGACTGCGCTGTCAGTGTGGCAGGTTTTCCGCGCAGTCAACATCGTTTTCTGCGCGCTTTTATTGTTCACACTGCAGCAAAACCGGTTGAACCGGTTTCAGAACCGGTTGAACCGGTTTTGGTCCGCTGACCAGCCGCCGCCTCCTCCTTTTTCTCCTCCCCTTCCTTCTTTCACTCTTTACCCGTTCATTTTTTACTGCCGCCGTCACCTTCACTTTTCCTCTCTCTCTCTCACACTCACACCACACTCCAAATCCCTTTCGAGCCATCAAATCCATAGGGAGTTTGTTGGAGATTTGTTCCTCTCGGCCTCCTCCATCAACTCCCTCCTTTTCATTGGGATTTCTGTGGTTGAATCGTCAGATCGAGGTATTTCCTTATTTCCTCATGTTTTACTCGATCTCACACCATTCTTGATTACCTTGTGTATCTTTTCAAAGATACTATGTAGTTTAGGTGCTTGCAACACTTAAACTATCTTCTTTTGTCTCGAACATTGTTTGAGTTTAGTAGTTTAGTATTGTTCGTTGTAGTTGAACCACTCACATGAACGGTTGAAGTGCATGCTCAATATCATACGCGTCTTTACTCAAACGTGTTTGTTAAAATCCTTGAACATCGATCTCCTCGCTCACCATATGTTCTCCTTTTTATCTTAAGGATGGTGCGTCATAGGAACCTGTCAGTAGTTGAATCTGACTGCGATGATGATCAAGAAATTTGTGAATAAACTCCTCCGCGTTCCAGATCCAAGCGAGGGCGAGGATCCGGAAATGTGATGCAAGGTGGTGAGGCCTCAGGGTCTCATGGTGCTCGCGGTCGAACGGCCTGGAATCCCTCCGGACGATCTCGACCCGTGGCCAATCCACAGGCATGAGAGCCAACTAGCGATGATGACGGAGGCAAGGATGATGAAGTTGATCTCCCCTCTGCCAACGCTCCCATTATCCGGGGGTTGGTTCTTCACAGGGCGGAGGCTCGTCGATCTGCAAATGAGCCTGTCACAGATTTCACTGCCAGCGGAGGGTCTGCCCTTCTCCAGGACATCCGATTCCAAAACCCTACATTACGTATTCGTGATGCTAGGATCGATGGTAATCGGTTCTGGACCCTCCAACATGTCGATTTTTACAATTCTGTGATTCTTCCCAAGAAGCACCAGCCTATTCTACATCAGAGATATATTAACTAGGAAGGATGTGAAGCAATTGGTGATCTAGAGATGACATAGGCTTTGAGGGCATGTGAGAGGAAGAGGATGAAGAACATTATGACATTCCAATATGATTGGAATGATGAAGTTATTGCTCAGTTCTATTCTACCCTTTGGATCAAGCTGGCTGATGAGGAAAGTCCTTATAACTTTCCTTATCTCAATTTCTAAAACGAAGGCAGCTGATATAAGGTGAGCTACCGGAGGTTTGCTCACATCCTTGGATTTTCTGATGGCGATATTTCTGGGGACAAGATTAAGATTCATGACTTTCGTCCTCCCACCAAGAATGAAGCCAGAGATCTTTATATCTCTGAGACTGATAAATATTGGGAGTCAACCAATCTGCATAAGTTCTACAGATACATTAACTCTCTCTGCAGTGACTCTCATTCCAAAAGGAGATAACCAAATGAATATCCTGGGAGAGAGCAAGGTCTTGCTCTCATTTATGAAGCCAAATAGTTCAGAAAGTATCAATGTATTTGACATGATTTGGCAAGAAATCATTCATGCTGCCTGCTTCCCTCTCAAGGGATGTCTTCACGCCCCCTTCATCATGAAGATGATTGAAGTGGTGACTCAGTTTCGCTTTGACAAAGGAACAAGACATCTCTCGTACACCCCCTTCTGGATTGATCCAAACAATCCAGCAGGGCGTCTGAGGAAAGCTCCCTCTAGCTCTCGTGGACCTACTGCTGCCGGCCCATCACGTCCATCTCCTGGTCGCGGATCTCCCACACCACGTTGTCGTGGTCGTGGTCGAGGTCGTGGTCGCGGGATGGGTGCTCGTCTGGCCCATGGTATTGCAGCATTCTTTTCCATGTGCAGGAACATATCTTCCGATGTGCATGAGCTGGCTAGGCGTCAGCGGGAGACTGACGACAACCTCCATCGTCAAGCTTCTTCCATGGGTATGCCATTTCCTCCCCGCTCGCCTGATGTGCCTCTTCATCCTCCGCCACCAGAAATCAATGAATGGCACCAGCAGGCCTATGGGGTGCCCTTTATGTCAGCTGAAGATGAAGAAGAAGACGAAGAATATTTTGATGATCGTGAGCAGTTTGTCCCGCCTCCCCCCAGGGGGATCTGGGTCAATCCTCTTCATATCCTCCTCCCCAGGATCCTTCAGGAAGCTATCCTCCTCCAGCTCAGCCTGGGGAAGAAAACTTTGCGGCGAACTTGGCAACTCAATTCTTTGATCCGCATCCTCCTCAGTGGTGATTTGTGGCTGGTGGTTCTCTCCTTTTTTGGTGCTAGTTGCCAAAAAGGGGAGAAGGATTCTCATCTTGGCAGCACTTTTAATTTATGTAATGAACACCTGGTCTATAATAATTTTATTCGCCTGATTATCGTGATGCATGTGGTGATGGCCTAGAGCCACAAACATTTTAATGATGTGATGACCTTATTGTAATAGCCAGTACCATTTCATATCTTATGCTATACAATGATGGACTTGTTTGTGGAATGCTATTCGTTTTATCATCACATCTTATATAATTCTGTTACATCCCTCAGTTTTTGTGTATTGTGTTGGTTGTTCACTCTCTCCAAATATGTTTCAAATTGACATATCAAGTCAATATGAATATCACAAAACTCATGCACATATTTAGGGGGAGCTGCACATACACAAGTACTTATATCTCGCCAGTGTTCTTACTTTTTAATTTTTATCTCTACTCTAGTTTGTTTTGGCATCAATCACCAAAAAGGGGGAGATTGTAAATGCAATCAACCCTAATTGAGAGTTTTGGTGATTAAATGACAAAACAAACAGAGATTCTAACAAGTTTGCTCCTAGCATGTACACCGTTATTCTACAGACAGGAGAAGCACAGATCTTATGAGTATGCAAATGTAAAGCACAGCAGATTTAAATTCTACATAATATGGCGTGCTCCAAGTGCTTGGAAACAACGGCAGTATTCATTTTATAATTCTTGAGTTATAGAAATCGTCGTTCAATTAAGAGGGATCTGCAATAAGTTAAGTAAGTTATGCAATGAGCTCAATTCAAATTCCTTCAAATCATCTAAGAGAACACTTTTCTAGATCATGAATGCCCTTTGAAAAACCACTCTTACTCCCCACAAAAGTTCCACCTTGGTTCACTTCAGATTTGTCAAAACTTGCTATTCGGTTTCAAAAACCGGTTCAACCGGACCTGAAACCGGTTCAACCGGTTTCTAGACTGTTTCTCTGCCACCTCTGTTCTGACCAGTCTGATAGTCAAAAGCTGTCAGAAAAGTCGTGTGCAGATATTTTTTGAAAATCGGTTCAACCGAATTTGGGCCCGGCTCAACCGATTTTGAGCCCGGTCGAGTCTCCGGCTGAGTAGATCAGTAAATCGAGAACCCCCTGGTGGAAACCGGTTGAACTGGTTTTAGAACCGGTTCAACCGGTTTTCGGTCATTTTCTCCCAACGGCTGCCAGCTTTTGGGGGATCCTTTAAATACCCCCCACACTCTCTCTCTCTTCATTCACTTCTGCCCTTCCACGAATTCTTGGCTGACCAACCTCCAAACAAAGGCATTCATTTCACCTCTCAAACCCGAAATCGCATCCCCTTCAATCGTTTGAAGGATCCTTGGTGTGAGGTGAAGTCGATCTAACACACTATTGATTTCATCTTGATTCTCCCATTCTCTTATTTCTCGAGCTCATTGCAAACTTAACCTTGTGCGGATTTGTTACTCTTGGAACCTTGTGTTCCTTAACGGTTAGAGGTTGCTTGTGAGTCTCCAAATTTGTGGACGACCCCAAGAAGTTTGTATCACCCGCTCTTTGAGCGAATTTGAAAAGAGATTGCCTTGACCTTGGTGGTCGGCTTGTGGAGGATTAGGGTTGGAAAGGACCCGACCCTTTGTGGGCTCCTCAACGAGGAGTAGGACACCTTTGTGGTGGTTGCCGAACCTCAGGTTAAGTCGTGTGTTCTTGTGTGTTCTTTCGTGTTCTTGATAAGCACTTTAATTGGTTGGTTAGTTCATATTCAGTTATATTGTGTGCAAATCATGTCAAAACAATTCACATCGATTTGTCAATCTATTTGAGTGGATTTTCTCTAGGGCAAGACTTTAGCATAATCTCTAACTACTTCGTCACATTTGTTTAACTGTTTATCTAATCTATGTTGAGCAGGTCCAAACTTGTTCAGTTGTAAACAAAATCAACTGAACCGGTTTGCACCAGTGCAACTTGAATTTGACACTATTTCGAAGTTTTTAGTGAAAAATTTCAGGTGTAGCCTATTCACCCCCCTCTAGGCTACTTTCATCATCACTGTCACCGGTATCTTCAGACAGGCCTTCCAGGATCTCCTTAGTAATCTTCTCTGTATTTGATTTCGCAATTGACTCAATAAACCCAGCTATGTAAGGATTTGCAGCCTTCTTCTCTTCAAAGAGCTTCTCCTCTTCAGTCAGCTTCGTCTCAGCAACAACCTTCTTGTCTTGAGACATTTTTCGTTCGGAAATGTCGAAAATGTGTCTTTCAAACCGAAGCTTAGAAAGCTTGAGAAACTAGCAAGCGTTAGTGAACAAGAGCTATAAAATTGAGAAAACAAAGCAAATGACACAAGCAGCGTACCAAATGTGGTTGGTGCAAGTTCTTATTTATAGGCTCGGCACGCCCCAAATTGGAGGGTCCCGTCTGTCATTGACTGTTGCTATTCTAGCAAAGGGAAGGTGTTTTTTCGGACCTTCGGCTTAAGGCCTTCGTACATGTCGCAGTTTGAATTCGTTATCTTAAACAAATTAATATTGCGAGGGGCTACTGTTGGGGGCCTTCGTCCTCCAAAGGTCCTCAAAAACGTAATTTAACAATGTCTTCCAAGCATGGCTTATGGACAGGTACCTTCGGACTTAGGTTAAAAGCATACACGATGAAAAGAGCATGACCGTGACGAAGGTTGAAATTTCTCCGAAGCTACGCGCAGGGGAGCTTCGACTAAATGGCGGAAAAAGGAACTGACTTAAAGGGGAAAAGGTTGTTTAGTCCCCATAGATTTGTATATAAGTCAATAATAAATGTAAAGGGCATTGATGTAATTTCTCACAGGTTGTGTCCTGTGCCTATAAATAGATGAACAATACCCCCGTACAGTTCACGCTGACTGGTACTTGCTCGTGCGTCACGCTTGTATTTTTACCTTTTGTCAAGCCGAAGGTACATTTGTAATTCAATATTATTTCTATTTTTCCATGATAATAAAATGGGAATGAGTTGATAACGTTATATAATTGGTCATGATATCTCTTACATTTCATATGCTTCTCCTTTTATTAACATATACTGCGATGATGAAGGTATGTCCTTCATGACCTTCGTCTGAAGATCATTATATCCTAAGGGAAATAATGTTTCGAAGGACAAAGGGAATTAACATTTAATATTTTTGTGTTGCCTTGTTCTTAACTCATAGCATATGAGAACAAGTCCCCAACAGATATGATGCAAAAAATGTTGCTAATGTTGAAGACACACACCCACGCTGAAACACACAATCTCTGCGTCCCCTTGGGAACAATCAAAATCTCTTTGTCGTTTATTTTTCGGCTTCACCGCTTATTTTTCGGTGTAAGTTCTGCATTCCCTTAGGAACGTCTTTTGAACTTCTTCACCTTCTATTTCGGTGGTATTTTTCGCGTTGACTTTTCGCGCTTCGCCTTATATTTCGGCGGTATTTGGCTCTGCATTCCCTTTGGAACGACTTTTGAGCAGAAAACTTACATTGTGCTCCCTTAGGAACGACTTTTTGTAGCTTCAGCAAACTTACGCTGCGCTCCTTAGGAACGACTTTTTTGTAGCTTCGGTGAAACTTGCACTGCGATTTTTAGCTCTGCATTCCCTTAGGAACGTCTTTTGAGCTTCAATAATTTTTGAGCTTCATAAGTCTGGGAAGAAGATATATTTCATTCTAACAGGAGCGAAGCTATTACAAGAAATTAAAAGTAGGTTTACATTGATTGTTCCTTATTGAAAACAAAATGGCAATGAACGTAAAAATGTTTCAGAGGTAGGATATCTCTCAGTAGATGTGCTTTGATTCTGGCACAATATTGTTGACTGTGCGAGCTTCAGATTCCTCCCTGAATTCATGTTGCTGTTGAGAGTGCTGGCGCCCTTCTGGCTGCTGGCTCTAGGAGTAAGTCGGTTGTAGTGGTGGCGGAGGCGGGAGTTGTGGCCAGGAAGCCTGTGAATGGCCGAAGCGACAGAAGCTGTAGGATGATTGTTCACATAATCTGGTATGTAAGGAGAGTGACATGAAGCAGTGTGCAAGACCTGCTTCGGCTGAATTTGCCGAGCTTTGGCTTCTGCTATCTCTTTTTGTTTCTGAATGGTGACATGGCACATTCTTGTAGTATGGCCCTTGTCCTCACCATAGAATAAGCAGTAGATCTTTCTAGGCTGATCCCCAAATCATGGCCTCAATGACAATCTCATTGGGCACCGTAGGCACTTGTGCCCTCAATCGCAAGAACCTTCATACATATGCCGGAAGGTATTCTTCGTGATCTTGTGTGCATTGGAACAGAGCCTGTGTTGTGACCAGCTTCGTTTGAAAGCCTTGGAAGCTAGTAACCAACATGTCCTTAAGCTTCTGCCACGACGTGATAGTCCCTGGCCGAAGAGAAGAATACCATGTTTGGGCTACATTCCGGACTGCCATGACGAAGGACTTCGCCATTACTGCAGTGTTGCCCCCATACGAAGATATAGTTGCTTCGTAGCTCATCAAAAATTACTTTGGATCTGAGTGCCAATCATACATGGGGAGCTGAGGTGGCTTATATGATGGGGGCCATGGAGTAGCCTGCAGTTCTACTGCCAAGGGGGAAGCATCATCAAAAGTAAAGGCATCATGATTAAAATCATCATACCATGCATCCTCATTGAATAGGCCTTCTTGACGAAGCTCCCTATGTTGGGGCCTTCGATCTTGTTCATCTTGAACAAGATGACGCACTTCTTTCGTGGCTTCGTCGATCTTCCTTTGAAGATCAGCCAATCGCGCCATCTTCTCCTTCTTCCTTTGTACTTGCTGATGGATGATCTCCATATCCCTGATCTCTTGGTCCAACTTCTCCTCCTAGAGTGTTGGACTGGTGGCTTTCCTCTTCTAGCTTCGAGCCTCTCGAAGAGAAAGAGTTTCTTGGTTTGGGTCCAGCGGATGCAGTGCAGCGGTTCCTGGTGCTGAAGCTTTCTTCAGCGGCATGACGAAGGTCAGTGCTTGCCGAAGCTGGTCGAAAAGGGTTCACCGGAGGTGGGCGCCAATGTTGGTGACTTATTCTCAAATGCTATGAGTTAAGAACAAGGCAACACAAAAATATTAAATGTTAATGCCCTTCGTCCTTCGAAACATTATTTCCCTTAGGATATAATGATCTTCAGACGAAGGTCATGAAGGACATACCTTCATCATCGCAGTATATGTAAATAAAAGGAGAAGCATATGAAATGTAAGAGATAACATGACCAATTATATAACGTTATCAACTCATTCCCATTTTATTATCATGGAAAAATAGAAATAATATTGAATTACTAATGTACCTTCGGCTTGATAGAAGGTAAAAATACAAGCGTGACGCACGAGCAAGTACCAGTCAGCGTCAACAGTACGGGGGTACTGTTAATCTATTTATAGGCACAGGACACAACCTGTGAGAAATTACATCCATGCCCTTTACATTTATTATTGACTTATATACAAATCTATGGGGACTAAACAACCTTTTCCCCTTTAAGTCGGTTCCTTTTTCCACCATTTAGTCGAAGCTCCCCTGCGCGTAGCTTCAGAGCAATTTGAACCTTCGTCACGGTCATGCTCTTTTCATCGTGTATGCTTTTAACCTGAGTCCGAAGGTACCTGTCCATAAGCCATGCTTGGAAGATATTGTTAAATTACATTTTTGAGGACCTTCGAAGGACGAAGGCCCCCAACAGCGATGAATGGGAAGTCGCGATCCCTTAGTAAATGGGTAACACGACTTGTGGGTAAAGATGTGCAACCTCTAGAGTGTAAAACCAGTATATCAGTCGTGCTCACGGTCATGAGCGGCTCAGACACACACATGATTAACTTATGGAAGTAAACTTAATATGTCATTTGCATTGCATTGTGGGTTTTATTATTAATTTTGATCTATTATTTAATTGGGTTGGTATCTATTTATACTTAGTAACTGCTAATAAAACTTTGACCAACTTTAAAAGCAATACTCAGCTTTACCCATCTTTTTTTGGTAAGCCTTACACTTAACATGAGCCCCAACCGTGAGTGAGCTCATGCACATTATTCCCCATAACTTGTTGAGCGATGAACGTATGTGAGCTTTTGTCATACCCGGTTTTAGAAGGCAAACAGACTATGAACCATGTACATGCTAGGATTAGAAACTCATGTACACAGTGATTACATAATTGGATATCATCACACATTGCTTAAAATAATAGCAGAAATAAGTAATTTATTACATCACGATGTCCAAGACATCCATAGAGTCATTAAGTTAAGTCATAATCAAAGTGTTGAACGAAACACAGTAAGATAAGGCCTTCACAGGCAGCTGACTGGTGTTTGCCACTTATCTAATCTAGAACTCGTCGAAGTCCTGAAACACCTAAAAGTCCTGCACGTTGCCTTCATCTTCTCCTGAGCACTGGCTGCAATGGGGACAACCTGGGGTTTGGTGTTTTAAAGCAAGGGTGAGTACATATCAACGTACTCAGCAAATGTCCCATTTGGCTAAAGTGGACGAGCTGTATGTTGGGTGAAGCATAAAGAAGTTGCTTTTAGTTGGTCAAGTATTTATTACTAGTAGAAAGCCAAGTTTTGTAAATAATCCCAAGTTATTACCCAAGTGGCACTACCTCCAAGAGGAAATACCAAATACAGTAAAGATAGTCTTCATCATTAAGCATCATCATAAAAGAAGAATCTAGAGTAACTATAATCAAAAGAGCTCCCAAGGCTGCTCATAATCGTGAGCACGACTAATGTACTAGTTTCTAACACTCTGCAGAGGTCGCACACTTTACCCACGAGTCGTGATCCCTTTCCAGCCTGGGTTTGCAAGACCCGTTCTTCACTACCAAGGTGAATGACTAGGAATACACTATGTAGCTTTTACCAAGATTCCCCTATTGTGTAGTTGCCCGTTAGGTTTCGCCAATGGTACAAACACAATACTCCTCCCTAAGATGGGTGACTAACAAAACCAAATCGAATGAACCTTGGTACCCACCCTTAGCAGAAAGCACTATGCCTCGGCCCCCATTGATGGCACAACGGTGACACCAACTACACCCCAAGTTCCTCCTATTAATCAGCTAAGGGCGTCCCATTCCACCCTCATGGTTGTACTATTTTTCCGGGTGGTCAACCAACGAACAGGTCCTTACGGAGAGGTACTCGAGAAACAGCTCGAGTCCCTAAAGTATCACATGTTCATCATCATAAATCAAGATATCATCCATGTTTCATAAATGTTCTCATCATGTTCATTGATTAAATTAAAGTAGTAGCATAATACCAATCATAATAACCCATTCCCAAAGGGTAAACAATGATAGGAAAAACAGAACACTAGTCAATCCTTAGGTTGATCATGGTATGCAGGATAACAAATTATAAAGTAAGTAGGACATAATGGGTCAGAGCACACTTGCCTTCACTAGGTTGCTGCTCAGGGAAGTCTCCTGCAACACACTCGAAAACCTCGAACTGCTCGTTATCTACGCAAAACAATCATTTATTCAACACACTTGGGGAATGACAAAGGAACAGTACACCAAACATATGCAATAGAGTAAACACAGGTTCAATAGAAAGGTAAAGACACACAGGTGCAATCTAGGTTTTGGGGTAAATCACTATGTTTAAGGGTCTACTATTCTCCAACTACTATCTACCTCAGTAGATTAACTAGCTAACTATGTCTATCTTAGTGAATTACTTATTTATATAAAGTTATTCTAGAGATGGGATTACATTAAATGAGATTAGGACCTACAAATTTAGGAACATGAATATTCACTATGGTTCTACCTTTTAGTTTAACTTTAATAAATAATCTATCACTTTAAAATTAACCTAGAGACTAGACACAAAATTGAGACATGAAAACAGTGAATGAATATAATTTAAACAGATAGAGAATAACATTATGAACATTTTGCAATTTGAACCACCCAATTTGGAGTTGATATGCAAAAGATATGAAATTTACAAGTTTTAGAATTCAAAACACTAAATTAAAACTATTTCTATGATTAAAATAAAGTCCAGGGGCCTCTCTGCAAAAACCAAGAGCATGGGCGCAAGAAAACAGGACGACAGGTTTATTCTTGGAAACCCGAGGGATTCGTTAACAAAATAACCGAGCGAAGGGGTATGGGGCATTCCTGGCCATCAGATCACATATCAACGACCGAGATTAGATCCGAGGGCGAGCGTGCGCGGCGGCGCGAGCGAGCGCTGACAGGTGGGCTAGAGCGAACTGTGGCCTAGGGCGAGGGCAGGCTGACCAGTGGGGCCCAGGGGCAGGGGCACGTGCTTGAACTGGTATCCGGGGATCCAGACCATTGGATCGGGAGCGGGCAGTTGAGATCGGGCGCCAGGGGGGTTAATGGTGCCGGCCGACGTTGCTTTGTCCACGGCGGCGAAGTCGCCGGAGCCGAGGCAGGCACGGCCCCGGGGATCTAAGGTCGACGGAGTTGGTGTAAAACCCAAAATTGGTATGAAAAATAAAATATAATAAAATGAATAAATAAATAAATTTATAAGAGGGTGTTTTGGGGGATTCCTTGGTTTCCTTTTTATTTTTTTCTCTTTGCATACTTAACTAATGGCATTAAATTATGCAAATAACCAATAGATAAAATAAAGAAATATGCATATCATGCTAAAGAATTTGTTGTGATGCATTTTATTGAAACAAAGATATCATAACTTAAAGTTGACCTCAAATCTTAAATAAAAAAATATAAAATAAGAAAAGAGAAAGAAAATTTTATTAAAGTCATTTACTATCGCTAGAATTAAATAATGAGAAGAAGAATAAATAACAAATAAGTAAATTACAAGATGTAAAGTATTATTCAGGTGAGAATTGAGAACTCAAAGTTCAAACATGAATTGAAATTTAATTTTGAATTTGAAAATAAAAGGGAAAAGAGAAGAGAAAAGAATACACATTATAAAATAACAATAATAAATAAATAAAATTATTGCAAACAGTGGGAGTTATATTCACATTAGAATTGTATTTAATATTTGGAAACCTGAAATTTAAAAAAACAGGAATTTAAAATTTAGTTTGAAACCTTAGATTTGGAAATGGAAAAGAAAGAACAAAAGCAGAGGAAGTGCTCTACCTACGCGGGCCAGAATTCGCGGTCGGCCCATTGCCTTCATCTTTCCCCGTGGCCCAACTCCCTCCGCGACCCAACCTGTGATGACCCCGCGCGCTCACCGACATGTAGGGCCCCCGGGTCAGCCGCTTGACGCGTTCGTCTCTCAGCTCGTGTCACCGTCGCTTGGGCTCGAGTCGTGAGGGCCTGCATCCCCAACAGAATCGCGCGCGTCCTGTAGATCTCCTCCGCGTCGCCATGGTCTTCACCGCGATTCTCTCCGGGAAGTTGGTAGCTAGCCCCGGCTCTCACCCCTATATATTGCGCCCTCCGTGGAGATCTCCCGGTACCGATCGCGTGCGCATCCTCAACGCGGCTTGACCGTGAGTCACCGCTGCCGCGAGCGTTTTCCAATTGACTGTCTCAATGCCGGGGAGGTTCCTCCTTTGCGTCTCCGGTCCACCAGTGGGGTGTATCGCGTGCGGGCAGACAAGTTGCAAGTCTTGCAAGCATCGCTAGGCAGGAAGACCTCCGGGTTGAACCGTAATCGCTCGTCGGTGTGTGCATTGGCTTCACACCCACACCTCGCTGTGGATCGGTCGTTGTGCGTCGTCTCTGTAGGTATGAGCTGTCCCTGCCTACTCACCATAGCTCGGTTAAGGTTTTGACCATGAATAACCTAAGTTCTATGGCTGGGACCGCGAGATTGCGTTTCTCCGGTGATGGCTCCGCCATGGTCGACCATGCGCCGCCGACCGTAGTGCGTGAGGTTCGGGATGAGAGTCTCGGTAGCCATGGGATCCGATTTGAACAACTGTGATTAGAAGTTGGGGATCAACTGGTGCTAGCCGTTGATCTTCGCGTAGATAGCCAGGATTAAATGACACATAACCCCTTTCACGCGATTGATTCTGGCCGTTAATCTCTGGATCGATGGATCGGGTGAGTTGGTTGGTTTGGATCTAATCGAAGCCATCCGAAATAGATCCAACGACCCACAGTTGCCGATACCCTTTCGTCCGAATCTTTTTGCATAAGAGACCCCACTGTTGTATTAAAACAACCCACAGTCCACGTCAGGTTAAGGAACTAACAAATTGGTCCTCGGATTTTACAAAACAGCCCTTATACTATCTGGATTTTTGACCCGCAGCCCAGCAGTAAATAATAAGGGAATAAATTAGTGTAGAAAATGATTTTTAAGATAAAAATAAATCTAGAAACTTATTTAATTCATAGAAAATCCATTTTAACTCCTTTTGGATCCATTCTAGTTGCACTAATTTTATATTAATATTGTTTATCCACTAGCAACTCTGTTTATTCATAAAACATAGACTAAAATTATTCATTTGACTTCGTCCATATCAACCACTTAATAACTTAGGAAATTCATAATTTCTTTGTTCTAACTCTGAATTGACTCGTTCCAGTTGCGTTGGCTTCGTATAAATATTTACTACGCAGTAACAACATTTAATGTACCATGTTTCATTATTTTATAATTAGATGTTTATTTAACTTATGTTGGTTAGTCTTGTTAAACTGCCCATCATTATAATCTACTAAAATATGATCTATGGTCAATTTATAATTTAGATTAAAGTTGAATTAATTATTCATAGAATATTCTCTCATATGGTGTATATTAATCAATTTATAACATAGTTTAATAATTAAACCACATAGATCTTCCATAAATCACAACTCCTTAACCATAATTCGGATTTTAGTGGTTCTCGATCCCACGACCTTGTAGCAACGTGTAGATTATTATTATATAGTTTTCTCTTATGTTTGATGTGATGTCAATTTTTCCTATACCATGTTTGTTTGTATTGCTACGTCTAGCGTGAGGTTATGAGTCACAGAAACATTAATGCTTCGTGATGTCAAGTTTTTAAAGAAGAGTTTTTATGCTTCGTGAGAAATCCTCCAATCGTCGCAGAAACATTAATGTTTCATCAATATTAGACTTTCTTCCTCGATATCAGAGTGCTTCATAAAAAAATGCTTCAAACGTCGCCATAACACTGATGCTTCGTCAACAATACACTTTTTCCTCCACTTCAGAGCTGATAAATCTGTATCTCTTCAAAACTTATTTTGTGCCTTAGCACAATTTCACTTTTTTGAAGCATTCTCCGAAGGTTAACATTGTACCCCCTTCTTGTGCCATTGATGCAACATGATGTATGATGTTATGTTATGCAAATGATGTGATGATGTTATGCTGTGCAAGATGATATTTGTGCCGAAGACACACACATTCTCACAATGTAATACACAACCTCTTTGCCGTTTATTTTTCGGCTTCACCGCTTATTTTTCAGTGTATCAGCGCTGACTTTTCGCTGTAAGTTCTACATTCCCTTAGGAACGTCTTTTGAACTTCTTTGCCTTCTATTTCGGCGGTATTCGCGTTGACTTTTCGCGCTTCACCTTATATTTCGGCGGTATTTGGCTCTGCATTCTCTTTGGAACGACTTTTGAGCAGAAACCTTACACTGCGCTCCTTTAGGAATGACTTTTTGTAGCTTCGGCAAACTTACGCTGCGTTCAGTAGAACGACTTTTTGTAGCTTCGAAGATACTTGTGACTTAGGAACGACTTTTTGTGCCTCGGTGACTTTTTGGACTCCGTAAGTCTGTGGAGAAGATATATTTTCACTATGGCAAAAACGAAGCTATTACAAGGAATTGAAAACGCCAAGAAAACTAAGTTTTCAACAACTGTTCTTTAGTAAGAAAGAGAATGACAATGAATGTAAAAACTGATTCAGGGCTAGGATATGTCCTAGTAGATATGCTTCGACTCTGGCACAGTACTATTGACTGTGCGAGCTTCGGACTCCTCCCTGAAGTCTCTCTACTGATGGGTCTGTTGACTCCCTTCTAGCTGTTGGCCGCGTGAATATGCAGGTTGTAGTGGTGGCGGTGGTGGAGGCTGTGGCTAGGATGCATGTGGCTGACTAGCCGAAGTAACAAACGCTGTAGGATGGTTACCCACATACTCTGGTATGTAGGGTGAGTGATATGGAGCAGTATGCATGACCTGCTTCGGCTGGTTCTGCTGAGCTGCAGCTTCTGCTATTTCCTTCTGTTTCTGAATGGTAACATGGCACATCCTTGTAGTATGGCCTTTGTCCTCACCACAGAATAAGCAATAAATTTTCCTGGGCTGATCCCCAAACCTTCCTCCGAAGCCCCTGGCGCCTCTACCCCTTGGAGTTGGCGGCCGAAGATAGCTTTGTTGCTGCCCCGAAGCTTGTGAGGAATATTGTGGCCTCTGTTGCTTCTTCTATCGTCATTGTGGGTGGAGTGGATTGATCTGACGTGCCTTGGGTGGATTCTCCCTCCGTAGCCCCTGGTCATCTCAGAGAACCTGTAGGCTTCCTCCCTCCTTTGACGAAAGTCATTATCAGCGCGGATGTATTCATCCATTTTTTGAAGCAATTTCTCCAGGGTCTGAGGAGGTTTCCTGGCGAAATATTGGGTCGTAGGTCCTGACCGAAGCCCCTTGATCATGGCCTCAATGACAATTTCATTAGGCACTGTTGGCGCTTGTGCCCTCGGACGCAAGAACCTTCGGACATACGCCTGGAGGTATTCTTCGTGATCTTGCGTGCACTAGAACAAAGCTTGAGCGGTAACTGGCTTCGTCTGAAACCCTTGGAAACTGGTGATCAACATGTCCTTCAGCTTCTGCCATGATGTGATTGTTCCTGGCCGAAGAGAGGAGTACCAGGTTTGCGCAACATTATTAACTGCCATGACAAAAGGTTTCGCCATGACTGCGGTATTGCCTCCATATGAAGATATGGTTGCTTCGTAGCTCATCAGAAACTGCTTCGGATCTGAGTGCCCGTCATACATAGGGAGCTGGGGTGGCTTGTAAGATGGGGGCCAAGGTGTAGCCTGCAGTTCTGCTGACAGAGGAGAAGCATCATCAAAAGCAAAATTTCCATAACGGAAATCCTCATACCATTCATCCTCATTGAAGAAGCCTTCTTGGTGAAGCTCCCTATGTTGGGGCCTTCGCTCTTGCTCATTTTGAGCGAGATGGCGTACTTCTTCAGTAGCTTCGCCAATCTGCCTCTGAAGGTCGGCTAGTCTGGCCATCTTCTCCTTCTTTCTTTGCACTTGTTGATGAAGCATCTCCATGTTCCTGATTTCTTAGTCCAACTCGTCCTCCTGGGGTGTTGGACTAGTGGCCTTCCTCTTCTGGCTTTGGGCCTCTCAAAGAGAAAGGGTCTCCTGGTTCGGGTCCAGCGGCTACAAAGCGGCAACCCCTGTCGCTGAAGCTTTCTTCGGTGGCATGACGAAGGTCAATGCTTGCCGAAGGTGGTCAAAAAGAGTTCACCGGAGGTGGGCGCCAGTGTTGGGGACTTGTTCTCAAATGCTATGAGTTAAGCACAAGGCAACACAAAAAATGTTAAACGTTAAATTCCTTCGTCCCTCTAAGCATTATTTCCCTTGGGATATAATGATTTTCGGACGAAGGTTATGAAGGACATACCTTCATCAGCACAACATATAATAATGAAGAAGGAATCATATGAAATATAAAAGATAACATAAACAAATATGTGTTATTATCAACTCATTACTACTTTATTATTATGGAAAAATAGAAATGATATCAAATTACAAATGTACCTTCAGCTTAAAAGAAGGTAAAAGTACAAGCGTGACGCAAAAGCAAATGCCACGTCAGCGTGAACAGTACGGGAGCACTATTCATCTATTTATAGGCATGGGACGCAGCCCATGTAAAATTACACCCATGCCCTTTACATTTGCTAATGGCTCTATTACTAACCCATCGAGGTCTGAATAGCCTTTTCCTTTTTAAGTCGGTTTCCTTCTCTGCTATCGTGCCGAAGCTCTCCTGCACATAGCTTCGACTCTGCGCCAACTTTCGTATTCTTTGTGCTTCTTCATACTTTGGTTCTGATCCGAGTCTGAAGGTACCTGTTCATGTATTATACTCCAGAAACATTGTTAAATCATGCTTTTTGAGGGCGTTCGGAAGCCGAAGGCCCCCAACAACGTTAAAGAAGGATAAGCATCAACTCAAGTCTTCAAAGGTCAAGTTGAATCGCCAGTGGAATCAAGATCCACAGTATAGGATGAAGTCTTTCCTTATTATACTCTTCCTTGCCACAACCTATACATGCCATAACTGTACCTCATCTGACATAATAGATGGCTAGACATATATATCCATATTTTCCTAATCATCTACTAGTAAGTATATAAAAAAACTTGAAAGTAAACTTTTGATTCCTAAACCAAATGAGAAACTAAATTTCAAACCAAACTGGTTGCATCCCTTTTTCTTACAAATCTCGAGGACGAGATTTCTGTTAAGGGTGGTAGGATTTGTAAAGCCCAAAATTGGCATGAAAAAGAAAATATAATAAAATGAATAAATAAATAAATAAATTTATAAGAGGGTGTTTTGGGGATTCCTTGGTTTCCTTTTTATTTTTTTCCTTTTGCATACTCAACTAATGGCATTAAATTAAGCAAATAACGAATAGATAAATAAAGATATATGCATATCATGCTAAAGAATTTGTTGTGATGCATTTTATTGAAACAAAGATATCAGAACTATCGCTAGAATTATAAAATATAAAAATATAAAATAAGAATAAATTTTTCCTTTTTATTTTTTTCCTTTTGCATACTCAACTAAAGTTGACCTCAAATCTTAAATAAAAATATAAAATAAGAAAAGAGAAAGAAAATTTTATTAAAGTCATTTACTATCGCTAGAATTAAATAATGAGAAGAAGAATAAATAATAAATAAGTAAATTACAAATGTATAGTATTATTCAGGTGAGAATTGAGAACTCAAAGTTCAAACATGAATTTAAATTTAGTTTTGAATTTGAAAATAAAAGGGAAAAGAGAAGAGAAAAGAATACACATTATAAGATAACAATAATAAATAAATAATATTATTGCAAACAGTGAGAGTTATATTCACATTAGAATTGTATTTAATATTTGGAAACATGAAATTTAAAAAAAACAGGAATTTAAAAGTTAGTTTGATACCTTAGATTTGGAAATGGAAAAGAAAGAATAAAAGAAAAGGAAGTGCTCTACCTACGCGGGCCAGAACTCGCGGTCGACCCATTGCCTTCATCTTGCCCCGCAACCCAACCTGTGATGACCTCGGGCGCTCACCGACATGTGGGGCCCCCGGGTCAGCCGTTTGACGCGTTCCTCTCTCAGCTCGTGTCACCGCCGCTTGGGCCCGAGTCGTCATGGCCTCCGACCCCAACTGAATCGCGCGCGTCCTGTAGATCTCCTTCGCGTCACCATGGTCTTCGCCGCGATTCTCTCTGGGAAGTTGGTAGCTAGTCGCGGCTCTCGCCCCTATATAAGGTGCCCTCCGTGGAGATCTCCCGGTACCGACTGCGTGCGCATCCTCAACACGGCTTGACCGTGAGTCGCCGCTGCCGCGACCGTTTTCCGGTTGACTATCTCAACGTCGGTGGGTTCCTCCTTTGCGTCTCCGGTCCGCCAGTGGGGTGTATCGCGTGCGGGCGGACAAGTCGCAAGTCTTCCAAGCATCGCTAGGCAGCGAGACCTTCGGGGTGAACCGAAATCGCTCGTCTGTGTGTGCATCGGCTTCACACTCGCGCCTCGCCGTGGATCGGTCGCTACACATCGTCTCTGTAGGTATGAGATGTCCCTGCCTACTCACCATAGCTCGGTTAAGGTTTTGATCACGAATAACCTAAGTTCCGTGGTCGGAAGCGTGGGATTGCATTTCTACGGTGATGGCTCCACCATGGTTGATCATGCGCCGCCGACCGTAGTGCGTGTGGGAAGGATGAGAGTCTCGGTAGCCATGGCATCCGATTTGAATAGTTCTGATTAGAAGTTGGAGATCGACTGGTGTTAGCCATTGATCTCCACGTAGACAGCCAAGATTAAATGACACAACCCCCTTCGCGCGATTGATTCTGGCCGTTGATCTCGGGATCGATGGCTCGAGTGAGTTGGTTGTTTGGATCTAATCGAAGCCATCCGAAATAGATCCAACGACCCACAGTTGCCAATACCCCTTCGTCCGAATCTTTTTGCATAAGAGACCCCAGTGTTGTCTTAAAACAACCCGTAGTCCATGTTAGGTTAAGGAACTAATAGTTTGGTCCTCGGATTTTACAAAACAGCCCTTATACTCTCTGGAACCCGCAGCCCAGCAGTAAATAATAAGGGAATAAATTAGTGTAGAAAATGATTTTGAAGATAAAAATAAATCTAGAAACTTATTTAATTCATAGAAAATCCATTTTAACTCCTTTTGGATCCATTCCAGTTGCACTAATTTTATATTAATTTTGTCTATCAACTAGCAACTCTGTTTATTTATAAAACATAGAGTAAAATTATTCATTTGACTTCGTCCATATCAACCACTTAAGAACTTAGGAAATTCATAATTTCTTTGTTCTAACTCTGAATTGACTCGTTCTAGTTGTGTTGGCTTCGTATAAATATTTACTACGCAGTAACAACATTTATTGTACCATGTCTCATTCTTTTATATATAGATCTTTATTTAACTTATGTTGGTTAGTCTTGTTAAACTGTCTATCATTATAATCTACTAAAATATGATCTATGGTCAATTTATAATTTAGATTAAAGTTGAATTAATTATTCATAGAATATTCTCTCATATGGTGTATATTAATTAATTTATAACATAGTTTAATAATTAAATCACATAGATCTTCCATAAATCACAACTCCTTAACCATAATTCCGATTTTAGTGGTTCTCGATCCCCCGACCTTGTAGCAACGTTTAGATTATTATATAGTTTGCTCTTATGTTTGGTGTGATGTTAATTTTGCCTATACCATGTTTGTTTGTATTGCTACGACTAGCGCGAGGTTACGAGTCACCTGAAGAGCAAGTTGGTACCTGGAATCTCAAGTCTTAGGCAAGTGGTGCCCTTGATCACTTCTTTTTACGCAGTCATGTTCTTATTAATCATAATGATCTGCATATGTTAATTTTGATGGGACCCAATAGGTTACCCTAGTTTTACTATCTTTATACCTTGTTTACCACTGAATTTTTGGGTAGTACCTGCTATTGCTTTATGTGGTTTTGGGTATAGAGATATACTTTATTCATGATCACACTTTTATTATCAGTTTGTTATTTACTGTTCATGATAAGATCATTATGTTAATTGGAACATGGAGAACCACCTGGAAGAACAGTGCTACCACAAGGGTGGTATGAGACGCCCTTGGTTGACTAATTAGGAAATCTAGTGGAGGACTACCTTACCCGAAAGGGCAAGGGCATTAGGGGAGTGGTTAGTGTGGGGAGGCCCTTGGGTTGATTTTGCTGCGATGGCGGTCAGGCGAGGGGTCCCAGCATTGGAGCTTCCTAGAAACTGTAGCGGGTTTTCTGAAGCTAGTGGAACTTTGTAAAGGCCTCGTAGTGTTACCCTTCCTCGCCTCCTCGGTAGAGGTGTATAGGAAGTCGCAATCCCTTGGCAGATGGGTAACATGACTTGTGGGTAAAGATGTGCAACCTCTGCAGAGTGTAAAACTGGTATGCTAGTCATGCTCACGGTCATGAGCAGCTCAGACACTCACATGATTAATTTATGGAACTAAATTCAATTTGTCATATGCATTGCATTGCAGGTGTTGTTATCACTTCTGTTCTATTACTTAATTGGGTTGGTATTTACTTATACTTAGTAATTGCTAATAAAAATTTGACCAACTTTAAAAGCAATGCTCAGCTTCAACCATCCTCTTAGGTAAGCCTTACACTTCACATGAGCTCCCACCTTTGGCAAGTTCATGCACATTATTCCCCACAATTTGTTGAGCGATGAATGTATGTGAGCTCACTCTTGTTGTCTCACACCCCCACAGGTCAAGAACAGGTACCGCAGGAGGAGGCACATTGAGGATGTTGTGATGAGTTTGTGAGAGGTCTAGGCCGTCGTCTCCCAGTCAACTTTGGGTTGCTGGATCGTTGTCTCCTTATGATGTAATTCTTTATTTATTTTGTACAGAACTCCTATTATATAGTAAAGATGTGACATTCGTTTCTATACCACTATTCATTATATGTGTAAGACTTGGTTCCAGCACACCTGGTGTTTATTTCGTGCCCGGGTCTTGGTGCCCCGAAACCCGGGTGTGACAGTTGGCTAGGATCGGTGAGAAGGGCCCAACGAACTCGATGGTGGGGTCCAGGCCGTGAGAACAAGACTGAGAATGAGTGAATGGCGGGAGGTGTGCTACGGGCGGGTCGGGGCTACTTCGGTGAGCAATCCCGACCATAGGGAAGGGGAATTGGGTGCGCCTAGGCTAGTGCTAGCTCCGGTGAGGGAGGGGAACACCTAGAGCCAAAACGCGGGCCTGGGGCCGGGCTGAATCGACTTGACGCCGCACGGGTGCATTAAACCGATGAGGTAGAGTTTCGGCGAGCAAACTACTATGACAAGGCAAAATCGAGACAGACAGAGCACGGAAAAGGTTCCTCACCTCAGGACGGCGCTTGGGGAGGCTCGGCGCGGCGTCTGGAGTCCGGGTGGCCGGCACGGTGGGCGCGCTTCTCCGGCGATCTGGTAGCGACGATTGAGCGTGAGAGAGATTGAGAGTGGGCGAAATGGGGCAGGGGAGGGAGAGCGGGTGCGGGCGAGGCTCAAAAGGGAGCTGGGGGTGTGGGTAGGCGACGTGGCCAGCTTCTCGGCGTGCGTGCGGGTCAGCAATGGCTGCGGGAGGATGGAGCTGACTGGGGCCCACGACGCAAGGCATGGGGGCTCGTGGGGGAAACGGTTCGGCGCTGATAGGCCAGGCCCGCTACGTAGAGGGAGAGCGGGGCCACGCGCGCGAGTGCGAGCGGCGCCGATAGGTTAGGCCCGCCTGGCAGAGGAAGAGAGGGACCTGGTGGGCCGAATGGTCGAGGGGGAGGGTTGGCTGGGCTGCTTTAATTTTTCCTTTTTCTTTTCAATTTCTATTTCCTTTTCTTTTTATTTTTTTCTCTTTTTAATTCAAATCCAAGCAAACCACAAATTCAAATTTAAATATTTCAAACATGTGCATCAACCAAAAACAAAGTTTAAGCTCAGCATGATGCAACAATTCATGTCTTCCCTAGGTTTGAATATACTAAAGAAATAATACATCTCTCAAATAAATAAACAAACTCTATTAAAAGGAAGAGAAAGGAAATCTATAGAGAGAGGAAAATAGGTAACACTTGAATTTGGTAGATATTAGAGAAAAAAATTTATACCCACAAATTTAGGGTGTTACAAACCTATCCCCCTTAAAAAGAATCTCGCCCTCGAGATTCAGGGTCGGTTAGCAAAGAGCTCAGGATATTTGGCTTTCAGATCATCCTCTCTTTCCCATGTTGCTTCTTCCTCTGAATGGTGGCCCGATTTGACTTTGCACATCCTGATTGTGCTTCTTCAAGTGACTCTTCTGCTGTCTCCAGAATCTGAGTTGGCTTCTCGATATATGTTAGGTCTTCTTGAACTTCAAGGTGTAACACCCCAGGTGTTACCTTGGCTAGAGCCCACCTTGGCACTTAAAGCTGTGATCACAAGGGGTAAAGGCTTAGGGCAACACTTGAGAACTTGGAGATCAAGTGCTAATAAAGTTGCCAATGACATAAGAAGCATTACTCTAATCCTTGCACACTTACTACCTTGGATAAGGGGGGAGAAGAACCCTAGACCTCTCCTAAACCCTATCTCCCAAAACCCTAGGTAGGAGGGGAAAGAGAGTGAACAAGTGTGCAAAGCATGAGTAATTTTTACCCAAACCTTAACTAACCTTGTAACCATTAATTAGGGGAGGGAAATATTGCAAAAAGACCCCTGGAGAAACCCCAATTCAAATCTCCAAGTGGAGAGAGAGCTAGAGCTCTCTATTTTCCCTCTAAGTCAAATTCTAACCCTAATCCAAAGACCAGCCGTGTTCACCTTAAAGATGGCGCCAAAACCACTTAGGTTCTATACCAAAAATGTGGTATACCACCTAAGGCACCCCCTGGAAAAAGTGGAGACCGAGACTTGGACGTTTGACAGCTCTTGACATCAGTTTTGTCGCGGTGTGGGCAGTGAGACAAGCCAGATTTGGCGCCCGTCTATCTCCTGATCTAGGGCGTATCCTCCATTGGAACTCACACATGTGAGATAGCCCAAGGTGCCAGGAAGAGGCCTGTGCCGGATTCATGGCAAGATTCGCACGTTTGCGATCTCTGGAGACGTTTGAACACTGGAAGAAAAACACCTCCACGTGTTCGACGCCTTCTGCCCGCGCCAGAGCACGCTCACGCGCGCCCCCGCATGCCCAGCGCCGCGCCCGAGCCAAGCCAGCGCCATGGCCCGCGCCCACGCTTATAAAACCCTCCCAGACGTAGATTGTACCCTTCCGCGCACCCTCAAACCTCACCGGAGTCTAGCTCGTCGTCGTTTGCCCATGCGCAGCGAGTCCGCGGCCGCCCAATCCCTCTGCCACTATAGACCGGCCAGTGGAGCCATTCCCAACTCCGTCTAGCCCCCGGAAAAGACCGTGCACACCTCCGTGAAGCTCCCCGAGCAAGGAATCGGAGTTTGCTTCGCCGGAGAGGCCAGTCCACGCTCGCCGGAGCTCTCAACCCCGCCGGAGTACGTGGACCGGGTAAACCACTCCACCATCCTTCGATTCCTTGTGCACACAGTCGCTATGTTACCCCGTGAAGCTCACCAGTTCGCCGTGGTTTGGCCGGTACACTCGCCGCCGACGAGGACACCCGCCTGCACGCGTGGACCGGGCGATTCCGGCCATCCCCGACGTCAAGCCGTACCTCGACGTGACCGCCAGAGTCTCCCCGAGCCAACCCCACCCTTCACCGGACCTCCCTCGCCGCCGGTAAGCCGCGCCGCCCTTTTCTTTCCCGCGGTTACTGTTTGCATAAGGGGAAGGACTACGGGAGAGAGGGAGAGAAGGTCAGGGGGTTTTGTGAAATGTCAGAGACACAGGGGAATAGTGGCGTGGGGGTAGATTTGCGAAGGTGGATTTAGTTTAAACCCAGGGGCCTCGGTGTAAACTGTTTTTCCAGAAAACCTTTATTAAATCTGTTTTTAAATTGAACAGAAACTTTGAAAATGCATAACTTCTATTTAATTCATCCAAATTTGGTCAAACCAATTTTGTCAGACTCTAAATAATGTAACCTACTTAAGAAAAATATAAAACCCCCTATGTACTATAAAAAACTTTAAATCTCTGATTTAATTATAGTTTTGACCAAAAGCTTAATAATAGGGCCAAAATTAGTTGCACTATTTGACTGGAGTTAGTTTTGTATCTACCTACTAAACCAAATAAAAATGCTAAAACTCTCTGTCCACTCCATTTAAGTTAGTTTTACCCCTTATTCTATAATATGCTTAAGGATAAGGAAAATAGAAAATGAAATTTAATTAATGAACCAGAGAGTACCTCTATTTTTGTTAGGTTACTTATTCATTATAGTTCACTGGAAAAATATATCATACCCTGTTTTAGTGTAAAATAAGTAGGATCCCTTTTGTTTTGATAAAACAAGTGAAACTTAGAAAAACTCTACAAAAATAACCCCAAGGTAAAAACACCCCCACCCTTGGGATAACTAATGTTTTGTTATTAAGAACTTAGAAAAAATAGGAGATCTGCTGTTTGACATTTTTCAAATAATAATGTAGTAGAAAGAGCCTTTTTGACATTAAACTTAAGAAAATCATAACTAAATAACCACCCCTTAGTTTTCTGTGATTTTTAGCACAGAAGCCTATTATTACTATGGGATGCCAGCAAAAATAACCTTTAGGACAAAACCTACCCCTAACTAAGATGTGTAGTGTAAAGTGGCCCATTTTGCCTAACTATTGTTATTTTTGTTTAAAGCCTAGCTTTTGTACTTTAAGCCTCAAATTCTTAAAACAAGCTAGAATAGCAAGTGACAACCCACTGTAGTTTTTACAGAATTTTTGGAAATTATTAAAACACTGTCGTAGTTCAAACCTACCCTAGAAACCCTAAATGGAAATTAAAGAAAGGAAAATGAATAATGGAAATTAATGTCGTCCTAAAACCTTTATAAAATTGTCCACTGAAATCTATAAAGACAATACCAATCCACTATGTTATCCTAAAAGAAAACCTAAACCTAAAGGGTAATAAGTCTATGTATATATATATACCACTAGAAGCCCCACATAACCAGGAAACCCTAAGTTAATTCTTGACTTAGTTTCTTTAGCTTAATGTTCTTAAATCTTGCATAATCATGACATACATGTTCATTGCATTTCGATAGACTGTAATCTTGCTGACGGAGAGTACATCCTCGTGCCGGAGCAAGGAGCTGCTCAGGAGGTAGCCCCAGATCCAGCACCCGAGCCTGCACCAGAGGACCTGCCAGCCACTGCTTTGGAAGGCAAGCCCCGGTTTTATGCATAACCTGTTATTATGTTATTTTACTTCACTTAATGATTGTAGGATTGATTGTGCACTTAAGTGTAGGAATTGTTTGAAACCCTAGTTGCATGATCTCAGGAATCCTATTGAGATGAATACTAGTATGCTAGGTCGAGTAGCTGCTTTATCAAGTAGGATCTCGGTAGAAGACGAGTGATTTTTCTAGCACTCGCGCGAGGTCAGGCCATTGATTGTACCCACTTTCATATCGTACTGATGTTGGTTGTGGGCAACAATCCATGGGGATTGGTTGTCCACGGGATAAAAATTTGAATAAGGATTAAGGTGTGGTACCGTGAGTCAAGCGTTTGAACGTACTAAACACATACCGAGAAATATGGTAAATCGGTAAGCCTAGTACCTGAGTGAACCTGCCCGCAGACATATCCCCTCATGCGACCTGAGACGAGGACTCCCATTCCGGTTATGGTGGGTACAAGTGCGGTCACTGCACGACGGCTAGTCGGGGTCAGTGGGGCATTGTACGCCAAGGCGGTGAGCCCTGATCTGTTGCCAGGGAATCGATGGGGACGGTTGATGTGTGTGGGGACGGAGTGCTCCTACATGTCGTGTGTTTAGGTTTACCTTGCAAGGATAAAAACTCGATTCGAATCGTCTGCTTCTCGCAGCTAATGAGACTGCTTGATCCATGCTGCTACATTGAGTAACAAGTGGAATTATGCGGAGGTGATACAAGATGTTGATTGCTAAAATGTTTGCTACTTTGTATGGATAGATAGTACATCTTTAGCCTTAAGAGAGTCACACTTAACTTTGACAAACTTAAAAACTTGATTTAGAAACTCAGCTAGTGCTTTTGGCAACCAAACCCCACAGCCAAACAGCTGCATGTCTAGAGGTAGAGGAGTAGACTCCTCACACCGGGTAAGTCTAGCTGAGTATTAGTATACTCAGCCTTGCTTGTGGCATAATTTTTTACAGGTTCTCTGGAGGAGATGGTTGCTGGGATAACTTGGCCGTCCACCTTGCCACCGGGTTGGACTGTTGAGTGGGACCCTGCCTCGGCTGAGGAGGAGCATGAGGAGTGATGGGACAGGCTTCCCCATCTCTCCATTTATTTACCGTTAGTTCATTTCCGCTGCACTTCGAACAATGATGGTTACTTTTGCAAAAAAAAACTCCGATGATGATGATGGCAATGTAATAATTTAATACTCTGGCATGTATGGTTTTATGCTTTATTGTATTTGCTCTGTGACTCACCTTCGAGTGAGATTGTGGTACTTGATCCTGTTAGTGGCCGTGTCGGACTAGATCCGAGGGATTGACGGGTTATTCCCATTTAAGTGTGGTCTAGCCTCTAAGGCGGGGCTTAGGCACTTAAGTTGGAATAATTCGGGCAGTTCCGCCACAGCTGGTATCGGAGCTTGTACCACCACAGAGGAATCAATAAAACATGAATACCATCCTTTTTCCAAAGTAAAACTTGATAGAAACAATGTTGGATAGATAGTAGGACGAGTCGGATAGACCTAGGACGTGAAGCCTTAGGATAATAGAAGGGTAGCTAGGTGGCTACGTAACTAGGCCCTACAGGCCACATTTACAGGATGGGAGTTCTTCCCTATTCCTTTTATCTTGTTGTGAGGCCGTTCAGGACGAGCATGCATGCATTCATAATTAAGCAAATGGATAACTGAGTAAAGGACTTAAAAATAAGATAACAACCAATTAGGTCCCCAGTGCCTTTTCATTTAACTAGAGAAGGGCTGAGTTTTTTTTCCTTATTCTTTTTATAATTCTTTTTCTTTTACTTACGCTTAACCGTACACAGATGACTTCCCACGGATCCTCCGATGACGGAAATGCACTGACCCACACTGACGGACTTGCACGAGAGGGCTTTCCCCGCATTCTGTGGGAGGTACTTCAGGGGGCCGGATACACGACACCCCCTCAGTACGCGGTGCAGCAGTTCGAGAAGCACCGAGTGCCTCGCTGTAGAGTGAGGATGACCTTGGAGCCTCATCCCCTGCAGCCAGGATGGCGCTCTTTGGACTCCGAGTCTTTCGGATACCGAGCAGAGGATACGATCGAGGCGATCCCTCTGCATGGATTGACTACTTTCTGTGGATTCCATCCTTTGGAGCTGGCTACCCACCCTATTGGCTTGTTCCCCACTGAGAGGGAGAACGACCCAATGTGGAAGGATCGGGTGGAGCATGCCAAGGATATCTGGGCCATCTACCCAGGACAGACCGCGCACTTGACTGTACGGTGCATGAATGCCCTGTACCGTCTGCAGGTGATGCGCGGTGAGGCAATGTCCCATCTGATGGCGCTGCTGGAGGCAACAAAGATTACGCTGGATAATAGAGAGGAGCTCGTGGTTGACTTGTCTCAAGAAATGGTGGAGAAGGACTTGCAGGTGGAGCAGCTATCCACTGATATTCAGGAGTTGGAGGAGCTGGTGGGCACCAGGGAGAACACCATCGAGGTTCTAGAGGATCAGCTCCTTAACACTCAGCAGCAGCTTGCTGAGGCTAACGAGCATCTGGACATGCATCACCAGGAGATCCAGGACCAGGAGGCCAACGAGGACGTCGACATCGAGGGAGGAGATGAGCCTGCCTCCAGTGTGGACACTGCTGGCTCGGGAAGACCACCTTCCCCCGAGTCGAGTGTTGCTTCGTTCGCTCACTAGGTGTTCAGGATAGGATTAGACGTTGGATGATCGGACTCCTCGCAGCTAGCTTAGCTTTTGCACCCTTGGGGTACTAGGCTAGATAGAGTTGAGTCATTTTGGAGCAATTTGATGTAATCATACTAAACTCTCTGGGAAGCTTGTTAGATGGATGTTGTCGTCAGTTTAAATTTGGAAGGAAGAATTTGTGCCTTTTTTTAAAATCCTTTTGTTGAAATCGGAGTCTATCATGTTGCTCTAACTTTTTCTCCGCGATGATATCTTGAACTTGGAGATGTGGTGTTAAGCATGTATATGGTTTTTCAGATGGCCGGGAGGCAGCGTCGTGGCCAGAACGAGCGCGTTCCTCCACCGCCGCCACCACCTCCCACTCTGCAGGAGCTCATGGCTCAGCAGAATGAGATCCTGAGGCAGCTGGCTCAGCGTCAGCCACCACCTCAGCATTATGGTGGTGGAGACCATCAGCGTCACCCTGCGGCGGCTACATACCAGGAATTCCTTAGCACCCAGCCTCCATTGTTCACAAGGGCGGAGGACCCACTTGATGCAGATGTGTGGTTGCGAGTGGTGGAATCCAAATTCCCACTACTCCATGGAGCTTGCTCAGAGGTCACCAAAGTCAGGTTCGCCACCCAGCAACTTCGAGGACCTGCAAGGACTTGGTGGGATCATTTTCTTGCTATGCAGCCAGAGGACCGAGAGGTGGAGTGGAGGGAGTTCAAAGCAGCTTTTAGAGGACACCATATACCAGCCGGGATCATGGACAGGAAGCTCAATGAGTTTTTGGCACTCACTCAGGGCAACAGGACAGTGTTGCAGTATGCCCAGGCTTTTAATGATTTGTGCCAGTATGCGAGATATCATGCAGATACAGATGAGAAGAAGAGGGATAGATTCAGGAGGGGGCTCAGCACTAAGCTCCGTGATCGTCTCAACACCGTCAGGGCCAACAGCTACAATGAGTTGGTCAACATGGCTATCTCCCAAGAGGACTGCATTACAGCTAGACAGGCAGAGAAGAAGAGGAAGACCCCTGTGGCAGGACCCTCAGCTCAGCCACAGCGCTTCAGGATTGTGTCCGACACCCAGGGCAGGGGACCCCAGCAGCAGCAAGGGCGATGGGTGATCCGACCTCAGCAGCAGCAGCAACAGGCACCCAACCGCACCCAATTTCCAGCTCAGAGGAGCAATCAGCAGCAGCAGCAGTACCGCCAGGCAAATGACAACAGGTGCTTCACATGTGGCAACACTGGGCATTATGCCAAGAATTGCCCCAGGAACCAGCAGAGGCAGGGGCAGAATGTCAATCAGAACCAAGGCAAGAGACAGAAGGTGCAAGTGAGGCAGGGCAGGCTGAACTTCACCACCATGACTGATATTCCAGAGGGAGCACCCGTCATGACTGGTATCTTTACAGTTTTGAATTATCCTGCTATTATTCTATTTTATTCTGGTGCATCGCATAGTTTTATTAGTGCAAAATTTAGTGCCAAGTGCCAATTGCCTTTTCACCACACCAATGGAGGTATCACAATTTCAACCCCAGGAGGCAGGGTTGCCACCTACCAAATTAACAAGAATGTGCCTATAAAGTTTGGTAGTCTGATAATTAAAGCCGACCTCCTCATTTTGGGTTTGGAGAGTGTGGATATTATATTGGGAACTAACTGGTTGACCAGAAATCAGGCTGTGATGGATATTGCGGCTAGAGCCATTGAGGTGCACTCACCAACTTGTGGTGAGACCACACTGTATTTGCCTGACCAGGGTTGTACCTGATCTTGTGCTTTTGTTATGTTAGAATCCCTAGTGGAAAAGATCCCAGTGGTCCGTGACTACCCGGATGTTTTTCCGGAGGAATTGCCAGGGATGCCACCTGACCGAGATATTGAGTTCGCAATTGAGTTGCAACCCGGGACCGCTCCTATCTCCAAGAGACCCTATAGGATGCCTCCCGCGGAATTGGCAGAATTGAAGAAGCAATTGCAAGAGTTGTTGGACAAGGGGTTTATTCGTCCAAGCACTTCACCCTGGGGATGTCCAGCATTATTTGTGAAGAAAAAGGATGAGAGTTTGAGGATGTGTGTTGACTACCGTCCTCTCAATGCGGTGACTATTAAGAACAAATACCCGCTGCCCCGCATTGATGTTCTGTTCGATCAATTGGTAGGAGCCAAGGTATTCTCCAAGATAGACCTTCGCTCAGGTTACCATCAGATCAAGATCCGTGCCAGTGACATTCCCAAGACGGCTTTCTCTACTAGATATGGACTGTATGAGTTTCTGGTGATGTCTTTTGGGCTGACCAATGCCCCGGCTTATTTTATGTACTTGATGAACTCAGTATTCATGCCAGAGTTAGACAAGTTCGTGGTCGTTTTCATTGATGACATTCTGGTTTATTCCAAGAATGAAGCCGAGCACACCAAACACTTGCATACTGTACTTCAGAGACTGCGTGATCATCAGTTGTATGCTAAGTTGAGTAAGTGTGAGTTCTGGCTGAAGGAGATCAAATTCTTGGGTCATACAATTTCTCAGGATGGGATATCAGTTGATCCTGAGAAGGTGCAAGAGGTAATGGATTGGAAACCCCCGAATACAGTGAAGCAAATTCGGAGTTTTCTAGGATTGGCAGGGTATTACCGACGATTTATTCCGGATTTCTCCAGAATTGCCAAGCCAATGACTGAACTGTTGAAGAAGGGAGTCAAATTTGAGTGGAGCCAAAAGTGTGAAGATGCTTTTCATACCTTGAGGCAACATTTGACAACAGCCCCAGTGCTGGCCCAACCTGACAACACCAAGCCATTTGAAGTTTATTGTGATGCTTCAGGTACCGGATTGGGATGTGTCTTGATGCAAGAGAACAGAGTGATTGCTTATGCTTCCCGAGCACTCAGGCCCCATGAGCAGAACTACCCCACTCATGATCTGGAATTGGCAGCTGTGGTGCATGCTCTTAAGATATGGAGACACTACTTGATGGGAGCTCACTGTAACATCTACACTGATCACAAGAGTCTCAAGTACATTTTCACTCAGGAGATCTGAACATGAGGCAAAGGAGATGGTTGGAGTTAATCAAGGATTATGATTTGGAGGTGCATTACCACCTAGGTAAGGCCAATGTTGTGGCAGATGCCTTGAGCAGAAAGGCCCAGTGCAATTGTATGAGCATGGATGCAAGAGTCACCACCCTGTGTGATGAGTTATGCAAGCTGAACCTGGAAGTTGTTTCTTCGGGTAACCTAAGCTATATCTCGGTGGAGCCCACATTGCAAGAACAGATAGTCAGGGCACAGGTTGATGATAAGGGTGTTCAGGTTATCAAGGATATGATCAAGCAAAAGGCAGAGAAATACAAGTGTTTCCGACAGGACAGCAAGGGAATTCTATGGTTTGGAGATCGATTGGTTGTTCCCAAGGACCCTGAGCTCAGAAAGAAGATACTGGATGAAGCTCACCTCTCCAAATTCTCCATGCATCCTGGTAGCAACAAGATGTACCATGATCTCAGATCTCTATATTGGTGGACTAGAATGAAAAGGGAAATTGCCAAGTACATATCCGAGTGTGACACCTGCTAGAGAATTAAAGCTAGTCACTTGAAGGCAGCAGGCCCTTTGCAACCCCTTCCCATACCATCTTGGAAATGGGAGGACATTTGCATGGACTTCATAGTGGGATTACCCAATACCTCCAGGCACCATGATTCAATTTGGGTTATCGTGGACAGGTTGACCAAGACTGCTCATTTCTTGCCAGTGCATACCACCCACAGGACAGAGAAGTACGCTGAAATTTATGTTGATCAGATAGTAAGGTTGTATGGTATTCCCAAGACCATTATATCTGACAGAGGAGCACCATTTGTGGCACGATTTTGGGAGCAATTGCAAGAGTCACTTGGGACCCATGTCATCCGAAGCTCAGCATACCACCCCCAAACAGATGGCCAGACAAAAAGGGTGAATCAAATTTTGGAAGACATGTTGCGAGCATGTGCACTACACTACGGAAAAGATTGGGACAAGTGTCTTTCCTTGGCAGAGTTTTCTTACAATAACAGCTATCAGTCCAGTCTGAAGATGGCACCCTTTGAGGCATTATATGGAAGGCGGTGTAGGACCCCACTGAATTGGTCTCAAGCAGGAGAAAGGGAAATTTTTGGGCCAGATTTGGTACTTGAGGCAGAGGCAAAGGTCAGGATCATCAAGAAGAACCTAGAAGCTGCTCAGGCCAGGCAAAGGAGCTATCATGATAAGAGGCGGAAGCCTCTACAGTTTGAGGTGGGAGATCATGTCTATCTTAAGGTATCACCCACCAAGGGTGTCCAGCGATTCGGGATCAAGGGCAAGTTAGCTCCTCGCTACATTGGGCCATACGAGGTCAAGGAAGCTTGTGGACCCGTAGCCTATCAAGTGGGTTTGCCACCTCACATGTCGTCAGTTCACAATGTGTTCCATGTATCTCAGCTGCGGAAATGCGTTCGCCTACCCACTGAAGTACTACCAGAACCAGACATTGAGATAGAGCCAGACTTATCCTACCAAGAGTACCCCGTCAAGGTATTAGATCAGAAGGAAAGATCAACTCGGGCAAGGTCAGTCAGAATGTACAAGGTTCAGTGGAGTCACCATTCAGCAGAAGAAGCTACATGGGAGACTGAGGATTTTCTACGCTCTCGCTTCCCCGACTTTCTGCCCAAAGGAGTCGGTACGTAACCCCAGAACCCCACCCCCCACCTGCCCTTTGAATTCAATTATAAGAAAAACTTAGATAACAAGGATAGTCTAAGTTGTGGAATTAACTTAAAAAGGGCTTCCTTCTGAAGTTGCAAAGAGGATGACATTCGAAGAGCAGTTAATAAGAGAAACTTAAGTGTAAAAGAAAAACAACACCAGCACACCTTCAAGCACCCTCCAAGGGACTCTACCTAAATCTCGGGATGAGATTCCTTTAAGGGGGGAGGGCTGTAACACCCCAGGTGTTACCTTGGCTAGAGCCCACCTTGGCACTTAAAGCTGTGATCACAAGGGGTAAAGGCTTAGGGTAACACTTGAGAACTTGGAGATCAAGTGCTAATAAAGTTGCCAATGACATAAGAAGCATTACTCTAATCCTTGCACACTTACTACCTTGGATAAGGGGGGAGAAGAACCCTAGACCTCTCCTAAACCCTATCTCCCAAAACCCTAGGTAGGAGGGGAAAGAGAGTGAACAAGTGTGCAAAGCATGAGTAATTTTTACCCAAACCTTAACTAACCTTGTAACCATCAATTAGGGGAGGGAAATATTGCAAAAAGACCCCTGGAGAAACCCCAATTCAAATCTCCAAGTGGAGAGAGAGCTAGAGCTCTCTATTTTCCCTCTAAGTCAAATTCTAACCCTAATCCAAAGACCAGCCGTGTTCACCTTAAAGATGGCGCCAAAACCACTTAGGTTCTATACCAAAAATGTGGTATACCACCTAAGGCACCCCCTGGAAAAAGTGGAGACCGAGACTTGGACGTTTGACAGCTCTTGACATCAGTTTTGTCGCGGTGTGGGCAGTGAGACAAGCCAGATTTGGCGCCCGTCTATCTCCTGATCTAGGGCGTATCCTCCATTGGAACTCACACATGTGAGATAGCCCTAGGTGCCAGGAAGAGGCCTGCGCCGGATTCATGGCAAGATTCGCAAGTTTGCGATCTCTGGAGACGTTTGAACACTGGAAGAAAAACACCTCCACGTGTTCGACGCCTTCTGCCCGCGCTAGAGCACGCTCACGCGTGCCCCCGCATGCCCAGCACCGCGCCCGAGCCAAGCCAGCGCCATGGCCCACGCCCGCGCTTATAAAACCCTCCCAGACGTAGATTGTACCCTTCCGCGCACCCTCAAACCTCACCGGAGTCTAGCTCGTCGCCGTTTGCCCGTGCGCAGCGAGTCTGCGGCCGCCCAATCCCTTTGCCACCGTAGACCGGCCAGTGGAGCCATTCCCAACTCCGTCCAGCCCCCGGAAAAGACCGTGCACACCTCCGTGAAGCTCCCCGAGCAAGGAATCGGAGTTTGCTTTGCCAGAGAGGCCAGTCCACGCTCGCCGGAGCTCTCAATCCCGCCGGAGTACGTGGACCGGGTAAACCACTCCACCATCCTTCGATTCCTTGTGCACACAGTCGCTATGTTACCCCGTGAAGCTCACCATGCCCTCGGATTGAACCAGTTCATCGTGGTTTGGCCGGTACACTCGCCGCCGACGAGGACACCCGCCTGCACGCGTGGACCGGGCGATTCCGGCCATCCCTGACGTCAAGCCGTACCTCGACGTGACCGCCAGAGTCTCCCCGAGCCAACCCCACCCTTCGCCGGACCTCCCTCGCCGCCGGTAAGCCGCGCCGCCCTTTTCTTTCCCGCGGTTACTGTTTGCATAAGGGGAAGGACTGCGGGAGAGAGGGAGAGAAGGTCAGGGGGTTTTGTGAAATGTCAGAGACACAGGGGAATAGTGGCGTGGGGGTAGATTTGCGAAGGTGGATTTAGTTTAAACCCAGGGGCCTCGGTGTAAACTGTTTTTCCAGAAAACCTTTATTAAATCTGTTTTTAAATTGAACAGAAACTTTGAAAATGCATAACTTCTGTTTAATTCATCCAAATTTGGTCAAACCAATTTTGTCAGACTCTAAATAATGTAACCTACTTAAGAAAAATATAAAACTCCCTATGTACTATAGAAAACTTTAAAGCTCTGATTTAATTATAGTTTTGACCAAAAGCTTAATAATAGGGCCAAAATTAGTTGCACTATTTGACTGGGGTTAGAAAAATTTTGAGAAGTTTGTATCTACCTACTAAACCAAATAAAAATGCTAAACCTCTCTGTCCACTCCATTTAAGTTAGTTTTACCCCTTATTCTATAATATGCTTAAGGATAAGGAAAATAGAAAATGAAATTTAATTAATGAACCAGAGAGTACCTCTATTTTTGTTAGGTTACTTATTCAATATAGTTCACTGGAAAAATATATCATACCCTGTTTTAGTGTAAAATAAGTAGGATCCCTTTTGTTTTGATAAAACAAGTGAAACTTAGAAAAACTCTACAAAAATAACCCCAAGGTAAAAACACCCCCACCCTTGGGATAACTAATGTTTTGTTATTAAGAACTTAGGAAAAATAGGAGATCTGCTGTTTGACATTTTTCAAATAATAATATAGTAGAAAGAGCCTTTTTGACATTAAACTTAAGAAAATCATAACTAAATAACCACCCCTTAGTTTTCTGTGATTTTTAGCACTGAAGCCTATTATTACTATGGGATGGCAGAAAAAATAACCTTTAGGACAAAACCTACCCCTAACTAAGATGTGTAGTGTAAAGTGGCCCATTTTGCCTAACTATTGTTATTTTTGTTTAAAGCCTAGCTTTTGTACTTTAAGCCTCAAATTCTTAAAACAAGCTAGAATAGCAAGTGACAACCCACTGTAATTTTTACAGAATTTTTGGAAATTATTAAAACACTGTCGTAGTTCAAACCTACCCTAGAAACCCTAAATGGAAATTAAAGAAAGGAAAATGAATAATGGAAATTAATGTCGTCCTAAAACCTTTATAAAATTGTCCACTGAATTCTATAAAGACAATACCAATCCACTATGTTATCCTAAAAGAAAACCTAAACCTAAAGGGTAATAAGTCTATGTATATATATATACCACTAGAAGCCCCACATAACCAGGAAACCCTAAGTTAATTCTTGACTTAGTTTCTTTAGCTTAATGTTCTTAAATCTTGCATAATCATGACATACATGTTCATTGCATTTCGATAGACTGTAATCTTGCTGACGGAGAGTACATCCTCGTGCCGGAGCAAGGAGCTGCTCAGGAGGTAGCCCCAGATCCAGCACCCGAGCCTGTACCAGAGGACCTGCCAGCCACTGCTTTGGAAGGCAAGCCCCGATTTTATGCATAACCTGTTATTATGTTATTTTACTTCACTTAATGATTGTAGGATTGATTGTGCACTTAAGTGTAGGAATTGTTTGAAACCCTAGTTGCATGATCTCAGGAATCCTATTGAGATGAATACTAGTATGCTAGGTCGAGTAGCTGCTTTATCAAGTAGGATCTCGGTAGAAGACGAGTGATTTTTCTAGCACTCGCGCGAGGTCAGGCCATTGATTGTACCCACTTTCATATCGTACTGATGTTGGTTGTGGGCAACAATCCATGGGGATTGGTTGTCCACGGGATAAAAATTTGAATAAGGATTAAGGTGTGGTACCGTGAGTCAAGCGTTTGAACGTACTAAACACATACCGAGAAATATGGTAAATCGGTAAGCCTAGTACCTGAGTGAACCTGCCCGCAGACATATCCCCTCATGCGACCTGAGACGAGGACTCCCATTCCGGTTATGGTGGGTACAAGTGCGGTCACTGCACGACGGCTAGTCGGGGTCAGTGGGGCATTGTACGCCAAGGCGGTGAGCCCTGATCTGTTGCCAGGGAATCGATGGGGACGGTTGATGTGTGTGGGGACGGAGTGCTCCTACATGTCGTGTGTTTAGGTTTACCTTGCAAGGATAAAAACTCGATTCGAATCGTCTGCTTCTCGCAGCTAATGAGACTGCTTGATCCATGCTGCTACATTGAGTAACAAGTGGAATTATGCGGAGGTGATACAAGATGTTGATTGCTAAAATGTTTGCTACTTTGTATGGATAGATAGTACATCTTTAGCCTTAAGAGAGTCACACTTAACTTTGACAAACTTAAAAACTTGATTTAGAAACTCAGCTAGTGCTTTTGGCAACCAAACCCCACAGCCAAACAGCTGCATGTCTAGAGGTAGAGGAGTAGACTCCTCACACCGGGTAAGTCTAGCTGAGTATTAGTATACTCAGCCTTGCTTGTGGCATAATTTTTTACAGGTTCTCTGGAGGAGATGGTTGCTGGGATAACTTGGCCGTCCACCTTGCCACCGGGTTGGACTGTTGAGTGGGACCCTGCCTCGGCTGAGGAGGAGCATGAGGAGTGATGGGACAGGCTTCCCCATCTCTCCATTTATTTACCGTTAGTTCATTTCCGCTGCACTTCGAACAATGATGGTTACTTTTGCAAAAAAAAAACTCCGATGATGATGATGGCAATGTAATAATTTAATACTCTGGCATGTATGGTTTTATGCTTTATTGTATTTGCTCTGTGACTCACCTTCGAGTGAGATTGTGGTACTTGATCCTGTCAGTGGCCGTGTCGGACTAGATCCGAGGGATTGACGGGTTATTCCCATTTAAGTGTGGTCTAGCCTCTAAGGCGGGGCTTAGGCACTTAAGTTGGAATAATTCGGGCAGTTCCGCCACACAAGGTCCTCAGTTGGCAATTGCTCTTCTGGCACTCGCAAACACTTCTTTAGCTGAGACACATGTAACACATTATGCACTGGTGATAGACTTCTAGTAGGCTGAGTTGGTATGCCACTTCTCCACGTCTCGCCTAAATCTGGTACGGTCCGATGTATCGAGGTGCTAGTTGGCCCTTGACTCCGAACCTTCTGACTCCTCTGATTGATGACAACTTCAGGTAAACATAATCTCCCACTTCGAAACTCAACTCTCTTCTTCTGGTGTCGGCATAACTTTGCTATCTAGACTGGGCTACCTTTAGGTTCTCTCAATTCATTCTGATATTCTCTTCGCCTTCAAGCAAAATATCTAGACCGAATACCAGCCTTTCGTCGGGTTGATCCCAGTGCAACGGAGTTTGATAATTCCTTCCATAGAATGCTTGGAATGGTGACATCTGCAAACTAGCCTGATGGCTATTGTTGTAGGAGAATTCTTCATAAGGTATCATCTTATCCTAACCTGCCTTGTCCTGCAAAGCATAGGCTCTCAACATATCTTCTAGGATTTGGTTGGTTCTTTCAGTCTGGTCATCTGTCTACGGGTGATAAACTGAACTGAAATTCAGATGCGTTCCCAAGGCTCCATGCAACTGCTGCCAAAAGTGAGAAGTAAACTGGGTTCCCCGGTCGGACACTATCTTCTTCGAAACACCATGCAAGCATACAATCCGGGACATGTATAACTCTGCCAACACTACACTACTATAGCTAGTCTTGACTGGTATAAAATGAGCCACCTTGGTCAAGCGGTCCACGACTATCCAGATGGAGTCATAACTGGCTCAAGTGCGACGCAAACCGACTATAAAGTCCATCCCATCTCATCCCACTTCCATTGAGGGATCTGTAACGGTTGCAACAAATCTACGGGCCTTTGATGCTCCGCTTTTTTAATTCTCTGACAACTGTCGCATATGGCAACATACTCCGTGATCTCCCTTTTCATACCGTACCACCAGAATCTTTTCTTCAAGTCTTGGTACATCTTCTCGCTGCCAAGGTGTATGGAATAAGCTGTTTCATGGGCTTCCTTGAGAATCAGCTCCCGAATCGACTTGATGTTGGGAACACACAACCTATCTTTGAACCATACTACGCCTTCCCCGTCTTCCTGGAAGTCTTTGCCTTTCCCATCTAGGACCAGCTGCCGAATCTCATTGATCTGCTCATCGTTTTTTTGCCCATCTTTGATATCTCGCTCTAGAGTGGGTTCCAGCTCAACTGTCACTCCCTAGGTGCTGTTTGGAAATCTGAGACTTAGCCGATCAAATTCCTTCGGTAGTTCATATGGCATCGGGCGAGCAGCCAGCATGTTGACTTGGTTCTTTCTGCTTAAAGCATCTGCAACTATATTAGCTTTGCTTGGGTGATAATGTATCTCCAGCTCAAAGTCTTTGATCAACTCCAGCGATCTTCGCTACCTCATGTTTAGCTCTGACTAGGTGAATATATACTTAAGACTCTTGTGGTCCATGTAAACATCACACTTTTGCCCCATATAAATAGTGCCTCTAGGTCTTCAATGCATGAACCACTACAACCAATTCTAGGTCGTGTGTGCGGTAATTCCTCTCATGAATCTTCAGTTGTCGGGACGAGTACGCCACCACTCTCCCATCTTGCATTAGCACACATCCCAGACCAGTATACGAGGCATAACAATACACTGAGAATGGCTTATGAACATCATTCAGAAAAAACATCGTTGCTGTAGTCAACTTATTTTTCAATGCTTCAAAAGACTCTTAGCACTCTGGGGTCCACTTGAACTCAACTTTCTTCACCAGCAAGGTTATCTTTGGTTTGGCAATCTTGAAGAAACCTTCATTAAAAGGACGATACTATCCGGCCATTCCAATGAAACTCTTGATCCCACAGACATCTCTTGGTGTTTTCCAGTCCAAAATATCTACCACCTTCTTCAGATCCACAACTAGTCCGTCTCGGTTTATGGTATGACCCATGAACAAGACTTCACTGATCCAGAACTCGCATTTGCTCAGTGTGGCATACAACTAACAATCTCGTAATCGTTGCAACACCATCCTCAAATGCTCTTCGTGCTCTACATCATTCTAAGAATACACGAGGATATCATCGATAAACACCACTACGAACTTGTCGAGATAGTCCATGAACACATTATTCATCAAGTAGATGAAGAAAGTTGGCGCATTCGTTAGACCGAAGGACATAGCTGTGTACTCATAAAGCCCGTACTTGGTGATGAATGTTGTCTTCGGTATGTCTGAAGGTTGGATCCTGAGATGATGATAACCTGACATTAGATCTATCTTCGAGAACACACTACATCCTCTCAGCTGGTCAAACTAATCTTCTATTCTGGGCAGGGGGTACTTGTTCTTGATAGTGACTTCATTCAGAGCCCGGTAATCTATGCACATCCTCTTCGTACCATCCTTCTTCTCCACAAACAAGGCAGCCCAAGGCGAGGTGCTGGGTCTGATGTAACCGTTCTCCACCAACTCGTATATCTGCTTCTTTAGTTCCACCAATTCTGGCCTGGACACTCTATAAGATCTTTTAGAAATGAGGGCGGTGCCAGGGATAAGCTCTATGGCAAATTCAACTTTTCTTTCAGGTGGCATGCCTGGTAACTCCTCGAGGAACACATCTGGGAATTCTGATACTAATTTGATGGCTTCAAGCGGATTGACCGCCTCACTATGGGCAGCTATCTGGTGACCACTTCCTTTCCTTGGTTCAGACAAGACCAACTCCACCAACACTTCTTCTCCTGATAAGGACACCAACTTCACAGTCCTCTTATCAAAGTTAAGGCTTGCTTACTACTTGGTCAACCAATTCATCCCTAGGATGACATCTATGTCTACATCTCGAGTACCCATTACTATCAGATCAGCAGGCAACTCTACCCCCTTATTTGAACTCGTGCATTTGGGCAAAATTTATTTGTTTGGGTCCTCCCATCAATTGAACTAACCCTCATATGCGGGTACATAGGTGCTACTGGCATGTTGTGTGTTTCTACTCATGATGCAATCATAAAAGAATGTGTGGCTCCAGTATCAAAGAACACATTTGCAGAATGAGATTTGACTGAGAACGTACCTAGTGCCACTCCTGGGTTCTCCTAAACTGTGTCGGCCTCCAAGTGTTTCATCTTTCCAAACTGAGCACGCGACTGTCCATGGTTGTTTGCTGCTTGCTGGGGTGCATTCTGTCTTGCTGGGGCATTGGGAGCTGAATGCTGTTGAGCTGCTTTCTTTGGGCAATGTGACGCCCAGTGGCCTTTTTCTCCACAGTGGAAACATCCTTGGCCTCCTCGTTGCGCTGGGGCTGTCTGACTGTTCTGATTGGTTGCTGGGGCAGGAAGGCAAGGTGCTTGGTTGTTCTATCTCTGGTACTGACCACCTCCTGGTTGGTTGTGTTGGCGGTACTGCTACTGCTGCTGCTAAGGGAACTGCCTCTGGAACTGCTATTGATGCGGACGCTAGTTCTGGTGCTGGTGCTGGTATCCCTGAGGGTGGCTCTGCTTGAACTATTGGGGTGGATTGCTTGACAAACGGGGATGGCTGCTGCTCCCAGCCTGAGGTCTACTAACCTTGCACTTTCAGTCTTCCTTCTCCTGGCATTTCCGCTCAATCATTATAGCTCTATCAATCAGATGCTGAAAGGTAGGGAAGGTATGGTTCATCAACTAGTAGTGCAGAGGGCCAACAAAACCTCTCAAGAACCTGTATTGGCTCTTAGCATCAGTGTTGACATCCTCGGGTGCATAGCGAGATAGTTGCAGAAATTTGTCCCTATACTCACTCACAGATAAGGGTCCTTGCTTCAGTGCCAGAAATTCTTCCTTCCTCACTATCATCAAACTCTCTGGAACGTGGTAATGATGGAAGTTATCTCTGAACTCCTCCCAAGTGATAACTTTAGGGTCAACATGGGTGGCGAGGTAGGACTCCCACCAGGACTGGGTTGCTCCCCTTAGCAGACGGGGACCATACAAAACCTTCTCTCTGTCATTGCATTGGGCGGTATGCAGCTCCCGCTCCACTGTGTGTAGCCAGTCTTCGGCGTCCATGGGGTCTGCAGAGTGGGCAAACACAGGGGGATGAACTCTCATGAACTCCGCACGCTTGTCTCTTGGCATCTACGGCATCTGCACTTGTGGTTGAGGCTGAGGTTGTTGTTGCACATACTGCATGGCTGCCAGGGTCTGCCCAATTGCTTGAACTACTTCACATCCTTGGATTTCTAGTGGAGACCATTTCTTGGTCAAAAATCCGTAGGTGTTAGCCTTCGTCGGTACTATTGAAAATTGTCGTTCATGGCTATTTTCGACAAGAATGGGGGTTGTGTGGCCATTGATCATCGACCAGAGACTCGTACATGTCACCCACATATGTTTCCTTGCCATAGGTCACATGGATTTTTGGTGGAGACCATTTCTTGGTAAAAAAAATACACTGTTTTCAGGGTTTAAGAGTAGAGATGCTTATGGAGTTTTGCAAATTACTCCAAGTTTCACCACAAAACATGAAAATCTCCAAATATAAAAGTTGCTTAGTTCTGTTACTCTATCACTTTGATATATACACTTTTGACAAAAAGTGCATAGAATTTGAAATCACCCTATAGGGCACTAATTAGGGTTTTGGGTTCCAAATTAGGGTTTTGAGTGTCTCTCGCTAAACCATTATTTTTTGAACATATCTACCAACTTGGTAAGATCACTCAGTGTTTACCACATAAAGTCACATGCTTCTAGTCCTTGGAGAGAGGCACTCCAACCAAGGGTTAAGAATCCCCTTTACCAGGTCATACCATTCCACAAACATCACATCAAATGTTTTGTTTTGAAATTTTAGCCTAGTGGATGCATTCTAGGTGTACCATACACAATGTAATGCCAGTGCATATGATGTCATCCCAACGTTTCAGATCTCATAACATCATAGGTGTTACATCCTTCCCCTTAATAAAAGAATCTCGTCCCGAGATTTAAGGCTCCTGGGTAAGTAATGGAAAAGGAAATGCATCACAACTTTATTTCCTATTTTCTCTTACAAGGAAAAGGTTACAAGAAGCTAGAAACTTAGGAAAATGCTTTTCTAAGAAATCTTCAGATTCCCAAGTAGCCTGCTCTTCCGTATGTTGGTTCCACTGTATCTTATAGAACTCGAGTGTCCTTTTTCGAGTAAATCGATCCTTTTGATCCAAAACTCGGATCGGATATTCCGAATAAGTTAGGTGTGGTTCCAAATTAACTTCTAATATATCCATAGTTTGATTGGGGACTTGAAGACACTTCTTTAGTTGTGATACGTGGAACACATTGTGTACAACAGATAATGACTCTGGTAGTCGAAGTCTGTATGCAACATGCCCACATCGTTTGAGAACAGGGAACAGACCAATGTATCAGGGTGCTAACTTTCCTTTAACCCTGAAACGATTAACTCCCTTCGTTGGCGTTACTTTTAAGTACACGTGATCTTCAACTTGAAAAATTAATGGTCGGTGCCATATATCCGCATAGTTCTTCTGACATGCTTGAGCTTCTCTCAAGTTATGTCGTATGCATTGAACCTTTTCTTCCATTTCTTTGACCAAATCAGGTCTAAAAAACCATCTTTCTCCAGGTTCTGACCAGTTCAAAGGTGTCCTACATCATCGACCATATAGAGCTTCAAATGGTGCCATTTTGATACTCTCTTGATAACTATTATTGTAGGAAAATTATGCTAGAGGCAGACAATCATCCCACTTTTGCGGAAATTTCAAAACACACGCTCGCAACTTATCTCCAGGATTTGATTCACTCTTTATGTTTGTCCACTTGTCTAGGGTATGATAGGCCAAACCATGGAGCAATTTAGTACCCAAGGACATGTGTAATTCTTCCCAAATTGGATACAAATTGCAGTCCTCGGTCTGACACTATTTTCCTTGGCACCCCATGCAAACTCAAAATACGAGCAACATATAATTGAGCATAGGTAAGGACTAGGTAATATGTTTTGACTGGAAGAAAATGAGCTGTCTTTGTAAGCCGATCCACTATAACCCAAATAGAATCATATCCTTTGGATGTCCTAGGTAATCCGACAACAAAATCCATACTTATGTCATCCCATTTCCATGTTGGGACAAGCAATGATTGTAGGGGTCTAGTAGTCTTCATGTGCATCGCCTTTACCCATTGACAAGTGTCGCACTTTGCTACATAACGAGCAATTTCTATCTTCATTTTTGTCCACCAGTAATGTTGTTTTAAATCTTGATACATCTTGGTACTTCTTGGATGTATAGAATACCGACTGAGATGGGCTTCATCCAAGATTTGTTAACGAAGTTCAACATCCTTAGGCACCACTATACGGTCTTCAAACCATAACACTCCTTGGTAATCCTTCCTAAAACAAGTGGCTTTACCATCTTCCATTTTCTCTTGAATATGCCTCATACCCTTATCAATCTTCTAAGCATCAACAATCCTCTGTTGAAGGATAGACTCAAGCTTTAGCTGCATCAAAGTCCCTTGTTGCACTATACCCAAATTTAGTCTTCCCATTTCCTGGCATAAGGTAGTGTCAGACAACCTCACAGTGAGGCAATGGAAAGACGCTTTATGACTTAAGGCATCAACCACTACATTAGATTTTCCCGGACGATAATGAATTTCTAAATCATAATACTTAATTAGCTCGAGCCATCTTCTTTGTCTCATGTTCAAATCTGACTGGGTAAAAATGTACTTCAAACTCTTATGATTAGTATATATATGACAAACATTTCCCAGCAGATAATAATGCCAGATTTTAAGGGCATGAACCACTGCTGCTAATTCCAAATCATGCGTCGGGTAATGCTCCTCATGTCGACGTAGTTGTCTTGAGGCATAAGCTATGACTCGGCCTTCTTGCATCAAAACACATCAACACTCAATTTTGTGGATGCGCCTCCTCCCCCACTCCCAATTTCTCTCGACGGTGAGGTCGTTAAGTGGTTTGTGCGCTGCGAGCGCGGCCGAGGGGACTCACCCAACTCATAGGCGTAGGGAAAATGACCACCACCGCCAGCTGGAGATAGGGAACCCTGGCGAAGACTGTGACAGAGAGAGCGGCGTTTTCTATTGAGATCCGGTTGTGGCGGTGGAGCTGACAGGGATGGCCCACAGCTAATGAGAGAAGGATTGCGAGGGGGGGGGCGCTAAAGCGGAGGGTGCAGCTGACGCATGGGCTCGGCTACTCGCACGGATACAAGTGCGCAACGTACATAGATGAGCAGCTGACCCATGGGTCCCACTTAGCGGTGACCTAAGGGCACGCTGGAGGAGCCCTGCGCTTGGCTGGGTCGGCAGGGGGAGCTTGGAGGAAGTTAGGCCAAAAGGCTAGGGACTTGGCCCAAGCAGTCTTTTTTTCAATTTTAGCTTTCATTCAAATTCAATTCTGTTTTAAATTCAAACCTCAGTTATATGCACAATACAAACTCCAGCATGAGATGCATGAATTAAATCTGTTCTCTCTTTTTTCTGTCTATTAAATATTTATTCAAAGGAAGTATGTTTCACAAATATTTCACCATTAATACATTGATTAAAATAAATCCTAATTTTATTTCTCCAAGACCACTTAGTCTAATTCCATGTTTTAAGGGTTTACAAATCCTACCACCCTTAAAAGAAATCTCGACCTAGAGATTAAGATGGACTAGAAAAAAGGTGGGGAAATTCTACTTGCATTTCTTCTTCCCTCTCCGATGTAGCTTTGTCTTCTCTGTGATGACTCCATTGTACCTTGCACATTTTTTATCACCTTATTTCTGGTTACTCGAGTTAGGGTATCAAGTATCTTGATAGGATACTCGGTGTAGGTCAGATCACCCTACAGACTAAGTTCTTCCATAGGGTGTAGGTCAGATCACCCTGAGGCACTTCTTCAACCGTGACACATGAAACACATTTGCACGTCCGCCAAGTGAGTTGGTAACTCAAGTTGGTACGCCCTTACCCCAACTCGCTTTAGGATTTTGAAGGGTTTAATAAAGCGAGGGGATAACTTCCCTTTGATTTTAAATCTCCTCATACCCCGGATTGGTGACACTTTTAGGTACGCGTCATCACCTTCTTGAAACTCAAGCGGTCTCCTTTGGGTATCCAGATATCTTTTCTGCCTCGACTGTGCTATCCTCAAGTTCTCTCTGATTATTCAAACCTGCTCCTCTGCTTCTGGAATAATTTATGGTCTGAAGAACTGTCTCTCACTAGTATGATCCCAATACAAAGGGGTTCCACACTTCCTTCCATGTAAAGCTTCAAATGGGGACATGTTCAGACTGGCTTGATAACTGTTATTATAAGAGAACTCTACATATGGTATACTCTTGTCCCAACTGCCATCATGCTTAAGAGCACAAGCTCTCAACATATCCTCTAACACCTGATTTGTCCTTTCGGTCTAGCCATTAGTTTGGGGATGATAGGTAGAGCTAAAATTCAGCTTTGTGTCGATACTATCATGAATACTCTTCCAAAATCTTGAGGTGAACTGGGACTTCGATCAGAAACAATCTTCTTTGTTACCCCGTGTAGGCATACAATCTGAGACATATACAACTCTGCTAACTGTGTGCCCTTATAGGTAGTCTTGACCGGAATAAAGTGAGCTACTTTGGTTAATCTATCCATGATCATACATATGGAATCATAACCTTTCGTGGTGCGAGGCAACCCAACTATGAAATCCATACCGATTTCTTCCCACTTCCATTCAGATATCTTTAACGGGTGAAGCAACCTAGCTGGCCTATGATGTTCATCCTTTACCTTTTGACATACATCACATACGGCCACATGTGCAGCGACATCTCTTTTCAGATTGTACCACCAATACTTCTATTTTAGATCATGATACATCTTGATACTTACAGGATGGATAGAATAGGCTGAGTCATGAGCTACCTTCAACATGGTTGCACGGAGACTATCAATCTCAGGAACACATATCTTGTTCTTAAACTAGATTGTGCCTTGCTCATCTTCCATGAAGTCTGGACCTCTTCCCTCTGCCATCAGATCTTTGATTTCTTGAATTTTAGCATCACCAGACTGACCTTTTTGTATTTCTTGCTCCAATGTTAGTTCCACTTCTACAGTAATTCCCTCTTCATGAGCAACTATACCTAGGTTGAGCCTTTCAAAGTCATCTACCAACTCATCAGGTAACTAGGTAGCTATAGCTGCGTGGGTATGTTCCTTCCAACTTAAAGCATCTGTAACCAGATTCACCTTGCTTGGATGGTAATGGATCTTCAAGTCATAATCCTTGATGAGCTCTAACCAATGACATTGCCTAAGGTTTATGTGACACCCCAGTGTCACCTAGGGTTTCTCTCAAGTGCTAACCTAAGAACCATCATTTTATGTGAACCAAATTGAGCATGAGCATCAAATTGACTTAAGAATAAAGGATCCACTAAGCTTATACTTAAAAGTATCATGTTCAAAACAAATGGGTTTTCAAAAGGGCAAAATGTTGCAACCCCAATAAAAACCCTAATTGAGCCCTATAAACAAAATTCAAGAGAAAGGGCAAAAGGGCATGAGAAATATAGAATCATGGCTTGAGCCAATTATAAACATTAAAGTATACTAAATAAGCAACAACAAATATTATGGAAGCTTGGTCAAAACAATTTAAATAAAACTCCAAACAAGCTTCTCAAGTGGGGTTTAAATAGGGAATTCTGAAATTCAGAATTCTGAATTTCAGACCTTGGGCCAAAGATCAAGCGTGTTCACCTTGATCCCTAGCTCAAATCCTAATGATCCCATTCACAAAAACGTGCATAACTAACCTCTCTGTCTTGTGCCAGAAGATGGCATCGGGACACGTGCCTTGGACACGTCAAACTAGAGATCTTCTCCCTGTGTGCGGTAGTGAGACAAACTAGATTTCTCCCCTCTCTATCTCTTAATCCAGTCAGCCAAACCTGCTAGCCTCCGCACACAAACGACAAAGGAACCTGAGAGGAAGAGATCTCTCAATGGGATCATGGCCATAATCTCAAAGATTTGGGGCCAATCCGCGCTTGAACTCGACCTCTCTCTGCGCTGCCTCGTGCTCGACGCTATGCCAGACGCCAGAGCACGCACTGGCGTTCGCCGCGCACGCCCCGAGCGCTTGTCAGAGCCCCGCCCTCGGCCGTGCTTGCCCGCGTCTATAAAGCCTCCCCGGGCACGCCTCACTTCACCCCGTGCTCACCATCGCCGGCCAGACGCCCCTCCTTAGCTCCGGCGAGCTCCTTTCCGCCCGCCATTGCCGCCAGAGCCTCAGCGACCGTGGCCAGCCCACTCCAGTCACCCCAAGCCGCGCCAGCCGCTTGGTTAGCTTTGCCATTAGCTTGTGAAGCTTTCTGAGCCCTCGGACCTGGCAGAACATCACCGGAAGGCGAAGATCGACCTCACCGGACTTCGGCCGCCCGCAAGCACACGTAGACTGGGCACTCTAGTGAGCCATTCTTCAATTCCTCGCGCACACACCTTCCTTGATCCCTGGTGAAGCTCTTTGACCCATTTGATTGGTCAATTGTGCCCTGGATAGGCTGGACTCCTCGCCACCGACGAGCTCCTCCGCCTGAGCACGTGGACCGGCCGACTCCGACCATCCCCGACGGCGACCCGCACATCGCCGTGACCCTCAGAACCTCCCCTACACCCTCGGCCACCTCACCGGAGCAGTCTCACCGCCGGTAAGCCCTTCCGCCCTTTCTTCCGCCGCGGGTACTGTTTAAGTTGGGGGAAGGACCTCGGGTTAGGATTAGAAGAACCTAGGGGGTTTTCTGAACTGTCAAAGACTCATTTGAATAGTAGCCCGAGGACTAGTCTGTAAGGAAAACTTAAAACACCCGCCAGGGACCCCGTTGGAAAGTAGTTTTCCATTTAATCATTTCTGTTTAATCTTTTTAATGAACAAAGAACTTAGAAAATTCATAACTTGATGAATACTTAACCAAAAATTGTCAAACCAATTTTGCTAAATTCTAAATATTATGAACTATCAATTAAAAATACTGAACCCTATGCTTTCTGTTCTAATTTTTAGAGTTTGAAATTAAATACAGAAACTGACCAAACCTTATTTAATTAAGGAAAATTAGTTATGTTTCTGTGCTGAACCTAAGAAAATTTGTAGATGTTCAAACCCCATTTAAACACTGTTTAAAAATAAAGAGAACCCCAGTATTGAAAAATTTAGTGTAGATATCCATTAAAAGCCATTTCTGCCCAAACCTTAGGAAAATCAGAAAGGCCTTAGAAATTAATGACCAGTGGATGAAATTATTTTTCCTAGTTTGCTTAAGGAACAAAAAACCTAGGAAAAATAAAGAAACCTCTAGTCCATATCAGATTCAAAGTGAAATGTTTTATCTAGCATTATCCCAACTAGAAATCAATTATTAGAATGATAAAACCAGACCCAAAATTGATAATAAAAATCCAGTGGACTTGTAACCACCAAAACCCCACTGCAAAAATAATGAACACCCAAGCCCATCATTTAAAGTAAGGTAAATAAATATAATATGTGTTGGGTCTATGCTTCGTCGCCGAAGGTCTTCTAGGAAGAAGCGGCTTTCGGCTGAAGCTGCTTGTGTGAGATAGCCGAAGGTTCCTCTTCATAAAGCTTCGGTATTACAATCCGACTTAAAGATAGAATGACCTTTTAGTCCATTAAGGTCTGGGTCAATGTTGTAAACTTTTATGAGGGGCATAATTGTAATTCCTCACAGGCTGTGTCCTGTGCCTATAAATAGTGAACAATATTCCTTTACTGTTCACGCATTCTGGCAATTGTAATCGCATCTTTCGGGAATCTATCTTTGCCAAGGCAGAGGTATAATTGTATTCAATAATTCAGTATATTACGTAAATATAATTTAATTCGTTTATGATTCATTTATCTCTTCATACCCTTTATTTTATGTTATCCTATATCATCTATCAGAATTTAATTACGAAGACTTAACCTTCGTAATTATGTTCTCATCAACCTTCGTCCATGGTTCATTATCCTCATGGGAATATTGCTTCATGGACGAACGACGTTAATGTTTAACATTTTATGTTGCCTTGTTCTTAATTCATATCATTTGAGAACAAGTCTCCAACATTGGCGCCCACCTCCGGTGAACTCACTTCCACTTTTTGAGCTGATGGCTTCGTTCAACGATCAAGCTGGAGCTGCTTCGGACCCGAAGCTGGTGCTCCCGATTACAGGTGGTTCGTCTTCAGAGCCAGCCAACAAGAAACAGAAGAAGGAAGCACAGAGAAGGGTACAACATGTTTGGGTGCAAGGACCCTTCATCAAGTCAAGATGGTCTCACATTCCTATTACCTTCTCCCAAGAGGACCTTCAGCTCAAGGATTACCCACACAACGATGCCATGGTTATCTCTTGTGTTATCAAAGGATTTCTGGTCCACAATGTCTTGGTTGACACAGGCAGTGCAGCTGATATCATATTTGCTAAGGCTTCAGACAAATGCAAGAGCCAGAAGATAAGATTCACGATGCTACACATCCTCTTTGTGGCTTCGGAGGAAGACAGATTGTAGCACTGGGGAAGATCACCATGTCAGTGACCTTCGGGTTCATCAACAACACTAGAACTGAGCAAGTTGTGTTTGACATTGTTGACATGGAATACCCTTACAATGCAATTATTGGTCGTGGCACCCTCAATGCTTTCGAAGCAATTCTTCATCCTGCTTATCTTTGCATGAAGATACCTTCGGATCAAGGACCCATCGCTATTCATGGAAGTCAGGAAGCTGCCAGAAGGGCCGAAGGAAACTGGACTGACTCAAAAGCAATCCATAACATAGATGGAGCTGAAGCTTGTGAACAATACAAATTCAGAAGGGAGAAAGCAGCTTCAGCAGATCAGCCGAAGCCCATGCTCTTATGTGAGGACATAGCAGAGCAGAAGGTGCTGTTGGGCTCTCAATTATCCGAAGAACAGGAGAAAACCTTGATAAGGTTTTTGTTCAACAACAAAGATGTTTTTGCATGGTCAGCCAATGATCTCTGCGGAGTTAATAGGGATGTTATTGAACACTCGCTCAATGTTGATCCATCCTTCAGACCCAGAAAGCAGAGGCTTCGGAAAATGTCTGATGATAAGGCCGAAGGTGCTCGCAATGAAGTCAAAAGACTCCTCAGTGCAGGAGTTATCAGAGAAGTAAAGTACCCAGAATGGCTAGCTAACACTATTATGGTAAAAAAGGCCAATGGCAAGTGGCGAATGTGTATTGATTTTACAGATCTCAACAAGGCTTGTCCGAAGGACGAATTCCCATTACCAAGGATAGACTCTTTAGTTGATGCAGCAGCTTCTTCAGAGCTCATGAGTCTGCTAGACTGTTACTCAGGCTACCACCAAATCTGGATGAAGAAGGAAGATGAGCCGAAGACTAGCTTCATAACCCCAAGTGGTACATATTGCTATCTTCGGATGCCTGAGGGGCTCAAAAACGCTGGAGGAAGTTTCAGCAGAATGACTGCGAAGGTTCTCCAATCCCAGATAGGCAGAAATGTGTTAACTTATGTTGATGACATCATTGTAAAAAGCACGAAACAGGAAAATCATATTGCTGATTTGCAGGAGACCTTCGCCAGTTTCAGACAACCTGGCTTAAAGTTAAATCCAGAAAAATGTGTCTTTGGTGTAAAGAAGGGGAAATTTCTTGGATGCTTGGTTTCAACAAAGGGAATTGAAGCTAATCCAAGTAAAATTGAAGCCATACTTTGAATGGAGCCACCAACCACAAAAAAGGGGGCCCAAAGATTAACAGGGAGGTTGGCATCTCTTAATAGATTTATATCCAGATCAGCAGAAAGGAATCTACCATTCTTCGAAGTGCTGAAATCAGCCGAAGTCTTTCAATGGGGACCAAGCCAACAAAAAGCCTTCGAGGAGTTGAAGCAATATCTGATAGATTTAACAACATTAACTCCACCGATGCCAGGGGCTCCTTTGTTATTATATGTGGTAGCTTCGCACTCAGCGGTAAGTGCAGCACTTGTCCAGGAGAAGCTTGATGGTCAAGTCAAGAAGCAGGTCCCAGTATATTTTGTATCTGAAGTTCTTAGTATATCAAAGAAAAACTATACAGAACTAGAGAAGGTGTTATATGTTGTTTTGATGGCATCCAGGAAGCTTCGGCATTACTTTCAAGCATACAATATTGTTGTTCCTTCTTCGCAGCCGTTGAAGGATATTATGAGAAATAGAGAAGCTACTGGGCGGATTGGAAAATGGGCTGCAGAGCTCAATGAATTTTACATTGATTATGTGCATAGATCTTCGATCCAGTCCCAGGCGTTAGCAGACTTCATTGCTGACTGGACGCCAGGGGCTCAGGATGAAGAAACAAATAAAGATGCCGAAGTATGAACAGTGTTTTGCGATGGGTCTTGGGGAACCTTCGGGGCAGGAGCAGCTGCTGTGTTGGTCTCGCCATCCAAAGTTAAAACCTGTTATGCGGCAAAACTCGATTTCAGTTGTACAAACAATATTACTGAGTACGAAGCCCTGCTTTTGGGTCTTCGGAAGCTAAAAGCAATGGGAATCAGAAGGGCCATTCTTAAAACTGATTCCCAGGTTGTTTCGGGTCATATCGACAAGAGTTGCAAGGCTAAAGATCCGAAGCTTGAAAAATATCTGGACACGGTTCGAAGAGTCGAAGCTTCCTTCGAAGGATTTTCTGTCAAGAATATCCCTCGAGGACAAAATGAGCATGCTGATTTGCTAGCTAAGTCAGCAGCACAGGGGCTACCTTTACCTTCGGATGTGTTCTTCGAAACAATAAAGGCACCTTCAGTGGAACTCCTTGAAAGAGCAGTCCTCAATATATCTCCTGTTTATAGCGAAGATTGGAGAACTGAAATCATTTCTTACCTTCAGGGTAAATTCCTTTCAGATGACGAAACTTATAACAGGAGGATAGAGGCAAGAGCTCGTCCATATGTCATGATAGAAGGGGAGTTGTACAAGCATGGAGTTTGTGCTCCGTTGCTCAAGTGTTTATCTAGAACCGAAGGCATAGAGTTGATGAAAGAAATACATGCAGGCCTGTGTGGATCTCACATTGGATCTAGGTCGTTACTTGGAAAAGTTTTCTGTCAAGGGTTTTATTGGCCGAAGGCAGCTTCGGATGCAGCGGAATTAGTTCAAAAGTGCGAAGGTTGTCAGAAATGTGCAAGAGATCAAAAACAACCTTCGTCCTTAACACAGCTCATACAACCCATCTGGCCATTGCAAAGGTGGGGCCTTGACTTGTTGGGTCCATTACCACCGGCCCAAGGGAACTTAAGATATGTTGTAGTGGCTGTGGAATATTTTTCCAAATGGATTGAGGCAAAGCCTTTAGCTACAATAACTTCGGCCACCATTCAAAAGTTTTTCTGGCAGAATATTGTTTGTCGTTTCGGGGTACCAAAGGCCATCACTGTGGATAATGGAACACAGTTCGACTCCGAAGCTTTTAGGGATTTCTGTGATCAAATTGGTACGAAGATCCATTTTGCATCAGTCAGGCATCCGGAGTCAAATGGGCTTGTTGAAAGAGCCAATGGCATTATAATGACAGGAATAATGAAGTTAATCTTCAATCAACCCAGAGGAAAGTGGCCAGATCAGTTAACCAAAGTGGTGTGGAGCCACAACACAACAACATCAAGGTCTACAGGCTTTACTCCATTCAAGTTATTATTCGGTGACGAAGCAATAACTCCGGAGGAAGCTAAAACTGGATCAATAAGAGTAGTAGCTTCGGCAGAATTAGGTTCTGAAGATGCTTATTCTGTGGAAAAAGATGCTTTAGAAGGGATCAGGCTTCAAGCTGTGGAGAATATCAATAAATATCAAGCCGAAACAATCAGATGGCGAGATAGAAAGGTTCGGCTAAAGAATATTGAGCCAGGACATTTGGTGCTTCGGAGGGTGGCCAACCCAGACACAGTGGGCAAGTTGCAGTTGAAATGGGAGGGACCTTTCTTAGTAGCATCTTCGTCAAGACCCGGTTCATACAGATTGAAGGATATGGACGGCAACGACATTCCTAGAACTTGGAATGCGGATGAGCTTCGGCGATATTATGTGTAATTTGATGTAATTTTTTATGTTTTTTCTTTTTTATGGCACCCTTTTCCTTTCTAAAGGGGGAGAAAGGTTTTTAATGGGGCCATCATATGTAATTTCCTTTTTTTAGTTCTATAAGAGCAAAATCCCCCGAGTGTAAATGTAAAAGCTGAGAACGCACCGTCGAGTGCCGAAAAGTAAAAAGCGAAGAAGCTCCAAAGTCGTTCCTAAGGGAATGCAGAGCTTACAGCGAAAAGTAAACGCTGATTCCGCCAAAAGTAAAAGGCGAAGAAGCTCCAAAGTCGTTCCTAAGGGAATGCAGAGCTTACAGCGAAAAGTAAACGCTGATTCCGCCAAAAGTAAAAGGCGAAGAAGCTCCAAAGTCGTTCCTAAGGGAATGCAGAGCTTACAGTGAAAAGTCAACGCTGATTCCGCCGAAAGTAAAAGGCGAAGAAGCTCCAAAGTCGTTCCTAAGGGAATGCAGAGCTGATGTGTGATTGTTTCTAAGGAAATAATGGCTGAGAGTATGGCTTCGGATATATGTTTGGACATTCATTTGCACATCACATTACATCATAGCATTTGCATTCATAAACATTCATCCAGGCATATGTAGGATAATCATCATCATGGCATAAGCGGTTGCTTCGGCATAAGAGAAGAGCTTCTTCACGTGCAAAAAGGAGAGCTTCGGAAGAAAGAGAAATGTTGTTTTCTATGCTTCGCTGTGTACGAAAAGAAGGGAAGGTGTTTTTTCGCCTTCGGCTCAAAAAAAGATAATTTCGTTCACAACAAAGCATTTCACATACATTAATTAAAGGCAAATTTAGTTACATTTACAAAAAGTTATCTCAAAAGTTTCCTGAGTCTGTCTACAGTCTACTCCTATTTAATCTTCGAAGGATTTTAGCTTCGGTGTCATTCTTTTAATCGTCGACTTCGGCTTCGTCATCCTACAAGAATTAAGTTGTTGTAAGTCAAAATCGAGCTTGAAGGAAGAGGTAAGCACAAGGTATGATTTCTTACTGGTTCAAGATGACTCCGAGCTTTGTCTCCAGCCTTTTCTCGCCCACCTTTCGTCCATATCATTTTTATAAATCTATTGGAAATACTTCGGGCGAGATCAGGAATGTCATCTAGGATTGATGGTGATAAAGTGAAATTTGGCCTATTGACAATCTTTCCATGATCGCAGCCAGCTTTTAGGAAAGCTGCAGCAGTGCCCCGAGAAGCTACCCAGGCACAGAAGTCACCGTGCCCGGCTATAACTTCGTCGAGCTCGTCAATTTCACCCTCAATATGTTCGAAGGTCTTCGGTAAATCTTCAGCTGAGGGGGTGAATTTTTCACTGCTGGCTCCAACTGAGTGGAAAATTTTTCTTAATCGTTGAATGCATTTGTTGCTAAATTCCAAACATTTTTCTTGAAGGCTCGTCAATAGTTTTTTCAAATCTGAATTTTGTTGAGCTTCGGCTTCAAGTTTTGCATTAAGATCTTGCTTTTCTTGTTCGAACTGCTCAGATTGGCGGAGAAGCTTGGTGTTCAGTTCTGTTATTTTAGCTTCGGCCTCCGCCAATAAACCTTCAGCTGCTTGGAGCTCAAAGTTCTTCTTCTCAACAGCAGCTGTTTGCTCCTTTATTTTGCTTTCTAAATTTCAATTATAACTTCGTGTTTCTTGTCTTCAAAATCTTGCTGCATTTTCAAGGCTTTGCTCAACAGCATACTCTGCAGGAAAACAACCTTCGTTAGACATGTTTTCATTATTAAAAACAATAAAAGTTAAGGGAAAAGTAGTTCACCTTGAAATTGGAATAAAATAAACTACCAACGATATGTTGTCGTCGGTAGCGGCTAATGTCCGTTTCTAGCTTCGGAAAACCGATACTCTTTGACAGAGTACCGATAACTTTGGCTCCAGTTTGGTTTCGGATACAATCTAATTTCTCATCATCAATACCTCCGAAGAGGAGTGCTCCTGGCTTGTACCCGCAAGATTTGGCATACTCTTTAAGCTCTTCTATTTCGGGTTCTGACAATTTTTCTCCAACTAAATTTTGAAACATGAAGGTTTCGTTTTCTGAAGCTTCATCAGCAATTTCCTTCCCTTTCCCCGACGCTGCGGCTGTGGCCTCTTCGGCGGCGGTGGTAGCTTCTTCTGCTGCCATGTCTAGCAGTATTTTGTCAATGTGTTCGATTGTGCTCTCCAGGTTCAAATCTTCAACTAAGGCAGCTTCGGCAGCCGCGACCTCCGAAGGTGTGATTTCAATATTTGTCTCTTCCTCAGCCGCTGGTGTCTTCTGAGCTGAAGCTCTTGGCGGTGTCTTGTCAATTACCTCTGTCACACTGATGATCCTCTGTCTCTTTACTTTAGTTGTTTTCTTCATTTTTTCGGGCTCCTTTTCCCTCTGAAAAAACTTTGTCAGTTGAGGCCTCAATGGACTTAGCTTCGCAGGCAAGGATTCAGTCATTACCTTCAGAATTTCCTCCACGTCAGCGGCAGAGGGTGATGCGGGGGTTTCTTCTTCGTCGGACACTTTTTGCTTCGGAGAAGACGCTTTCCTCTTCTTCGGAATTTTCTTCTTTGATGGTTCTTTCTCATCTTCATTTAAGGCCTCAGTTATCCTTTTCCTTTTCTGGCCCCTGGCACCTTTGTTCAGATTTTCATAGTCAGGGTATTCAAAACCCAGGGCGTCCAGCACTCGGTTCAGTCTTCGCTTCGGACGGGTGCCGAAGGCCGCAGTCATCAATTGATCTTCTTTTTTGGAGTAGTTGCCAAGTATTTCATTACACATTACTTCAATTGTATCCAGCCACTCTTGGCAAGGTGTTTTAAAGTATTTCTTAAACTTGAAATAGTAAGGTAAACGCACAAGTTCACCTTCTTTCTTCTCCCCCTTCAGCTTCGACATTTCCCATTCTTTCAAGCTAGGAAAAACTTTGAAAGCCAAAAACTCCTGAACCAGGTCTCTTGTACTGATATGCTCTGCAATAATTCTGAATTCATTCAATGCTTGTTGTGTTGGACCTTCTGGTGTCATGTTGCAGCGAGGTCGGGTTTCTCCGAAGATTAGTTCGAGTGGACTTTGCACAAGCTTCTCCTTGTCGTCATCAACCTTGACATAGAACCACTCCGACTTCCAGCCTGCTGCCCATTTACTCCGGTAGCTGATTACAGGAAATTTTGTAGTTTTCCGATAGGCAAAATTATAGCAACCAAAATTGTCGTGCAATCCATCTTTTCTAGCCTTCATCTGATAGTGCAGTTCGTGAACTCGGCAAAAGCTGTCCGCAAACGGCTCCACCGCTTGGCTTCGGAGGGCCCAGATATAAACACTAAGCCTAACAATAGCATTAGGAGTCAACTGATGAAAATAGATACCGAACCTCTTCAGTACCTCTGCAATAATCCCATGTAGGGGGAACCTTAATCCAGCCTTTAGAAAGCTTTTGAAAATAACAATTTCATCCTTCTCCGGCTTTGGGGTAGTCTCTTCTCCCCCGAAGCGTAATAGCTTCTTCTGATTTTCATTAAAAAAGCCCGACTTTACCATCTTGGAGAGATCAGCCTTCGAAACAGTAGACTTTCCGAAGTCCAAGTGGCTAGGCTTGCTTGGCATGGCAATGCGATAATCATCTTTGGGATCAGTTTCCTCAATATCTTCTTCTTCTGCTTCGGCAATTGCTTGTTCTGCTTGTTCTGCATCATCACTGGGGATCTTTTCCGAAGTTACCAGTCCGGATCTTTGCATCGCTTCGGAGATGGGAACAGTCTCCGAACCTTCAGCTTCGCCCCCCTCATGCTCAACCCTAGCAGTAGAACGTACTCTGGCCATTTAATTCTGAATTTGTGGAAATTAAATACTTTTTCCTTCCGAAGTTTTTTCTTTTGACGAAGCAGGCTTCAAGTTGGAGCTTCGTTCGATTCCGAGAGTCAAGCTTCGGCGATGGTGAAAAATTTTGGCAGCAAAACAGTGCAAATAGCAATGAATGCTGTGGTAACTTCACACCTACTCATCTGTTTATATAGTACTGCAGGTAAGAAGGCGAAGCGCCAGGATTTTTACACCAGGCGGGCACCCGCTCGCACTCGCTGCAAGGTGGACCGCAAAGACCAAACAGTAACTCTGCAAGGTGGGACCGCTGCGCGCTGGGAAACTGAATCGTTTCTCGACAACGAGCTCAGGGAAGGTGTTTTTTGGACCTTCGGCTCCCCGAAGCTTAAGAGACTTTTTTCACGGATCAAGCTCGTTACGAAAAACGATCTAGCACCGCGAAAGGGGCTACTGTTGGGTCTATGCTTCGTCGCCGAAGGTCTTCTAGGAAGAAGCGGCTTTCGGCTGAAGCTGCTTGTGTGAGATAGCCGAAGGTTCCTCTTCATAAAGCTTCGGTATTACAAACCGACTTAAAGATAGAATGACCTTTTAGTCCATTAAGGTCTGGGTCAATGTTGTAAACTTTTATGAGGGGCATAATTGTAATTCCTCACAGGCTGTGTCCTGTGCCTATAAATAGTGAACAATATTCCTTTACTGTTCACGCATTCTGGCAATTGTAATCGCATCTTTCGGGAATCTATCTTTGCCAAGGCAGAGGTATAATTGTATTCAATAATTCAATATATTACGTAAATATAATTTAATTCGTTTATGATTCATTTATCTCTTCATACCCTTTATTTTATGTTATCCTATATCATCTATCAGAATTTAATTACGAAGACTTAACCTTCGTAATTATGTTCTCATCAACCTTCGTCCATGGTTCATTATCCTCATGGGAATATTGCTTCATGGACGAAGGACGTTAATGTTTAACATTTTATGTTGCCTTGTTCTTAATTCATAGCATTTGAGAACAAGTCTCCAACAATATGATAATGAGTCATATTCCAAATAAATCATGAGTAACCCAAAAGAATGCAATAATGGGCAAATAAAATTTTGCTAGATCAATAATGAGATAGGCCACCAGAGAAAAATACAAACCCATTGGAAAGATGCAAAATAATACCTATTGCCAATATTTTGTAAAAAAGGCCATTTAATCCAATTAATGCATACCACCCCTTCCCTTAAGCAAAAATATGCCAAACTTTAGAATGATTGCTCTTGCGCAAAGAAGAAGCTAGGAAAAATCAGAAATTTGTTGTTTGATATTTTTCAAATATAGTGGTAGTAGAAAGCACCCCTTTGGCTAGAAACTTTAGAAAATCCTAGTAAAATAACTAATAAGCATTAGTGGCTAGACATTTGTACCAAGTCATGTTATAGCATCTAAATGCCAGCAAAAATAAGTACTAGAGAATTACCTACTATTGAATGATAGTTGTAGTTCAAATCACCCCTTCTGCCCTAAAATTTGGCAATTTTGTCCAGAGAAAACTGTTCACTTCTAGGACCTTAAATTTTGCGACAGAGAATCATACACCAGTAATAAGCCACTGTAATTTTTACAGAATTTTTGGAAATTTATTAAGGTGACTTGTAGTTCAAACCCACCCTAAAACCCTAAAGAAGATCAAGGGAAAAAGAGGAAAGATAAACCTCACTCCAATAAGTCCAACTTGAATTCTTGGCAATTCTCACTAAAAGACCTTAAAAACAATTCAGTGGAACCCAAAAAATAAACCTACCACTTAACTTAGCTATGTTTGATCCAAATTACCATGTATACCACCAAAAATCTCGTATAAGCAAGATTTAGCTCTATCTAACTCAAGTAGATCATACACCATCAAAATTTTAATTTACTAAAGCACATATCATATCATGCATATATCTTACGCATTGCATTCATTAGATTGTAATATCGCCGACGGAGAGTACGTGCTCATCCCCGAGCAAGGAACTGTCCAAGAGGAGGACCAGGAGCAAGCTCCCGAGGCTGCTATCGAGGATCTCCCTGCAGCCCCAGCTATTGAAGGCAAGCCCCAGTTTATATGCATAATCGTATTATTATATGCTACTTTACTACACTTAATGCTTGTAGGATTGCAATGTGCACTTAAGTGTAGGAGTTGCTTGAAACCTCTAGTTGCATGAACTTAGGATTCCTTTTTGAGATGAATACTAGTATGTTAGGTCGAGTAGCTGCTATGCTAAATCAGGATCTCGGTAGAAGTCGAGTGATTTTTCAAGCACTCGCGCGAGGTCAGGAATTGATTGTATTCATCATGATAATGGGATCTATGTTAGTCTATGGACTTGGATCCAAGGAGGATGCCTTGACCATGAGACAAGAAAAAAAGGAATTAAGGATTAATGTGTGGATACCTGAGTCAAGCTTTTGAACGTACTAAGCACATGTCGGGAAATATGGTAACCGGTAAACCTAGTACCTAAGTGAAGCTGGGCGTGGACTTTATCCCTCACGTGATCTGAGATTGGGTCTCCCATGCTAACTATGGTGGGTACAAGTGCGGTCACTGCACGGCGGTAGCCGGGGTCAGTGGAGCATTGTATGCCAAGGAGGTGAGGTCTGGACGCGAACGGGGAATCGATGGGGACGGTTAACATGTGTGGGGACGGAGTGCCCTGACATGTCGTGTGTTTAGGTTTACCTTGCAAGGATAAAACTCGATTCGAATCGTCTGCTTCTCACAGCTAATGAGACTGCTTGACCCCTTGTACTACATTGAGTAAGAAGTGAAATGAGGTTACATGAGACAATTCGTTGATTGAACTAAATGCTTGTTACCATGTATGCTTAGAAGGAGCAAACCTAGCTAAAATAATGATACTAGAATTTGAAAAGCTAAGAATTGATTTTAGAAACAACTAGCGCTTTTTGGCAAACCAAACCCCTCAGCCAAACAGCTGCATAGTCTAGAGGTAGAGGAGTAGACTCCTCACACCGGGTAAGTCTAGCTGAGTATTAGTATACTCAGCCTTGCTTGTGGCATAATTTTTGTAGGTACGATTCAGGATATGGTTGATGGTGTGACTTGGCCTACCACCCTGCCACCGGGTTGGACGGTCGAGTGGGATGTTGCTCCGGCAGGAGAGGAGCACGAGGAGTAGTGGGCTAGGCCTTGCCCAATTCCTCGATACCGACGACATCGATTATCCGCTGCATTTTATCTTGTGAACTCTTATTTGCTACTCAAAAAACTCTGATCTATGTAATAATTCAGTACTTAATTTGAGGTTTCCTGTTTTATTGTATATCTTCTGTGACTCACCTTCGAGTGAGATTGTGAAATTTGATCCTGGTTAAGTGGCTCTATCAGACTAGATCTGAGGGACTGACGGGTTATTCCGATTTAAGTGTGTTGCGGCCCCTAGGGCATGACTTAGGCACTTAAGCTGGAATAATTGGGTGGTTCTGCCACAGCTGGTATCGGAGCAAATTCCACCACAGAGAAGGACAATAAACCATGAATACCATTTTCAAAGTTTAAAACTTGCCTAGAAACTGCTACGGATCGTCAGGACTAGACCGCTAGACCTAGGACGAAAGAAAGGCCTTAGGCATAGAGGGAGAAATAGGTGGCTAATTAAGTAGGCCCCGTGGGCCAGTACTTAGACTTTTTAAGGATGCCCTAAGAGCACCCTATTATTTGGAGAGGAGACGTTACTTCCAGCATGCATGCATTATAAACACAAAAGGGGAATTAAAACTTGAGCTAACCCACTTCCTTTAAAAACCATCCGGGCTCTTTTATTTTTTTTCCTTCCACCATAATCTTTACCTTTGATACCCTTCAGTAGATGAATTCACCCACCCCCGCCAGTGGAGGAGACACTCGTTTCAGTTCTGACTTCCTTTCTCACGATGGCTTTCCTTCCATCTTGTGGGAAGTGCTTAACTCCGCCAGTTACCCTACGCCCCCTTTGTACACGATGCAGCTGTTTGAGGAGCATCGGGTACCTCGTTGTCAGGTCTGGCTGACTTTGGAGGCTCATTCCCTTCAGCCGGGTTGGCGTTCTCTTGATTCCGAGACAGTTGGATTCAGGACGGACGACACCACTGAAGCGGCAGCCATGAAGACTCTGACGACTTTCTGTGGCTACCATCCCCTGGAGATGGTGATGCACCCCTTGAGACTCTTCCCTGCTGAGAAGAAGGATGACCCCATGTGGTGTAATCGTGTGAGCCATGTGAAAGATGTATGGGCAATTTATCCTGACTTGGTTGGGAGGGTCACCGTTCAGTGCATGAGTGCGTTGTACCGCCTTTAGGCCCTTCAGAGCGACGCTATGGCACACCTTGCTAACATCGCTCAAACCACCAAGCTCACTCTCGATAGTCGAGAAGATTTTGTGGTCGATTTATCCTCCGAGTTGGTGGAGAAGGATCTGCAGGTGGAAAGGCTGAGCCAGCGCGTTACCACCTTGGAGCAGCAGGTGGAGATCCGAGACAACACTATTGATGTCTTGGAGAACCAGCTCCACAATGTGCAAAGGGAACTCGAAGAAGCGAATGACCACCTGGACATGCACCACTTGGAGATGGAGGCCAATGAAGCCGGAAGCAAGGGAGAAGAGGTTCCCGAGGAGCTAGGACCAGCCCCTGGTGCCAATGGGACTACCTCCACGATGCCTCCCTCACCCGTATCCAGTGTCGCTTCCACCGCTCAGGGTTGATCAGTCACTTTGACGCTTTTAGGCGGATAGAAACCTATGCGAGCTTAGTTAATGTCAGATTTTGGACTAGGCTTACAGGTACTTTCCCCTGATTGATGTAACCCTATGAACTTTCGAAATCTGTGGGATGTTTGTAACCATGTTATCTTCATTTCGAACCTAATATTAGGATTATGGCATTTTTCCTTCCATATGAGATGATATCTTGTCGTTCGAAATTGTGAGTTGGGATAACAATGGCGGCAATCTCTGTTTTCAGATGGCAGCTAGGCAGCGTCGCGGGCATAACGAGCAGGTTCCCCCACCACCTCCTCCAGCTCCCACAGTGCAGGTGCTGATGGCCCAGCAGAATGAGATTCTGCGACAGCTCTTGCAGTGCCAGCCCCACCCTCAGCAGCATGGTGGAGGCCAGCATCAGGGACCTCTGGCAGCGGCAACCTACCAGGAGTTCCTGAGCATGCAGCCACCCTTGTTCACCAAGGCAGAGGATCCGTTGGACGCTGATGTATGGCTCCGCGTCGTTGAGTCCAAGTTTCCCCTCCTCACGGGAGACTGCCCTGATGAAGCCAAGGCACGTTTCGCCACGCAGCAGCTTCGCGGCCCTGCTCGGACTTGGTGGGACCACTTCCGTGCTATGCTCCCCGCTGATCGTGAAGTGTCTTGGGAGGAATTCAAGACTGCTTTCAGAGGGCACCACATCCCAGCTGGCATTCTTGATCGCAAGCTGAATGAGTTTTTGGCACTTAATCAAGGAACCTGCACGGTACTGCAGTATGCGGAGGCCTTCAAAGACCTATGCGAGTATGCAGGTTACCATGCTGATTCTGATGAGAAGAAGAGAGATCGCTTCCGCAGGGGTCTTAACACCAAGCTGCGAGAACGACTCAACACTGTCCAGGCTGATAGCTTCAATGAGTTGGTCAACCTGGCCATCTCCCAGGAGGACTGTAATGTAGCCCACCGGGCAGAGAAGAAGAGAAAGGCACCAATGGCAGCACCATCCGCTCAGGCCCACAGGTTCAGGATTGTTTCTCACAATCAGAGCAGGGGTTTCCAGCAGCAGGCAGGCAGATGGGTGATCAGGCCACCTCAGCAGCCGGCACCCAACCGCTTTCTAGCTCCCGCTCCAAGGAACAATCAGCCTCTGCAGCAGCAGCAGTTCTGCCAGGGCAATGGGAACAAATGTTTCACTTGTGGCAATGTGGGCCACTATGCCAAGAATTGTCCCAGGAACTAGCAAAGGCAGATGCCAGCACCAAGTCAAGACAAGGGAAGAAAGCAGAAGGCACAAGTCAGGCAAGGGAAGCTCAACTTCACTACTCTGGAGGAAGTACCTGAGGGAGCTCCTATCATGACCGGTATCTTTTCAGTTTATAATCAACCTGCTTTAATTCTGTTTGATTCTGGTGCATCTCATAGTTTCATTAGCCAAAAGTTCAGTGCTAAATGTGTACTGCCATTCTCTCACTCAAAAGGGTCATTTATGATAGTCACACCTGGGGGTAAAATTTCAACTAACCAATTAAACCAAAGTGTGTCTATTCAACTGGGAAGCCACATTGTCAAAACCACCCTTCTTGTTTTGGGTTTGGAAAATGTGGACATTATTCTGGGAGCTAATTGGATGACCCTGCACCATGTTGTGCTTGATGTAGCCAGCCGTATCGTGGAAATCAATTCTTCGTTCTGTGGGAACTTCACATTGATTCTGCCCAGTCAGGGTTCTACTCAGTCATGTGCTTTTTCTATGACGGAGTTACCTCTGAAGAAGATCCCGGTGATCTGTGAGTATGCAGATGTCTTTCCTGATGAATTGCCAAGAATGCCACCCGACCAGGATATTGAATTTGCCATTGAGTTGCAACCGGGAATGGCACCAATTTCCCAGAGGCCCTACCGAATGCCACCCGCTGAGTTGGCAGAATTGAAGAAGCAATTGCAGGAGTTGCTGGATAAGGGATTTATTCACCCAAATACTTCGCCTTGGGGATGTCCAACACTGTTTGTGAAGAAGAAGAATGAAAGCTTGAGGCTGTGTATAGATTACCGCCCTCTTAATGCGGTAACTATCAAGAACAAGTATCATTTGCCTCGTATTGATGTCCTTTTTGACCAGTTGGTCGGGGCTAAGGTGTTTTCCAAAATAGACCTTCACTCCGGCTACCATCAAATCAAGATACGAGCAAGCGATATTCTGAAGACGACTTTCTCAACCAGATATGGGCTATATGAATTCTTGGTGATGTCTTTCGGGCTGACTAATGCACCAGCATATTTCATGTATCTGATGAATTCTGTTTTCATGCCTGAATTGGACAAATTCGTAGTGGTGTTCTTCGATGATATCTTGATGTACTCTAAGAATGAAGAAGAACATGCCGGGCATTTGCATGTAGTGCTTCATCGTCTGCGAGAGCACCACCTTTATGCCAAGTTGTCCAAGTGTGATTTTTGGCTAAAGGAAATCAAATTCTTGGGTCACACTATCTCTCAGGAAGGAATAGCTGTTGATCCTGATAAGGTGCAAGAGGTGATGAACTGGAAGCCACCAACGACTGTCTGTCAGATTCGGAGTTTTCTGGGATTAGCTGGTTATTACCGAAGATTTATTCTGGATTTCTCTCGAATTGTGAAGCCTATAACTGAGCTACTAAAGAAAGAAGCCAAGTTTGTTTGGAGTCAGAAGTGCGAAGATGCCTTCCATGCATTAAGGAAGCATCTGACCACAGCACCAGTGTTAGCGCAACCCGACAACAGCAAGCCTTTTGATGTGTATTGTGATGCCTCCGGCACTGGACTAGGTTGTGTCTTAATGCAAGACAACCGAGTCATTGCTTACGCGTCAAGAGCACTCAGGCCTCATGAGCAAAATTATCCCACTCATGACCTCGAGTTGGCAGCAGTGGTTCATGCATTAAAAATGTGGAGGCACTATTTAATGGGAACCCACTGCAACATCTTCACTGATCATAAGAGCCATAAGTACATCTTTACTCAGGCTGATCTCAACATGAGGCAGAGAAGATGGCTAGAGCTGATCAAGGATTATGACCTGGAGGTACATTATCACCCAGGGAAAGCCAATGTGGTAGCAGATGCCTTGAGTCGGAAGTTGCAATGCAATTGTATTCTGATGGATTCTCGCATCAACACCTTGTGTGATGAGTTGAGCAAGATGCAACTTGAAGTGATTCCTTCTGGTGCTTTGTCTCACATTTCTGTCGAGCCAGCTTTGCAAGACCAGATCATCATGGCCCAGCTCAGTGACAAGGGAGTGCAGATTATCAAGGAGAATCTCCATCGGAAGGTTGAAAAGTATAAATGTTTCCGCCAAGATGAAAAGGGTGTATTATGGTTCAAAAGCAGATTGGTGATTCCTAAAAACAAGGACCTCAAGAAGAAAATCTTGGACGAGGCTCATCTCTCCAAATTCTCTATGCATCCGGGAAGCACCAAAATGTACCATGATTTGAAGCCTTTGTATTCGTGGACCAGAATGAAGAGGGAGATAGCCCAGTATGTATCGGAATGTGACACCTATCAGAGGATAAAGGAAAGCCCCTTGAAATCAGCTGGAGCTTTGCAACCCCTATCTATACCTTCGTGGAAATGAGATGACATCAGCATGGATTTCATCGTGGGTCTGCCCAACACCTCTCGTCATCATGATTCGATTTGGGTTATTGTGGACCGACTGACGGAAGTGGCACATTTTCTCCCTGTGCACACCACTGATAAGGCTCAAAAGTATGCAGAGTTGTACATTGACCGGATCATGTGTTTGCACGGATTACCTCGGACCATTGTTTCTGACCGAGGAGCCCAATTTGTTGCCAGATTTTGGGAACAACTGCAGGAGTCTTTGGGAACCAAGATAATCAGAAGTTTAGCTAACCACCCACAGAATGATGGTCAGACTGAAAGGGTAAACCAAATTCTGGAGGATATGCCGAGAGCTTGTGCAATCGATTGTGGCAAGAACTGGGATAAGCACCTCTCCTTGGCAGAGTTTGCTTATAACAACAGTTATCAATCCAGCTTAAGGATGGCACCTTTTGAAGCCCTCTATGGAAGAAGGTGTAGGACACCACTCAATTGGTCTCAGCCTGGAGAAAGAGAAGTTTTCGGACCTGACTTAGTGACTAAATCCGAAAGGAAGGTCAAACTAATCAGGAAAAATCTAGAAGCTGCTCAGGCCAGGCAGAAGAGTTACCATGATAAAGGAAGGAAACCTCTCCAGTTCAAGGTGGGAGATTTCGTGTACCTCAAGGTATCACCCACCAAGGGAGTGCAGAGGTTTGGAATCAAAGGCAAGCTAGCCCCTCGTTATGTTGGACCTTATGAGATCATAGAAGCCTGTGGACCCGTGGCATATAAACTGAAGTTACCTTCAAAAATGTCTACCATTCACAGTGTGTACCATGTATCTCAGCCGAAGAAGTGTGTTCGATTGCCGACCAAGATCATAGCAGAGCCAGAATTGGAGATAGAGCCAGATCTATCGTACCAAGAGTACCCTTCCAAGATTCTGGATTGCAAAGAAAGATCAACTCGGGCTAAATTGATCAAAATGTATAAGGTCCAGTGGAGTAATCACTCAGAGGAAGAAGCTACTTGGGAGACCGAGGAATTCTTGCGATCCAACTTCCCCGATTGCCTACCTAAGGAAACTGGTACATAATCACACCCAACCCCTCCTCCTGCCCTTCGAATCTAAATTTCAAAAATATAATCTTAAAACAGAATGAAGCAATTATGAAACAAAACTTAATAGGACTTCCTTCTGAAGTTGCAAAGAGAATGACAATCGAAGAGCATTTTGCCCTAATAATAACAATAAGCACCCACTTTCTATAAGTCTCACCCTTCGCTTCACCCCGGGAGGACTCTGACCCGAATCTCGGGACGAGATTCCTTTAAGGGGGGAAGGCTGTGACACCCCAGTGTCACCTAGGGTTTCTCTCAAGTGCTAACCTAAGAACCATCAATTTATGTGAACCAAATTGAGCATGAGCATCAAATTGACTTAAGAATAAATGATCCACTAAGCTTATACTTAAAAGTATCATGTTCAAAACAAATGGGTTTTCAAAAGGGCAAAATGTTGCAACCCCAATAAAAACCCTAATTGAGCCCTATAAACAAAATTCAAGAGAAAGGGCAAAAGGGTATGAAAAATATAGAATCATGGCTTGGGACAATTATAAACATTAAAGTATACTAAATAAGCAACAACAAAGATTATGGAAGCTTGGTCAAAACAATTTAAATAAAACTCCAAACAAGCTTCTCAAGTGGGGTTTAAATAGGGAATTCCGAAATTCAGAATTCTGAATTTTAGACCTTGGGCCAAAGATCAAGCGTGTTCACCTTGATCCCTAGCTCAAATCCTAATGATCCCATTGACAAAAACGTGCATAACTAACCTCTCTGTCTTGTGCCAGAAGATGGCATCGGGACGCGTGCCTTGGACACGTCAAACCAGAGATCTTCTCCCTGTGTGCGGCAGTGAGATAAACCAGATTTCTCCCCTCTCTATCTCTTAATCTAGTCAGCCAAACCTGCTAGCCTCCACACACAAACGACAAAGGAACCTGAGAGGAAAAGATCTCTCAATGGGATCATGGCCATAATCTCAAAGATTTGGGGCCAATCCGCACTTGAACTCGACCTCTCTCTGCGTTGCCTCGTGCTCGACGCTGTGCCAGACGCCAGAGCGCGCACTAGCGTTCACCGCGCACGCCCCGAGCGCTTGTCAGAGCCCCGCCCTTGGCCGTGCTCGCCCGCGTCTATAAAGCCTCCCCGGGCGTGCCTCACTTCACCCCGTGCTCACCATCGCCGGCCAGACGCCCCTCCTTAGCTCCGGTGAGCTCCTTTTCGCCAGAGCCTCGACCACCGTGGCCAGCCCACTCCAGTCACCCCAAGCCACGCCAGCCGCTCGGTTAGCTTCGCCATTAGCTTGTGAAGCTTTCCAAGCCCTCGGACCTGGCAGAACTTCACCGGAAGGCGAAGATCGACCTCACCGGACTTCGGCCGCCCGCCTGCACGCGTAGACTGGGCACTCCGGTGAGCCATTCTTCAATTCCTCGCGCACACACCTTCCTTGATCCCTGGTGAAGCTCTCTGACCCGTTTGATTGGTCAATTGTGCCCTGGATAGGCCGGACTCCTCGCCGCCGACGAGCTTCCCCGCCTGCGCACGCGGACCGGCCGACTCCGACCATCCCCGACGGTGACCCGCACATCGCCGTGACCCTCAGAACCTCCCCTACACCCTCAGCCACCTCACCGGAGCAGTCTCACCGCCGGTAAGCCCCTCCGCCCTTTCTTCCGCCGCGGGTACTGTTTAAGTTGGGGGAAGGACCTCGGGTTAGGATTAGAAGAACCCAGGAGGTTTTCTGAACTGTCAGAGACTCATTTGAATAGTAGCCCGAGGACTAGTCTGTAAGGAAAACTTAAAACACCCGCCAGGGACCCCGTTGCAAAGTAGTTTTCCATTTAATCATTCATGTTTAATCTTTTTAATGAACAAAGAACTTAGAAAATTCATAACTTGATGAATACTTAACCAAAAATTGTCAAACCAATTTTGCTAAATTCTAAATATTATGAACTATCAGATAAAAATACTGAACCCTATGCTTTCTGTTCTAATTTTTAGAGTTTAAAATTAAATACAGAAACTGACCAAACCTTGTTTAATTAAGGAAAATTAGTTATGTTTCTGTGCTGAACCTAAGAAAATTTGTAGATGTTCAAACCCCAATTAAACACTGTTTAAAAATAGTGAGAACCCCAGTATTGAAAAATTTAGTGTAGATATCCATTAAAAGCCATTTTTGCCCAAACCTTATGAAAAACAGAAAGGCCTTAGAAATTAATGACCGTGGATGAAATTATTTTTTCTAGTTTGCTTAAGGAACAAAAAACTAGGAAAAATAAAGGAACCTCTAGTCTAGATCAGATTCAAAGTGAAATGTTTTATCTAGCATTATCCCAACTAGAAATCAATTATTAGAATTATAAAACCAAACCCAAAATTGATAATAAAAATCCAGTGGACTTGTAACCACCAAAACCCCACTGCAATAATAATGAACACCCAAGCTCATCATTTAAAGTAAGGTAAATAAATATAATATGATAATGAGTTATATTCCAAATAAATCATGAGTAACCCAAAATAATGCAATAATGGGCAAATAAAATTTTGCTAGATCAATAATGAGATAGGCCACTAGAGAAAAATACAAACCCATTGGAAAGATGCAAAATAATACATATTGCCAATATTTTATAAAAAGGCCATTTAATCCAATTAATGCATACCACCCCTTCCCTTAAGCAAAAAGATGCCAAACTTTAGAATGGTTGCTCTTGCGCAAAGAAGAAGCTAGAAAAAAATCAGAAATCTATTGTTTGATAGTTTTCAAATATAGTGGTAGTAGAAAGCACCCCTTTGGCTAGAAACTTTAGAAAATCCTAGTAAAATAACTAATAAGCATTAATGGCTAGAAATTTGTACCAAGTCATGTTATAGCATCTAAATGCCAGCAAAAATAAGTCCTAGAGAATTACCTACTATTGAATGATAGTTGTAGTTCAAATCACCCCTTCTGCCCTAAAATTTGGCAATTTTGTCCAGAGAAAACTATTCACTTCTAGGACCTTAAATTTTGAGACAGAGAATCATACACCAGTAATAAGCCACTGTAATTTTTACAGAATTTTTGGAAATTTATTAAGGTGACTTGTAGTTCAAACCCACCCTAAAACCCTAAAGAAGATCAAGGGAAAAAGAGGAAAGATAAACCTCACTCCAATAAGTCCAACTTGAATTCTTGGCAATTCTCACTAAAAGACCTTAAAAAGAATTCAGTGGAACCCCAAAAATAAACCTACCACTTAACTTAGCTAAGTTTGATCCAAATTACCAAGTATACCACCAAAAATCTCGTATAAGCAAGATTTAGCTCTATCTAACTCAAGTAGATCATACACCATCAAAAGTTTAAATTTCTAAAGCACATATCATATCATGCATATATCTTACGCATTGTATTCATTAGATTGTAATCTCGCCGACGGAGAGTACGTGCTCATCCCCGAGCAAGGAACTGGCCAAGAGGAGGACCAGGAGCAAGCTCCCGAGGCTGCTATCGAGGATCACCCCGCAGCCCCAGCTATTGAAGGCAAGCCCCGGTTTATATGCATAACCGTATTATTATATGCTACTTTACTACACTTAATGCTTGTGGGATTGTAATGTGCACTTAAGTGTAGGAGTTGCTTGAAACCTCTAGTTGCATGAACTTAGGATTCCTTTTTGAGATGGATACTAGTATGCTAGGTCGAGTAGCTGCTATGCTAAATCAGGATCTCGGTAGAAGTCGAGTGATTTTTCAAGCACTCGCGCGAGGTCAGGAATTGATTGTATTCATCTTGATAATGGGATCTATGTTAGTCTATGGACTTGGATCCAAGGAGGATGCCTTGACCATGAGACGGGAAAAAAAGGAATTAAGGATTAATGTGTCGATACCTGAGTCAAGCTTTTGAACGTACTAAGCACATGTCGGGAAATATGGTAACTGGTAAACCTAGTACCTGAGTGAAGCCGGGCGCGGACTTTATCCCTCACGTGACCTGAGATTGGGTCTCCCATGCTAGTTATGGTGGGTACAAGTGTGGTCACTGCACGACGGCAGCCGGGGTCAGTGGAGCATTGTATGCCAAGGCGGTGAGGCCTGGACGCAAACGGGGAATCGATGGGGACGGTTGACATGTGTGTGGACGGAGTGCCCTGACATGTCGTGTGTTTAGGTTTACCTTGAAAGGATAAAACTCGATTCGAATCGTCTGCTTCTCGCAGCTAATGAGACTGCTTGACCCCTTGTACTACATTGAGTAAGAAGTGAAATGAGGTTACATGAGACAAATCGTTGATTGAACTAAATGCTTGTTACCATGTATGCTTAGAAGGAGCAAACCTAGCTAAAATAATGATACTAGAATTTGAAAAGCTAAGAATTGATTTTAGAAATAGCTAGCGGTTTTTGGCAAACCAAACCCCTCAGCCAAACAGCTGCATAGTCTAGACGTAGAGGAGTAGAGTCCTCACACCGGGTAAGTCTAGCTGAGTATTAGTATACTCAGCCTTGCTTGTGGCATAATTTTTGCAGGTACGATTCAGGATATGGTTGATGGTGTGACTTGGCCTACCACCCTGCCACCGGGTTTGACGGTCGAGTGGGATGTTGCTCCGGCAAGAGAGGAGCACGAGGAGTAGTAGGCTAGGCCTTGCCCAATTCCTCGATACCGACGACATCGATTATCCACCACATTTTATCTCGTGAACTCTTATTTGCTACTCGAAAAACTCTGATCTATGTAATAATTCAGTACTTAATTTGAGATTTCCTGTTTTATTGTATTTCTTCTGTGACTCACCTTCGAGTGAGATTGTGGAATTTGATCCTGGTTAAGTGGCTCTATCAAACTAGATCTGAGGGACCGACGGGTTATTCCGATTTAAGTGTGTTGCAGCCCCTGGGGCGTGACTTAGGCACTTAAGCTGGAATATTTTGGGTGGTTCCGCCACAGTTTAGATCTTTCTGAGTAAAGATATACTTCAAGGTTTTATGGTCAGTATAGATTTGGCACTTGGTCCCCATTATATAATGCCTCCAAATCTTGAGAGCGTACACTACGACAGCCAATTCTAAGTCATGAGTGGGTTAGTTCAGCTCATGCTTCCTCAACTGGCGACATGCTTAGGCAATGACATGTCCTTCTTACATAAGAACACATCCCAAGCCCATGCGAGATGCATCACAATATATATCAAATCCCTTTTGTAGATCTAGCATTACTAGCACTGGAGGGGACATCAACTTAGATTTCAGTTGATTGAAACTGTACGGGCAGGCCTAGGTCCACTTGAATTCTTTCCCCTTCTCTAACAGTGAGGTCATTGACTTTGCTATTTTAGAGAATCTCTCAATGAAACGCCGGTAATAACCCGCGAGTCCTAGGAATCTCCGGATTATAGTGACCGAACTCAGAATCTTTCATCCCACTATCTCTTTTACTTTGGCCAGATCCACTGCTATTCCTCCATTAGAGATGATATGCCCAAGGAATGGTACTTCATCAAGCCAGAACTCACATTTGCTAAACTTAGCTTAGTTGGTTATCCCTCAAATTCTGCAACACTAACCGCAGATGTTCCTCATGTTCTCCATCATCCTTGGAATAAACCAGAATGTCGTCGATGAATACCTCGTCGAACTTATCAAGATATTTCGTAAACACCTTGTTCATCAGATTCATGAAGTAGGCTGGTGCATTAGTCAAGCCAAACAACATGATAGTGAACTCATATAGCACATATCAGGTAGAGAAAGCTGCCTTGGGAATATCATAAGGCCTAATTTTCATTTGATGATAACCTGACCTGAGATCAATCTTCCAGAATACCATGCCACCTCTCATTTGATCAAACAAATCTTTAATATGTGGCAAGGGATATTTATTTTTAATGGTGATATCATTAAGATACCAGTAATCAACACACATCCTCTAGGACCCATCCTTTTTCTAAATAAATAGGACCGACACTCCCCAAGGTGAGGAACTAGGGCAAATATACCATGACTCCTGCAACTCTGTTAGCTGTTTCTTAAGTTCTTTTAATTCTTCCATAGACATTCTATAAGGTCTTTTAGAAATAGGAGCGGTCCTAGGTAAGAGATCAATAACGAACTCCACTTCCTTCTCTGGTGGCATTCTAGGTAACTCTTCTAGAAAACATTTGGGAATTCCCTAACCACACAGATATGTCTGCCCACAAATTTACCATCTACTAGATAAATGGTGGGTTTGGTGGATGGGGATAAGATAATCATGACTTCAAATATATCTCCGTCTGGACTAGTGAGTTCTATGGTTCCCTTAGCACAATGTATAACTGCTTTTGCTTTCCTCAACCATGACATGCCAAGGATTAGGTCTATACTGCTCTCTTCTAACAATATGGGTGTGGACCAAAATTCCCTCCCCATGATTGTTATTGTTAATCTGTTGCTCATAAGATTTGCTTCATTAGGCCCTTTGGGGTGATTACTATGATGGTTTTTTTGCATAGTGCAAAGAGGTAAATCATGTGAATTGACATAACGAGAAGAAATGAACGAATGCGTGATTCTAGAATCAAATAATATAGATGCGGGAACTGAATTAATAAGGAATGTACCAATGGCAATGTCAGAACCATTAGTGGTAGCCTCAGCAATGATCTGATTCACCCTGACATTACTAAATCCCTTGTTGTTAGCTGGAGTCTGATTCTGCTTGCAAGGATTACTGCCTTGAGTTGGAGTGTTGTGCTTCTCATAATTACATCATAAGAAGACAACGATCCAGCAACCATAGTTGACTGGGAGACGATGGCCTAGACCCCTCACGAATCATCATGTCACCCTTCACGCTCCTTATCTTGTGGTACCTGTCCTTGACCTAGGGGGGATGTGAGTACATGAAGGGTGAGCTCACATACGTTCATCGCTCAACAAGTTGTGGGAAATAATGTGCATGAGCTCACTTACAATGGGGCTCATGTGAAGTGTATGGCTTACCAAATGAGATGGTTAAAGCTGAGTATTGCTTTTAAATTTGGTCGAAGTTTTATTAGCAGTTACTAGGTATAAGTAGATACCATCCCAAATAAATAAGAGATCAAAATTAATAATAAACCCGCAATGTAATGCATATGACAAATTCAGTTTAGTTCTGTAAATTACTCATGTGAGGGTCTGAGCTGCTCATGACCGTGAGCACGGTTGCTATACCAGTTTTACACTCTGCAGAAGTTGCACATCTTTACCCACAAGTCGTGTTACCCATTTGCCAAGGGATCACGACTTCCCATTCATCTCTACCGGGGAGACGAGGCAGGGTAGCCCTACAAGGCCTTTACAAAGTTCCACTAGCTTCAGAAAACCTGCTACGGTTTCTGAGAAGGGTAATATAGGAATCCCTTGTCCAAAAAGCCATCGCAGTATGATCAACCCGAGAACCTCCCTATACCGCAACTCCTCTACTGCCCTTGCCCCTTTCGGGTAAGGTAGTCCTCCACTAGCTTTCCTAATTAGTCAGCCCAGGGCGTGCCATACCACCCTTGTGGTAGCACTATTTTCCTAGGTTGTCGCTCCATATTCCAATTAACACAATGATCTTGTCATGAACAATAATAAACCAGAAATAATAGTGAAACATGATCATAATTCAATAAACCATTAATCCCAAAACTAGGTACAGCAAAAGCAATACTACCCAATAGTTCATTTGTTTGCAAGGTGTAGGATAAACAATAATAGGGAAGCCTATTAGGTCCCATCAAATTAACCTGAGCATGTCATAGTGATTAACATGAACATTATTAGGCAAAAAAGAGTGATCAAGGGCACAACTTGCCTGTGACTTGAGATTCCTAGGTACTTCTCCAAGCTAGTCTTCAATTTTATCGTGACCTCGCTGCTACTCGTAGCAATACATACAAATAGGCAAGGAGTACATAAACATAACAGTACACCGAACTTGAGAACAAACTATAGTTCATGTGATAAAATATAACTAAGTTTACTCCACTTTTAATCTAGACCTCACAGGGATTAACTATGAAAACTGTCTCTGTGTTGCTTAATATAAATCATGTGATAAAATATAACTAAGTTTACTCCACTTTTAATCTAGACCAAATCATATTTTAGCCAAATTATAGATGATCCAAATTAAAATACTATATCAACTTAGATTACTCAAGTTAATCAACAAGCATAGGTTAAACGAATAGGTTATTTATTTTTGAGAACATGTTGCATGGTAAAATAATGTTACAAAAGCGTAGAAAATATTATTACGAAGCTAATGCAACTAGAATGGACTAATTTGGAGTTAAAACAAGGGAGTTGTGAAATTTATAAGATTATGGACATATAAGTATTCTTTTTATATCTAAAAGAGTTTCCAGGGGATAAACTGCGAAACTCAGGGACCCCGATGTGAATACTTTAAATAGGACAGAGGATGGCGGGTTGTTTTAAAGATTTTTGGGGTTTCTTTTATAAATTTGCTTCAACGAAAGGGTATGGATATGTATTGGCCATTGGATTAAAAGCCCGCGGCACAGATCAGTCAGATTTTATAACGAATCGGTATACCACCCCCACCCATGGATCCTGAATCAATGGTCTACAAAAGTCCACCCTTTGATCCAAGCCTATCCATCCGATCGAGCGCCTACGGTTCAGATTTTAAATAGTTGCACCCAACCCACAATACTCAAATCATGGATCAACAGTATGGATCAAGGGCCCAACCAGTATCCGCCAGGTCTAATCCTGACCATTCCTTTGCAAACCAACGGTCCGACACGTTCTTCTCACGCGATGAATACTAGGTTGTGGCGCCGCCCGCATGCACGTGGTGACCACACCATAGAACGATAATATGATGTTCCATACTCCCCCATTGGGTCCGACCACACACCCGGGGTTGCCCCTCACGGTGCTTTAGGAGTAGGACGGTGTCGCCGACTATAGCTAAATGGTTCGTGCCAGATGCACGAGGAACAATGGACAGTGTTTACAGGTTCGGGCCGCTTTGAGATGCGTAACACCCTACGTCCTGGCGAGTATGCTTTATGTAATGGGTTACAAGGGAGCTCTCTAAGAACGTAGAGAGTTGGGGTGGATGGCTGAGTAGTGGGATCGATCGTTCGGAAGGGGTGCCCCCTAGGCCTTATATATTCGACCGTGAGGCAATACATGTGGATATGATAACAATGTGCACCTAAAAGATAGTGAACTGTTTGAGTCTATCTTCCCATAGTTCTGCCGACTTATCCTCACCTGGCTCCGTTGTACAGGGCTCCAGCGCGGGAAAGTCGGGTCTTCTGTTGTGGTTTCTTGCTCAACGTTGTCGGGCCATTCGGGCTCGCACCGATCTGGCCTTATGTCGATCTGCTTTACTGGTCGTTCCTCCCTAGGCCCATGAAGGAGTGACCTTATGATTTATTGGGCCCTTGGCCCTTTGGTGAGGTGTTTTATCCTTCCAGTGGACCCGGGGGATATCTGTCCCACACAAGCCCCCAATCTTTGGGTTGATTTTGAGATAATCGGCCCAAAGATCCTAGGTCCAGCTTGCGGTCTTCGTTTATGACAAGAAATGCTTTCCGGGCAGTTTGGTAAAAACGATTTCTTACTATCTTCTTCTGCTTTGATCACTCGAAAACTCGAGCTTTGTCTCATACTCATGCCTTGGAGATCGGCATTTCGTATTGTAGGACCCTAAACTTCATTGGGTGCACCGGAGGTGCACCTAATGGGTGTAGCCCCCGAGCTTCGAGTGGATTTTGGAAAATAATCCACTCGAAGGTCTTCATCAGAAATCATTTTTATTTTCCACTTGCACTTTGGTTGGAGGTCAGCCTTGTCTTTAATCTTGCCTTATGCCTTAGAAGTTGGCATTGTCTTGTCTTGAAATGGTGATTCATGGGGTGCACCGAAGGTGCACCCAATGGGTGTAGCCCCCGAGCTTTGAGTGGATTTTTGAAAATAAACCACTTGAAGGTCTTCATTTCGTGTCCTTTTGCTGAGAGTCATCTTTTCTTTTTTTCGAATGCCTTAGAAGTCAACATTATGTCATCGATATTATGCTTTAGAGGTCAGCATTATGTCATCGATATTATGCTTTAGAGGTCAGCATTATGTCATCGATATTATGCTTTAGAGGTCAGCATGTATTTTGTCTTTTGCGGCCGAGTTCGTGATCCGCCCATATCTTGCTAGGTGGTGCAATTTATTTGTTCTGCGACTGATTGGACGTTTGATGGACGTTCCTTGGCTAGTCTTCACGTCGCTTCTGTCGGTCAGATTTTGTACTTCACCGGCTATATTTTGCTTTCCTTTGATCCTTACTGATATCTCATTTTTGTCTTGAGGTATTCATTGCATGCCCTGCACGGATGTGATAGTTTTGAAAAATATACTGATAATTCCTGGGCGTCCCCCCCAATGGGTGTGGGCAAGGGATGGCTTGGTACGCTGAGTGTTTTAGCCGGCTGCTTCTGAGTAGTAATGTGATGTGATGGCGGGTGTAATCATATCGCCCGTGCAGTAGACTGGAGTCCCAATGGGTGTTGCGTTGCGTGAAACGGCGTCAGCCACCTGACGTATCTTCAGACGGGTTGTTCAGTATATTGAATATTTTGCGACTGTTCAGTGACCGTGGTAGGAGGTGAGCGGTTGCCTTCTTCTTCTATAAATAGTGCATTTGCCCCTCTGGTTTTTTCACATCTCTTGCTGTTCTCCGCTGCTTGCTTTCTTCCTCTCCTTTCATTTCCACCATGGGCAAGAGCAACAAACGTAAGCGCGAGCCGACTCCTCCATCGGAGGACTTCGGCGACTCGGAATACTCGGAGGAGGAGTTCTCCTCCGAGTCCGAGGGGTCTCCGGCTCCCGTCTCTCCCCCGGCGTCGTCTGACGATGCAGACGACTCCCAGGGGCTTGCCGCGGAGGTCTGGACTTATATCCGGGCCGTCGAGCGCTCCGGGCTCAAGGGCTCGGATGAGTCAGAGTACTCCTCGGACGAGGAGGACTCGTCCGAGGAGGGTGGTGGCGGCGATGGCGGAGACGACGACGACGACGACGGAGGTGACGGTGACGACGGCGACGGCGGCAGCAAGGGCGGCAGCAGCAGGGGCAGCAACGGCGGCGGCAGCAGCAAGGGCAGCAACAAGGCCAATGGCTAGATGCCACTGATCTTTAGATGTTAGTATAGGTTAGAAGTAGTATAATGAAATAATGTAGTAGTATTTAGTAGTGTAGAGTAGTATAGTGTAGCGTAGTAGTAATAGTAGCAGTAGGGAAGTATCAACTCATAATGAGTTGATTTGTAAGTACTGTAACTTCCCTTAATGAAGAACGATTCCGTTTCCTTCTGTGTCGATTATTTTGCTTCGTAGTCAGTTGATCTCTGTCGTGATATTTATTGCCCGTGATGTTCTCTATCTGTTATGTTTGTGGCATAACTTAGAGTTCTTGAATCATTCCTCCGTTTGCCTTATTTGTGAAATTGATTCCTCTGGAATAGTGACTGAGTAACTCGGGCGTCATATCGTCGCTTTTAGGGGTGATGGCCGAGCTATTATTGTCAACATCTACGCTTTTGAAATAGTGTCCGAGTGATGACGAAACCACGCCAGCGTCGGAATGATTGATGACCACGTCGGCGCTCTTAGAGGTAGCAGCCGAGTGACTTATGACGACGTTGGCGTTTTAGAGGTAACTACCAAGCGACTGAAAATGACGTCGGCGTTTTAGAGGTAACTGCCGAGCGACTGAAGACGACGTCAGCGTTTTAGAGATAACTGTCGAGCGACTGAAGACGACATCAGCGTTTTAGAGATAACTGCCGAGCGACTGAAGACGACGTCAGCGTTTTAGAGATAACTGCCGAGCGACTGGTGGTAACGTCGGTGTTTTAGAAATAACAACCGAGTTAGAACGGGCTGCGTTGGCCACTTTGAGGATAATAGCCGAGTGATGATGTGGCATACCGGTGTTTTAGAAGTAACCGTCGGGTGATGACATGGCACGCCGGTGTTTTAGAAGTAACCGCCAGGTGCTGACTGAGCGCTTTTTGGAAACGGTATCTGACTCAGGAATATCCCATAAGTACTGCGCTTTCAGCCGCCTCTGCTTTCTGCGCCCTAGTTCTTGCTTTCCTGCCTCCAGATCCTCTCTGCAATTCCACTCCCGATCTGTTCGCTAGTGGAGTTGAGATGGCGCCCAAGCGAAAGGCCTCGAGTTCATCCGCTGCGGTGATTCCCCCCAACGACCCCAACAGCCAGTTGCCTTTCGCAGGTAACCATATGTCTGTTGTCTCCGAGCCTGACCTTCTCCATCTCGTGTCCATCGGGGTCCTTCCCCCGAGGGAGCTCTGTTCTTGGCGGATTTGCCACGGGGTCACTGTTCCGATAGAGGATACCCACGAATCCGTGATTTATGTTCCTTTTCTTCTCCGCGATCTCGCTCTTCCTATTTCTCCCTTTTTTTCGTGGCCTCCTTGATTTCTATCGTCTTAATTTGACCCATCTGAATCCCAATTCCATTCTGCAAATTTCCATTTACGTTCATTTATGCGAAGCTTTTCTTGGTGTCCTGCCACATTTTGGACTGTGGAAGTACTTGTATCACTGTCGCCCTGGGATGGCCGGGGGGCAGCATCAGCTGGTTGGGGTGCTAGTTTGGAGATGCGCCGTGGGAGGAAGACTGACTATCTTGAAATCCCTCTCAAGGATAGTATCAAAGGATGGCGCTTGGAGTGGTTTATTGTTGAGAACCATGGAAGTTCTCTCCCCCCACGGTCGAGGAGACAGCCGGATGTTCGCACTCCGAGTTGGACCGAGTCTCCCACGGATCAGGAGGTGGCTGAGGCAGGGGCTTTGCTAGCTGAAGTTGGACTGCTGAAGGAGAGGGGTCTGACTGCAGAGGCTGTGGTTGCTGATTTTGTCTTCAAGAACATTCAGCCATTGAAGGACAGGGCATACCCGGCTTATCTATACCGAGGGCTAGCTGACTCAACTCGGGTTACCAACAGAAGAATTCCCGCTGTAGATTTGGTGAACCGACTTGAAATGATTCTTAGAGGTAAGGTATCAAATGTTGGTGCCCCAGTGACATACTTCCAAGGCCTTCACTCTTTTTGTGTCGAATCCACCTTCCAAGGCTTGGAACCTGCCCCCTTCCAAGGCCTTCACTCTTTTTGTGTCGAATCCACCTGTCGCTGATGGCGGTTTGGGCCTTAGAGTGCGACCCTCTGCCAAAGAAGTTAGCGCTTTGGTTGCCTCGCTCGGGGAAATTCCTGATGATGAACGACAGGTCCACTTTGAGGTGCCTTTGGATCCTAGTGATGTAGAGATAAGTGCTATGCTTGATATGCTGGCTGAGGACTCTTCTGATGCTGCTCCTGTTGGGACATTGGTGGTGGCGCCTCTCCCAGAAGCTGGTACAACCTTGGATATTCAGAGACCTGTCAGTGTTCGTCCGAGACGCCCTTGCCGAGCCAATCAACTTGATTCTCCTGCTGATGAGCAGAAAAAGAAAAAGAGACGTCTTCGGCGAGTATCTAGTTTGGATTGGGACGTTGGTCCTTCGGTTCCTGCTGCTGAGGAAGTGCCTGTGCCTGAGTTTATTGACGTTGACCCCAATGGGTGTGCTCCATCTACTGCTGATCCCAATGGGGTTGCTCCATCTGCTGCTGATCCCAATGGGGGTGTTTGTTTGTGTTGCTGATGAAAACGACGGGGAGGAAGAAGATGAGGTCCCTTTGACTCGAAAGAACAGTCAGCAGTATGTCACCAGTGGGGAAAGTAGTGGAGTTCCTTCTCCTGCTCTGTCTGCCCTCATTGGTCTACAAGAATTGTCCCTGGCGAACTTTGATCAGACTCTTGAAGATATGGTTCCAGAGGATCTGTTATCAGAGCCAGCGGATGATGGTGCGACGGATGTTTGTGCCGATGTGCTCGACGCCTGTTGGGGACTTGTTCTCAAATGCTATGAGTTAAGAACAAGGCAACACAGAAAATGTTAATCGGTAAAGTCCTTCGTCCTTCGAAGCATTATTTCCCTTAGGATATAATGATTTTCGGACGAAGGTTATGAAGGGCGTATCTTCATAAACACAGCATACAATGACGAAGAATGAATCATAAGGAATATGAAGGACAACATAAACAATTATATATTATTATCAACTTATTTTTGCATTATTATTACGAAGAAACAGAAATGACATCGAATTACAAATGTACCTTCAGCTTGGAAAGAGATGAAAGTACATGTGTGACGCAAAAGCAAATGCCAAATCAGCGTGAACAGTACGGGGGTACTGTTCACCTATTTATAGGCACGGGACATAGTCCATACAAAATTACATTCATGCCCTTTACATTTGGTAATGATTCTATAGTAATCCACCAAGGTCTGAATAGCCTTTTCATCTTTAAGTCGGTTTCATTTTCTGCTACCACGCCGAAGCTTTCCCGCTCACATCTTCGGCGCTGCATCAACCTTCGTATTATCTTGGGCTTCTCCTACTATGATATCGACTCGAGTCCGAAGATACCTGTTCACATATTATGCTCCAGAAATACTGTTAAATCCTGTTTTTGAGGACCTTCGTAAGCCGAAGGCCCCCAACAGTAGGCCCTCGCAATATTAATTTGTTTAAAATAATAAATTTAGATTGCGACATGGACGAAGGCTTTAAGCCGAAGGTCCGAAAAAACACCTTCCCTTTGCTAGAATAGCAACATTCACTGACAGGCGGGGTCTTTCAATTTTCGACGCACTGGGCGTATAAATAAGATCATACCGCAAGCTCATTTGGCACGCTCTCTTGCCATCTGCTCCCGCTCACTCAATTTTTAGCTCTTGCGCACCAAGATTTGCTTAGCTTTTAAGTTTTGAAGCTTCGGCATCGAAAACAGTTTTTTAGTGTTTCCGAAGATGTCTGAAGATAAGAAGGCTGCTGCCGAGATGAAGCTGAGTCTCGATGAAGAGAAGAATCTGGGGTTTCTTATAGCAATGTCGAAGACCAATACAGAAAAAATCACCAAAGAGATTTTAGAAGGTTTGTCTGAAGATACTGGTGACAGCGACAGTTATGATGTGGATAGTGGTGGTGAAGACTCCGAAGATCGCCCTTGGCGACCAAGCCATGCGGTTTTCGGCAAATCAAGTATCAAAGAAAATCATCTTGTCAACATGAGAGGAAGGTATTTCCGGAACTTGTCCGTTGTTAGGGCCGACGAAGGAGAAAAGACTTGTCCGAACCCTGAAGAAAATGAAGTCGTAGTGTACCGAAGCTTTTTGAAAGCTGGACTTAGATTTCCCCTGAGCAATTTTGTCGTAGAAGTGCTGAAAATATTCGAAGTATATCTTCACCAACTTACCCCCGAAGCAATCATAAGGCTGAATATCTTCGTGTGGGTCATGAGAAGCCAAGGTCTGGAGCCTGATGCGAAAAGTTTCTGCAATATACATGAATTATCATACGAGACAAAACCTTGGGGTAAGGAACAGTATCACAATAATTTTGGCTGCTACAGTTTCGTTTCTCGGTCTGGGTCAAGCTGTCCCGTGCCAACCTTTCGGAAGAGATGGCCCGGCGACTGGATGACAGAATGGTTTTATGTGAAGAATGACCTGACAGTACGAGAAGATATCAAAGGTATAATTATGCGCCCTATTTGGCAAAGCTTCAGCTTGCGGAGGCCGAAGGTTGAAATGAATGAAGCTGCCGAAGAATGCCAGAGAGCCTTCGGTGTTATTTGTTCTTTTATTGGAACAAGAGATTTGGTACAAGAGCATATTGCCTTCAGAGTATGGTCGCTCGCGGAAAAATGGGAAATGCCGCAAGAAACCATAAAGGAGGCTGACGAAGGTGGACTTATCAGGCTGAAGTATACTTTCAAGTTCGGGGATAAATTCGTTGAGCCAGATGACGACTCGCTAAAAAGCATTGAAAATTTAAGTGATGAACTGCTTGGGGCTTACTCGAAGGCCGAAGATACTGCACTGTCAGCAGCCTTCGGAGGCCGAAAAAAGAAAAGACTGAACCGGGTGTTTGATGCAATCGGGTTCGTCTACCCTGACTATCGATATCCCATTCGAGGGCAGAAAAGAAAAAGCGCAACCTCTGCAAAAGAAGAAGCTGCAACTGCTCCTAGTGAGCCAGCACCAGAAAGAAAAAGAATAAAGGTCCTTACACATCGGCCACGCTATATTGAACCAGCTTCGGTGCCTGAGTTCACCGGAGAGACCTCTTCGGCCACCGAAGCTGCAAAGCAAACCAAGCCAACCTTGCTGCCAGAAGTCGCAGAAATGGCCGAAGCGCCAACAAGAATAGAACTGGAAGAACCAAAGATTTTGTTACCAGAAACCAAAGAGATGGCCGAAGTGCCATCGACAGAAAAAATGGAAGAAGTAAAAGAACCAACTGAGGGATCAAAAATATCAGAAGTTTTAAGTCCTTCAGCAAATGTTGAGACAATAAAAAATCAAAAGGTGCCAGCGGTGACTCCGAAAAGAAAGAGAATGGTCAATGTGCTAGATGTTCTGGAAACAATTAAATCCTCAAGCACACCTCCGAAGAAGACTGTTGCCACTTCCGAAGCGAAAACTGAAATTTCTGATACTAAGGCTCCAGAGCAAGAAACTGAAGCTGAAGCTGGGCCCTCAGAGCCCACGAAGGTAAAATCCTTGGAAACCGAGGAAGAAGAAAAAATAACGGAGCCAATTCTTGTTGAAGAAATCAGTGCTATTGCCCCCGAAGCATCCCCCAAAGTCCTTGATTATATTGTTCGTCATGCTTCGGGGAAAAAATTATCAGAAAAAGAAAAACAAGAGGCCCAGCTTTACGCCCAAAAACTGAAGTATCCAAAGGGGGCGTTAATATTCAACGGCAGTGGAGAAGAAGACTTTTTGTATTGTCTCCCTGACAGTAAGGAGATTTCTGTCTGTCGGGAGATGAGCAAGAGCTTCGGATTCCCAACACTAGAAGACGGGCTCTCGGTGATGTCGAAAAACGAACTGGCCGACATCCTGGCCTACAATAGCTTAAAGGTATAAAAAATGAGATCTTTGTATTTTTGTTGAAACCTAAATTTTTCGTTTGCTTAAATATATTGACACACACACATTTTTCTTTGCAGGGCCTTATACTTAGCAATGCCCTCAGGGCCCAAAAAGATGCAGAAGACGAAGGGTGCGCTATAGCCCTGAGCAACCTTCGTTCCGAAGTAATTGAACTGAGGAACGAAGGTCTCGAAAAAGATAAAATATTACATTCATTGATAAATAGAATAAAAGAAGACGAAGCTACTTTTAAAGGTCAAGCTGAGGCTCAGAAGCGTGAAATTGAAGATCTTCGAAAACAACTGGCCAGAGCCAAAGAGGAACGCCTACTTGAAGAAACGAAGCGAGAACTTAGCGACCAATGGGCAAATCATTTAGAGGGAACTGTTGAAGAGCTTCGTTCGTCCAATAAAAGATGCTATAACAAATCTATGGAGTGTGTTAAGAAGTTGAAAGCTAGCTTCGCCAGCGTCGGCGCGTTCTCGAGCGAAGAAAACTTTACAAGAGGCAACCCCGAAGGTCCCATCGAATGGATTAATCACGAAACTGAGGCCTTCGAGGAAATTTTAAATAGCCGCGGAGACATATGTGCTTTCTCGGGTGCCAGGGGGATTGCCACTATTTTGGAGAAAAAGGGCTGCGGGCATGTAAAGATTTTAGCGCAATCCGAAGCTACCTTGTCCTTCGAAGATGCGAGAGATCCTTCAGCCGAGGCTAGCATGGTTGGTGGAAAATTTTTCACCGATATCTGGGATAATGGCGGCCGAGAAATGGCTCGAGAAATTATCCAAAAAAGCGAGAAAGGTATTCACGATGCTAGAGAAGTGGCTGAGGCTGCTGAGAAGAGCGCAGAGCCCGAAGGGCAACTAGGTATTAACTAATGGTTTTTATTGTGTTGTAATTTTTGGTTTTGAACTTCGTTCGCAATTTGTAATAGCAATGTAGCCGTATCCTTTCCTCCTTCAGATCTTGCTAAAGCGTCTCCGGGCTCTCACCCGAAAGGAGACGACGAAATTAAAAAGATGGCTGAAGCTATCATGGACGAAGTTGTTAATCAGCTCCTGAATGAGGCTGCAGAAGTTGTTCTGAGAGAAGATTAAGTACTATTGTAAAAACTTCTGAAATGTAACATATGTGACATCTTGTAGCCCTGAATGTAATATACCTGCTTTTATTGTTCAATTCTTTACGATGCATGAAATTTTACATACGTACCGTTTTTGAGTCTTTGACGAAAAAACACCTTCCCTTCTTTTCATGCTTCGTGAAGAAGAATTTTCATTTGTCACAACAATATCCGTAATGTTCTGATGAATAATATCCAAGCTTCGTGAAGATATTTTCCGAAGCTACACTTCCGAAGATCAATAGTGTATCTCCTTGCGACTTAGCATGATTTTCCCCTTTTTCAAAACATTCTTTTGAAGATCGATATTGTGTCCCCTTCTTGTGCCATATGCAGCATGATGTATGATGCTTATGCTATGCGAAATGATGCGATGATGTTATGTTATGTAAGATGGTGTTTATTCCAAAGATACACACACATTCCTGCGATAAAACACATAATCTTTTTGAATCAGCGTTGTCTTTTTGCTATAATCCTCCCTTAGGAGCTTCTTTGCCTTTTACTTCAGCGGAATCAGCGTTTATTTTTCGCTGTAAGCCTCCCTTAGGAGCTTCTTCGCCTTTTACTTTCAGCGGTATTCGCGTTGACTTTTCGCGCTTCGCCTTTTACTTAGGCGGTATCAGCGTTGACTTTTCGCTGTAAGCTCTGCATTCCCTTTGGAACGACTTTGGAGCAGAAAACTTACACTGCGCTCCCTTTGGAACGACTTTTTGTGACTTCGGCAAACTTACTCTGCGTTCCTTAGAACGACTTTTTGTTGCTTCGAAGAATTTTTGATAATTCGAAGGTCCTCTTTGTTATCGCAAATCTTTAAGCTTCAACAACTTAAGCCTGTGGAAAAAATATATTTTCCTTGTGGCAAACAACGAAACTATTACATGAAATCGAAACAATGTCCTTTATTACACAGAAAATAAAACTGAATGAAAAGGACTGCTATCAAGGTAGGATATTTGTCAATAGATGTGCTTTGACTCTGGCACAGTGCTGTTGACTGTGCGAGCTTCGGACTGTTCTCTGAAGTCCCTTTGGTGTGGAGCATATTGGCTCCCTTCTGGCTGCTGGCCTTGTTGCAGCGGTGGTGGAGGTGGAGGCTGTTGCCAGGAAGCTTGAGGTTGACTCGCCGAAGCAACAGAAACTGCAAGGTGGTTGCCTACATATTCTGGGATGTAAGGCGAATGATACGAAGCAGTGTGCATGACCTGCTTCGGCTGAGCCTGTTGTGCTGCAGCTTCGGCTATTTCCTTTTGCTTCTGGATGGTAACATGGCACATCCTGGTGGTATGGCCTTTGTTCTCACCACAGAACAAGCAAAAAATTCTTCTTGGTTGATCGCCAAATCTTCCGCCGAAGCCCCTGGCGCCTCTGCCTCTCGGAGCTGGTGGTCGGAAGGAGCCTTGCTGTTGCCCCGAAGCCTGTGAGGAGCACTGTGGCCTTTGCTGCTGGCTCCCCCTATCATCATTTTGAGTAGAGTTGTGAATTGATCTAACGTGCTTCGGATAGAACCTCCCTCTGAAGCCCCTGGTCATTTCAGAAAACCTGAAAGCCTCCTCCCTTCTTTGACGAAAATCATTATCGGCTCGAATATTCTCATCCATCTTTTGGAGCAGCTTCTCCAAAGTTTGAGGAGGCTTCCTAGCAAAGTATTGAGCTGAAGGTCCTGGCCGAAGCCCCTTGATCATGGCCTCAATGACAATTTCATTGGGCACTGTTGGTGCCTGTGCCCTCAAACGCAAGAACCTTCGGACGTACGCCTGAAGGTATTCTTCGTGATCCTGGGTGCACTGGAATAGAGCTTGAGCAGTGACCGGCTTCGTCTGAAACCCTTGAAAGCTGGTTAACAACAAATCCTTCAGCTTTTGCCATGAAGTGATCGTTCCTGGTCGAAGGGAAGAATACCAGGTTTGAGCAACACTCCTGACAGCCATAACAAAAGATTTGGCCATGACTGCAGCATTGCCACCATACGAAGATACTGTTGCTTCGTAGCTCATCAAAAACTGCTTCGGGTCTGAGTGGCCATCGAATATGGGAAGCTGAGGCGGCTTGTAGGACGGAGGCCAAGGTGTAGCCTGCAGCTCAGCGGACAGAGGAGAAGCATCATCAAAAACAAAATTCCCATGATGGAAATTGTCATACCAGTCATCTTCGTTGAGGAAACCCTCCTGATGAAGGTCTTGGTGCTGAGGCCTTCGGTGTTGCTCATCCTGAGTAAGATGACGAACTTCTTCAGAGGCTTCGTCTATCTGCCTTTGCAGTTCAGCTAGCCTGGCCATCTTTTCCTTCTTCCTCTGCACCTGTTGATGAAGCATCTCCATGTCTCTGATTTCTTGATCTATCTCATCCTCTGGCGGTGTCGGGCTAACAGCCTTCCTTTTCTGGCTTCGGGCCTCCCGAAGGGAGACTGTCTCCTGATTGTGGTCCAGCGGTTGCAGAGCTGCAGCCCCAGTTGCTGAAGCTTTCTTCGGTGCCATAGCGAAGGTTTATGATCGCCGAAGGTGTTAAAAAACTCAAAGAGTGGAAGTGAGTTCACCGGAGGTGGGCGCCAATGTTGGGGACTTGTTCTCAAATGCTATGAGTTAAGAACAAGGCAACACAGAAAATGTTAATCGGTAAAGTCCTTCGTCCTTCGAAGCATTATTTCCCTTAGGATATAATGATTTTCGGACGAAGGTTATGAAGGGCGTGTTGGGGACTTGTTCTCAAGTGCTATGAGTTAAGAACAAGGCAACATAGAAAATGTTAATCGTTAAAGTCCTTCGTCCTCCGAAGCATTATTTCCCTTAGGATGTAATGGCTTGCGGACGAAGGTTATGAAGGACATACCTTCATAAATTCATCAAAAAATGATGAAGGATGAAATATAAAGAATGTAAAAGACAACATGAACAATCATATATTATTATCGGGCATAAACAAAAACATCGTTGAATTACAAGTGTACCTTCAATCGGAAGGAGATGACAATACAAGCGTGACGCAAAAAGCGAATGCCAAGTCAGCGTGAACAGTACGGGGGTACTGTTCACCTATTTATAGGCACGGGGCACAGCCCATACAAAATTACATTCATGCCCTTTACATTTGATAATAATTCTATAGTAATCTATCGAGGTCTGAATAGCCTTTTCATCTTTAAGTCGGTTTCATTTTCTGCAACCACGCCGAAGCTCTCCTGCTAACATCTTCGGCGTTGTATCAAGACCTTCGTATTATCCTGGTCTTCTCCTGCCGTGATACCGACTTGAGTTCGAAGGTACCTGCTCACACATTATACTTCCAGAAATACTGTTAAATCCTGTTTTTGAGGACCTTCGGATGCCGAAGGTCCCCAACAGTAGCCCCTCGCAATATTAATTTGTTTAAAATAACGAATTTAGATTGCGACATGAACGAAGGCTTTACGCCGAAGGTCCGAAAAAACACCTTCCCTTTGCTAGAATAGCAACAATCACTGACAAGCGGGGTCTTTGAATTTTCAACGCTCTTGGCGTATAAATACGGGCATGCCGCAAACTCATTTGACACGCTTTCTGGCCAACTGTTCCCGCTTACTCAATTTTTTAGCTCTTGTGCACTGCGATTTGCTAGGCTTTTGGTTTTGAAGCTTCGGTTTTGAAAATAGTTTTTTAGCGTCTCCGAAGATGTCTGAAGATAAGAAGACTGTTGCTGAGATGAAGCTGAGCCTTGACGAAGAGAAAAACTTGGGGTTTCTTATAGCGATGTCAAAGACCAATACAGAAAAGATTACCAAGGAGATTCTGGAAGGTTTATCCGAAGATACTGGTGACAGTGACAGCTATGATGTGGACAGTGGTGGCGAGGACTCCGAAGATCGTCCCTGGCGACCGAGCCATTCAGTTTATGGTAAATCAACTATCAAAGAGAATCATCTTGTCAACATGAGAGGAAGGTATTTCCGGGACTTGTCCATTGTGAGGGCCGATGAAGGTGAAAAAACTTGCCCACACCCTGAAGAGAATGAAGTCGTAGTGTACCGAAGCTTTTTGAAAGCTGGACTACGATTTCCCTTGAGCAGCTTCGTTGTGGAGGTACTGAAAATATTCGAAGTTTATCTCCATCAACTTACCCCCGAGGCAATTATAAGGCTAAATATCTTCGTGTGGGCCGTGAGAAGCCAAGGTCTGAAGCCTGATGCAAAAAGTTTCTGCAATATACACGAATTATCATACGAAACAAAACCTTGGGGTAAGGAACAGTATCACAATAATTTTGGCTGCTACAATTTCGTTTCTCGATCCGGGTCAAGCTGTCCCGTGCCGACCTTTCGGAAGAGATGGCCCGGCGACTGGATGACAGAATGGTTCTATGTGAAGAATGATCTGACAGCGCGAGAAGATATCAAAGGTATAATTATGCGCCCTATTTGGCAAAGCTTCGGCCTTCGGAGGCCGAAGGTTGAAATGAGTGAGGCTGCCGAAGAATGCCAGAGGGCCTTCGGCGTGATCTGTTCTTTTATTGGAACGTGGGATTTAGTACAAGAGCATATTGCCTTCAGGGTATGGCCGCTTGCGGAGAAATGGGAAATGCCACAAGAAACCATAAAAGAGGCCGACGAAGGTGGACTTATCAGGTTGAAGTATACCTTCAAGTTTGGAGATAAATTCGTTGAGCCAGATGATGACTGGTTAAAAAGCATTGAAAATTTAAGTGATGAGCTGCTTGGGACCTATTCGAAGGCCGAAGACACTGCAATGTCAGCAGCCTTCGGAGGCCGAAAAAAGAAGAGGCTGAATCGGGTATTTGATGCCATCGGGTTTGTCTACCCTGACTATTGCTATCCCATTCGAAGGCAGAAGAGAAAAAACACAACCTTTGCAAAAGAAGAAGCTGCAGCTGCTCCTAGCGAGCCAGAACCGAAAAGGAAGAAGATAAAGGTCCTTACGCATCGGCCGCGCTATATTGAACCAGCTTCGGTGCCTGAGTTTACCGGAGAAACTTCTTCGGCAACCGAAGCTGAAAAACCAACCGAGCCAACTTTGCTGCCAGAAGTCACAGAAATGGCCGAAGTGCCACCAAAGATAGAATTGGAACAATCAAAGATTTTGTTATCAGAAACAAAAGAGAAGGCCGAAGCGCCGTCCGCAGAAAAAATGGAAGAGGTAAAAGAAGCAACTGAGGGCTCCAAAACATCAGAAGTTTTGAGTCCTGCAGCAAACATTGAGACAATAAAAAATCAAAAAGTGCCAGCAGTGACTCCGAAAAGAAAGAGAATGGCTAATGTGCTAGATGTACTGGAAACGATCAAATCTTCAAGCACACCTCCGAAGAAGGCTGCTGTCACTCCTGAAACAACAGTTGAAACTTCTGGTTCTAAAGCTCTAGAGCAAGAGACTGAAGCCGAAGCTGGGCGCTCAGAGCCCGCAAAGATAAAACCCTTGGAAAGTGAGACAGAAAAAATAACAAAGCCAACTTTTGTTGAAGAAACCGGTGTTCTTGCCCCCGAAGCATCCCCCAAAGTTCGTGATTATATTGTTCGTCATGCTTCAGGGAAAAAACTATCAGAAAAAGAAGAACAAGAGGCCCAGCACTATGCCAAAAAACTGAAATATCCAAAGGGGGCGTTAATATTTAATGGCAGTGGAGAAGAAGACTTCTTATACTGTCTTCCCGACAGCAAGGAGATTTCTGTCTGTCGGGAGATGAGCAAGAGCTTCGGATTCCCAACCTTAGAAGACGGGCTCTCGGTGTTGTCGAAGAACGATCTGGCCGACAGCCTGGCTTACAATAGCTTAAAGGTGCGACAAATGAAATTCTTGTAATTTTTTGTTGAATCCAAAATTTTTCGTTTGTTAAAACCTATTGACGCACACATATTCCTCTTCGCAGGGTCTGATACTTAGCAATGCCCTCAGGGCACAGAAAGATGCTGAAGACGAAGGGTGTACTATAGCCCTGAGCAACCTTCGTTCCGAAGTAATTGAACTGAGGAACGAAGGTCTCGAAAAAGATAAAATATTATACTCATTGATAAATAAAATAAAGGAAGACGAAGCTGCTTTTAAAAGTCAAGCTGAAGCTCAGAAGCGCGAAATTGAAGACCTTCGGAAACAACTGGCCAGAGCCAAGGAAGAACGCATACTTGAAGAAACAAAGCGTGAACTCAGCGATCAATGGGCAGATCACCTAGAAGTGACTGTTGAAGAGCTTCGTTCGTCCAAAAAGAGATGCTATAACAAATCTATAGATTGTGTTAAGAAGTTAAAGGCTAGCTTCGCCAAGGTCGGCGCATTTTCAAGTGAGGAAAACTTTTCGAGAGGCAACCCCGAAGGTGTCATCGAATGGATTGACCACAAAGCTGAAGCCTTCGAAGAAATTTTAAATAGCCGAGGAGATATATGTGCCTTCTCTGGCGCCAGAGGGATTGCCACCATCTTAGAGAAGAAAGGCTGCGAACATGTAAAAATTTTAGCTCAATCCGAAGCTGCTTTGCCCTTTGAAGATGCAAGAGATCCTTCGGCTGAAGCTAGTATAATTGGTGGAAAATTTTTTACTGATATCTGGGATAATGGTGGCCGAGAAATGGCCGGAGAAATTATTCGAAGAAGTGAAAAAGGCATTCACGATGCTAGAGAAGTAGCTGAGGCTGCTGAAAAAAGCGCAGAGACCGAAGGTCAATTAGGTATTAACTAATGGTTTTTATCGTGTTGTAATCTTAGGTTTTAAGATTTGTTTGCGATTTGTAATAGCAATGTAGCCGTATCCTGTGTTGCTTCAGATCCGACTAAAGCGTCTTCGGGCCCTCAGCCGAAGGGAGACGACGAAATTAAAAAGATGGCCGAAGATATTATGGACGAAGTCGTCAACCGGCTCCTGAACGAGGCTGCAGAAGTCGTTTTGAGAGAAGATTAAGTATTTTTGTAAAAACTTCTGAAATGTAATATAGTGTAACATTTTGTAACCCCAAATGTAATATATCTATTTTTGTTACTCAATTCTTTACGATGCATGAAACTTTACACGTACCGCTTTTGAGTCTTTGACGAAAAAACACCTTCCCTTCTTTTCATGCTTCGTGAAGAAAATATCCAATGTTCTGATGAAAAATATCCAGGCTTCGTGAAAATATTTTCCGAAGCTACATTTCCGAAGATCAATGATGTATCTTTTTGTGACTATGATTTCTTCCTTTCAAACCGTTCTTCTGTAGATTAATAATGTATCCACCTCTTGTGCCATGTGCAAAATGATGTATGATGCTTAATGCTATGCGAGATGATGTGATGATGTTATGTTATGTGAGATGATGTTTATTCCGAAGGTACATACACATCCCTGCAATAAAACACAATCTTTTATAAGCCTCCCTTAGGAGCTTCTTCGCCTTTTACTTCAGCGGAATCAGCGTTTATTTTTCGCTGTAAGCCTCCCTTAGGAGCTTCTTCGCCTTTTACTTTCAGCGGTATTCACGTTGACTTTTCGCGCTTCGCCTTTTACTTAGGCGGTATCAGCGTTGACTTTTCACTGTATGCTCTGCATTCCCTTTGGAACGACTTTGGAGCAGAAAACTTACACTGCGCTCCCTTTGGAACGACTTTTTGTGACTTCGTCAAACTTACTCTGCGTTCCTTAGAACGACTTTTTGTTGCTTCGAAGAATTTTCGATAGTTCGAAGGTCCTTTGTATTATCACAAGCCTGTGAAGAAAACATATTTTTCTTGTAGGAATCAACGAAACTAATTACATGAAACCTAAACAATGTCCTTTATTACAGAAAATAAAACTGAATGAAAAAGATTTGTTATTAAGGTAGGATATTCGTCAATAGATGTGCTTTGACTCTGGCACAGTGCTATTGACTGTACGAGCTTCGGACTGCTCTCTGAAATCCCTCTGTGTGAAACATACTGGCTCCCTTCTGGCTGCTGGCCTTGTTGCAACGGGGGTGGAGGCGGAGGCTGTTGCCAGGAAGCTTGAGGCTGACTCGCCGAAGCAACAGAAACTGCAGGATGATTGCCCACATATTCTGGGATGTAGGGCGAATGATACGAAGCTGTATGCATGACCTGCTTCGGCTGAGCTTGTTGTGCTGCGGCTTCAGCTATTTCCTTTTGCTTCTGAATGGTAACATGGCACATCCTGGTAGTATGGCCTTTGTTCTCACCGCAGAATAAGCAAAAGATTCTTCTCGGTTGATCTCCAAATCTTCCTCCAAAGCCCCTGGCGCCTCTGCCTCTTGGAGCTGGTGGTCGGAAGGAGCTTTGCTGTTGCCCCGAAGCCTGTGAGGAGCATTGTGGCCTTTGCTGCTGGCCTCCTCTGTCATCATTTTGTGTAGAGTTATGAATTGATCTCACGTGCCTCGGGTAGAACCTCCCTCCGAAGCCCCTGGTCATTTCAGAAAACCTGAAAGCCTCCTCCCTTCTTTGGCGAAAATCATTATCGGCCCGAATGTACTCATCCATCTTCTGGAGAAGCTTTTCCAAAGTTTGAGGAGGCTTCCTGGCGAAGTACTGAGCTGACGGACCTGGCCGAAGCCCCTTGATCATGGCCTCGATGACAATTTCATTGGGCACCGTTGGTGCCTGTGCCCTTAAACGCAAGAACCTTCGGACATACGCCTGAAGGTATTCTTCATGATCCTGAGTGCACTGGAACAGAGCCTGAGCAGTGACCGGCTTCGTCTGAAATCCTTGAAAGCTAGTTAACAACAAGTCTTTCAGCTTCTGCCATGAAGTGATCGTCCCTGGTCGAAGGGAGGAATACCAGGTTTGAGCAACACTTCTGACAGCCATAACGAAAGATTTGGCCATGACTGAAGCATTACCACCATACGAAGACACTGTTGCTTCGTAGCTCATCAAAAACTGCTTCGGGTCTGAGTGGCCATCGAATACGGGGAGCTGAGGCGGCTTGTAGGACGGAGGCCAAGGTGTAGCCTGCAGCTCAGCGGACAGAGGAGAAGCATCATCAAAAACAAAATTCCCATGATGGAAATTGTCATACCAGTCATCTTCGTTGGGAAAACCCTCCTGATGAAGGTCTTGATGCTGAGGCCTTCGGTGTTGTTCATCCTGAGCAAGATGACGAACTTCTTCAGAGGCTTCGTCTATCTGCCTCTGCAGTTCAGCTAGCCTGGCCATCTTTTCTTTCTTCCTCTGTACTTGTTGATGAAGCATCTCCATATCTCTGATTTCTTGATCTATCTCGTCCTCTGGTGGTGTCAGACTGACAGCCTTCCTTTTCTGAATTCGGGCCTCCCGCAGGGAGACTGTCTCCTGATTGTGGTCCAGTGGTTGCAGAGCTGCAGCCCCAGTCGCTGAAGCCTTCTTCGGCGCCATGACGAAGGTTTATGATCGCCGAAAGTGTTCAAAAAAACTCAGAGTGGAAGTGAGTTCACCGGAGGTGGGCGCCAATGTTGGGGACTTGTTCTCAAGTGCTATGAGTTAAGAACAAGGCAACATAGAAAATGTTAATCGTTAAAGTCCTTCGTCCTCCGAAGCATTATTTCCCTTAGGATGTAATGGCTTGCGGACGAAGGTTATGAAGGACATACCTTCATAAATTCATCAAAAAATGATGAAGGATGAAATATAAAGAATGTAAAAGACAACATGAACAATCATATATTATTATCGGGCATAAACAAAAACATCGTTGAATTACAAGTGTACCTTCAATCGGAAGGAGATGACAATACAAGCGTGACGCAAAAAGCGAATGCCAAGTCAGCGTGAACAGTACGGGGGTACTGTTCACCTATTTATAGGCACGGGGCACAGCCCATACAAAATTACATTCATGCCCTTTACATTTGATAATAATTCTATAGTAATCTATCGAGGTCTGAATAGCCTTTTCATCTTTAAGTCGGTTTCATTTTCTGCAACCACGCCGAAGCTCTCCTGCTAACATCTTCGGCGTTGTATCAAGACCTTCGTATTATCCTGGTCTTCTCCTGCCGTGATACCGACTTGAGTTCGAAGGTACCTGCTCACACATTATACTTCCAGAAATACTGTTAAATCCTGTTTTTGAGGACCTTCGGATGCCGAAGGTCCCCAACAGGGCGTATCTTCATAAACACAGCATACAATGACGAAGAATGAATCATAAGGAATATGAAGGACAACATAAACAATTATATATTATTATCAACTTATTTTTGCATTATTATTACGAAGAAACAGAAATGGCATCGAATTACAAATGTACCTTCAGCTTGGAAAGAGATGAAAGTACAGGTGTGACGCAAAAGCAAATGCCAAATCAGCGTGAACAGTACGGGGGTACTGTTCACCTATTTATAGGCACGGGACACAGCCCATACAAAATTACATTCATGCCCTTTACATTTGGTAATGATTCTATAGTAATCCACCAAGGTCTGAATAGCCTTTTCATCTTTAAGTCGGTTTCATTTTCTGCTACCACGCCGAAGCTTTCCCGCTCACATCTTCGACGCTGCATCAACCTTCGTATTATCTTGGGCTTCTCCTACTGTGATATCGACTCGAGTCCGAAGATACCTGTTCACATATTATGCTCCAGAAATACTGTTAAATCCTGTTTTTGAGGACCTTCGTAAGCCGAAGGCCCCCAACAACGCCGGGTTGGGGTCATCCCGGGCAGCGTCCCGCGCCTCATCGACCTTAGAGCGCGGTCTTGAGGGTCAGGAAACTGACTTGGATCGTCTTGTTCCCATGGAAGTAACTGAGGGACCCTCAGCCTTAGAGGTCGCTGTTGCAGAGAACTTGGTCCTCAAGGATGGTGTTGACACTTACCCATCCCCCGAGGATGTTGCCGGGGATGATTCGGCTCGGGTGGGAAGCGCAAGCCACTGCCCAGCCCCTGAGGGTACTGCCGGAGATGATCTGGCTCAAGTGGGTAGCGCAACCTATGGCCCAGCCCCCGAGGGTGTCCGAGCGGGGTCTCCCTCTTGTACTTCCATGGATGTTCACGCGGGATCTCCTCCACACTCTGGTTGCATGGTGGTAGCCCAAGCTTTGGGCCAGGGAGTCGCTTTAGAGGCTAGCGTTCCCGCCGACCAATTTTTGGGCTCTGTTGATGGCACTGAGTTGGTTCATGCTGGTTCATTGTGAGCTGCTTCGGGTGGTGACCCTATGCCAAGTCATCAATTGATCTCTCACGATTTGGGAGTCCCTTCGTTCTTCTCCAACCTCCAGGTACTGTGATATATTCTAGCCTGACTTTTACATCGTACGAACTGCTGTCATTACACTCATCTGTTCTCCATATCAGGCATTGGTGGACGGGATGTCTAGTCAGCTGAGGTTGCAAGGTGCTTCTGTTCCAAAAGGAGCTTCGTCTCTGGCACGTTGGAATCCGGTGTTGCTTCAACATCGTGTCTCTGACTTGGAGGCGACAAATGCTGGTTAGTGCTCTTTTGCTTCTCTTCTTCTACCTTATTGAACTGCTTTACACTTTGACCCTTTTTGCTTGATTGTCTCTCGCCAGATATGGCTCGGCAGATTTCCGTTCTTGAAGAAAAACATTCTCAAGGTCAGGCCGAACTGGTCCGGTGGTGTTCTAATTTTCAGGAAAAGTATTCTCAAAGCTAGACTGAGCTGGCCCAGGTCTCTGCTGCTCTAAATGACGCTAACACGTTGAACTCTACTCTTCGCGCTCAGCTTGATTCTGAAAAGGTGACTTATGAAACTGTGCCTTGTATTGCTGTGTTCTTATTGCTTGCTTGATGTTTGAAGGAGTTGATTCTTGTTTGCAGGAAGAAAAACATGCCCTTGTTGCTTCTCGCGACAATCTTGACAGACTATATCGTGATTCTAGCAACTCGTTGACCATCCTGGAGAGGAGTCATCGCTTCACCATGGAGGAGTTAGACAACCATCGCTGTAAGCTGCAGGAATCCACGGATGACGTGTTCTGTCTCCGGCAGTTGATATCGGCTAAGGATGCTGCTATCAAAGAACTCCGTGCTTCCAAGAAGTCCATCGCCCAGGAGCTAGAGACCACTCAGTTGGCTGCCAAAGTTGCTGAAGAAACTTCCATTACTCTGAGGGCCCAGCGCGACAGAGCCATGGATAAAGCCATTCGCGCGGGGCGGATCTTGATGAGGAGACCCGGCATGGTTGTTCCTGATGATATAAGGGCTGACGTGAACGCTGCTCCTGATTCCTCAAGTCGCCTTTCTTCGTCGGTTACTCCTGAGAAAGATATTGCAAAATAGAGAAATATTTGCGTGCTTTGAGCGTGCGGTTATCATGATCGGATATTTTGTTAGAGGACACCAGTTCGGCATTTGAATGATATTGTTACTCTCCTATTGTTTTAGAATTCGGCAGTACATAAATTTGCTGAAGTTAAATGCTGTGTGATGATTTTGAAACTTGTTTACGGGATATAGAGGTCACCCCTATATATGAGTAATCGTAAGCATGTGAAATCGCCTTAAGTCGTTGCTGACTTAAATCGATTGCTTTTGTTAATAGGGCATAGTGGTCATCCCAAGTTAACTAAGCGTGAGCATGTTGCACCGTCTTAAGTCGCTGCCGACTTAAGCCGATTGCTCCGTTAGCTGGGTATAGTGGTCACCCCGAATTAAGTAAGCGCGAGCATGTTGCACCGTCTTAAGTCGCTGCCGACTTAAGCCGATTGCTCCGTTAGCAGGGCATAGTGGTCACCCCGAGTTAAGTAAGCGCGAGCATGTTGCACCGTCTTTAGTCGTTGCCGACTTAAGCCGATTGCTCCGTTAGCAGGGCATAGTGGTCACCCCGAATTAAGTAAGCGCAAGCATGTTGCACCGTCTTAAGTCGTTGCCGACTTAAGCCGATTGCTCCGTTAGCAGGGCATAGTGGTCGCCCCGAGTTAAGTAAGCGCGAGCATGTTGCACCGTCTTAAGTCGTTGCCGACTTAAGCCGATTGCTCCTTTAGCAGGGCATAGTGGTCACCCCGAGTTAAATAAGAATGCCGGTCAATCATGAACAAACTGAGTATTCTTGAAGCCCTTTTTTATTGATGACATATTTCCCCTTTTACAGAGTACATTATCGTCCCGATAGCTTTTTAAATACAGCTAGGGGTAAAACTTCCTGAGGTGTTCTATATTCCAGGAGTTTCCAATTTCCGTGCCGTCCATTTGAGTGAGACGATATGATCCCGGTCGAGTGACTTCTGCTACTATGAATGGTCCTTCCCATGAGGGCGACAACTTGTGTCGTCCCTCCCCCGTTAGAATTCGGCAGAGGACGAGATCTCCCACTGAAAAGGATCGTTGTCGCACGGCCTTGTCGTGATAGCGTCTTAGAGTCTGCTGGTATCGTGCTGATTGAATTACTGCATTCAGCCGTTCTTCTTCGAGTACATCAATGTCCTCCAGCCTAGTAGCTTCGGCTTCTGCTATGCTTTCGAAGATCAACCTCGCGCCCCAAACTTGAGATCAGCGGGTAATACCGCCTCTGACCCATAGACCATGAAGAAAGGAGTGTTTCCATGCAGAGCTCGGCTAGGTTGGGTTCTTAGGCTCCAAACGATGTAGGGCAATTCCCTTATCCACTTTCCTACGAACTTTTCATTCTTATCGAAGACCTTTTTCCTGAGTGCTTCCAATATCATCCCGTTAGCTCGTTCAACCTGCCCGTTGGCTCTTGGGTGTGCTACTGAAGCATACTTGATCTGAATGCTTTTTTGCTCGCAGAAATCGAAGAACTCTGAACTTGTGAAGTTGGATCCTAGGTCAGTTATGATATTGTTCGGTATCCCGAACCTGAATATTATGTCTTGTATGAATTCCACGGCCTTAGCTGAGGTTAAAGAAGCAATGGGTTTGAACTCTATCCATTTAGTGAATTTGTCGATTGCTACCAGTACATGAGTGTATCCTCCTTGAGCTTTCTTGAAAGGTCCAATCATATCCAGTCCCCAGCATGCGAAGGGCCAAGTTACTGGTATGGTCTGCAGTTGCTGTGCTGGTAGATGTTGTTGCTTTGACAAGTACTGGCAAGCTTCGCACCTCTGAACTAACTCGGCTGCGTCACTTTTCGCTGTTGGCTAATAGAACCCTGACCTGAAGACCTTCCCGACTAGCGTCTTGGATGCTGCGTGTATTCCACATTGCCCAGCATGGACCTCATCTAGAAGTCGCTTCCCAGTAGATGAGAGAATGCACTTCATGAGGACGCATGATGCACCCCTTCTGTATAATGTCTCCCCAATGAGTGTGTAGTGAGCTGACTGTCTAGCAATGCGCTCGGCTGCATTTTTGTCATCTGGTTCCTCTTCATTCTTTATATATCTGATGATCGACCTTCTCCAGTCATCAGAGTCTGACTCTGGTTGATTCACGATATTACACTCTTCTGCCTGATCCATTGAGATGCTTGGTTGTGGTATTTCTTGTACAAAGATTCTAGGTGGGACCTGAGTTCGACTGGACCCTAGCTTGGACAGTACATCGGCTGCCGTGTTTCGATCTCTTTCTACGTGATGAAATTCCAGACCTTCAAATTTATCTTCTAGTTTTCGGACGACAGTGCAGTACTTTCCCATTGAATCGCTTGAACAATCCCATTCTTTGTTTATCTGGCTTATGACTACCAAAGAATCTCCGTACACCATCAGTCTCTTGATGCCTAGTGATATAGCAATGTTCAGTCCATGAATTAGGGCTTCATACTCGGCTGCATTGTTGGAGGCTGGAAATAGCAACTGGAGGGCATATTTGAGGTGCTCGCCTCCAGGTGCGGTGAAGAGAATTCCCGCGCCTGCTCCCTGCAGCCTCAACGAGCCATCAAAATACATTCGCCATACTTCTGCAGTTTCTGGGTTATCTGGTACTTGTTGTTCAGTCCATTCTGATACGAAGTCAACCAGCGCTTGAGTTTTGATGGCAGTGCGAGGTCAAAATTCGATGTCATGAGATCCCAGTTCACAGGCCCACTTGGCTATTCGGCCAATGGCTTCCTTGTTGTGAAGAATATCCCCTATCGGAAAACCAGTGACTACTATGACTTTGTGGTCGTCAAAGTAGTGACGCAGCTTGCGGGCAGTTAGAAGTACTGCATATAATAGCTTCTGAACTTGAGGATACTTTTTCTTGGAGGGACCCAGAACTTCACTGATGAAATAAACAGGATGTTGCACTGGGTAGGCATGTCCTTCTTCGGCTCGCTCGACTACCAACGCGGTGCTCACCACGTGAGTCGTGCAAAAGATATACAGCAGCAAGTCTTCAGCTGGTTGAGTTGACGTGGCTCGCCGCGGCGGCTTCAGCACTGGTGGTGTCGTCAAGAATTTTTTCAGTGCCCCTAGGGCTTCCTGTGCTTCTGAAGTCCACTGAAACTTATCCACTTTCTTGAGCAGCTTGTAAAATAGTAAACCTTTTTCTCCCAGCCTGGATATGAATCTGCTCAGGGCTGCCATACATCTGGTAAGTCGCTGAACTTTCTTTTGTGATCGTGGTGCCTCCATTTTCATGATAGCTTCAATCTTATCCGGATTAGCTTCAATTCCCCGGTGGCTGACAATAAATCCGAGTAGCTTTCCTGCTGGTACCCAAAAGACACATTTTTCGGGATTAAGCTTCCATCGATATCGCCGTAGACTGTTGAAAACCAGTTGTAAGTCTTCGATGAAGTTTTATGAGTTCTTCGTTTTGATTACTACATCATCTACATAGGCTTCCACACGCTTGCCCCAGTGATCGGCCAAGCATGTTTGAATGGCTCTCTGATAAGTCGCTCCAGCGTTTTTGAGGCCAAACGGCATGGAGGTATAGCAGAAAGTACCGAACAGAGTGATGAACGCTGTTTTATCCTCGTCTTCCTTTGCCAAGCTAATCTGATGATATCCGGAATAGCAGTCCAGGAAAGACAGCACAGAACACCCAGCGGTGGAGTCTACCACCTGATCTATCCTAGGGAGCCCAAAGGGATCCTTTGGACAATGTTTGTCGAGATCCATATAGTCGACACACATGCGCCAATCCACTTTATTCTTTTTGAGTACAAGAACAGGGTTGGCTAACCACTCGGGATGTAACACCTCTCTAATAAACCCTGCCGCGACCAAGCGAGCTAGCTCAGCGCGAATGGCCTCTCTCTTGTCGGGCGTGAAGCGACGTAGTTTTTGCCGGATCGACCTCGCTTGGGGATAGACCTTCAGTTTGTGCTCGGCCAGTTCTCTCGGACTCCCGGCATATCCGCAGGTTGCCATGCGAATACGTCTCGGTTATCTTGCAGAAACTGGACGAGCGTGCCTTCCTATTTATTGTCTAGGCTGGAGCTGATGATGGCAGTCTTGCGTTCATCAGCGAACCCCAGGTTGATCCTTTTAGTTTCTTCAGTCGGCCGCATAGAGGTCGCGGCTTGAGCTTCATTTGCCGGTGGCGCGAGGTCTTCCTCAGGCTTAGAGTTTGCTGGCGTTAAAGAAGTTGTCGACGGTTTGGTGGTGAGGGCCACCTGGATGGCCACTCGGAAACATTCTGCGGCGCCTTGGAAGTCAGCGCGCACAGTTATGATTCCTTGTGGTCCTGGCATCTTCAATATCAAGTACGTGTAATGCGGAATGGCCATGAATTTTGCCAATCCCGGCCTCCCGATAATGGCATTGTACCCGCAGTCGAAGTTCGCCACTTCGAACCTCAGGAACTCGGTTCTGTAGTTCTCCGGAGTTCCGAAGGTGACGGGCATGTAGATGTGGCCCAGCAGGTATTCCCCTTCAGTTGGCACGATGCCGAAGAAAGGAGTATCTGACTCGTGGAGCTCTTTGAGGTGAACTCCCAAGCCTTGGAGTGTCCGGGGGAAGGTGACGTTGATGCTGCTCCCCCCGTTCACTAACACCTTCTTCACCCTGCTCTCTCGGATCACCGGATCGATGAGGAGCGGGTATTTGCCTGGGTGGTCGAAGTTGAGCCATTGATCTGCCCTAGTGAAGGTGATCGGGTGCTCCGACCATCGGTACGGAGCGGGAGGACCGGTGGTCGCCACCAATATCTGGCGATCGTTGAGCTTTTGTTGTCTTCTGTTCTCCTGCGATCCGTGTCTGCCGAAGATGACGTTGACCTCCCTGTCAACGCGCGGGAAGGCTCCTCCTCCTCCCTCCTCCTGCTACTGGAGTTGTCGTGGTTCTTCTGGTCCTCCCCACGGCGGAGGAGGAGGTAGAGGTTGGAAGGGTCGGCCGTGTCCGACGGAGTGCTTGAAGTCCGTGCAGTTCCGAAGGGTGTGGCGCATGTCCTTGTGGTACGGGCACTAGGCGTCGAGGATGTCGTCCAGCGTGCGCTCGCCTCCGCGAGGTCCTCCCCGGGCGCGAGAGGCAGGTGGTCCGGCGGCGTGCACTTCATCGCGAGGTCTCTTCTCCCAGCGTTTGTTGGGTTGCTGGTTCGCGTCGCGTCGTGGTGCTGCCGGTGCGGGTTTCGCTCCCCTGATGAGGTCCTGAGCTCGCTTGTCGGCGGTGATGTAGAGGTCGGCTTCCCGGAACAGCTGCTCGGAGGTAGCCGGCGCCTTCTGCAATATGGCTCGAACGAAGGCCGAGTCATTGGATCCTCTATAGAAGTCCTCGATCACGGCCGCCTCCGTGACCTCGGGGATACGATTTCTCATGGTCTGGAACCTTTTGAGGTACGACCGGAGAGTTTTTGTCCCCCCGACGCTTGATGGATTTGAGGTCCCATGGTTGCACTGGTTTGTCGGAGAGGGACTGAAAGTTGGCAGTGAAGCGTCGACTGAAGTCGCTCCAGTCGTCGATGCAGTGTCGGGGTTGATGTCGCAGCCATTGTAGTGCGTCTTGCTCGAGGACAATGGGTAAGTATGCAGTCATCATGTCCTCGGACGCTCCGGTGGCTCGAGCGGCGGTGGTGTAGACGGCCAGCCAGCCCCCTGGATCCTGCTTAGGTTCATATTTGTCGACATTGGATACCTTGAAGTGAGGGCAGACACTCCACACGTGTCTTCCTGTCGTCGGGGATGATGTCTGTCTCGGGGAGGCGAGTATTTGTTGTGGTTCCTCGACCGTCCCCGGGTAGTACCGCCAGTCGAGGCCGTCGCTGACTCGGTTTTGGTGGCCTGACTCCGAGCTGGGATGCCATGATCCCTGTCGTACTCCTCCCGGCGGCGGATCTCGTTCTCATGTTGTCGTTCACGCGAACCATTGATGGAGCTTCGTGCGTCCCGGCGACTGTTGATGGCGTGTCGCAGATCATTCGGCGGGTGAGCAAGAGGTAGAAGATGGTTGGCTGCCTGGGTAAACAGTCGCCGATAGCCCTCGGCGTCAGGAGTCTGAGGGAGTCCGTCAGCTATCCGAGCTAGTACCCCTCCAACTTCACTCGGCATGTTCATGGCTCGGGCGAAGTCGGGATTCAGGTTGCGCCCGAAGAGTGGATTTTCCCGACGTTGCCTTGCATCATGCTCGGCTTGTTCCTGAGTTCGTCGGCGATCACGCCGTCGGGAGTTCCTTCATTCTCTGAAGACGCGTTCCTCCGGAGTTTCTCCTATCTCTGAGACCTCGTCTCGCGAGACAGGCTGCTCTGGATCCCGCTCTCCGGCCTCGTGATGTCGCCGGATGTTTCGGCGCCGATTTCTCCGTCGACGGGACTCCCGCTGAGGTGGTTCTCCTCCGGGCGCGGTCGGCTCGTCGTCGGAGACGGGGGCGACTCCACTCTCCCGATGAAAAGAACGTCGGGGTAGAATGGTGCGGCTGTCGTGGCGATCTTCTTTCCGTTCTCCTTTGAGGGTGGAGGCACGGAAAGAACGACTTGCTTCCTCCCGGTCTCTTTCTTCCTTGCGATTTGTGTCCATTCTTTCATCGGGGAAGTAGACAGTGGAGTTCTCCGTGTCAGCGGGCCCTTGGCCCCTGGCTTGCTGAAGCCGATCTTTTTTCAGAGCGCTGGAGGCTGCGCTTTTTCTTTCCTTACTCCGATATTCTCAGAGTTTGTTGGAGGAGACTTCTTCTTTGGCGGATCTGCAATGCGGTGTAGAGTTCCCTCTTCATCTGCTACGGATGAGATTGTTTCAAAGCAGAATACAGATCCGGGATGGAGGGTGATCATGCGGTGGAAGGTGACGGCCATTGAGCTAGCTTAGATCGGCGACACACCCCCTACCTGGCGCGCCAGCTGTCGGTGTTTTGGGTCCGACCGCACACCCGGGGTTGCCCCTCAAGGTGCTTTAGGAGTAGGATGGTGTCGCCGACTGTAGCTAAATGGTTCGTGCCAGATGCACGAGGAACAATGGACAGTGTTTACAGGTTCGGGCCGCTTTGAGATGCGTAACACCCTACGTCCTGGCGAGTATTCTTTATGTAATGGGCTACAAGGGAGCTCTCTAAGAACGTAGAGAGTTCGGGTGGATGGCTGAGTAGTGGGATCGATCGTTCTGAAGGGGTGCCCCCTAGGCCTTATATATTCGACCATGAGGCAATACATGTGGATATGATAACAATGTGCACCTAAAAGATAGTGAACTGTTTGAGTCTATCTTCCCATAGTTCTGCCGACTTATCCTCACCTGGCTCCGTTGTACAGGGCTCCAGCGCGGGAAAGTCGGGTCTTCTGTTGTGGTTTCTTGCTCAACATTGTCGGGCCATTCGGGCTCGCACCGATCTGGCCTTATGTCGATCTGCTTTACTGGTCGTTCCTCCCCAGGCCCATGAAGGAGTGACCTTACGATTTATTGGGCCCTTGGGCCTTTCGTGAGGTCTTTTATCCTTCCAGTGGACCCGGGGGATATCTGTCCCCCACACCCACGACCCTAGCTAGCGCAAAAGAATGTGGTGACTAAGAGCATCACGAAGAGGTCATTCTTACCTTGCATTGCGCGGCGCAGAGCCCCTGCCCACGACACAGGATGTCCCGGCGGTAGAGACTCAACTCTGGCAACAAATTCCGCTACCACCCACTGATCCCAACCCTGTAAACACACAACAGAACGTTCCCAGTTCCTAGGCCAATCTTCTAGATTCTACGCCGAGGACAAAGCGACGGGATGGACCCAAATCGGCATGGGTGGTAACACGGTGAGGTGTTGCTTCTCTCCCCTAGCTACTGCGCTCTTGTTGATAGCAGTGAGATGAGAGGGGAGGATAGCAGGTGAGTATTTATTTCCCCAGAGACCGGATGAGAGGGGGGTTGCTCCAATGGCCACCGGGATCTGTGGTGACGGCCACAAATTGAGCTCAGACAACAACAGACTTCACCATGCGAAGGATGGGAAGACTTGGCAACCTGGCCCCATATGGCAGTGATACGCAGAGTGAAGCTGACTGTGGGGACCCACTTGTTGAATGGAGCCATGGTGTTGCAGCGCTCGAGACCGACTGCTGAACCGTGGGTCCCGCGCTGACGACGCAACTGCGGCGCGCGACCATGCGCTGAGTGGCTGGCCAATGGACCCCACATGTCGGCGCCAACATGCGCAGTTGGGCCGGCTCAGCGAGAAGCTGAGATGGACTACACTTAATTAATTTTGTTGTTCTAGCCCAGGTAGCTCTTCCTCTTTTCTTTTTCTGTTTTCTTTATTTCCATTTGAAATTTCTGTTTTGTTTTAGTTTTAGATTTTAAAATTCAAAGTTGAGTTCAAGGTCTCAATTAAAATTTTATATGCACCACTCAAAACTTCAGCATGCCAATGCAAAGATTTTATTTTATATATATTAATGATTTTATTTAAGCAAAATGCTTTAACTATGCCACACATATATTGTTCACTTAATACAATATTATTTTGGATGCGGAGTTTGAGTAAAAGTTTTTCCAATTATCCATTACTTATTTGATGTAAGATAAAATATTCTCTAATGTATAATCTCCTTTAAGAAATACTAGTGATTGTTTCAAAATTTATAGCAAAGTCCATATAATGATCTTTTTCATTTAATCCCTTTATTTAGAGTTAATATTTGTTTTGATCTTTGAAGGAATCCTCCTTTTAATAAATCCCTAAGTATGATTTTGGGTATTGCAAATTCTATCCCTATTAAAATATTCTCGTCCTCGAGATTAATAAGGAAAGAGATATAGTTAGTTTGGTTTTGTTTATAGTTTTAGTTTCTAGTTTTGAATTGGTTTCAATATTAAGAAGTTTTCTTATCTTTTGCCATTAATTAGTGAGTGATTAGAAAAGTATTAGGATCCTTTCATGTCTAGCCAATAAGCAGGCAAGATGGGATTTGTTTCAAAGCGAGGATAGGTCCAGGTAAGAAAGGTTAGGGTAAGAAAAACTTTAAACTAAATGATGGATCTTGACTCATTTTGGAGACCTGGTGTGACTCCTATCCTTCCTTGACGAGGTTTATCTCTTTCTCCTTAAGTCTGAGTTAGGGACCTACAGTCTTGGTGTTAGATAGTATTATCTGAGTTGGGATAACAAATATGGGGTAGGTAGGATAAACAAAGTTTTACTTTGCTTTTGGAATAGATGGATTAGGCAACCTGTGATGTAGGTTAGGTTGTTGTTCACAGACGAGTTGGTCTAAGACATTATTTTAGGTTAAGATATGTTTGTAGAAGCAGTGTCTAATCCATATCACCCATATTAACTAACCTGTTAAGTAACTCACATTGGATTAGATCGACTTAAGGTTAGACTTGGTTAGGTTAGATTAATCTATTAGATTACTTTAGATTAGATCATATTAGATTAGATGGATCTGAATTAGATTGGTATAACTAGATTAGAGAAGATATGACCTAATTAATTTGGATTAGATCATAGTTGTTACTCTAGGGTGAAATGAGTAAAGGATAGGATGATAAGATAGAATGTTTTAAGATGGGATGGATCTTGTTAGAATAGAATCTTTTAAGATGAGAGGAATCTATTGAGCTAGAAATTTATTTAATGGTAATATTATAAGTTGTCTAGTTATCTTATAGACAATTTTTTGCCTACACATATGCAGATGCAATTGTGGACATTACTCCACAACTCATCACACTCAATCAAAGAACCAATTCAAACAGTTATCATAAGAACAAGCATCCAAGCATATAGACACCTACAAAAGTAGTTTTGTTTTTGTTCTTAAGATTAGGTCGCCTATTCCTAGAGGACACTTTAGATACATGATTTCAAAGTGTAAGAATAATCAGAGTAAAGTAGTAATATATGAGAAAATCAAGGAAAGCTTAGAAAGAATATGAGTAGCTAAGGTAAGTAAGTAAGGGTTTTGTTTAGTTCTATCTAGGTTACATCCTACAGTCAACATTCCTCTGATACCATTTCTGTCACACCCGAATTTAGGAGGCAAACCCGGGCGTGAATCAAATGTGTGCTAGAATCAAGTCTCGCACATATGATGACTCATGGTACATAAACGAATGTCACATATTTAATATATAATAGGAGTTCTATATAAAATAGCTATATAATTACATCATAAGAAGGCAATAATCCAGCAACCATAGTTGACTAGGAGACGAGGCCAAGACCTCTCATGAATCATCACAACATCCTTCAAGCTCCTTATCTTGTGGTACCTGTCCTTGACCTAGGGGGGATGTGAGTACATCAAGGGTGAGCTCATATACGTTCATTGCTCAACAAATTGTGGGAAATAATGTGCATGAGCTCACTTAAAATGGGGCTCATGTGAAGTGTAAGGCTTACCAAAGGAGATGGTTAAAGCTGAGCATTGATTTTAAATTTGGTCAAAGTTTTATTAGCAGTTACTACGTATAAGTAGATACCATCCCAAATAAAAAGAGATCAAAATTATATAAACCCGCAATTCAATGAATATGACAAATTAAGTTTAGTTCCATAAATTACCCATGTGAGGGTCCGAGCTGCTCATGACCGTGGGCACGACTGATATACCAGTTTTACACTATGCAGAGGTTGCACATCTTTACCCACAAGTCATGTTACCCATTTTACAAGGGATCGCGACTTCCCATTCGTCTCTACCGAGGAGACGAGGCAGGGTAGCACTACGAGGCCTTAAAAAAGTTCCACTAGCTTAAGAAAACCCGCTACGGTTTCTGAGAAGGGAAATATAGCAATCCCTCATCCAAAAAAAACATCGCAGCATGATCGACCCGAGAACCTCCCTATACCGTAGCTCCTGTACCACCCTTGCCCCTTTGGGGGTAATGTAGTCCTCCACTAGCTTTCCTAATTAGTCATCCAAGGGCATCCAATACCACCCTTGTGGTAGCACTTTTTTTCCCGGGTGGTCGCTCCATGTTCCAATTAACATAATGATCTTGTCATGAACAATAATAAACCAGCAATAATAGTGAAACATGATAATAATTCAATAAATCATTAATCCCAAAACCAGGTAGAGCAATAGCAATACTACCCAATAGTTCATTTGTTTGCAAGATGTAGGATAAACAATATTAGGGAAGCCTATTAGGTCCCATCAAATTAACCTGAACATGTCACAGTGATTATCAGGAACGTTATTAGGCAAAGAAGAGTTATCAAGGGCACAACTTGCCTGTGACTTGAGTTTCCCAGGTACTTCTCCAAGCTTGTCTTCAAGTTTCTCGTGACCTCACTGCTACTCGTAGTAATACATACAAATAGGCAAGGAGTACATAAACATAACAGTACACCAAACATGAGAACAAACAACGTAAGAGTATTCTATGCGATGCTACGCGATCGTGGGTTCAAGAACCATTAAAATCGGAGTTACGGTGAAAAGATATGATTTTCTGAAATTTTAGGTGATTAACTATGAAAACTATGTCTTTGTGTTGCTTAACATAAATCATGTGATAAAATATAACTAAGTTTACTCCACTTTTAATCTAGACCAAATAATATTTTAGTCAAATTATAGATGATCCAAATTAAAATACTATATCAACTTAGATTACCCAAGTTAATTAATAAGCATAGGTTAAATGAATTGGTTATTTATTTTTTAGAACATGTTGCGTGGTAAAATAATTTTACAAAAGCAAAGGAAATATTATTACGAAGCTAATATAATTGGAACGGACTAATTCGAAGTTAAAACGAGGGAGTTGTGAAATTTACAAGTTTCTGGACATATAAGTATTATTTTTATATCTAAACTAGTTTCTAGGAGCTAAACTGCGAAACTCAGGGACCGCGATGTGAATACTTTCAATAGGACAGAGGATGGCGAATTGTTTTAAAGATTCTTTGGATTTTCTTTTACAAATTTGCTTCAACGAAAGGGTATGGATATGTATTGTTCGTTGGATTAAAAGCCCACGACATAGATCAGTCGAATTTTATAATGAATCAGTATATCACCCCCACCCTTGGATCCTGAATCAATGGTCCACAATAGTCCACCCTTTGATCCAAGCCTATCCATCCGATCGGGTGCCTACGGTTCGGATTTAAAATAGTTGTGCCCAACCCACAACACTCCAATCACATATCAATGGTATGGATCAAGGGCCCAACCGTTATCCGCCAGGTCTATTCCTGACCGTTCCTTTCCAAACCAACGGTACACGTTCTTCTCCCGCGACGGACACTAGGTGGCGGCGCCGCCCGCTCGCAAAGGGTGACCACACTGGAGAACGCTGATACGACGTTCCATACTCCCCCACTACCCCTAGCTAAGCGCAAAAGAATGCGGTGACTAAGAGCATCACGAGGAGGTCATTCTTACCTTGCATTGCACGACGCAGAGCCCCTGCAAACGACACAGGATGTCCCAGTGGTAGAGACTCAACTCCGCTGACAAATTCCTCTACCACCGACCGATCCCAATGTGGTAAACCCACATCAGAATGTTCCTAGTTCCTAAGCCGATCTTCTAGACTCTATGCCGAGGATGGAGCGACGGGATCGACCCAGATCAACAAGGGCGGTAACACGGTGACAACATTGCTTCTCTCCCTGGCTACGACGCTCTCACTGCTAGTGGTGAGATGAGAGGGGAGGATAGCAGGCGAGTATTTATTTCCCCCAAAGACCGGGCGCAATGGGGGTTGCTCCAACGGCCACCAGGATTTGCGGCGGCGACCACAGATTGAGCTCGGACAGCAACAAACTTCACCATACGAAGGATGGGAAGACCTAGCAACCTGGCCCCATATGGTGGTGATACGCAGAGTGAAGCTGAGTGTGGGGACCCACTTGTCAGATGGAGCCATGGTGTTGCAGCGCACGAGACCGACTGCTGATCCCACCCGACGGCGCAACTGCGGCGTGCAACCATGTGTTGAGTGGTCAGCCAATGGGCCCCACATGTCAGCGCCAACATGTGTAGTTGGGCTGGCTTAGTGAGAAGCTAAGATGGGCTGCACTTAATTAATTTTTTTGTTCCGGCCCAGGTAGCTCTTCCTCTTTTCTTTTTCTGTTTTCTTTATTTTCATTTGAAATTGCTATTTTGTTTTAGTTTTAGATTTTAAAATTCGAAGTGGAGTTCAAGGTCTCAATTAAAATTTTATATGCACCACTCAAAACTTCAGCGTGCCAATGCAAAGATTTTATTTTATATATATTAATGATATTATTTAAGCAAAATGCTTTTAACTATGCCACACACATATTGTTCACTTAAATACAATATTATTTTGGATGTGGAGTTTGAGAAAAAGTTTTTCCAATATTCTATTACTTATTTGATGTAAGATAAAATGTTTTCTAATGTATAATCTCCTTTAAGAAATACTAGTGTATGTTTCGAAATTTATAGCAAAGTCCATATTATGATCTTTTTCATGTAATCCCTTTATTTACAGATAATATTTGTTTTGATCTTTGAAGGAATCCTTCTTTTAATAAATCTCTAAGTATTATTTTGGGTATTACAGATAAGGAGCATGAAGGATGCCGCGATGAGTTCGTGAGAGGTCTAGGTCGTCGTCTCCCAGTCAACTATGGGTGTGGAGGATCATTGTCTTCTTATGATGTAATTGTTTAACTATTTTGTACAGAACTCCTATTATATAGTAAAGATGTGACATTCGTTTATGTATCATGAGTCATCATATTGTTAGACTTAATCCAAGCACACATTTGTTCATGCACGGGTTTGCCCTTAAATCTAGGTGTGACCGAAATGGTATCAGAGGAATGTTGACTTTAGGACGTAACTTAGACAGAACACTGGATAACCCTTACCTACCTTTGCTATTCTGATTCTTGTAAACTTTCCTCAATATTTTCTCATCTATTGCTGCTTTACTCTGATTACTTTTACCTTTTCTCTTCTAAGAACAAAAGTGGATTTCACACTTTGAAATCCTATACCTAAAGTGACTCTTAGGAATAGGAGACCTACTCTTAGGAACAAAAACAAAACTATTTTGTAGGTATTTATACGCTTGAATGCTTTTCCTTATGATTCCTGTCTGATTTGGTTCTTTGATTGAATGTGATGAGTTGTGGAGTATGTCCACAATTGCATCTGCATATGCATATTGGCATAAAAATGTTATAGGATAATTAGACAACTTAGATTATCCACCATTAAAATTTATCTAGCTTAATAGATCTATCTCATTTTAAAAGATTCTAACTCATCCTAATAGATTCATCTTACCCTAATAGATCTATCTAATCTAAAGGATTCTAATCTAGTCATATCCAGTCAAATCTAGATCCCATCTAAATTAATCTAGATCCCATCTAAATTAATGTGATCTAATGTGAACTAATCTAATATGGCTAATCTGATCTAATCTAAAGTGAGTTACCTAACATGCTAGTTAATCAGATTAGACCCTACTCCTATAGACATGTTTTAACATAAATTGGTGCCTTAGATCAACTCGGCCATACATAACAACTTGACCTACATAATAGGTTACATAACCTATCCGACCGATCTAGAAGAAAACAACCAAACTAGATTCTGACTAATCTCATTTAACTCATAGCCACCTATTAAACTAGCTACTCTACTGTCACACCCGGTTCTAGGGGCAAAACCGAATGCATAGCATATGTGGGCTACGATCCATTTTTCCACACATATGTTGACGTTACAAGTATAATATATCAAAAGACAATGCAATAAAGGTGTAAAGAGAGTAACTTTATTACATCATCTGAATCATTGTATCTTTAACAAGTATCAAAATCAAAGTAAGGTGGAAATAACATGGACAGTCTTCCACATGAAGGTGACTGGCGCATCGTTAGAGTCAAAACTCATCAACGTCATCAGTGAAGTCTTCAGCATCACCCTCTGATCAAAATATTAGCAAGGGTGAGCTCACTTATGGTTGGGCTCAGCAGGTGGGGGAAAAATTAATGCAAGTTAACAAGGTAGGCTATGGATAAGTGGTAAGCATTTTAGTTGGTCAATATTTTATTAGCAACACCTGTCTTACTAATAAGTGTGTATCCCAAGTATCCCAATTAATCAAAGGTATAAGATTATATCAAAAGCACTTAAGTGAAATCACTTAAGTAAACCATTGGTAGATCATCAGATCACGATTTATTTTCCGTCTTTAAGTTCAATTATCATGTGAGGGTTCAGGTTGCTCTTAACCGTGAGCACGACTAACATATCAGTTTTACACTCTGCAGAGGTGGTACAACTTTATCCACAAGCCATATATCCCATCTAGCCTGGGTTGATCGAACCCGTAAACACTGCCGAGGTGAATGGCTAGGGATCCATTACAAAATATCCTTAGTACAAAGCCACCCGCTAAGGTTTCCACGTCAGTATTTATGGCCCTCTGGGTGAGATAACTTAGCGAAGACTACCACTCCATGTTAACATGAGCTGCCATCAAACCACTGCCACCCCCTCTTGCCCATCTTTCAGGTAGGGTTGCTAAGCACTAAGTCTATAGAGCTAATTACCAAAGCCAGAGCCATTATAGCACTCGTGGATGCACTGTTATCCTAGGTGGTCACTCTATGTTCCATTTAACACAAAATGTTCTTATTTAACCATCAGGTTAACATCATAATAAAACTTCATTTCCGGAACATAGTATCATTAAAAGAGTGACATCATATTCATCGAGTTGAGCAATTGCAAACATTAATAAGCAAGGCATTTATCCTAGGGTAATTGAAGGAATAGGGTTGGTAATTCTAGGAAATCCTTAATTAGGAAAATCCCATCAAATTATGCAATATATCCAAAAAGTAAACATTATTATATGCATTAATTGGGTACAAATAGAATATGCAGAGGGAGAATCCACTTGCTTTGCTCGAAAGTGTACTGTGGGTCGTCCTCGAACGAGTTTAGTTCGTCTACCACACAGTCAACTTCTAGCATCGATTTGCGTGTCGTACATACAAAAGAATACATATGCCAAATAAATAAACATACACCATTACAGGAGTAATCATTCACCATTACATACACATTCATACATCACACAATTATACTCATAAATACGTCTTAAAGCGTAAATACTTATTAATCCATTATGACTACTACTCTGAGTTATTATTGGTGAAAATCTGATTAGGTGATTATGACACTAGTGTTATCTAGTATAATATTTATAAACCTGTATTGGCAACTTTATGGAAAATAATTGTTAATTATTTTCTTTATTACTAATAATAGACTTTTGGCTTTTATTCTTTTTCTTTCTAAAATAGAATTTATACGTATAGCTAAAAATGTTCATTTATAAATCTCCTAACATTAATATTCTAAGAATTAATGTAAATTACTAATTGGACTTTTAATAACATAATCATGGTTATTATGACATAATAAGTATTTTACTAATTCTAAGTAATTAAGTGCTATACTTATGAATACATTTATCATGACTAGTAAAATCTATATTTTCATCTGGCCGAGAATAAGTGGCCTAGTATTTCTTCTATTTTCTTATATCAATAAAATTATACTTAAACCACTACTAACAAATATCGTTCATGTGCTAAAGCGAGATGTGGCGGAACCGCCCGAATTATTCCAACTTAAGTGCCTAAGTCCCACCTTAGAGGCTAGACCACACTTAAATAGGAATAAACTGTTACTCCCTCGGATCTAGTTCGACAAGGCCACTAATTAACAGGATCAAGTACCACATATTCACTCGAAGGTGAGGCACAGAGAAAATACAATAAAGCATAAAACCATAATTTAAAGGAGTATTAAGTATTATTACATCATCATTGGAGTTTTTGCAAAAGTAGTGACCATTGTTCTCGATGCAGTGGAAATTAACTAACGGTAAAGAAAAGGGAGGATGGGGAAGCCTGGCCCATCACTCCTCATGCTCCTCTCCTGTTGAGGTGGGGTCCCACTCGATAGTCCAACCTGGTGGCCAGGTGGTCGGCCAAGTCACTCCAGTGACCATATCCTCCAGAGAACCTGTAAAAATTATTCCACAAGCAAGGCTGAGTATACTAATACTCACCTAGACTTACCCGGTGTGAGGAGTCTACTCCTCTACCTCTAGACCATGCAGTTGTTTGGCTGAGGGGTTTGGTTTGCCAAAAGCACTAGCTGAGTCTGAAATCAAGTTTTATCTTTTCATGTTCTAGGATAATAATTTAAACTAGATGAGTACCTAGCTATTCATACAAGGTATCAAACATTTTATCAATCAACATCTTTTGTCATTCACCTCATTTCCACTTATTACTCAATGCAGTACAATGGATCAAGCAGTCTCATTAGCTGCGAGAAAAAGACGATTCGAATCGAGTTTTAACCTTGCAAGGTAAACCTAAACACACGACGTGGTGAGGCACTCCGTCCCCACACACATCAATCGTCCCATCGATTCCCTGGCAACAGAAAGGGGCTCTCCGCCTTGGCGTACAATGCCTCACTGACCCCGATCGCCGTTGTACAGTAACCGCATTGTACCCACCATACCCGGAATGGGAGACTACGTCTCAGGTCGCGTGAGGAGGGCAATCTGCGGGCAGGTTCACTCAGGTACTAGGGTTATCGATTTACCATATTTCTCGACATGTGTTTAGTACATTCAAACGCTTGACACATCCGCACGCTAATCCTTATTCCAATTTCGTCTCGTGGACCACGCATTCCCATGGATCCGTGTCCACAGACCATCAACATTCCGTTATCAAAATGGATACAACCAATTCCTGACCTCGCGCGAGTGCTAGAAATCACATGACTTCTACTGAGATCCCTAATTAGTAAAGCAGCTACTCGACCTAGCATACTAGTATCCATCTCAAAAGGAATCCTGAGTTCATGCAACTAGGGTTTCAGACAACTCCTACACTTAAGTGCATAGTACAAGCCTACAAACATTAAGCGCAGTAAAATAGCATATATAACGGTTATGCATAAAACGTAACGGGGCTTGCCTTCGAAAGCTGGGGCAGGTAGATCCTCCGTAGCAGGCTCTGGTGCTGGCTCCTAGACTACCTCCTGAGCAACTCCTTGCTCCGGAATGAGGACGTACTCCCCGTCAGCGAGATTACAATCTATCGAATGCAATGAATAAAATACATGTATGTTAATGAGATGCCAATTTAGTAAACACTATGTATGGTGAAACAATGTTAAAGCAGTGGGTAAACTAGGGTTTCTTAGTGTTTTATACTCACCTATTTTAGGGCCTTGAGTGAAATTAAGAATTTAATTCTCTCCTTTATGTTTTATTGGAAACTAAGAGAGATCTAGTTGTATAATATTAATTCCTTTCACAATTCCCTTTTTATTTTCTATTTATGCTTTTTAAAGTGAGCTTGAACTACCATAATGATTTAGAATTTTCCAAAAAATGTTGCAAAAATTATAGTGGGTAAACATTGGTCTCTGTAGTTTGTTCTACTAATTTGAGGTTAAAAATAATTAGGATAAACTTTGGGGAAAAAATAACAAAAGTGAGGGTAGATGGTCACTTTGCACTACAACTCTGATTTAGGTGGGGGTTCTGCACTAAAAATTATTTTTGTTAACATCTATAGTTAATAACATATCTCTGTGCCTGAAATCATAGAAGGTGACTTAATGGTTATTTAGTTGTGATTTTCTAAAGTTTAATGTCAAAAAGACACTTATAACTAACCTGTCATTTGAAAAATATCAAACAACAAAACTTGTATTTTTCCTAGATTCATACTAGCAAAATATTTGTTATCCCTAGGGTTGGGGTGGTTCCTCCTTAGGGTTAATTTTCTTCTAAGTTCTTACTGTTTTTACTAAATAAAATGCGGTGCATTTTCTTTGTACTAACACAGGGTTCAACAAATTTTTCTTACTATATCCTCTAAGAAAGCCAAGAAAAATGTGGTTTCCCTCTGGTTCTCATTTTAATACCTCTTTTTCATTTTCTTAAGGTTTGGATCAATACATGTTTTAATGATTAGTCTCTCCTTATCCTAGTATAATGGGGAGTTTAACATTTTTAAACAGTGTAGTTGCTAGCTAAGGACATCTCCAAATTTTATCAACTTTAGTCTTAAAGTATTTTATTTTCCCTCTGTTTATTTAGTTTTGGGCAGTATGCTTATTTAAATTAAAACTCTAAAAAGTATTGCAGGAATCAGGGTGTTTATTATTTTTGTTGAATAGTTCATAATATTTAGGACCTAGGAAAATTGGTTTGACCAAATTTGGTTGGATAAAACTCAAGTTATGAATTTTTCAAGTTCTCTACTTATTTAAAAAGAAAAAATCTTAAAGGTTTAAGGAAATCAACTTTGCACAGGGACCCCTGGTGTTTTCCTTAACCAAAATCTTAAATTTGTGCCCCTGGGAACTATTCACCAGAGTCACTGACATTTCCAATAACCCCCCTGGCTTTTCTTTCTCTTAACCCGAGCTCCCTCCTCGCCGGAACAGTAGCCGCAGAGGGGAAAAACGGTGGTGTGGCTTACCGTCGGTAGGAGAGGTCCGGTGGAGGGCTGGGTGAGGTCCGGGAGTTCCTGGCGGTCACGTCGAGGGGCGGATCACAGGCGGCGATGGCCGGAATAGGGCTGGCCGCGTGCGCAGGCGGTCGGGCTCGTCGGCGACGCGTGCTTCGGCCTGCTCACGATGGTAGGGTTCAATTAAAACACACGTGGAGCTTCACTGGAGGTCAAGGATGCTGTAGGCGCAAGGAATCGACGAGTGGCTTACCGTGCAGTGTGGTCTACGTGCGACGGCGGCCGGTCGAAGTCCGGCGACGTCAATTCGGCGTCTCCGGTGAGGTGATGTTTGGTCTGCGGGTTCAGAGAGCTTCACTGAGCTCCAGGAAAGCTAGTCGAGGGATCTAACGGGGTGGAGGAGGGCTGGAGTGGTCGGTCTGCGGTGGCCGGGGCTCGGGAGGCCGCTGGCACACCGAGCGCAGGGTGAACGCCTGTGAACTGGTGCTCGGGCGGGGTTGGGAGTGAGCAGGGGTGTACGGTCGAGGCCGGGGTTGGCTTTATAGTCGCGGGCGCGGGGCTGGCGCGGCACGGGGTGCGCGGGGCCGAGCATCGGGGCGTGCTCTGGCGTTGCCAGGGCGCGTCGAACACGTGGCCGTGTTATTCTGCCGAAGTTCTTGCGCCTGCTGAGCAGCCAAACGTGCGAATCTTGCCATATGACTTGTGTAAGATTTCTTCCCAGCACCTAGAGCTATCTAGTTCATGTGAGTTCCAAGGGAAGATCGGGTCTGGCTTGGAAGATATGGTGGCGCCAAGTCTTGTCTGTTTGCACTGTTCATCTCACGACAAAACAGATGCCAAACCTTGTCAAACAACCCTGGTTTGGTTTCAAACTTTTTAGGGGTGTGCCTTGGGTAGTTTGGCTTCTTTTTGTTATTTGGACCCTAAGGATTTGGCACCAGCAACTTAATGAACATCTCCAATCATTGGAAGTGGGCTGATTTTTAACTTAGAGAAAAATTGGATTGCTCTAGGGTGCTCTCCACTTGGGTGCTTGATTTGGGGGTTTTTGTGGGATCTTTTTGTAATACCTCCCTTACTATATTTGGTAGATGTATTAATGTACTTCAACTTTAGTAAAGGGTTCAAGTCATGAATTGGTCATTTGCATAGTTTTCTGGTTAATCCAAATGCTTGGGGGTCTAATGGCTCAAGAGAGGGAACTAGGGTTTTATAATCTTTTTCAAAGGTGAAGATACATGAAAAGCTAGGGTATCCCTCCCATCATGACCATCACTTAGTTAAGCCATGGTTTCTAAAGTTTTGGTGCCCTTTCTTCCCATCTAAACAGATGTGATAATAGGCAATAGGTGCATGCATTTAGCCAGGGCCTTGGGTAACACCTAGGGTGTTACATCCCTCCCCCTTAAAGGAATCTCGTCCCAAGATTGGGTAGGGATCCTTTAGAGGGGTGCTAAGAAGGTGCGTGCCTGCGCGGTGTGGTTTCTAGTAACCTGCTCTTCGAATGTCATCCTCTTTGCAACTTCAGAAGGAAGCCCTTCTAGATTTTAGCTCACATCTTACTCAGTTCTTGTTAACTATATTTCTCTTATACTTAGATTCAAAGGACAGGTGGGGGGTTTGGATTTGGGTTACGTACCGATTCCTTTGGGCAGAAAATCGGGGTAGTGGGAGCGCAGAAAATCCTCAGTTTCCCAAGTAGCCTCCTCTTTGGAATCGTTGCTCCACTGGATCTTATACATTTTGATTGACTTTGCTCGAGTTGACCTTTCCTTTTGGTCCAATACTTTGGCGAGGTGCTCTTGATATGACAAGTCTGGTCCTATCTCCAAATCAGGTTAGGATAGCACTTCTGTTGGTAAGCGGACACACTTCTTCAGGTGAGTACATGGAACACATCATGAATTGCCGACTTGTGAGGTGGCAGCCTTAACTGGTAGGCTACAGGCCCACAAGTCTCTTTGATCTCATAGGGCCCAATATAGCGAGGAGCTAATTTGCCCTTGATCCCAAATCTCTGAACATCTTTGGTGGGTGACACTTTCAGATACACATGATCCCCCACTTCGAATTGTAGAGGCTTCCTGTTGGGGGCCTTCGGCTTCCGAAGGTCCTCAAAAACATGATTTGACAATGTTTTCCAAGTGAAATGTGTGAGCAGGTATCTTCGGAATTGGATTACGAGTATATAAGATTATGGTCAAGACGAAGCTTGAGTGGGACGGAGGGCGATTGCGACGAAGGAAAAGGTCATTACGAAGCTATGCGCAGATAAGCTTCGGCATGACAGTAGAAAAGGGGAACCGACTTAAAGATGAAAAGCCAATTAGACCCTGAAGAATTACTGTAGAGTTATTGATAAATGTAAAGGGCACTAATGTAATTTTACACGGGCTGCGTCCCGTGCCTATAAATAGATGAACAGTACTCCCGTACTATTCACGCTGACTTGGCATTCGCTTTTGTGTTACACTTGTATTCTCACTCCTCCAAGCCGAAGGTACATTTGTAATCTACTATTGTTTGCACAAATAATATAAATGGAAATAGATTAATGATAATGTTTACAAAAAATTATGTTACTTTCTGTACTTTGTATGAATGTTCTACATCTTTCATCATGATCATGAAGGCATGTCTTTCATGACCTTCGTCCTAAATTCATTATATCCGAAGGGAAATAATGATCCGAAGGACGAAGGGCTTTGACATTTAACATTTTATGTTGCCTTGTTCTTGATTCATAGCATTTGAGAACAAGTCCCCAACATTGGCGCCCACCTCCAGTGAACTCATTTCCATTTCTTGAGCTTTGAATACCTTTGGCAAGCATCACCTTCGTCATGCCGCCGAAAAAAGCTTCAGCAACAGGGGATGCCACTCTGCAGCCGCTGGACCCCAATCAGGACGTCCTATCCCTTAGGGAGGCCCGAAGCCAGAAGAGGAAGGCTGCTAGTCCAACGCCTTCGGAGGACGACTTGGACCAGGAGATCCAAAACCTGGAGATCCTTCAGCAGCAGGTGCAGCGAAAAAAGGAGAAGATGGCTCGTCTAGCTGATCTTCAGAGACAGATAGATGAAGCTTCGGAAGAGGTTCATCATCTTGTTCAAGATGATCAGAACCGAAGGCCTCCGCGTAGAGAGCTTCATCAAGAAGGCTTTTACAATGAGGACGACTGGTATGACGATTTCCATCATGGAAATTTTGCTTTCGATGATGCTTCTCCTCTCTCAACAGAATTGCAGGCTACACCATGGCCCCAGTCTTACAAGCCACCTCAGCTCCCCATGTACGACGGTCATACAGACCCGAAGCAATTTCTGATGAGCTATGAAGCAACTATATCTTCGTATGGTGGTAATACTGCAGTCATGGCAAAGTCTTTTGTCATGGCCGTCAAGAGTGTCGCTCAGACATGGTACTCCTCTCTCTGGCCAGGGACAATCACCTCTTGGCAGAAGCTGAAGGATATGTTGATAACCAGCTTCCAAGGATTTCAGACAAAGCCAGTCACCGCTCAGGCTCTCTTCCAGTGTACCCAGGACCATGAAGAATACCTTCAGGCGTATGTCCGAAGGTTTCTGCGCCTGAGGGCACAAGCGCCAACAGTGCCCAATGAAATTGTCATTGAGGCCATGATTAAGGGACTTCGGCCGGGACCCTCAGCACAATACTTTGCCAGAAAGCCACCACAAACTTTGGAGAAGCTGCTCCAAAAAATGGACGAGTACATCCGAGCTGACAATGATTTCCGCCAGAGAAGGGAGGAGGCATTCAGGTTCTCTGAGATGACCAGGGGCTTCGGAGGAAGATTTCATCCGAGGCATGTCAGGTCAATCCATAACTCCACTCAAAGTGATGATCGAGGGAGCCAGCAGCAAAGGCCACAATACTCTTCACAAGCTTCGGGGCAGCAGCAAAGTTCTTTTCGGCCGTCAGCACCAAGGGGCAGAGGCGCCAGGGGCTTCGGGGGAAGGTTTGGAGATCAGCCAAGAAAAATTTACTGCCTATTCTGTGGTGAAGACAAGGGCCATACCACTAGGATGTGCCATGTTACCATCCAGAAGCAGAAGGAGATAGCAGAAGCAGCAGCGCAACAAAGTCAGCCGAAGCAGGTCATGCATACTGCTTCGTATCATTCGCCTTATATTCCAGAATATGTAGGCAACCACCTTGCAGCTTCTGTTGCTTCGGCAAGCCAACCCCAAGCATCTTGGCAGCAGCCTCCACCACCACCGCCGACGCAGCGAGGACAGCAGCCAGAAGGGAGTCAGCACAATCATCTTCAGAGAGACTTTAGAGAGGAGTCCGAAGCTCGCACAGTCAATAGCACTGTACCAGAGTCGAAGCACATTTATTGATAAATATCCTACCTCAACAACAGTTTTTTCGCATTTTTACATTCAGTATTACCTTTTTGTTAATAAGGAACAATTATGAGAAGTTTAAGTGTCTTTTATCGTTTTTCAATTTCTTGTAACACTTTCGTCTTTTACCATAATAAAAATATGTCCTTTCCATAGGCTTGGGTTGCCGAAGCATACAAATTTATGGTGGCGTGAAGGACCTTTGTATTATCAAAAATTTATTCTAACGGACACAGTGCAAATTGTTCAAAACAGTGAAAAGTCGTTCTTAAGGGAGCGCAGTGTAAGTTTTCTGAACCTACAGCGAAAAATAAACGCTGATTCCGCTGAAAGTAAAAGGCGAAGAAGCTCCTAAGGGAGGCTTACAGCGAAAAATAAACGCTGATTCCGCTGAAAGTAAAAGGCGAAGAAGCTCCTAAGGGAGGCTTACAGCGAAAAATAAACGCTGATTCCGCTGAAAGTAAAAGGCGAAGAAGCTCCTAAGGGAGGCTTACAGCGAAAAGTCAGCGCTGATATAAAAAGTATGTGTGTTCTATTACAGGGACAAGTATCTGCGGCACAAATATCATTTTGCATAACATAACATCATCACATCATTTTTGCATAACATAAGCATCATACAGCATATTGCATGTGGAACAAGAAAGGGATACAGTGTTGATCTTCGGAGAATATTTTGGAAAAGCGAAAATCGTGCTAAGGCACAAGATAAATCGAGACGAAGTGTAGCTTCATTGGAGAGGCAACATAAAACTTTTTTATAACTTCGAAGAATATTTCATGAAGCTTGGATATTCTTCATCAAAGAAGTATGCAAATTTTTGTGATATAGAAAAGATTTTCTTCACGAAGCATGAAAAGAAGGGAAGGTGTTTTTTCGCCGAGGGCTCAAAAAATGGTATGTATGCACAATTTCATGCATCGTAAAGAATTAAACTATAAATAGATTATATATTACATTCAAAGTTACAATATATTACACATGTTATGTTCCAAATGTTTCTACAATAGCGTTTAATCCTCCTTGAGAACTATTTCTGCAGCTTCGTTCAGTAGCTGGTCGACAACCTTGTCCATAATGGCTTCGGCCATTTTTCTAATTTCATCGTCCCCCTTTGGGTGGGGGCCCGGAGATGCCTCAGCAGGTTCTGAGGGAAGAGAAGATACGGCTATATTACTATTACAAACCGCGAACAAAGTCTGGAATTAAAAATTACAACATAATAAAAACCACTAATTAATACCTATTTGCCCTTCGGGCTCTGTACTTTTCTCGGCAGCTTCTGTCACTTTTCTAGCATCGTGGATGCCTTTTTCACTCTTTTGAATAATTTCTTGCGCCATTTCTTGGCCGCCGTTGTCCCAGATATTAGTGAAGAATTTTCCGCCAACCATGCTTGCTTCGGCTGAGGGGTCTTTGATGTCTTTGGAGGACAAAGCAGCTTCGGACTATGCTAAGGATTTTACATGCTCGCAACCTCTCCTCTCCAAAACAGTAGCAATTCCTCTAACACCCGAAAAAGCACATATGTCACCGCGGCTATTCAGGATTTCCTCGAAGGCCTCTGCTTCGTGACTGATCCATTCCATCGGACCTTCGGGATTGCCCCTTGAGAAATTCTCTTCGCTAGAGAATGCGCCAACATTGGCGAAGCTGGATTTTATCTTTTTAACGCACTCTATGGATTTAACATAGCATCTTCTCTGGGATGCACGAAGCTCTTTAACATTTATTTCTAAATGACTGGCCCATTGATCACTAAGCTCTCGTTTTGTCTCTTCAAGTATACGTTCTTCTTTAGCTCTAGCTAGCTGCTTCTGAAGATCCTTTATCTCGCGTTTTTGGGCTTCAGCCTGGGTCTTTGAGGCAGCTTCGTCCTCTTTTATCTTGTCCACCAATGTAAGTAGAATTTTATCCTTTTCCAGAGCTTCGTTTCTCAGCTTAATAACCTCTGATCGTAGGTTGTTGAAAGCAATATCATAGCTCTCGTCTTCAGCATTCTTTTGCGCTCTTAACGCGTTGCTTAGTATTAAACCCTATATGTAAAAGAGTTGGTATAAGAATAAAAGAATGATTTACAAATTATAAAATTTCCAAACACGCAGTTCTCATACCTTCAGGCTATTGTATGCAAGGCTATCCACAAGATCCTCCTTCGTCATAGCGCATAATCCAGCTTCAAGCTTCGGAAACCCCATACTCCTAGCCATCTCCCGGCAGACGGATAATTCTTTGTTGTCAGGAAGGCAGTATAGGAAGTCATCTTCGTCTGTCCCATTGAACACTAGTGCCCCCTTCGGATATTTTAATTCTCTAGCATAGTGATTAGCTTCATAAATCTCTTCTTCAGATAGTTTTTTCACCGAAGCATGACGCACAATGTAATCTTGTATGTTGGAAGGTGCTTCGGGGGCAGCAGTATCAATTTCTTCAACCGAAATTGGCTCTGACATTTTTATTTTTTCGGCTTTCAATGCTGCCTTTGTAACCTTTGTTTCTTCGGTTTCCAAAGGTTGTTCCGTGGAGGGCTCTGAAGGCCCAGCTTCAGCTTCAAGTTGTTGCTTCGAAGTTTCAGCAACAAAGGCTTCAGTAGACACTTCAGAAGTTCCAATGGTTTTCTTTGGAGTTATGCTCGAAGATTTAATTGCCTCCAAAACATCTAACACATCAACCATCGTTTTTCTTTTCGAGGTCACTGTTGGACCCTTCTGGCTTTTTTCTGACTCAATCTTTGCTAAAGGACTTAAAATTTCTAATGTTTCTGCTTCTTCAGTCTTCGTTTTTTCTATTTTTTCTGTTGCTGGCTCTTCGGCCAACTGTTTGATTTCTGGCAGCAGCGTTGATTTTTTAGCTTCGGTGGCCGAAGAGGTCTCACCGGCGAACTCAGGCACTGTGGCCAGTTCAATATAGCGTGGCCGGTGTGTAAGAACCTTTACCCTTTTCCTCTTCGGCGCCGGCTCACTAGGAGCGGCTGAAGTAGTTTCCTTCGCAGAGGAAGTGTTCTTTCTTTTTTGACCCCGTACTGGATAGTGGTAGTCGGGGTACACGAACCCAATGGCGTCAAACACTCGGTTCAGTCTCTTCTTTTTTCGGCCTCCGAAGGCTGCTGACAATGCAGTATCTTCGGCCTTTGAATATACCCCAAGCAGTTCATCACTTATAGTTTCAATGCTTTTTAGCCAGTCATCATCTGGCTCAACGAATTTATCTCCGAACTTAAAAGTGTTCTTCAGCCTGACTAGTCCACCTTCGTCAGTCTCTTTAATGGTCTCCTGCGGCATTTCCCATTTTTCCACAAGCGGCCATACTCTGAAGGCAATATGTTCCTGGACCAAGTCCCTCGCCCCAATAAAAGAGCAAACAACTCCGAAGGCTCTCTGGCATTCTTCGGCTGCTTCATTCATTTCCACCTTCGGCCTCCGCAGGCCGAAGCGTTGCCAGATGGGACGCATAATGATCTTCTTTATATCTTCTCGTGATATCAAGTCATTCTTCACGTAAAACCATTCCGTCATCCAGTCGCCAGGCCACCTCTTTCGAAAGGTCGGCACTGGGCAGCTTGACCCAAACCAGGAGCCGAAGCTGTAGTAGCCAAAATTGTTGTGATATTGTTCCTTACCCCAGGGTTTTGTCTCGTATATCAATTCGTGTATGTTGCAGAAACTTTTCGCATCAGGTTCCAGGCCTTGGCTTCTAACGGCCCACACGAAGATATTCATCCTTATGATTGCTTCGGGGGTAAGTTGGTGAAGGTAGATTTCAAATATCTTCAGCACCTCTGCAACAAAGCTGCTTAGGGGAAATCGTAGTCCAGCTTTCAAGAAGCTTCGGAATACTACAACTTCATTTTCCTCAGGAGTTGGACAAGTCTTCTCTCCTTCCTCGGCCCTCACAACGGACAAGTCCAGGAAATATCATCCCCTCATGTTGACAAGATGATTTTCTTTAATACTTGATTTGCCGAAAACCGCATGGCTTGGTCGCCAGGGTCGATCTTCGGAGTCTTCACCTCCACTATTCACATCATAGCTGTCACTGTCACTAGTATCTTCAGATAAGCCCTCCAAAATTTCTTTAGTAATCTTTTTTGTATTAGTCTTCGACATTGATTGAAGAAAACCCAGATGCATCTCCTCAGAAAGACATAGCTTCGAATCACCAACAGCTTTTTTACCTTCAGACATCTTTGTAAACGCTGAAAAATCGCTCTCTAAACCGAAGCTTTAAAATCTAAAAGGCCAAGAAAATGTTGTTGCGCGTAGGCTAAGGGTTGGGTGAGTAAAAACGGTTGGCAAGAGAGCGTACCAAATAACTCGGGATAAGCTCTTATTTATATGCCCAGAGCGTTGAAAACTGGAGGGTCCCGCTTGTCAAAGACTGATTGCTATTCTAGCAAAGGGAAGATGTTTTTTCGGACCTTCGGCTTAAGGCCTTCGTCCATATCGCAATATGAATTTATCAGTACAGCAAATTAATATTGCGAGGGGCTGCTGTTGGGGGCCTTCGGTTTCCGAAGGTTCTCAAAAACATGATTTGACAATGTTTTCCAAGTGAAATGTGTGAGCAGGTATCTTCGGTATTGGATTACGAGTATATAAGATTATGGTCAAGACGAAGCTTGAGTGGGACGGAGGGCGATTGCGACGAAGGAAAAGGTCATTACGAAGCTATGCGCAGATAAGCTTCGGCATGACAATAGAAAAGGGGAACCGACTTAAAGATGAAAAGCCAAATTAGACCCTGAAGAATTACTTTAGAGTTATTGATAAATGTAAAGGGCACTAATGTAATTTTACACGGGCTGCGTCCCGTGCCTATAAATAGATGAACAGTACTCCTGTACTATTCACGCTGACTTGGCATTCGCTTTTGCGTTACACTTGTATTCTCACTCCTCCAAGCCGAAGGTACATTTGTAATCTACTATTGTTTGCACAAATAATATAAATGGAAATAGATTAATGATAATGTTTACAAAAAATTATGTTACTTTCTGTACTTTGTATGAATGTTCTACATCTTTCATCATGATCATGAAGGCATGTCTTTCATGACCTTTGTCCTAAATTCATTATATCCGAAGGGAAATAATGATCCGAAGGACGAAGGGCTTTGACATTTAACATTTTATGTTGCCTTGTTCTTGATTCATAGCATTTGAGAACAAGTCCCCAACACTTCCTTCTTTTATCATGATAGCTCTTTTGCCTGGCCTCAGCAGCTTCCAAGTTCTTCTTAATGACTATGACTTTATCCTCGGCTTCAAGCACTAGGTCAGGTCCAAATATTTCCCTTTCTCCAGCTTGTGTCCAATTTAGCGGTGTTCTACACCTTCTCCCATACAAGGCCTCGAAGGGTGCCATCTTCAGGCTGGATTGGTAGCTGTTATTATAAGAGAATTCTGCCAGAGAATCTAATTTACTCTTTCTGCTATAGTGTAACACACACGCTCTCAACATGTCCTAAAGAATCTGATTTACTCTTTCTGTTTGGCCGTCTGTTTGAGGATGATATGCTGAGCTTCTTATCACATTGGTTCCAAGTGACTTCTGCAGCTGTTCCCAGAAACGTGCTACAAACAGTGCTCCTCTATCCGATACGATAGTCCTTGGGATTCCATGCAAGCGCACTATTTGGTCAATATAGATCTCTGTGTATTTTTCTGTCTTGTGGGTGGTATGCACAGGCAAGAAATGAGTTGTCTTTGTTAACCTATCCACAATGACCCAAATGGAATTGTGGTGCTGGGAGGTGTTGGGCAATCTCACAATGAAGTCCATGATGATGTCCTCCCATTTCCAAGATGGTATAGGGAGTGGCTGCAAGGTACCTGCTACCTTCAAATGGCTTGCTTTAACCATTTGGCAAGTGTCGCACTCAGATACATACTTAGCAATTTCTCTCTTCATCCCGGTCCACCAATATAAAGATCTGAGATCATGATACATATTGTTACTCCTGGGGTGCATGGAAAATTTGGAATGATAAGCTTCGTCCAAAATTTTCTTCCTGAGTTCTGGGTCATTGGGGACAACAAGTCGGTCTTCGAACCATAAAACACCCTTGCTGTCCTAACGAAAGCATTTATATTTATCCACCTTTTGATTGAGCATTTCCTTAATGACTTGAACGCCCTTATCACCAGTTTGTGCCATGATTATCTGCTCTTGTAAGGTTGGCTCAACTGAGATATAATCCAAGGTACCTGGGGAAACCACTTCCATGTTCAGCTTGCGCAGCTCGTCGCACAAAGTGACGACCTTATAGTCCATGGTTATACAGTTGCACTGGGCTTTTCGACTCAAGGCATCTGCCACAACATTTGCCTTGCCCAAATGGTAGTGTACTTCTAGATCATAATCCTTGATCAATTCTAACCATCTCCTCTGCCTCATATTAAGATCAGCCTGAGTGAAAATATACTTAAGACTCTTGTGGTCAGTAAAAATATTACAAAGAGCTCCCATTAAATAATGTCTCCAGATCTTTAGAGCATGAACTACCGCTGCTAACTCTAGATCATGAGGCCTGAGTGCTCTGGATGCATAGGCAATAACTCGGTTGTCTTCCATCAAAGCACATCCTAGTCCAGTGCTTGAAGCATCACAATACACATCAAATGATTTGGTGTTGTCAGGTTGTGCGAGCACGGGTACTGTTGTAAGATGTCGCCTCAAGGTGTGAAAGGCATCTTCACATTTCTGACTCCAATCAAACTTCACTCCTTTCTTAAATAACTCGGTCATTGGTTTAGCAATCGTGGAGAAATCCGGAATGAATCGCCGATAGTACCCTGCAAACCCAGGAAACTCCGAATCTGCCGAACAGTGGTAGGAGGCTTCCAATCCATCACTTCTTGTACTTTCTCAGGGTCAACTGCTATCCCATCCTATGAAATGGTGTGACCCAAGAACTTGATCTCCCTTAGCCAGAAATCACACTTGGAGAATTTGGTGTACAAGCGATGATCGCGCAGTCGCTGAAGTACGGTTGCAAGTCTTTGCTTTTTGAATATACCAGGATATCATCAATGAATACCACCACAAATTTGTCCAACTTTGGCATAAATACTGAATTCATCAAATACATGAAGTATGCCGGTGCATTGGTCAGCCCGAAAGACATTACCAAGTACTCATAAAGTCCGTATCTGGTAGAGAAAGCTGCCTTCGTAATATCACTGGCCCTGATCTTGATTTGGTGATAGCCCGAGCGAAGGTCGATTCTGGAAAACACCTTGGCTCCGACCAATTGATCAAACAAAACATCAATGCAGGGTAAAGGATACTTGTTCCTAATAGTCACCGCATTGAGAGGGCGGTAATCAACACATAATCGCAAGCTCTCATCCTTTTTCTTTACGAACAAGGCTAGACATCCCCATGGTGAAGTACTTGGGCGAATGAACCCCTTGTCTAGCAACTCTTGTAACTGTTTCTTCAGTTCTGCCAATTCTGCTGGAGGCATCCTATATGGCCTTTTAGAAATAGGTGCGGTCCTCGGTTGCAATTCTATGGCAAACTCTATGTCCCTGTCGGGTGGCATCCCTAGCAATTCGTCTAGGAAGTCATCAGGGTACTCAAAGGCTACTGGAATCCTTTCCACAGGTGATTCTACCCTGGTGAGTGCACAAGAATGGGTACAACCTTGGTCAGGTAGGTACAAGGTGATTTCTCCACAAATTTGTGAGTGTATTTCAATGGCTCTTGCTGCGACATCATTCAACGCATGATGTCGGGATAACCAGTCAGTTCCCAAGATGATGTCCACGCTCTCCAATCCCATGATAAGGAGGGTGGTTCTAAATATAATACTACCCAGTTTTATTGGCATTTGTCGGTTGAGTTGATAGGTGGCAACCCTGCCTCCTGGTGTTGCAATCATAACGACCGCATTTGTGTGATGAAAGATTAGCTGACATTTGGCACTAAATTTTGCGCTGATGAAGCTGTGTGATTCACCAGAATCAAAAAAGAATGACTGTAGGGTAATTTATAATGGAAAAGATACTAGTCATGACGGGTGCTCCCTCCGGAATATCAGCCAGTGTGGTGAAGTTCAGCCTGCCCTGCTTCACTTGCACCCTCTGCCTCTTGCCTTGATTTTGATTTGCATTTTGACCCTGCCTCTGCTGGTTTCTGGGACAATTCTTGGCATAGTTTCCGGTGCTGCCACAAGTGAAACACCTATTGTCATTGCCTTGACGGTACTGCTATTGTGGCTGGTTGTTGTTCCTTTGAGCTAGGAGTTGAGAGCGGTTGGGTGCCTGCTGCTGCTGCTGCTGTGGTCGGATCACCCATCGCCCCTGCTGCTGCTGAGGTCCTCTGCTTTGAGTGTCGGACACAATCCTGAAGTGCTGAGGCTGTGCGGATGTTCCTGCCATAGGGGTCTTTCTCTTCTTGTCTGCCTGGCGGGCTGTGATGCAATCCTCCTGAGAGATGGCCATGTTGACCAACTCATTGTAGCTGTTGGCCCTTACTGTGTTGAGATGGTCACGGAGCTTAGTGTTGAGGCCCCTCCTGAATCTGTCTCTCTTCTTTTCATCATTGTCAGCGTGGTAGCCTGCGTACTGACACAGGTCATTGAAAGCTTGGGCGTACTGCAGCACGGTACGACTCCCTTGAGTGAGTGCTAGAAACTCGTTGAGCTTGCGATCCATGATGCCTGCTGGTATGTGATGCCCTCGGAATGCTGCTTTGAACTCCCCCACTCAACCACGTGGTCAGCCGGCTGCATGGCGAGGAAATGGTCCCACCATGTCCTAGCGGGACCACGAAGCTGCTGGGCGGCGAAACGGACCTTAGCCGCATCTGAGCACTCTCCATTAAGTAGTGGGAACTTTGATTCCACCACCCTGAGCCAAACATCAGCATCGAGTGGATCTTCCACCCTGGTGAACAACGGCGGTTGAGTACTGAGAAACTCCTGGTAGGTGGCCGCTGCCGGGGCACGCTGGTGGTGATCACCACCACCATAGTGCTGAGGCGGTGGCTGACGCTGAGCGAGCTGCCGCAGAATCTCATTCTGGTGAGCCATCAGCTCCTGCATGGTAGGAGGCTGCGGCGGCGGTGGAGGAATGCGCTCGTTCTGTCCACGACGCGCTCTTCCTGCCATCTGAAATTTAGGAGGTTCTATTATCATACTTAAAATCCGTGATTGCATACGATAAAAGAACTTAAACAACAAAGTTTGCAGGATTCCAAATTTTGCCTCGCTTTTCACCACTGGTACCAAAAGGATAAATTTTGATTCATGAATTTAAAGGAACTTAAAACCATTCATCATTCATCTTGCCAAAAGAGTTTTTACCAGTTACAGCTTGTCCAAAAGACTCAAATTTCTAGCCTAGTACATCCAAAAGCTAGGCTAGTTTTGAGGAAAGCTACTGTTGAACACTTCTACCCTAACTCTAAAATCTAACGAGCATACGAGGCAACACTAGACTCGGGGGAAGGTGGTCTTCCTACGTCAGCAGTGTCGAAGCTAGATGCAGGCTCTGGCTCCTCTCCTCCCTCGATATCTACATCCTCATCGGCCCCTTCTGCTCCATGTCCTCAATCTCTTGATAGTGCATATCCAAATGTTGGTTGGCTTCCTCAAGCTGTTGCTGGGTGGTTTGGAGCTGGTATTCCAAAACCTCAATAGTATTCTCCCTGGCTTCCACCTGATCCTCAAGCTCTTGTATGTGGTTGGCCATCTGCTCCACCTGGAGATCCATCTCCACCAGCTTAGTGGACAAGTCGACAACAAGGTCCTCCCTGTTATCTAGGGTGATCTTGGTAGACTCCACTAGGCCCATAAGCTGGGACATCGCCTCTCCTCGTAAGGCCTGCAGACGATACATGGCACTCATGCACCGAATCATCAGGTGAGCGGTATGTCTAGGGTAGAGAGACCACACATCCTTGGCGTGCTCAACCCGATCCTTCCACATTGGGAGAACAAGCCAATGGGGGTGGGTCGACATCTCCAAGGGGTGAAATCCACAGAAGGTCGTCAGCACATCTCCAAGGGGTGAAATCCACAGAGGATGAGGCTCCAAGGTCATCCTCACCCTACAGCGGGGCACTCGGTGCTCCTCAAACAGCTGCACCACGTACTGAGGAGGTGTAGCATAACCTGCTCCCTGCAGTACCTCCCACAAAATGTGGGGAAAGCCCTCTCGTGCGAGACCATCTATGTGGGATTGTGGGTTCCCTCCGTTAGTGGGTACGTGAGAAGTCATATATGCAAGGGAAAGTGTAAGCGAAAAGAAATAGAACCAAAAATAAAAGGAGTTGGTGCAAAAGTCTAGCAATTTTCTGCGGACTCGGCTTTTCTAGGGTTAAGTTGAGATCTTTGATATAGATTTTTAAATCTTGTCATAGATGTCTCTTTATTTATGCAACATATTGATAATGACAATTTACTCAGATGGTAAAATAAGAAAAATGATGCATGCATGCTCGTCCTAAGCGTCCTCACGTCAACATAGGGGTACATAATTCCCCTATCTATATTGTAGTAGCCTGTACGACATATTTAAATAGCCACCTAGCTACCTATCTAATATCCTAAGGCTTCACGTCCTAGGTCTATCCTTATCGTCCTAACCGCTATCTAACTTGGTTTCTAAGCAAGTTTTACTTTTGAAAAGGTAGGTAAATATGATTTATCGATTTCTCTGAGGTGGTACAAGCTCCGATACCAGCTATGGCGGAACCGCCCGAATTATTCCAACTTAAGTGCCTAAGTCCCGCCTTAGAGGCTAGACCACACTTAAATAGGAATAAACCGTCAGTCCCTCAGATCTAGTCCGATAAGGCCACTAACAGGATCAAGTACCACATACTCACTCGAAGGTGAGGCACAGAGTAAATACAATAAAGGATAAAACCATAATTTAAAGGAGTATAAATATTATTACATCATCATCAGAGTTTTTGCAAAAGTAGTGACCATTGTTCTCGATGCAGCAGAAATTAACTAACGGTAAAGAAAAGGGTGGATGGGGAAGCCTGGCCCATCAGTCCTCATGCTCCCCTCCTGCTGAGGTTGGGTCCCACTCGACAGTCCAACCTGGTGGCAAGGTGGTTGGCCAAGTCACTCTAGCGACCATATCCTCCAGAGAACATGTAAAAATTATGCCACAATCAAGCCTGAGTATACTAATACTCAGCTAGACTTACCCGGTGTGAGGAGTCTACTCCTCTACCTCTAGACCATGCAACTATTTGGCTGAGGGGTTTGGTTTGCCAAAAGCACTAGATGAGTCTAAAATCAAGTTTTATCTTTTCAAGTTCTAGGATAATAATTTAAACTAAATGAGAACCTAGCTATTCAGACATGGTATCAAACATTTTATCAATCAACATCTTTTGTGAGTAACCTCATTTTTCACTTATTACTCAATGCAGTACAATGGATCAAGCAGTCTCATTAGCTGCGAGAAACAGACGATTCGAATCGAGTTTTAACCTTGCAAGGTAAACCTAAACACACGACGTGGCGAGGCACTCCGTCCCCACACACATCAACCGTCCCCATCGATTCCCGGGCAACAGAAAGGGGCTCACCGCCTTGGCGTACAATGCCTCACTGACCCCGACCGCCGTCGTGCAGTGACCGCACTTGTACCCACCATAACCAGAATTTTCTAGCAATCCTGCTGGTCTTTAATGTTCTAGCAATCCTGTGGGTTGTTTCCAATTTAGTATTTCACTTATTTTACTGCGGTCTACATTGATTCCTCCATTGGTGATAATATGATCTAGGAAAGCAACTTCCTTTAGCCAAAAATCACACTTCAAAAATTTCGCATACAACTGATTGTCGCGAAGTTTCTGTAGAACTAATCTCAGATGATCTTCATGTGCTTCTTCATTCTGAGAGTATACTAGTATGTCGTCAATGAATACCACCACAAACTAGTCAAGGTATTCCATGAATACTTTATTCATCAAGTTCATAAAGTAAGCTGGTGCATTAGTCAGTCCAAAAGACATGACTAAAAACTCATATAGTCCATATCTTGTAGTGAAGGTTGTTTTAGGTATATCTTCAGTCCGAATCTTCAACTGATGATAGCCTGATCTTAGATCTATCTTTGAAAATATTGTAGCTCCTCTCACTTGACCAAACAAATCTTCAATCCGAGGTAACAGGTACTTATTCGTAATCGTTACTTCGTTCAAACTTCTATAGTCCACACACATTCTCCTTGAACCATCTTTCTTGTTCACAAATAGAACTAGGGCTCCCCATTGTAACACCCCTAGTGTTACTGTCACTAAAACTTGAGCATAACATCATAAGCATTGGCATTGCATATGTTTGACACACGTAGAGTGCATTCATTAGGCAAAAGTTTCAAACAAGTTGTATTGTTATGGCATTTTTGCAAATAAGACCCTAGTATAAGATACTTAACCTTAAACAGGGATCTGAAGGGTAAAGCAAGACCCAAATAGAGAAAACCCTAAAGCTTAATTAAAATAGTCATAAAATGTTACTAAGAAGGGACTTACATTACATTCACACCCTTGAAATACCAAAAACCCTAAAAAGGACCCTGGAAAATCTTAAATCCAAACCCTAGGGGGTTAAATGTAAAATTAGTCCACTTTTGGACTAAAGTGCAAAAACCATGATAATAAAGTGTCCTAAGTCATATGGTTCACAATCATGAAGATTTGCAATCCAAAACTTGAGATTTGGACTTATGTGCAAAAGAGCCACACTTGACCCTTTTGATGAAGTCTGAATTTCAGTGTGATTGATTCAACTTTGAGCCCTTGTATCCTCCAAATTATTGAGAATTTACCCTAGGTCACCACATCAAATTTGTAAACCTATCAAAGGTGAACAACTTTGTTTAAGAGTGTAAGCATAGTTGTTATGAAGAAATTGGAGATAATCAGACCCAAAGTCGGGCTGTCAGGTCATTTTAAGTCTGAATTTTCCAGTGACAGTGAGATTGGATGAATTTAGTGTTCGATTTTGGGCAAGATCCTATGACCTTTTGTGGGTGCACCATGTAACAAAGTTAAAGCTGGTTTATTAAGCTATAACTTTGGTACAGAGAGCTGGTCCGTTCACTACACAGAATCAGGAGTAAATCAACGCCAAACCTGCTCTGTCAGACTGACTGAATGCAATACGCCATGGTACAGTGTCTGAGTGGATCAGGACGCCAGCTCAACACGCTGCCGACGATCTCCGCCGCGATTCGGGTCGCCGGCATCTTGATTCGAGCTCGGGTGGATCAGATAACGTTCGGGTTACGCCGCAGGGGATAAGTTCCGACCAGTAAACAACTCCGGTTGCCGTACCAAGCTCACTGCGGCAGAGTCCGATAAATATGACGGCGACCGCCGCCTTCCGGCCTTGCGCCGCGTGTCTAAGCATCTCCACCGCATTGCCGTGACTTACTTTAGCTCCCCGTTGATCGCCGGAGTGACTGCCACGACATAGGACACAAATTCACGCGCGCTAGTGACCTCCCCCTCCTCCGACCACCGCGCGTCACCACTGAAATTCCCGGCCACCACTGTCGCTCCCTATAAATTGAAGCCACAGCGAGCTCCGCAAGGTCATCACACACCCAGCCACCTAGTATTGCCCCCAGCCGATCACCAGCGAGCTCGAATTTTTCACTTCCCCCAAACCGGTTCGAATACACCGCGAAGAACACCTCGACGCGGCCAGCTCAACTCAGGTCAGTTCAAGTCTCTCCGTCGCTTGTTCTAGCGTCCCTAGGCCCTCCTCAAGCTCCTCGACCCCTCCAATTGAACTAGACCGCCGCCAATCGCCGGGAATGCATGGTTCTTTGGTTCATCCGCGCGCTCACCGTGGCCAGAGACATTGGGATAGCCGTTCGTGAAATTTAATGAGGGGAAACACTCCTCAGGGCTAGAATTAGGGTTAAACCAGAGATTAGCACCAGTCCTTGCCCCATTCGGCCGGTCTACGAGCTCGCCGGAGCTCTGCCGCGCTCGTCGTCGTCGTGGGCCTCAACTTGTGAAGAATTAGAACGTGGGGGGTTTATTGTAAACTGTCAGTGACTGTTTGAAATAGTATTCTAGACTCCTTCGGGTTATTCAAGACTGCAGGGACTTATTCGCAAAGTTATCGTCGCGGGCACAGACGCGCACGCGTTTCTGCCTAGGTTTGGGCCGCCTGGGCTGAAATCGCCCAGGACTGTTCATTCTTTTCCCTTTTCTTTTTCTAGCAGGACTCCAACAATTCTAGGAAATTGTAGAAAAATCCTAAAAATGTCAAACCAATTTTCCTAGATTCCTAATTTTCCATAGTATTTAATAAAAATAGTTCCATGATTTTTAGATCAAATGGGGAATTTTGGAGCATTTAAAATAGCCTAAAACCTTGTTTCTGGATTTTTAGAAAATAGATAATAATTCCAAAAATCCCCAAACTTTTTATATGACCTTTATATAATATTTAGAAGCCTTGGGTAGAATTTGGTATGATATGGACCTTGTTTGATAATTAGAACCCAAAATCCCCACCCCCCTGCTCTTTGAACTTCACTATTGACTCCGGAAACCCTAAGTTCTCGGAGTTCCGTGAAGGAAAGTTGTATTCAAGACTTTAGATAATAAACTCTTATTATCTTTGCACTCTCATGAGTATTACATGGCATTCATTATTATATATATATGGTTATATTTAGAAAACGAGGAAGAGGTTGAAGTAGAAGAAGAGAAGACTACACCACCACCACCTGCGGAACATCAGGCAAGAAATTGTTTTTATTTTGACATATGCGGATCCGAGCCTGACTCACCTATAAACGAAAGCAAGCCCCGGTGCATTTGCCACCTCCTTGTGTTTTAAAAATCTTTTTCACTTGCTTGATGCATTAGGTGATAGGAGTTGATTGCTAAAACAACTCCTGCGTTACCTTCCTTGGCTTTGATTACCTTCCTTGAAGTCCCTGTTTTAAAAAAAGATTTTGATGCTTAGCTTTGCTCTAGAAAAACAAAAGGTTTTGTTTTTACAAAAGATGATGTGGCAAAGTGGGTGGGATGTTTTCTAAAATAAAACTTGATGATGGATCCATCAAGGCCTTGATGGGTTCAACATCGGAAAAGATGTACCTCTGCCAGGTACCAAACTTTGGGTTGAAATGATTAAGCTAAGACCGGGCGGGTGACTTGCACGAGAAGAGAGTCTCGGTGTAGTGTCTCCGTCTGAGTCGATTAAGGACCGTCTCGATGTAGGTTTGATGACCGAGGACCCTTTAACTGGTCACATGCCTTGTCATGGGTAAGCTTTGCCTTGGGCAGAATAAGGCCAGAATAAGATAACACGCAATGGGAGTGGAGCGATGGCGAGAGTAGCGTGTACCCTCCGTGGCAAGAGGCTGGACGGTGGTGTATCTGTGCTCTCGGTTGATGTGAACCTGATCTGGTCTTAAGAACCCCGGTGGTGGGATGACATATGCAAGGGTTAAGTGCTACATATGTCGTGTGATCAGAGATCCTCAGCTGAGTATAATCGATTCGGATCGCCGTACCTTCACGGTTATGAAGACTTGGTCACTGACCTATACGTAGAACTCCAGTAAAGATGAAGGGATTGTTAAGAAATTGGCTAGTGAGGTCAAGTGATTGAACTAGGGTAGAAGGAACTCTAGTTGCAGGTAATCTTACTTAACTTGACAATAAAATTGGATTTTTAAGGATCCACTTTTAGTAAGCATTTCTGCAAAACAGAGTCTTTGATCATTGAGAAACCTTACCTTGACTACCTTATAACCAGCATACCCTTGAGAGTCTTTTCTTTAGTCGGGTAAGACTTGCTGAGTAATTCCATACTTAGGGTTTTATTCCCCGTTGTTTTTAGGTGAAGAAGCGACAAACTTTTGTTGCTTCTGTTCTAAGGTGGTACCGAAGGAAGAACACCAGGAGTAAAGCCACGGGAGGAAAGGTCCTCCATAAGAACTTTTGTTTGATACTTATCGGGTGGGGTTTTTGCCTCCCTTGGTGTGTAATAATAATAGTATGCACTCGTAGGTTATATTCTAGTCTGTAATATATAACTTTGTCTTACTTTTAAAATAAAGGTAAGTTTATGTAATTGCTTCCGCATTCTCGTAACTCCGATGCTTGTAATGTTTGTGTGATGGGTGAAACTCTCTTGGGAAAGGTAAGAAAAGCAGATACCGAACTTGTCAAGTAATTCAGGGGCACCTACAGGGTTGTCTGAGGTCCATTAGACAAGGACAACTGTAGGTGGGCCTAATGACTTGGGAAGTTCCGTCACACCCATGGTGATGAACTGGGGCGAATAAAACCTTTTTCTAGTAATTCTTCTATTTGTTTCTTCAGTTCAATTAAATCTTTGACATCCATTCGATAAGCTCTTTTCGAAATTGGTGCGGTTTTGGGTAATAGTTCAATAGAAAACTCAATATCACGATCAGGTGGCATACCTGGTAATTCATCTAGAAATACGTCTGGGTATTCGCACACTATCCTGATGTGCTCCAAATATTTCTCTTCCAACTGATTTACCATTATCTCTGCTATTGCTGGCATACTGACATTGACTTCAATTCTTTATCCTTGTGGACTGGTTAATGTAACCATCCTCTTAGCACATGATATTACTGACAGGATATTTTCTCAAGTAGTCTACTCTGAGTATCACATTGATTCCACTTGATTCCAAAGTTATCAACTCTACTAGAAAGCTTAGGCCTCTAATTTCAATCTTAGTCTGAGGGCATGAGTGAGTGGCTCTAAGTTCACCTCCTAGTGATCGAATTAATAGTTTTTTCTTCAAGGAATAGTTTGGTATATTATATTTTTCCACGAATGACTTTGTTACGTAGGAATGAGATGCTCCAGAATCAAATAAAACTGATACAGGTATGGAGTTAATAAGAAACATACCATACACCACGTTGGCATCCTCAGGCACTGATTCCGCTGTCACATGGTCATCTTCCTCTACTCTGGTTCTACGGAGTCTTGTTCTATGCAGATCCACGAGTAGGTGTGTTCTGGTCAGTCCTATGGTTGCTGTTCTTCTAGGGTGTCTGTGGGTTACCCCTGGGGTAGTTGTTGGCATAGTGGCCAAGTTTGCCACACTTGAAACAGCCATTGGGTTGAACTGGGGTAGTTGCATTGTTGTTCTTGACCGGTGTGTTCATGGTGCTTCCCTGACGATTCTGCTGTTGCCCACTAGACCTTTGATCGGTCAGAGTGCTGCTTCTCTGTTGGTTCTTGTATTGATTGTTCCTCGGACTTTGTTGTACAGAGTGCTGTGCTTGGTAGTTGTTGTTCCCACTCTAGTTTCTGGAGCGGAACTGAGAACCTTGGGAGTTGTTTTGCCAGGTGTTTCTGCTGGTCTGCCCTTGGTACTTCCTCTTGTGATCAGACCGTTCTTTCCTTTTGTTTTCATGGCCAATTGCCTTGTTCAACAAAGTCTAGAAATTGGGGAAACTGTGGCTCTGTAGCTGGTAGTTCAAGGGTCCAATCAAGCCTTCCAAGAAACGTTCTTGGCGCTTCTCGTCAGTGTCCACCTCCTATGGGGCGTAACGTGAAAGCTGGATGAAGCGATCACGGTACTCACTGACAGACATGTTCCCTTGAGTGAGGGAAAGGATCACCTTCTTAAGATTCATAATTCCCGAGGGAATATGATGAGCACGGAAGTTCACTTGGAACTCCTGCCAGGTTATGGCATCAGTATTGGCGTGTGCCGCAGTGAAGGCATCCCACCAATCGGACGCGGCTCCTTAGAGTCTTCCGGAAGCGTACAAGACCTTTTCTCGGTTATTGCATTGGGTGATGTCTAACTTCTTTCCAATGACCTTAAGCTAGTCATCGGCATCCAAACGGTCTACTGCGTGAGAGAAAGCAGGCGGGTGATGACTCATGAAGTCCCGATGCTTGTCTCTAGCATGGGGTGCGTGCTGCTGTTGTTGTTGTTACTGCTGGTTTTGTTGATTCTGTTGAATCTGCTATACCGAAGTTGTAAGTCCTTGCAGAAGTTGCATCTGCGCTGCGATGAACTGATCCATCGTGGGATTGGGTGGTGGTGGTGGCAACTGCTGACCACGCTAGTTCTGGTGATTATTGGGACCTGATTGAGTGTTCACCATCTATTTGGTTAGAAAGTGCACTCCCGGGGTAAGTGAGGAGTAGAGAAGAAGATTCTAAGGGGAATAGCTTATTATTAATGGTAAGTTTATTATTATTTTTTATGCTCTTCTGGCCATCATTTCATAAGACCATTGCACTCAAGCAAAACCCAAATCAAACATTTCAAACAACACCATCACATGGTTGTTTTTATTAATAGTGTCATAATATAAAGATGTTTTTTGTCTAACACGAAAACTAACTTATTACAATATAAATGAAAAATCTAAAGCAGCCTGGTGATGGATCCTGGTTCTCCATAGCGGATCCTCTTCCGGGGAGGGGATAACACCATGGTAGGGACTTGAACTTCAGGGGGATTCTGTGGGGGATAGATATCCCCTGGGTCCACTAAAGAAGTAAAAGGCCTCACGAAAAGCCCAAGGGCCCAAATAGTTCGTAAGGTCATTCTTTCGTGGGCCTAGGGAAAGACAACCAATAAAGAAGACGTGGGACTGACTAGTGCAAACACAGGCGGCCCACAACGTCAAACGAATGAATCACAAACAGAGACCCGACTTTCCCGCGCTGAAGCCCCCATGCAACGGAGCCATGCGAGGATAAGTCGGCGGAGGTTACGTAAAGATAAACTCAAGAGGTTTACTATCTTTCAGCTACTTGTTGTTATCGTATCACATGTAATGCTCCACGGCCGAGTATATAAGGCCTAGGGGGCACCCCTTCAGAGGGATCGACCCTATTCTACTTAGCCACCCACAAACATTCTCTGTGCCTTCTATCCAGAGAATCCTCTTGTAACCACGCTCATATACTCACCAGGACGTAGGGTGTTACGCACTTCTAAGCGGCCCGAACCTGCAAACCTTGTCCGTTGTCCCTCGTGCGATCGGCACGAACCATTTTGCTACAGTCGTCGACACCGTCCTACTCCTAAAAGCACCTTGAGGGGCAACCCCGGGTGTGCGGTCGGACCCAAAACACCGACAGCTGGCGCGCCAGGTAGGGGGTGTGTCGACGATCCAAGCTAGCTCAATGGCCGTCACCTTCCACAGCAAGATTACCATGCGCCCCGGATCCACATTCTGCTTCGGAACAATCTCATCCGTGGCGGACGAAGAAGGAATTCTACACCGCCTCGCGGATCTACCGGAACAGAAGTCTCCTCCAACAAACTCCGAGGATGCTGGAAAAACACTACCTCCGGCTCTTCGGAACAAGATCGCCTCCGGGGAGGCTGGAGCTAGAAGCTCGCTGACCCGGAAGACTCCGCTGTCTACTTCCCCAACGAAAGAATGGACACAAGTCATGAGGAAGAAGGAGATCAGAGGGAGGCCAGTCATTCTTCCCGTTCCTCCGACCTCAAAGGAGAACGGAAAGAAATCCGCCGCGGCAACAATGCCGTTCTACCCCGACATCCTCTTCATTGGGAGGGCAGAATCGCTCGCCGTCTCCGACGATGAACCGACTGCACCCGGAGAAGAACCGCCTCAGCGAGAGTCCCGCCGACGAAGGAACCGACGCAGGAACATCCGACGACATCACGCAGCTGGAGAACGGGATCCGGAACAGCCTGTCTCGCGAGACGAGGTCTCAGAGATGGGAGAAACTCCGGAAGAACGCGTCTTCAGGGAACGAAGGAACTCCCGACGACGAGATCGCCGTCGGACTCAGGAGCAAGCCGAGCAAGATGCAAGGCAACGACGCGAGAATCCGCTCTTCGGGCGCAACCTGAACCCCGACTTCGCCCGAACTATGAATACGCCGAGCGAAGTCGGAGGCGTTCTGGCCCGGATAGCCGACGGACTTCCTCGGACCCCCGACGCCGAGGGATACCGGCGCCTGTTCACTCAGGCAGCCAATCATCTTCTACCGCTCGCCCATCCGCCGAACGATCTGCGACACGCCATCAACAGTCGCCGAGACGCGCGAAGCTCTATCAATGCTTCGCGCGAACGGCGGCACGAGAACGAAATTCGCCGTCGGGAGGAGTATGACCGAGATCATGGCTTCCCGACTCAAAGCCAGGCCACCCGAACTGAGTCAGCAACGGCTTCAACCGGTGGAACCTCCCGGGAACGGTCGAGGAACCACCACCGCCACTCCCCTCCCCGGGACAGGCGCCATCCTCGACGACAGGAGGACACGTGCGGAGTATCTGCTCTTACTCCGCGCCTTAGGGCCATCCAATGGCCTCCAAACTTCAAGGTATCCAACGTCGACAAATATGAACCTAAGCAGGACCCAGGGGGCTGGTTAGCCGTCTACACCACCGCCGCTCGGGCTGCCGGGGCATCTGAGGACGTCATGACTGCGTATCTGCCCATCGTCCTCGGGCAAGACGCACTGCAGTGGCTACGGCATCTACCCCGACACTGCATCGACGACTGGGAGACTTCAGCCGACGTTTCACCGCCAACTTCCAGTCTCTCTCCGACAAGCCGGCGCAACCATGGGACCTCAAATCCATCAAGCGCCGGGGAGATGAGACTCTCCGGTCATACCTTAAAAGGTTCCAGACCATGAGAAACCGCATCCCCGAGGTCACGGAGGCGGCCGTGATCGAGGACTTCTACAGAGGATCTAATGACTCGGCTTTCGTCCGAACCATACTACAAAAGGCGCCAACCACCTCCGAGGAGCTGTTCCGGGAAGCCGACCTCTACATCACCGCTGACGAGCGGGCCCAGGACCTCATCGGAGGAACAAAACCCGTACCGGCGGCACCACGACGCGACGCGAACCAGCCGTCCGACAAGCGCTGGGAGAAGAGGCCTCGCGAAGAGGTACACGCCGCCGGACCACCCGCCTCTCGCGCCCGAGGAGGACCTCGTGGAGGCGAACGCACGCTGGACGACATCCTCGACGCCCAGTGCCCGTATCACAAGGATATGCGCCACACTCTCCGCAACTGCCGGGACTTCAAGCACTCCGTCGGGCATGGCCGACCCTTCCAACCTCTACCACCTCCTCCTCCGAGGGGAGGACCAGACGAACCACGACAACCCCATCAGCCGGAGGAAGGGGGAGGCGGAGCTTTCCCGCGCGTTGACAGGGAGGTCAACGTCATCTTCGGCGGGCATGGGTCGCAGGAGAGCAAGAGACAACAAAAGCTCAACGACCGCCAGATACTGGTGGCGACCACCGGCCCTCCCGCCCCGTACCGGTGGTCGGAGCACCCAATCACGTTCACTCGGGAGGATCAATGGCTCAACTTCGACCACCCAGGCAAATACCCGCTCCTCGTCGATCCGGTGATCCGAGAGAGCCGGGTGAAGAAGGTGCTAGTGGACGGGGGGAGCAGCATCAACGTCACCTTCCCCCGCACACTTCAAGGCTTGGGAGTTCACCTCAAAGAGCTCCACGAGTCAGACACTCCTTTCTTCGGCATCGTGCCGACGGAAGGGGAGTATCCGCTGGGCCACATCTACATGCCGGTCACCTTCGGGACTCCGGATAATTACAGAACCGAGTTCCTGAGGTTCGAGGTGGCGAACTTCGACTGCGGGTACAACGCCATCGTCGGAAGGCCAGGGCTGGCCAAGTTCATGGCCATTCCACACTACACGTACATGATACTGAAGATGCCAGGACCACGAGGAATCATAACTGTACGCGCCGACTTCCAAGGCGCAGCAGAGTGTTTCCGAGTGGCCATCCAGGCGGCCCTCACCACCAAGCCATCAGGGATTTCTTCTACACCGGCGAACTCTAAGCCTGACGAAGACCTCGCCGTGCCGGCAAACGAAGCTCAGGCCGCGACCTCTATGCGGCCGACTGAAGACACCAAGCGGATCAACCTGGGTTTTGCTGATGAACGCAAGACGGCCATCATCAGCTCCAGTTTGAGTGACAAATAGGAAAGCGCGCTCGTCCAGTTCCTGCAAGATAACCGAGACGTATTCGCATGGCAACCTGCGGATATGCCGGGAGTCCCAAGAGAACTGGCCGAGCACAAATTGAAGGTCTATCCCCAGGCGAGGCCAATCCGGCAAAAGCTGCGTCGTTTCACGCCCGACAAGAGAGAGGCCATTCGTGCCGAGTTAGCTCGCTTGGTCACGGCCGGATTTATTAGAGAAGTATTACACCCCGAGTGGTTAGCCAACCCTGTTCTTGTACTCAAAAAGAATAAAGTGGATTGGCGCATGTGCGTCGACTATACCGATCTCAACAAACACTGTCCGAAGGATCCCTTCGGGCTCCCAAGGATAGATCAAGTGGTGGATTCCACCGCTGGATGTTCGATGCTGTCTTTCTTAGATTGCTATTCCGGGTATCATCAGATTAGTTTGGCAAAAGAAGACGAGGAAAAAACGGCATTTATCACCCCATTTGGTGCTTTCTGTTATACCTCCATGCCGTTTGGCCTCAAAAACGCTGGAGCGACTTATCAGAGAGCTATTCAGACATGCTTAGCCGATCACTGGGGCAAGCGTGTGGAAGCTTACGTGGACGATGTGGTGATCAAAACGGAGAATCCAGAAAACTTCATCGAAGACTTACAGCTGGTTTTCAACAGTTTGAGAAGATATAGATGGAAGCTCAATCCTGAAAAATGTGTCTTCGGGGTACCAGCAGGGAAGTTACTCGGATTTATTGTCAGCCACCGGGGAATTGAAGCTAATCCAGATAAGATCGAAGCTATCATGAAGATGGAAGCTCCTCGGTCACAGAAGAAAGTTCAGCGACTCACCGGATGTATGGCAGCCCTGAGCAGATTCATATCCAGACTGGGAGAAAAAGGTCTGCCATTTTATAAACTGCTGAAAAAGGTGGATAAGTTTCAATGGACTTCAGAGGCACAAAAAGCTCTAGACGCACTGAAGAAATTCCTGACGACACCGCCAGTATTGAAACCGCCCCGGCGAGCTATGCCGACTCAGCCGGCTGAAGATCTGCTGTTATATATCTCTTGCACGACTCACGTGGTAAGCACTGCGTTGGTAGTCGAGCGAGTGGAAGAAGGGCATGCCTACCCGGTTCAACACCCCGTCTATTTCATCAGTGAAGTTCTAGGCCCATCGAAGAAAAAGTATCCTCAAGTTCAGAAGCTATTATATGCAGTACTTCTAACTGCCCGCAAGTTGCGTCACTACTTTGACGACCACAAAGTCATAGTAGTTACTGGTTTTCCAATAGGGGACATTCTTCACAACAAGGAAGCCATTGGCCGAATAGCCAAGTGGGCTTGCGAGTTGGGGTCCCATGATATCGAGTTCCGACCTCGCACTGCCATCAAAACTCAAGCACTGGTCGACTTCGTATCAGAATGGACAGAACAGCAAGTGCCGGATAATCCAGAAACCGCAGAAGTATGGCGAATGTATTTTGATGGCTCGCTGAAGCTGCAGGGAGCAGGAGCAGGAATTCTCTTCACTGCACCGGGAGGCGAACACCTCAAGTACGCTCTCCAATTGCTATTCCCGGCCTCTAACAACGCAGCCGAGTATGAAGCTTTGATACACGGGTTAAACATCGCCATATCACTGGGTGTCAAGAGACTGATGGTATATGGGGATTCTCTGGTAGTCATCAGTCAGATAAACAAGGAATGGGATTGTTCAAATGATTCAATGGGGAGATACTGCGCCGCCGTCCGAAAGCTAGAAGATAAATTCGAAGGTCTGGAGTTTCATCATATAGAAAGAGATCGGAACACGGCGGCTGATATACTGTCAAAGCTCGGATCTGGTCGAACTCAAGTCCCGCCCGGGGTCTTCGTGCAAGAAATCCTTCAGCCAAGCATCTCGATGGATCAAAGGGAAGAGTGCAACATCATAGACCAACCCGAGCCAGACTCTGATGACTGGAGGCAACCGATTATTAAGTATATAAGGAATGAAGAAGAGCCAGATGACAAGAACTCAGCAGAGCGCATTGCCAGACAATCAGCTCACTACACACTCATTGGGGAGGTATTATATCGGAGGGGCGCGTCAGGCGTCCTCATGAAGTGCGTTCTCCCGTCCACCGGGAAGCAACTTCTGGAGGAAGTCCATGCAGGGCAGTGCGGAATACATGCAGCATCCAGAACATTAGTTGGGAAGGTTTTCAGGTCGGGATTCTATTGGCCGACAGCAAAGAATGATGCAGCCGAGCTAGTTCAGAGATGCGAAGCTTGCCAGTACCTGTCAAAACAACAGCACCTGCCAGCACAGCAACTACAAACCATACCAGTAACTTGGCCTTTTGCATGCTGGGGATTGGATATGATTGGACCTTTCAAGAAAGCTCAAGGAGGATACACCCATGTATTGGTGGCAATTGACAAGTTCACTAAATGGATAGAGTTTCAGCCCATTGCCTCTTTAACCTCTGCTAAAGCCGTGGAATTCATACAAAGCATAATATTCAGATTTGGGATACCAAACAGTATCATCACTGACTTGGGATCCAACTTTACCAGCTCAGAATTCTTTGACTTCTGCGAGCAGAGAAGCATTCAGATCAAGTATGCATCTGTAGCCCATCCGAGAGCCAATGGGCAGGTTGAGCGAGCCAACGGAATGATATTGGAGGCACTCAGAAAGAGGGTCTTTGATAAAAATGAAAAATTCGCAGGAAAATGGATAAGAGAATTGCCTTATGTTGTTTGGAGCTTGAGAACTCAACCTAGCCGGGCCCTGCATGGAAACACTCCTTTTTTCATGGTCTATGGATCAGAAGCAGTGCTACCCGCTGATCTCAAGTTTGGGGCGCCAAGATTGATTTTTGAAAACATAGCGGAAGCTGAGGCCACCAGGCTGGAAGATATTGATATACTTGAGGAAGAACGACTGAATGCAGTAATACAGTCAGCGCGATACCAGCAGACTCTAAGGCGCTATCACGATAAGGCTGTGCGGCAAAGGTTCTTTTCAGTAGGGGACCTCGTCCTCCGCCGAATTCTAACGGGGGAGGGACGACACAAGCTATCACCCTTATGGGAAGGACCCTTCATAGTGGCAGAGGTCACTCGACCCGGATCGTATCGCCTCACCCAGATGGATGGTACAGAAGTCGGGAACTCTTGGAACATAGAACACCTCAGAAAGTTTTACCCCTAGCTGTACTTCAAAACAGCCGGGGCGGCCATGTACTCTGTAAAGTGGAAATATGTCATCAATAAAGAGAAATTTCAAAGATACTTGATTCATTTATGATTGACCTGCATTCTTACTTAACTCGGGGTGACCACTATGCCCTACAAACGGAGCAATCGGCTTAAGTCGGCAACGACTTAAGGCGGTGCAACATGCTCACGCTCACTTAACTCGGGGTGACCACTATGCCCTACAAACGGAGCAATCGGCTTAAGTCGGCAACGACTTAAGGCGGTGCAACATGCTCACGCTTACTTAACTCGGGGTGACCACTATGCCCTACAAACGGAGCAATCGGCTTAAGTCGGCAACGACTTAAGGCGGTGCAACATGCTCACGCTTACTTAACTCAGGGTGACCACTATGCCCTACAAACGGAGCAATCGGCTTAAGTCGGCAACGATTTAAGGCGGTGCAACATGCTCACGCTTACTTAACTCGGGGTGACCACTATGCCCTACAAACGGAGCAATCGGCTTAAGTCGGCAACGACTTAAGGCGGTGCAACATGCTCACGCTTATTTAACTCAGGGGTGACCACTATGCCCTACTAACGGAAGCTACCGGCTAAAAGTAATTGATGGTTTTAAACCAGTATAGCATACTCACGCTTATGCAGTTCAAGGGATGATCTCCATATCCCACAAACAGACTTCATAATTATCATGTAGCATACCACAAATTTGCAAACTAATAAATTCTGATGCGATAAGAAAGAAATCATAACATTCGAGTGATAAGCTGATGTCCTCTAAATAAATACTCGCTCATGCTAACTGCGCGCTCAGAGCACGCGAACTGTTTCTTTATCTTCCAATGTCTCTTTCAGGAACGACTGACGAAGAAGGGCGATTCGAGGAATCAGGGGCAGCAACCACATCGGCTCTTATATCCTCGGGGACAACCACGCCAGGTCTTCTCATCAAAATTCGTCCCGCCCGAATGGCCTTGTCTAGGGCCTTATCGCGCTGAGTTTTGAAAGTGACAGCAGCCTCTTCAGCAACTTTAACAGCCTGTTGAGCAGTTTCCAACTCCCGGGCAATGGTTTTCTTGGAAGCTCGGAGTTCCTTGATGGAGGCATCCTTTGCTGATAGCAACTGTGTAAGGCGGGCCACTTCGTCCGAAGATTCTTGCAGTTGACGGCGCTGATTGTCAAGTTCCTCCATCGTAAAGCGGTGGCTCCTCTCCAAGATGGTCAGCGAATTACTGGAATCCCGGTACAGTCTGTCCAAGTTGTCGCGAGAAGCAGCAAGGCTACGTTTCTCTTCCTACAAGCAAAAATCAAGCTCATTCAGAATCCAAGATCGTGATAAGGCGAAGCACAGGTTCGTAAGCTACCTTCTCAGAGTTAAGCTGAACATGAAGAGAAGAGCTCAGAGCGTTAGCGTCATCCAAAGCCGCAGAGACCTGACTCAACTCGATCTGACTTTGAGAATACTTCTCCTCGAAGTCAGCACATCGTTGAGTCATCTCGGCTTGATCTTGAGAATGTTTTTCTTCAAGAACTATGATCTGCCGAGTCATCCCTATCAAGAAGTATTCAAACAAAACGAGATCAGAAGGTAAAACAACCTACGGACAAGAGCAAAGAAGAAGAAGAAAGGACACTGACCAGCATTGATGGCCTCCAACTCAGACACACAATGGCGAAGCAACACTGGATTCCAACACTCGAGAGATGATGCCACTTCTGGGGTAGAAGCACCCTGTGATTTCAGTTGACTGACCAATCCATTCACCAAAGCCTGACGAGAAGAACAGATGAGTATAATGACAGCAATTCATGCAACATAGAGATCAAATTAAAGCACGGCACAGCACCTGGAGGTTGGAAAAGAACGAAGAAATCCCCAGGTCAGGAGAAATCAGCTGGTAATCAGGTATCAGACCACCACCCGAAGCAGCTCGTAGTAGGCCAGCAGGAACAAGCTCAGTACATTCAGCAGAGTTCAACTTCAGACCAGTGGGGATGCTGCCCTCCAAAGCGACCCCCTGATCCGAAGTCCGAGCCACCGTCATGCCGCCAGAATGTGGAGGTGAACCCACATGAACATCCATAGAAGTGCAGGAGGGAGACCCCACTCGGACACCCTCGGGGGCTGGGTCAAGGTTGGCACTGCCCACTTGAGCCGGGTCACCCCCGGCAACACCCTCGGGGGCTGGGAAGTGGCCTACACTCCTCACCTGAGTGGAGTCCTCCCCGGCGACACCCTCGGGGGCTGGGCACATGTCAGCACTGTTCAAAGGATCCAAGCTCTCTGCCGTGACCACCTCTAAGGTCGATGGGCCTTCAGCTGTTTCCACAGGATCAGGACGGTCCAAGTCATTATCCCGGCCCTCAAGATCGCGCTCTAAGGTCGACGAGGCACGAGACGACCTCAACCCTGCATCTGGCACGGCTGCGCAAATTTCTGTTGCATCAACGTCTGCAGGTTCCAACAGCAAGTTCTCAGGGACCATATCCTCTAAAGCTTGATCAAAATTGGTCATGGACAGTTCTTGCAGACCAATAAGAGCAGACAAGGCAGGAGAAGGAACCCCACTACTACCACCGCTAGCGACGAGCTGCCGACTGTTTTTCCGAATTAATGGAGTTTCATTCTCTTCCTCCTCATCTTCCACAGCAGCAGCGCAGACAGCATCCTCATTAGGGTCAGCAACAGGCGGAGCACACCCATTGGGATCAACGTCAGCTAGACCAGTCGCAGTCATTTCTTCAGCAGTAGGAGCTGAGGTGCTGGCGTCCTCATCAAAGCTAGACACTCGCCGGAGGCGTCTTCTTTTCCTTTTCTGATCATCAGCAGAAGGCTCGGGCTGACTGGTTCGGCTAGGACGCCTCGGGCGAATATTGGCAGGTTTCGAGACATCCAAGGTCGCAACAACCTCTGGAGGCGGCACCACTGCCAGTGTACCATCAGGAATAGTATCAGACGAATCCTCAGCTAGCAGATCGAGCATGTCATTTATGTCTGCGTCACTAGGGTTCAGGGGCACTTCAAAATAAATCTGTCGTTCATCATCAGGTATCTCCCCGAGCGAAGCAACTAAGGAACGGACATCTTCAGCAGAAGGTCGAACTCTAAGACCCAAATTGCTATCTGTCACGGGCGGATTGGACACAAAAAGAGTGAAATCTTTGGGAGAAGGCAGATTCCAAGCCGAGTATGCCACTGGAGCTCCAACGTTTGAAACCTTACCCCTGAGGATCATCTCGAGTCGGCTCACCAAATCAACAGAAGGAATTCTCCTATTAGTAACTCGAGTTGGGTCGGCCAGCCCTCGGTAGAGATATGCTGGATAGGCCCTGTCCTTCAGCGGCTGAATGTTTTTGAAAACAAAATCTGTGACCACAGCTTCGGCAGTCAGACCTCTCTCTTTCAGTAATCCAACCTCAGTAAGCAACACGCCCGCCTCGGCTACTTCTTGGTCCGTGGGAGATTCAGTCCAACTCGGAGTGCGAACGTCTGCCTGTCTCCCTGAACGAGGAGGAAGAGAGTTTCCATAATTGTCCATTATAAACCACTCCAGACGCCAGCCTTTAATGCTATCCTTGAGGGGTATCTCGAGATACTCGGTCTTCCGCCCCCGGCGCATCTCTAAACTGGCACCTCCGACCAATTGATGTTGCCCCCCGGCCATCCCAGGACGGCAGTGATACAAATATTTCCACAAGCCAAAATGCGGCAGCACGCCAAGAAAAGCTTCGCAAAGGTGAACGAAAATAGAGATTTGGAGAATGGAGTTAGGGTTCAGGTGAGTCAGGTTGATATGATAAAAATCAAGGATGCCACGGAAAAAAGGAGATATGGGAAGGCCGAGGCCGCGAAGAAGGAAAGGGGTATAGACCACTGATTCGTGGGTATCTTCGGTTGGGACAGTAGTCCCATGGCAAGAACGCCAAGAACAGAGTTCCCGTGGAGGGAGAACCCCGACGGAAACAAGGCGGAGAAGCTCAACTTCAGAAATCACAGACATATGGTTACCTGCGAAGGGTAACTGACTGTTGGGATCGATGGCGGGGATCACTGCAGCAGACGAGTTCGCGGTTTTCCTCTTGGGCGCCATTCTTGCTTCTCGCTAGCGAAACAGAGTGGGAGGCGAGTGGCAGAGAAGATTCAGATGCGGAAATGCAAGAACTAGGGCACGGAAAGCAAAGGCGGCTGAAAGCGCGACACTTAAGGGATATTCTTGAGCCAGATACCTTTTGAAAAAGTGCCCGGTCATCACCCAGCGGTCATCTCCGAAATCTCAGCACGCCACGTGGATATCTAACAGTTATTTCCAAGAAAGCCGATATGCCACCTCATCACTCGGCCATTTTCCTCAAAGAAACTTGAAGAAGCTGGCTATCACTCGGCGTTGCCTCTAAAACGCCGACCATGGGTTCAATCACTCGGCATTACTTCTAAAATGCCGACGCCGACTTGCTATCACTCGGCGTTGCCTCTAAAACGCCGACCACGTGTTCAATCGCTCGGCATTACTTCTAAAATGCCGACGCCGACTTGCTATCACTCGGCGTTGCCTCTAAAACGCCGACCACGTGTTCAATCGCTCGGCATTACTTCTAAAATGCCGACGCCGACTTTCAACCACTCGGCGCTGTCTCTAAAACGCCGACCATGTGTTCAATCGCTCGGCATTGCTTCTAAAATGCCGACGCCGACCTTCAATCACTCGGCGCTGCCTCTAAAACGCCGACCACGTGTTCACACGCCCAGCATTACTTCTAAAATGCTGATGCCGGTATTCTATCACTCGGCGTTATTTCTAAAATGCTGGTCTTGTGTTCGATTGCTCAGTGTTACTTCTAAAACGCTGATGTCAATCTTCACAACTGCTCGGCGTTATTTCTACTACATCAAAAGAATCGATTCAACATTTAGCAAAACCAGTGAAGAGTCATCAAAAAGAGGAAATAAACGACAACTTTCATTGAAGGGAAGTCAACAAGTTACAAACCAACTCTTTATGAGTTGATACTTCCCTAATTCTACTCTACACTACTACTACTACTAAACTACATTATACTACTACTACTACTAAATTACACTAATTACTACTACATTATATACTAAACTATACTAAAATCTAAAAAGACCAGTGGCACCTAGCCACTAGCCCTGGTGCTGTCTCCGCTGCCGCCGCTGCCGCCCTTGGTGCCGCCTCTGCCGTCGCCGTCGCCCCCGCCATTGCTGCCGCCGTCGTCGTCATCGTCGTCGTCGTCGTCGTCGTCGTCTTCACCCTCCTCGCCGCCGTCCGAGTCCTCCTCATCCGAGGAGTACTCCGACTCATCCGAGCCTTCGAGCCCGGCGCGCTCGACGGCCCGGATGTATGTCCAGACCTCCGCGGCTATCCCCTGGGAGCGTCCGAGTCATCGGACGACGCCGGGGGAGAGACGGGAGCCGGAGACCCCTCGGGCTCGGAGGAGAACTCCTCCTCCGAGTACTCCGAGTCGCCAAACTCCTCTGATGGAGGAGTCGGCTCACGCTTACGCTTGTTGTTCTTGCCCATGGTTGAGAGCTTTGGGAGAGAAGAAGGAGAAGAGGCAGTAAGAAGCAACGAAGAGATGCGAAGAAACCAGAGAAGCAAAAGGGTTATTTATAGAAGGGAAAGGCAACCGCTCACTTCTAACCGCGGTCACTGAACAGTCGCAAGGCATTCAATAAGCACTTCCACCCACCCGAAGACACGTCAGGCGGCGGACGCCGTTTCATGCAACACTACACCCATTGGGACTCCAGTCAACAGCGCAAAGGATATGATTACACTAGCCGTCCCATCGCATTACTACTCAGAGGCAACCAGGCTAAAACACTCAGCGTACCAAGCCATCTCTTGCCCACACCCATTGGGGGGGGGGACGCCCAGGAATTATCAGTATATTTTTCAAACGGTCACATCCGTGCAGGGCGTGCAGTGAATACCTCAAGACAAAAATGAGATATCAACAAGAGTTAGAGGGAAGCCAAATATAGCCAGTGGAGTGCAAAATATGGTCGACAGAAATGACTTGAAGACTAGACAGAGAACGTCCATCAAATGTCCAATCAGTCACAGAGCAAATAAATTACACTACCTAGCGAGATATGGATGGATTGCGAACTCGGCTGCAAAAGACAGAAAACATGCTGACCTCTGAAGCATAAAAACTGATGACATAGCGCGGATGACATCATGCCAATTTTTTACAAGCAGAAAGGATAATTCTCAGCAAAAGGACACAGAAGGAAGACCTTCGAGTGGATTATCCTCAAAAATCCACTTGAAGGTCGGGGGCTACACCCATTGGGTGCACCTTCGGTGCACCCCATGGATTATCATTCTAAATCAATATAGTGCCGACCTCTAAGGCGTAGAACAAGATTGGAAAGGTCAATCCTCAACTGAGATACAGGAACGCGAATGGAGATAATCTTTGGAGAAGACCTTTGAGTAGATTATCTTGTAAAATCTACTCAAAGGTCGGGGGCTACACCCATTGGGTGCACCTCCGATGCACCCAATGAAGCCTAGAGTCTTACAACCCAAAATGCCGACCTCTAAGGCACAAGCACAAAACCAAACTTTGGTCGAACGAGTGATCAGAGCCAGAGAAGACAGCAGGAAGTCATTTTCCGGACCTTGGATCTTTGAGTTGATTACCTCTAAATTAACTCAAAGATCGGGGGCTTGTGGGGGATAGATATCCCCTGGGTCCACTAAAGAAGTAAAAGGCCTCACGAAAAGCCCAAGGGCCCAAATAGTTCGTAAGGTCATTCTTTCGTGGGCCTAGGGAAAGACAACCAATAAAGAAGACGTGGGACTGACTAGTGCAAACACAGGCGGCCCACAACGTCAAACGAATGAATCACAAACAGAGACCCGACTTTCCCGCGCTGAAGCCCCCATGCAACGGAGCCATGCGAGGATAAGTCGGCGGAGGTTACGTAAAGATAAACTCAAGAGGTTTACTATCTTTCAGCTACTTGTTGTTATCGTATCACATGTAATGCTCCACGGCCGAGTATATAAGGCCTAGGGGGCACCCCTTCAGAGGGATCGACCCTATTCTACTTAGCCACCCACAAACATTCTCTGTGCCTTCTATCCAGAGAATCCTCTTGTAACCACGCTCATATACTCACCAGGACGTAGGGTGTTACGCACTTCTAAGCGGCCCGAACCTGCAAACCTTGTCCGTTGTCCCTCGTGCGATCGGCACGAACCATTTTGCTACAGTCGTCGACACCGTCCTACTCCTAAAAGCACCTTGAGGGGCAACCCCGGGTGTGCGGTCGGACCCAAAACACCGACAGATTCCTTCCATCAAGCTAAGCTTCCAGGGCTGCGATCCTTGCATGTGCATCCTCCAGCTCCAAGTGTACCCTAGAGAGGTCCAGAGTAGCACTATCCAGGTCGGTGTTAAGACCTGCCACTACACCAGCTAAGATGTTGAGGCGATCTATATTAGCTCCACCTGGAACAATGCTGGTCTGGTTCTCTCCATGAATACGTAGAGGAAGATGCATGTACTTCGCATTGTGCAGCTGCTGCCGGTAGGTGTGGCTGAGAGACCACAGAGTTCGCCTAGCAGCATCGCTGACCGAAGCAGCGTATGTTGATAGCAGCGTCAGAGACTCATGTGCTGACAGAGTCTTGAACCCTCTATGACCTGCATCCATTATCTTGACATGAATGCGAGTGATGTAGTAGCAAGCCCGAGGAGGCTCGTACACTCGCCTGGTCTCGTACAAGGGTCAGACATAGGTTCCCAACGCGTGCAGAACATCCTGCAGCGGGTTAGGGAAGTGCTCTGTCTCGAACATTGAGGTGTAATGTTCAGTGACAGACCATAACCCCACTATGATACCCAATTTTCTTAAAAGAAGTTAAATTTATTTTTCCCTTTTCTTTCGTGATCTGTGTAGCTGGGGTTTTGGATTTCTTTGTTTTAGGAAGCATTCACCAGTAAAACAGTAGAATTCTTGTGAGACATGCGTTGGGGTTGGGAGCAGACGTGAGAGCAAGTTGGGCCATGGATCTCGATCTGGCCCACTAGTCCCTTCCCTTAACCCTAGCCGTCCCTCCCCCCTAATCCCCTTTTTGGTTGCAGCCGCCCCCCCTTCCCTCTTCCTTGCTTGGCCGCCCCCTTCTCTCTCCCTCTCCTCCCAAGTGTTTGCAGCCACACCACCTAACCCTAGCCGCCTCCCCCATCTCCTCCTCTCCAAGGTGCCATTCCTTGCCGCTTGGATCTACGTCACGTGGTGCAAGTCCCCAATTGGTTTTGGTGGAGGGAAGAAGGGAGGAAGGAAAGAGGGAGAATTAAAGGTGATTTTTGTGATTATCTCTTGTTTATTTGTGCTGCAATTCCATTGAATAGATGTTACGTATGCGAATTGGTAGAGGTGCTGTCCAGAAATTTAGTGGGTGGGCGAACAGCAGTAGTTCTAGTGATTTCTGCGAATTTTTCGTGGGTAATTAGTGGGGATTAGTGGGAGAATCATGTAGAGCTTTGTCATATCTTTCCAACGAGTACTTATGCACTCGATTCGGAGTTATATTTTAGTAGATATCGCTGTTTGAATCCGGGTATGTTGCTGTAAAAAAAACAGATTTGCAGGTGGGCGAACAGTAGTAGTTCTAGTGATTTCTGGGAATTTTTCGTGGGTAATTAGTGGGGATAAGTTGGAGAATCATGTAGAGCTTTGTCATACCTTTCCAACGAGTACTTATGCACTCGATTCGGAGTTATATTTTAGTAGATATCGTTGTTTGAATCCGGGTATGTTGCTGTCCAAAAAAACAGATTTGCAGGTGGGCGAACAGCAGTAGTATTGACAGTTTCTGGGGATTTTTTGTGGGTAATTGGTGATATTTAGTAGGATAATCATGTAGAGCTTTGTCATACCTTTGCAACGAGTACTTACGCGCTCGATTCGGAGTTATATTTTGGTAGATATCGCTGTTTGAATCCGGGTATGTTGCTGTCCAAAAAAAAACAGATTTGCAGGTGGGCGAACAGCAGTACTATTGACAGTTTCTGGGGATTTTTTGTGGGTAATTGGTGATAATAAGTATGATAATAATGTAGAGGTTTGTCATACCTTTCCAATGAATACTTATGCGCTCGATTCGAAGTTATATTTTGGTAGATATCGCTGTTTGAATCCGGGTAGGTTGCGGTCAAAAAACAGATTGCAGGGTTTATCTTGTGGACTGTGTTGGGCTAATTAGATGTTGGAATTTAATTGTAAATTGTATACAAAACTGGTGGGGAATTTTATGTACATGCTTCCTGAGTTTTTGATTGATATCACTGTTGTTATAATTTTAAAGTTATGAAATTATCAAGCAGCACCGCTGCAATTTGGTGGTGATGGGGAGAGTTGTCGCTCGCGACGGGTTGGAATTGTGCGTATGTGCGGCGTTGTTTATTAGCGTTTGTTATGTGAATTTGTGCACTAAGGTGTGTGTCAAAAACAGGTGTTGGACTTCCAGATCGTACTTTTTACCATTCTAAATTCCCGGTGAAGGCAAGTAAATACAGTGGTGGTTGCTACCGTTTGGTTTGCATCCTATTCCCTGTCATTGAGTATGCATAAGTTTTAAATATGTTAATCATTGAATTCTATGATGAAGTTTATTTGTTCCAAAGTATTAATTCTCAATTGTCTAATATTGTGGATGATCATGATTTGGTAATGATATATGTGGTTGATTCCCATCTTGGATGAAGTTGAAGTATCTTTTTGAATCACGTTATATGAAGTGTTGTAGGCATGTCATGCACATCGCATCATCCATCTTGCATTATGAAGTTATGTCGTGATCTTATGGTCCGACCGTACTGGTACATTTTTAGCATCGTACGTTGCCCGAGAAGGGGTACGATGCGGCTTCATATCATTAGAGGTATGAAGGCAGAAGTCATCCTTGCATTTGCAGACATTTACACTCATGAGGTATATATGAAATGTGACATTACTATGTTACTATTGTGGTTTCTACCTGCGAGGTGTGGTAACTAGGAGTGTTGTACGTTGTATACGTGCTGCACCTTCGTAATAAGAAGGTTGTGAAATCAAGTGGTGGTAAAACAATGTTCTTATGTGGTTAAACAGTTTGATATTATTTTACTTGCTGAGATGTGTCATCTCACTCTTGCATTACTCAATGCAGGTACTTGATACATGTTGGGAATGAGGGGAGTAGCAGCACGTCCACTTTCACTCTCATAATAACGCTGCCTAGGCACAGCCATGATTTAATTAGAAACTTGTTATTAAAGGAAGTTTGTTTTTTAGCTAGTCATGCGCACTGGTTAATTCAATTCATGTCGTATGTTTAACTTCCCTTTGCTAGCCGATTAATAATACTTAGTACGTTTTTGTCATGATATATGTTTATACACTGTCCCCCCCCCATTTATGCAATTTTGCAAAGGAGATGCTGCCGAAATTTTATATAGATGTCAGAAGTGTAGTTCAATAGCATTCCGGGGTGTTTGTGGAACTCGGGGTGTTACAGTTGGTATCAGAGGATAGGCTTTAGATTCTACGCAATTTGAAGATAAATTTGACACACTTGCACATATAGGAAGGGTATGAGTTCATATATCTTTCATATTAGTATTTTATTGTATAGATGACTAGAACTTCCTTACTCCAAATCCCTTTATGGTTTGATGGGGTATGTCGTTAACGACGTAATGCTTGATATGATATGTTACTTCTATTTAATATTGGTTTCTTGATGTGGTTGTTATTGAAGATATTATGCAAGTGAAGCTACTAATGTACTTGTTTTATATACATATCGTCATGATTTCTTTTGGATGCAATGTTTCAAATCTCTGAGCTATTACTATCATAAATTTCTATATGCTTGACTGTGGATGTTTTTTTCCAAAAGGATTCTTGGGTTCTAGTACTTGTAGGACCGATTGTTTATTGAGCTTGTGTGTAGTGGGTCTAATCCGACTTGGTGTAGTGTGAAAACACTATATAATGTAGTTTTATGGTGTTGTTGAGTTTGATTGACTGTTGGGTTACAACCCAACTTATCAATGTAATATTTCCATGGGTGCAATGCTTTGCGCCTCACTTTTTTTTGGCTAGTGTGGCTACTTGCTAACTTGATCTTAGTATAAAATTGGTTTGTCTCTATAGAGCAAAGGCAACGTTGTAATGTCTATGAAAGCTTGAGACTGGTAGAACTCAAGTGAATTTGTAAGATGACGTAGATTGATAAGTCCAACCATGTTTACCTGATAGGTTTTCTTATTATGTGCAACCTTATTTTTAACAATCAATAGGGTGGTTTCCTGTGGATTTTATGTCGTGCATGTTTTCCTTCTATGGCTTGTTTCAATAGCCATAAAGGCTATGCATAATTTTTAGTTGTTGCAGGCTAGTCATGTGGACGATATTGACAACCTGTTGTATATTTTTTTTATTTGCCAACATTGTATGGTAGTTTGATTTTTTTATGATCAGTTTCTCTATGCATGCTTGTTGAATCATTATTTGGACCGCTTTATCTTAAACGAAGTCAATGCTTAACTGGGAGTTGCTTATGTTTGCTAGTCATCTATCTCTTTAATGATGGGGTTGTTGCATCAGATTGAGATTTTTTTATATGAATGATGGTTTGATAGATCATGTATCTCTACTACTTTGAATGCATCATGTGATATCACGAGGTACAGATTGTTCAAGTGCAGTAATAGTAGGTTTTGTTGTATGTGAGGTTAATCAAGGTAGTTTGGTTATGTGGATTGTCTTATTGACGTCCAATTACTCCTGTTGAGCATAGTATCGTGTTATTATTTTAGTATTGAAAGTAATATTTATGAAGCTTTTGCATGAGTCTGTGTCAAGAAGTACATTAGTTTTTCTTGTTGTTATCCCTCCATTGCATTATGAGTATTGCAAATTTTATCTCTTTTGAGAGGAGGAAAAGACATTACATGACATGAGCACTGTCGGAGAGCAAATCTTTGGCCGGGTGGCGGAGTGCACCCGCCCTAAATCCTAAGATGAGGAGGGGCCTAGGCGTTTTGCTTGTTAGTCGGGAAAACGGGAAGAACACAAGGACACACAAGAATTTAGAGTGTTTCGGGCCGCCGGAGCGTAACACCCTACTCCAATGTGTGATGTATTGCTTGTGAGCTTGTATGAGCTTGTGAGTCTAAGATTGGATCTAAGATCGGGTCCCCCCGTAACGTCGCATGTCTCCCCTTTTATAGCTGAAGGGGAGCATGCACAAAGGTACTAGGCCCCGACATGTGGGCCCAGGGACATAAAGAATATAACACTTGGGTTACAAATGTTTGTTGCTGGAGCAATCTTCTTGTGCCCTGACATCCGAGATTTGTGTCTCTTCGGCGTGCAGGGGAAGCTTCTTATAGAAGAGATGATGAGTACAGTGCACCGCTTGGCACGGGCGCACTGTTTGTCAGCAGACTGGACAGGCGCGTCGTCTGCTGGGTGACCCTGACACCGCTACCAGCAGATTGGACATGACGAATTAAATGCTGAGAGGGCACGTCGCTCGTTAGCGTGGTGGCAGGTAGTGCGTCCTCTCCGCAATAAATGCAGAGGCTGCGCGGCGTTATGGGCCTCGCGTCAAGCCCAGCCCGTTGGCTTATGTCATGGGCCACAAGCCATGCGGCAGCAGCGGGTGTCTGCCTGAGAGGGGAGCGCAGGGTAGAGCCTAGACGCGTTTCAGCACTGGACCGTTACTCAAGCCGGGTCCTCCCCGTCCCGGGACCCTGCTAAGGCCCGGACCTTACTCGGCGGGACCTGGGGCCTATCCAAGGGACCCGACATGCCTTCTTGGGAGCCCCGAACTTGTATGCACAGGGGTCCGGTGTCCTACTGTGGGGGTCCGGACCCAATGATGTATCCTGGGATGTATTACCTTCCCTTGCCACGTGGTGCCTTCAGACCTGCCCATGTGATGGGGTCGGGTGCCGTTCTCCGTGTGACCTGGAGACGTTGTACATGTACAGCGCCTTCGTACTGTAGAAGAGGGTACCCCTAATTCAAGGTACCGACAGTGGCCCCCGGGCCCGCATCAGGGTAGGATGCGAGCCTGTAGGTGGGGCCGAAGCTTGATTAGCAGTTGGTCTGCCGCCCCTGCGCGTCTGTTGACGCAATTAATGCCGACCCGCCTATGGTCATGCCGACTGCCATGTCTATTCCCATGGTTGACTCGCCCGTGATATTCATACTTAATGCCACCGCTGGGCCATGTGAGGGCTGCCTCGAGTCGCTGCACTGGTTTTGAAAACTTATCTTTTCAGTCTTTCGTGACGGCCCCGAGAAGACGTGGCATTAGCGCGAGCGGCGGTGTCATTTTTCCGCACCCGGTAACCGGCGCGCCGGTTTGCATGACATGTGGGCATGGGCCCCCATGTTGGACCGCCGGTTGCAGCGAAGCTGAGGGGGCGCACAACCGCAGGGCGGTTGTACGCTTCTTGCGTGGCGGTTCGCCTTCCTGACCGCTTGTTGCTCCGTAAATGAAGGGGCACATAACTGCGGGGTAGTTGCACGCTCCTTGTGCGGTGGTTCACCTTCTTCGTGCTTCGGGTCAGTATGTATGACATGTGGGGCCTGGCCCCCGTGTCATAGGGCGGTGAGCCTGGTGCACGTCGGGGAAACTTTGCCCATGACGCTTCGGGGTGCGAGCGGGGAAATCTGCCTTTAAAAAGGGATCAGTCTCCTGGGCAGTAGCCATGCCTTGCTCCTCTCGCATTCATCGCGCCCTTCTGCCTTCCGGGCGTCGTCCAGATGGAGTGCGCCGGTGTTCTCTAGGGGGATCCTCGTCAGGGTCGCCCCCTCTAGCGATCTCACCACCGGAGAGCTCGCGCTCGCGGTGGTGCTGCCGGTCTTGTCTTCTTCTTGCTGCTGTTAGAGGAGCGCAACCCCGTGGGGGTTGGCGCTCTTCCGCCATCGCTCGGCTTTAAGGATTTTCATCATGCAGCCCGGCCGCAACCTCCAGCCGGTGGTCATCAACAAGGATGACTACCAGCCTTGTGGTGGAGAGAAGAGAGCCGGGCTGCGGCCTCCCCCCTGCCCTCAGCTTCAAGGATGTACATCATCCGTGTTGGGGAGGAGGGTGAGCTGAGTTGGGGTCCCGCCTTCCGCATGGGCTAGTGGCCCGCTTCTTCCTCCAACATTCAGGGGAGAAGGGCGTTCACCAACCTTGCGGAGGAGGCGAACTTCGGGTACGCGGGACCGGCCAAATGTGGGTGCCGCCGGCCGCCGCGTGCCCGGTTCCCCGGCTTGGACAGCCCCGGCGCCGCCTCCGACGCTGCCTCCTACCGTTTGGTTGGGGCGTGGCTGCCCGTCCACCGCACGGTCGACGGTCGTGCCGTGCGTAAGTCCACCACATCCACGGCTTCTCTCGCGCCGGCGGCCGCACCGAGGGCGGTACAAGACGTCATACGCCGCGGGGGCGGTGGTCACGTTCTTGGATGGTCTTGTCAACACTCCCATATCGAGGACGGGAGCGAGGACCTCTTCGTGCGCGCTGGGGCGACCGCCATTCGCCGGTACGGCACTGGTGCGCAGGTGGCCGCTGTCGTCCGTGCTGAGGTGGTCGCCACCGCTGGTGAGGCTCCCCACTGCAGAGGTGGTTGCCTCCGCTGGCGAGACTGTCAGTGCCACCTGCCACCGGGCCTCTGACTCTTTGGCTTTAATGGCCTCGTTGTCGCCCCTCATAGGAAGACGGGGGCGAGGACCTTTTCGCAGTGGCGTACGTGCTGAGGTGGTCGCCACTGCTGGCGAGTCGTCGGTGCAGAGGTGGCCACCGTCGTTGGTGCTAAGGTGGTTGCCTCCGCTGGCGAACCGCTCGGAGCTAGCTATCTCGCGGCCCTACTGGTGTGGAGGTAGTTCATTCCTGCAGAGTAGAGATGGAACTAGGGCTCCACTTGAAAACAGATGTAATACTTTTTCTTTTTGTAAGGTACTCAAGAGTACTATTTAAGCAGTATTAGCACTTATCTATCTCCAACTTGTTTCTGCTGTGTGCGATAATGTTGACTCCTCCCTGGTACATGGCCCCCCTGCCTGGGATGCAGGCTTGATTTGTTGAGGTTGGATACGAGTGTATCTAAAAAGGTTGTCAATAATTCTCGGGAGGCAGCCTCACCGAGGTCTGGATCTGTACACAGCTTTAGCTAAGGAGCATTAGTAGTACACCCATAGGGTCCCCTATCTGACATTAGCCATCCTTTGATACATGCTCGGGACTCGCAGGTTTCAGTCCGGGTGGCCAAGTTGCGCGTCCGGACCCCCTTGGGTCGCGGCTCTAGATACTAGGACACTTGTCGCAGGGCGGTGGAGCGTGCAGGCCCACGGTACGGGACCAGGCTGAGCGGCTGCACGGGCTCCGGACCACCCTAGGAGACTAATGTCCATTCTCTAGCTCCGGTCCCGAGGTTGTCGGACCCACATGACTTATAGCCCCAGATACTAAGTACCCGTCATGGAGTGGCGGAGCATGCAGGCCCACGGTACCGGACCAGGCTGAGCGGCTACACGGGCTCCGAACGACCCCATGGAATGGGGTCCCGTTCTCTAGAGCCGCTCCCAGGTTGTCGGACCTCCCAACTTTCGTATCAGGGGCCCTAAACTGCAAGCCTGGCTGCTCAATTCGAATGTCGTCATGTCAGACAGATGGAAACCATACGGGTGGGTTAGATAAAAAGTACTATCTGAAGGACTGCAAGGTAAGACCATGGAGCAGCGAGATGGATCTATCATAGGGGCACAACTGAGGGGGTAGTTTTTCTTTATAACTCATCATGCATGGGTGCAGACCAATAGGTCGGGTTTATGGGGATAGACCCCACCGGATTGTCGTACACGTGTGCGTTACCTAGTTACAAAAGGGAAACAGATTCAACCCCTTAGTCTGGCCCTATGGATAGAACTTATAGAGATGTTTTGGCATCGGGGTAAGGCACTCCTTCAGTCGTAGCTAGATGGCTGCCCCTGGGTCGGTGTATTCCTGTTTCCTTGAAGGGTCCTTCCCAGCTAGGGGAGAGTTGCGGAGCCCTTCTTGGTTTGGTACTTGCCGTGGGGCTAGGTCTCGACCCTGGGTCCCCATCTGCATTTGACACGGGAGCCCACGTCTTTGGTTGTGGCCATCCCTGCACGTACCTATCGGAAGCCTGGACCCGTGGGGAATCCAGAAGGGTTTCCGGAGGAAGGCATGCTTCAGCTCCATAGACCGGGGAGCATGGGATCCCTCTGGGGTCTGTCTAGTTGTCTTCACCGGAGTAGGAGCCTCCGGCGAAGACATCCTTTAGGTCACCCTCGGGCGAATGATACCCGAGGTCCCGCTCAGCCGCGGCCACCTCGCCGTCGACCACCTTTTCTTTACCAGGTCGGCGGTAAGGTGGAGAGCCGTCTTTGGAAGACTGCTCGCGCCGCTCACTGACATGTTTCGCGAGGTCAATGATCTCGCGACACTCTGCGGCGCTGTGGCAACCATTAGGGTGCACAGGGCACGAGCCGCTGTTACCCCTCTGCGGTCGTGGGCGTTTGTTGCGGTCGTCCTGGCCTCCGGTCGTGGCTGCGACCACCAGAGCGGTGGACCGCGACTTCTGGTAGTCGCGGTCCTTCTTCTTTTTCTTCTTTCCGTCCTTGGGGGCGGCACTGGAGCCACCCGATTAGGTAGCTCCGGTTTGTGGGGCTGAGTGCCATGCACGGCCCTCGGCGGCTCTGGCGCATTTATCGGCCAGAGCGAAGAGTGTGGGGACAGTTTCCACGTCATGTGTGGCCAACTTCTCCAACATTTTTTCATCACGTACTCCCTGTCGGAAGGCCGTGATGATGGAAGCAACAGAAATACGAGGTATAGTACCTCGCACCTTGGTGAAGCGGGAGATGAACTTTCAAAGGGTCTCCCCGGGCTCCTGCCTCACCGCATGGAGGTGGGCCTCCACACCATGCTGCTGATAAGCACTGGCGAAGTTTGCAACGAACCGCGCGCAGAGCTCCTCCCTGGAGTAGACTAACCCTGGGGTGAGGTTAATGAGCCAGGTTCGGGCTGGTCCAGACAAGGCCACATGGAAATATGTCGCCATCACAGCGGTGTTTCCACAAGCTGCCGTGATGGCGGTGACGTACACCTGTAGGAACTCCGACGGGTTCGATGTTCCATCATACTTTTCTCGCAGGTGCGACCGGAACTTGGGTGGCCATGACGCCGCGTGGAGATGATACGCAAGAGCGGCACAGCCCACACCGGCCAAGGGGACACCCGTTTGGGACCGGGTGCCCATTGGTGTCTGCGGTGCAACCGCAGCGAAGTCTTCATCGAGGTTGCGACCATCGATGTTTTGGCAGCGCTCGTGCGCCCTTTCCAAAGAGACCCGGGCATCCTCTCCCACAGGCCTGCGATTGAGTTCTACCCGGAGGTCGTTGGTCTGTGCACCCCTTACTGAGGGCGAGCGCACAGATGCTGACGCCTCGTGTTGGCGCCGGGATGACCGTGTCCTCGACCTGGTCGAGGTAGAATGTGCCATACCGAGTAGTCGGTCGACATCGTCCCACCATTGCTTCATGGCCCCTGGTGAGGCCGTGGAGCTTGGAGGGTGTCGCAATAACTCCCTGGCTGCTGACAATGCTCCCGGAGTCGCCCTCGATGGAGTCCGGGATGTCTGTGCAGCCGTGTGCCGCCGTGCGGCGTGCACAGCAGTAGTGCCTGCCACGGGGCGGTTGGGAACTTGCGGCGTGGAGGAAGCAACTTCTCCCTCCACCGCGAAATCTACCAAAGTCTCGGCGCGGTGCTCAATGATTTGCACCATCATGCTTGGGCAAGGAAACAAGCAAAAACATAATGCCTGGCCCCCTACCTGGCACGCCAAATGTCGGAGAGCAAATCTCCGGCCGGGTGGCGGAGTGCACCCACCCTAAATCCTATGATGAGGAGGGGCCTAGGCGTTTTGCTTGTTAGTCGGGAAAATGGGAAGAACACAAGGACACACAAGGATTTATAGTGGTTCGGGCCGCCAGAGCGTAACACCCTACTCCACTATGTGATGTATTGCTTGTGAGCTTGTATGAGCTTGTGTGTCTAAGATTGGATCTAAGATCGGGTCCCCCCGTAACATCGCATGTCTCCCCTTTTATAGCTGAAGGGTGGCATGCACAAAGGTACTGGGCCCCGACATGTGGGCCCAGGGACATAAAGAATATAGCTATTGGGGTTACAAATGTTTGCTGCTAGAGCAATCTTCTTGTGCCCTAACATCCGAGATCTGTGTCTCTTCGGCGTGCAGGGGAAGCTTCTTGTAGAAGAGATGATGAGTACAGTGCACCGCTCGGCATGGGCGCACTATTTGTCAGCAGACTGGACAGGCGCGCCGTTTGCTGGGTGACCCTGACACCGCCTGCCAGCGGATTGGACAGGACGCATTAAATGCTGAGAGGGCATGTGCTCGTCAGCGTGGTGGCAGGTGGCGCGTCCTCTCAGCAATAAATGCTGAGGCTTCGCGGCGTTATGGGCCTCGCATCAGGCCTAGCCCGTTGGCTTATGTCACGGGCCACAAGCCATGCGGCAGCAGCGGGTTTCTGCCTGAGAGGGGAGCGCAGGGTAGGGCCTGGACGCGTGTCAGCACCGACCCTTACTCAAGCCGGGGTCCTCCCCATCCCGGGACCCTGCTAAGGCCTGGACCTTACTCGGCGGGACCTGGGGCCTATCCAAGGGACCCGACATGCCTTCTTGGCAGCCCCGGACTTGTATGCACAGGGGTCCGGTGTCCTACTGTGGGGGTCCGGACCCAATGGTGCATCCTGGGATGTATTACCTTCCCTTGCCACGTGGTGCCTTCAGACCTGCCCATGTGATGGGGTCGGGTGCCATTCTCCGTGTGACCTAGAGACGTTGTACATGTACAGCGCCTTCATACTGTAGAAGAGGGTACCCCTGATTCAGGGTACCGACAAGCACCATTTGCTTCACGTTAATAGAATAGTAGTGGAGAGCTCTAATAGTTAGATTCTAGTGTAATAACAACCATGTTTTATAGTGCTAGAGACGGGTATGTCAGGTGTTTCATACATTGTCGATACATGGATGTTTGACCTTAGTGGCATTAACAAACGAGGTTGTTGAATTCGTTGATTGTTGTGCTTAGTGTTCTAACCTATTAGCTAAAGTGTTGCTTAAAGCCTTTGGGGAGTTGCATCCCCATTTGGTAGTGGAAAATCCTAGTGTCGATCGCACCTGCCAATGCCTTGGGTTTTATTTTATATTGTTTTTTTTATTATGGGTAAGGTGTTGTTTGGTTTTGGGAGTCATTTTAAATTAGTTGGAGGCTGAATCAGGCTTCACTTATCTAGAGTGTTTTGTAGTAGATTTCTTCATCTTTGCATAGGATTCTCAATCACCCAGTTTGGTCTAAACATTTGAGAGTTATGGATTTTCTATAGCAGCCTTAATTTTGTACGGAAGTATAGACATTGAAGACGGTAAATTTTGGTTTTTGTTGGATTATGAAAGTTTTAGTAATTTCATGATCTTTCCAAAGAGTATTGGTTTGTAATTTTCATTGCATATAATTGGAGTTAGGCTACTCTGAAGTTGTTGCACTGTTGTGTCTGAACTTTAGGTGTCGTTAAAACCACAAATAAATCGACCGCGTTTTGATAGTTTCAGAGCCCAAATTTGGGAATTCTCTTTAAGCAAAACATTTAGTTTTTCTCAGTACCTTTTAATGGGTATTTACTTGTAATTGTCTGTTAAATAGATTGGGAAAGGTGGTTGTCTGGATATAAGTCGAATTTCTGATGTGCAGTATCTCAGGCTGAGTTTAGCTGTAGGTCATGCAGAGTTGAGGGATATAAAGATAAATTTGGGTGCAACTTTATTGCAAAAGTCATGGACAATTTCCAAACTTTTCCAACGCGTGTTCGTTGTAGTTTTAAGTTGAGTATAGCAGGAGTTATAGGATTTTGAATTTTAGTTGTCCATTGTATCTATCCTATCAGTTTTGCAACAAAGCAGTTGCATTGTTTTATCGGTTTGGAAACCAATTCTGAGACACTCATTATAATAAAAGTTTTAGGGAATGTTATAATATTTCCAATGAGTTTATATTTGCAAAATTTTGTTAGATGCAGATTGTGTGAGTTATTGGATGGATATATATGCATAGTATAATTAAAAAAGTGTTCTTCGATGGAATGATATAATGTATAGAATGTGCTTGGATGGATATATGGGCAGGCATAGTATGCTTAAATCGATTCTTCCTTGCATGATGTGAGATTAGGCTTAAAATGATTTAAAAAGTAAGCATATTGCTTCTATCCTTATGTTGGCTCTAAGTGTCTCGTAATGAAGAACCTAAAGTTATTAGTCCTTCGATGAACGCTTAATCTTAGAAGAGTATAGAACCTGAATAAATCTATTGCTTGTTGTTTGGGTCTACATGACCAGTTTTGGTTATGCAGCTAGTTCAATGAATTAAACCATGTTTTCTGTAGAGGTGCTGTATATAAAAGTTGTAGCCAACTTCTTCGTCTTACTTGTGTAAACATTTCATGACCATAGGTCTAGTAGTTTGGGAGTTATGATTTTCTCAAATCTAGTCTTGGAATCTGTCCAGATTTTGTACAGATTTCGAAACTGACCTTGTTTGCCCAAGTTAAACTTCGATGTCAAGAATATTCCACGAGGAGAAAATGAGCACGCTGATCTACTAGCCAAGTCAGTGGCACAAGGGCTGCCTCTACCTTCGGAAGTATTTTTTGAGATAATAAGAGCACCTTCGGTGGAACTTCTTGAAAGAGGAGTGCTCAATATATCTCCTGTTCATAGTGAAGATTGGAGGACTGAGATTATATCTTTTCTCCAAGGTAACTGCCTTTCAGATGACGAAGCTTATAATAAGAGAATGGAGGCAAGAACAAGACCATATGTAATAATAGAAGGGGAGTTATACAAACATGGAGTCTGCTCTCCACTTATCAAGTGTCTATCCAGAACTGAAGGTATAGAGTTGATGAAGGAAATACATGCAGGATTGTGTGGATCTCATATTCGATCTAGACCTTTGCTGGGGAAGCTCTTTAGACAAGGATTTTATTGGCCGAAGGCAGCTTCGGATGCAACGGATCTGGTTCAAAAGTGCAAAAATTACCAAAAATGTGCAAGAGACCATAAACAACCTTCGTCGTTAACCCAACTGATACAGCCAACTTGGCCATTGCAAAGATGGGGCTTGGATTTGTTAGGTCCACTTCCACCAGCAAAAGGTAATTTAAGATATGTTGTGGTGGCTATAGAATATTTTTCCAAGTGGATTGAGGCGAAGCCTTTGGCCACAATAACTTCGGTCATAGTCCAGAAATTCTTTTGGCAAAACATTGTTTGTCGTTTTGGCGTACCAAAGGCTATAACTGTGGACAATGGAACACAGTTTGATGACGAAACCTTCAAGGAATTCTGTTATCAAATCGGCATGAAGATCCATTTTGCATCAGTTAGACATCCAGAATCAAATGGACTTGTCGAAAGAGCAAATGGTACTATAATGACAGGAATAATGAAGTTAATTTTTAACCAGCCCAGAGGAAAGTGGCCAGAAGAGTTGATTAAAGTGGTGTGGAGCCACAATACGACTGTATCAAGATCAACTGGTTTTATGCCATTCAAGCTATTATTTGGTGACACTGATTATCATGTGGCAAAAGACACTATAGAAGGGGTCAGACTTTAGGCTGTGGAAAATATTAATAAATACCAAGCCGAAACAATAAAATGGCACGACAGAAAAGTCCGACTGAAAAATATCAAGCCAGGGCATCTGGTGCTTCGGAGAGTGGCTAATCCGGACACAGTAGGAAAACTACAGCTGAAATGGGAAGCGACCTTATCTGGTGGTATCTTCGTCAAGGCCCGGTTCTTACAGACTAAAGGATATGGATGGCAATGATATTCCTAGGTCTTGGAACGAGGATGAGCTTCGACGGTATTATGTATAGGTTCATGTAATCTTTTTCATTTTTCTATGGCACCCTTTTCCTTTCCAAAGGGGGAGAAAGGTTTTTAACGGGGCCATAGTTTGTAATTTTTTCCTTTCTTATTCAGCTCCACGAGAGCAAAATCCCCCAAAATATGTAAATGTAAAATTTGAGCATGCACCATCGAGTGCAGAGAAAAAGAGAACATAGGGAGAAGCTCGAAAGTCATCCCTAAGGGGATGCAGAGCATGACGAAGCTACAAAAAGTCGTTCCTAAGGGAGCGCAGCGTAAGTTTTCTGCTCAAAAGTCGTTCGGGAATGCAGAGCCAAATACCGCCGAAATATAAGGCGAAGCGCGAAAAGTCAACGCGAATACCGCCGAAATAGAAGGCGAAGAAGTTCAAAATATGTTCCTAAGGGGATGTAGAACTTACACCGAAAAATAAGCGATGCAGCCGAAAAGTAAACGGCGAAGAGATTTCAGTCATTCTTAAGGGAATGAAGGTTATGGATAAAGCTTCGCATTTGTGTGTGTTTGGGCATTCTTTTGCATGATACATTACATCATATAGTGCATTCATAAAACATCCATTTAGACATACATAGGATCATCATCATCATACCATACAGATACAGACAGTTGCTTCGGCTATAAGGATACAGTTTCAAAGGCAGATTTATGCTTCGTTGTGTACAAAAAGAAGGGAAGGTGTTTTTCGCCTTCGGCTCAAAAAATACAAGTTTCGTCCACATCAAAGCACTTCATACATTGATGGAAAGGTAAAAATATATTACAAGGTATGGACAAATTTACAGAGTAGAATCTGATTCTTAAATTACAATATTCTTTATAAAGGTTAATACAAGAGTTTTTAGAGTTTTTTCCATAGCTAGCTATTCGAGCTTCATCACCATCTGATTGAGCTTCGGATCGTCTGCTAAGCTTCGGCTTTGTGCTCCTCGGCTTCGTCATCCTGTACATATTAAAGCCTTATAAAGAAAATTCAAGTTTCAAGGAAAAGGTAAGCACAAGGTATGATTTTATTACCGGCTTGAGATGACTCCGAGCTTCGTCACCAGCTAGGCTCCGCCCACCCTTCGTCCATATTTGCTTTATAAATATGTTTCCTATGCTTCGAGCAAGACTGGGGATATCAATCAGATCTGCTAGTGATAAGCTAAAGTTTGGTCTATTAACAATTTTCCCATGCGTGCAACCAGACTTCATGAAGGCAACAGCTGTGCCCCGAGAAGCTAGCAGGGCACAGAAATCACCGTGTCCAGCTATAACCTCATCAAGAGCATCAACTTCGCCCTCAATGTGTTCGAAGGTTCCCGGCAGGTCTTCAATCGAAGGACTGAATTTCTCAGAACTAGCTCCAACTGAGTTGAAGACCTGCTTTAGCCGCTGCACGCATCGGTTGCTGAACTCTAGACATTTATCTTGAAGCTCTTTCAATGATTTTTGCAAATTTGAACTTTTTTCGACCTCAGCTTCAAACTTCGTATCAATGTGACACCCCAGTGTCACTCAGGGTTTTTCTCAAATGCCAAACCAAGAACCATCATTTTATGTGAACCAAAGTAAGCATGAACAACAAAACAATTTAAGTGAGAAAGAATTCACCAAGTATATGCTTAAAAGTGTCATGGTCAAAACAATTGAGACTTTTGAAAGATAAGAATGTGCAACCCTAATTAAAAACCCTAAGTAAGCCCCATGAACAAAATTCAAGACAATATGAAAAAGAGGATGAAAAGTTTAAAATTTTGAGTTGAGCCAAATATATAAGTTAAAGTATATTTATTAAGCAACAAGAAAGTTTGAGAAGGCTTAGCCAAAATAACTCAAATAAATCCCCAAATCAGCCCTTGATCAATGAACCCTTAGAGAAATTCAGATTTCTGAATTTCTGAATTTCAGACCTCTTCTCAAAGATCATCTGTGTTCTCTGCTTTTCAAAACTCAAAGCCAGAAGATCCAAATATCAAAGTCGTGCCAAATTACCTTGAACACATTCTGGGAAAGTTTGAACTCAAACCAAATTCATTTGACACGGTTTTGGCGCAGCTTAACCTCGGGACCAGGCATTCTGACACTGGCACCTTGGTGACGCTACAACTCCCTGTCCCTAGCCTAAAACCGCACGTCGTCCATACACAAAAGACAAAGCTTGGTCTGGTGAACAAATCCCTTGCAGTGATCTTGCCCAAATTATCGAAGATTTGCTCCCAATCGGCGCTTGAACAGGGGCAGAGGCAACGGGAACACGTGTTCGACCGTGGCTGACACCCCTGGTTCACGCCCGTTCGCGCACCGCGCCTTCCCAGTGCACGCCCGCGCGCACTCGCCGGTCCACGACCGCCCGTGCACCGCGCCGTGCGTATAAAGCCTTCCCAGGCGCGCCCCACTTCGCCCCGCACTCACCCTCACCGGCCAGCCCCTTTCCCTTAGCTCCGGCGAGCTTAATTCCGCCCGCCATTGCCGCCAGAGCTTCGGCCACCGTGGCCAGCCCACCCTAGCCATCCTCCGGGCAGGCCAGTGCTTTGGCTAGCTCCGCCAGTAGCCCGTGAAGCTCGCCAAGCCCTCGGACCCGACTGGACTTCACCGGAGGCCCGAGATCGACCTCACCGGACTTCGGTCTTCCGCCGCCGCGCGTGGACCGAGCTATCCTGTGAGTCTCCGCCCAATTCCTTTCGCTCATGTCTTCTCTGGCATCCCGTGGACCTCCCTGACCTATTTGATTGAACTATCTCGCCGTGACCAGGCCGGTCTCCTCGCCGCCGACGAGCATCCCCGCCTGCGCGCGTGGACCGACCGACTCCGGCCATCTCCGACGGCGTTCCGCACACCGTTGTGATCCCCGCAACCTCCCCTTCATCCTCGACCACTTCACCGGAACAGTCTCGCCGCCGGTAAGCCCCTCCGCCCTTTTCTTCGCCGCGGCTACTATTTAAGGTAGAAGAACGACCTCGGGTTAGGTTTTGTAGAACCCGAGGGGTTTTCTGTAATGTAAGTGACTCATGTGAATAGTAACCTAAGGACTGATTCGCGAAGGAAACTTAGAAAACCCGCCAGGGACCCCAGTGCAAAGTGGATTTCCATTTAATCAATTCTGTTATTCTTTTTAAAATGACCAGAGAACTTAGAAAATCCATAACTTGATGAAATCTTAATAAAAAGTTGTCAAACCAATTTTGCTAGCTCTGGAATATTATGACCTATCATTTAAAAATGGTAAACCCTATGCTTTCTGTTCTAAATTTTAGAGTTTAAAATTAAAAACAGAAACCCACTAAAACTTGTTTAATTAAGGAAAATTAGTTTTTCTTTTGTGCTGAGCTTAAGAAAATTTGTAGATGTTTATACCTTATTTAGACACTGTTTAAAAATAGTAGGAACACCAGCGTTGGAAATTATGGTGTAGTTTTCCATTTAAAGCTATTTTGTCCAAAACTTAGAGAAAATCAGAAAGGCATTAGAGATTAATGAACAATGATTAATAATATTTTTCCTAGTTTACTTATGCAACAGAGAACCTAGGAAAAATACAGAGACCATTAATTTGGACCAGTTTTTAATTAAGATGATTTATTTAGCCTTATATAGACTGAAAATCAATTATTAGAATTGCAAAACTATAACCAAAGTGATTAATAAAAATCCAGTGAACTTATAACCACCAGAGCCCCACTACAAAAATACAGAGCACCTCAGCCCAACTTTTTAAGTAGGGAAAATAAATACAGAGTGATAATAAGGCATTTTTCCAATAAATCATAAACAACCCCTTTTAAGGTGGTAATGGGCAACTAAAAATTAACTAAGTCCATGATGAAATAAACTACCAGAGAAAAATGCAAACCCATGAAAAAGGAGTAAACCCATACCTTTTGCTAGTAATTTATGAGAAAGGCCATTTAATTCAAATAATGCAAACCACCCCTTCCCTTAAGCAAAAAGAGGCCAAACTTCAGAATGATTGCTCTTGCACAAAATACCAACTAAGAAAAATAAGAACTCTGTTGTTTGATGTTTTTCAAATATAGTGGTAGTAGAAAGCACCCCTTTGGCTAGAAACCTTAAGAAAACCATAGGAAAAGAATTAAAAGGTATTAATGACTAGAAATTTGTATCAAGTCATGTTATAACACCTAAAAGCCAGCAAAAATGAGTTTTAGAAAATTACGCACTGTTAAATAATAGTTGTAGTTCAAAGCACCCCTTCTGCCCTAAAATTTGGTAATTTTGTCCAGAGAAAACCATTCACTTTCTGATCCCCAAACTTTGAGACAGAGCAACACACACCAGTAACAAGCCACTGTAATTTTTGCAGAATTTGTGGAATTTTATAAAAGCAACTTGTAGTTCAAACCTACTCCAAAACATTAAAAGAATAAAAGAAAAGGAAAGAAGGAATAAACCTCATCCCGATAAGTCTAACTTGAGAACTTATCATTTATCACTAAGACTTAAAAAGAGTTCAGTGGAACCCCAAAATTTAATCTACTACTTACCTTAGCTAAGTCTAACCCAATTTACTAAGTATACCACTAAAGGGTTTTGCATAAGTAAAGTTAACTTGTTTAAACTGAAAAGATCATACCCCTTTAAAGTTGTAATTTCTAAAAGCACATATCATATCATGCATATATCTTACGCATTGCATTCATTAGATTGTAATCTTGCCGACGGAGAGTACGTGCTCATCCCCGAGCAAGGACCTGTCCAAGAGGAGGACCAGGAGCAGGCTTCAGAGGCTGCTATCGAGGATCTCCCCGCAGCCCCAGCAATTGAAGGCAAGCCCCGGTTTTATGCATAACCATGTTATTATATGCTACTTTACTACACTTAATGCTTGTAGGATTGCAATGTGCACTTAAGTGTAGGAGTTGCTTGAAACCTCTAGTTGCATGAACTTAGGATTCCTTTTTGAGATGAATACTAGTATGCTAGGTCGAGTAGCTGCTTGCTAATCAGGATCTCGGTAGAAGTCGAGTGATTTTTCTAGCACTCGCGCGAGGTCAGGAATTGATTGTATTCATCTTGATAACGGGATTTATGTTGGTCTATGGACTTGGATCCAGGGAGGATGCCTTGTCCATGAGACGGGAAAAATGAATTAAGGATTAATGTGTGGATACCTGAGTCAAGCTTTTGAACGTACTAAGCACATGCCGGGAAAAATGGTAACCGGTAAACCTAGTACCTGAGTGAAGCCGGGCGCGGACTTTATCCCTCATGCGACCTGAGACTGGGTCTCCCATGCTAGCTATGGTGGGTACAAGTGCGGTCACTGCACGGCGGCAGCCGGGGTCAGTGGAGCATTGTATGCCAAGGCGGTGAGGCCTGGACGCGAACGGGGAATCGATGGGGACGGTTGTCATGTGTGGGGTCGGAGTACCCTGACATGACGTGTGTTTAGGTTTACCTTGCAAGGTTTAAAACTCGATTCGAATCGTCTGCTTCTCGCAGCTAATGAGACTGCTTGATTCCTTGTACTGCATCGAGTAAGAAGTGAAATGTGGTTATATGAGATAACTTGTTGATTGAACTAATTGATTGTTACCATGAATGCTTAGAAGGAGCAAATCTAGCTAAGTTAATAATGGTAGAATTTGAAAAGCTAAAAATTGAATTTAGAAACAGCTAGTGCTTTTGGCAAACCAAACCCCTCAGCCAAACAGCTGCATAGTCTAGAGGTAGAGGAGTAGACTCCTCACACCGGTTAAGTCTAGCTGAGTATTAGTATACTCAGCCTTGCTTGTGGCACCATTTTTGCAGGTACCATGCAGGAATTGGTTGATGGTGTGACTTGGCCTACCACCCTGCCACCGGGTTGGACGGTCGAGTGGGATGTGGCTCCGACAGGAGAGGAGCATGAGGAGTAGTGGGCTAGGCCTTGCCCATTTCCTCATTACCGACGACATCGATTATCCGCTGCACTTTAATTTGTGAACTTATTTGCTACTCAAAAACTCCGATTTATGTAATAACTCAGTACTTAATTTGAGGTTTCCTGTTTTATTGTATTTCTTCTGTGACTCACCTTCGAGTGAGATTGTGGAATTTGATCCTGGTTAAGTGGCTCTATCAGACTAGATCTTCGAGGGACTGACGGGTTATTCCGATTTAAGTGTGTTACGGCCCCTGAGGCGTGACTTAGGCACTTAAGCTGGAATAATTCGAGCGGTTCTGCCACAGCTGGTATCGGAGCAAATTCCACCACAGAGAAGGACAATAAACCATGAATACCAATTTTCAAAACCTAAAACTTGCCTAGAAACTGTTAACGAATCGTCAGGACTAGACCGCTAGACCTAGGACGAAAGGCCTTAGGCATAGAGGGAGAAATAGGTGGCTAATTAATTAGGCCCCGTGGGCCAGTACTTATATTTTAAGGATGCCCTAAAAAGGCACCCTATTTTCTCTTTGAGAGGAGCGTTTCTTCCAGCATGCATGCATTATAAAACACAAAGAGGAATTGAAATTTGAGCTAACCCCTTTTCTTAAAACCATTCGGGCTCTCTTTTTCTTTTTCCTTCCACCATAATCTTTATCTTTGATTCCCTTCCGCAGATGAATTCACCCACCCCCGCCAGTGGAGGAGACTCTCGTTTCAGTTCTGACTTCCTTTCTCGCGATGGCTTTCCCTCCATCTTGTGGGAAGTGCTTAACTCCGCCGGTTACCCTACGCCCCCTTTGTACACGGTGCAGTTGTATGAGGAGCATCGGGTACCTCGTTGTCGGGTCTGGTTGACTTTGGAGGCTCATCCCCTTCAGCCGGGTTGGCGTTCTCTTGACTCTGAGACGATTGGACTCAGGACGGACGACACCGTTGAGGCAGCAGCCATGAAGACTCTGACGACTTTCTGTGGCTACCATCCCCTGGAGATGGTGATGCACCCCTTGGGACTCTTCCCTGCTGAGAAGAAGGATGATCCCATGTGGTGTAACCGCGTGAGCCATGTGAAGGATGTGTGGGCAATGTATCCTGACTTGGTTGGGAGGGTCACTGTTCAGTGCATGAGTGCGCTGTACCGCCTTCAGGCCCTTCAGAGCGATGCTATGACACTTCTTACTAACACCGCTCAGACTGCCAAGCTCACTCTCGACAGTCGGGAAGATTTTGTGGTCGACCTATCCACAGAGTTGGTGGAGAAGGATCTGCAGGTGGAGAGGCTGAGCCAGCGTATCGCTACCCTGGAGCAGCAAGTGGAGATCCGAGACAACACTATTGATGTCTTGGAGAACCAGCTTCACGATGTGCAGAGGGAACTCGAGGAAGCAAATGACCACTTGGACATGCACCACCTGGAGATGGAGGCCAATGAAGCAGGAAGCGAGGGAGAAGAGGCTCCCGAGGAGCTAGGACCAGCCCCTGGCGCCAATGGGACTACCTCCGCGATGCCTCCTTCACCCGTATCCAGTGTCGCTTCCACCGCTCAGGGTTAAGCAGTCGCTTTGAAGTTTTTAGGCGGATAGAAACCTATGCGAGCTTAGTAGTATCACATTTTGGACTAGGCTTGTGGGTACCTTCCCCTGATTAATGTAACCCTGTAAACTTTTGATATCTGTGGGATCCTTGTCACCATGTTATCTTCATTTCGAACCTAATATTATGATTATGGCATTTTCCTTCCATATGAGATGATATCTTGTCGTTCGGAAATGTGAGTTGGGATAACAATGGCGATAATCTCTATTTTCAGATGGCAGCTAGGCAGCGTCGCGGGCAGAACGAGCAAGCTCCCCCGCCACCTCCTCCAGCTCCCACAGTGCAGGAGCTGATGGCCCAGCAGAATGAGATTCTGCGACAGCTCTTGCAGCGCCAGCCCCACCAACAACATCATGGTGGAGGTCAGCATCAGCGACCTCCGGCTATGGCAACTTACCAGGAGTTTCTGAGCACGCAGCCGCCCTTGTTCACCAAGGCAGAGGATCCGTTGGACGCCGACGTATGGCTTCGCGTCGTCGAGTCCAAGTTTCCCCTCCTCACAGGAGACTGCCCTGATGAGGCCAAGGCTCGCTTCGCCGCACAGCAGCTTCGCGGCCCTGCTCGGACTTGGTGGGACCACTTCCGTGCTATGCTCCCCGCTGATCGTGAAGTATCTTGGGAGGAATTCAAGACTGCCTTCAGAGGACACCACATCCCAGCTGGCATTCTTGATCGGAAGTTGAATGAATTTCTGGCCCTCAATCAAGGAACCCGCACGGTACTGCAGTATGCGCAAGCCTTCAACGACTTATGCCAGTATGCAGGGTATCATGCTGATTCTGATGAGAAGAAGAGGGATCGCTTCCGAAGGGGTCTCAATACCAAGCTGCGGGAACGACTCAACACTGTCCGAGCTGATAGCTTCAATGAGCTGGTCAACATGGCCATCTCTCAGGAGGATTGCATTGTTGCTCACCGGGCAGAGAAGAAGAGAAAGGCACCAATGGCAGCACCATCCGCTCAGGCTCAGAGGTTCCGGATTGTTTCTCACAATCAAAGCAGGGGTTTTCAGCAGCAGGCAGGCAGATGGGTGATCAGGCCACCTCAGCAGCAGCAGCAGCCGGCACCCAACCGCTACCCAGCTCCCGCCCCAAGAAATAATCAGCCTCCGCAGCAGCAGCAGTTCCGCCAGGGCAATGGGAACAAGTGTTTCACTTGTGGCAATGTGGGCCACTATGCCAAGAATTGTCCCAGGAACCAGCAGAGGCAGATGCCAGCACCAAATCAAGACAAGGGAAGAAAGCAGAAGGTGCAAGTCAGGCAAGGGAAGCTCAACTTCACTGCTCTAGAGGAAGTGCCAGAAGGAGCTCCTATCATGACCGATACCTTTTCAGTTCATAATCAACCTGCTTTAATTCTGTTTGATTCTGGTGCATCTCATAGTTTCATTAGCCAAAAGTTCAGTGCTAAATGCAAACTGCCATTCTCTCACTCAAAAGGGTCATTCATGATAGTCACACGTGGGGGTAAAATTGCAACTAATCAATTAAACCAAAGTGTGCCTATTCAACTGGGAAGCCACATTATCAAAACCACTCTTCTTGTGTTGGGATTGGAAAATGTGGATATTATTCTAGGGGCAAATTGGATGACCTTGTACCAAGTTGTGCTTGATGTAGCCAGTCGTACCGTGGAAGTTAATTCTCCTTTCTGCGGGAATTTCACTTTGATTCTGCCTAGTCAGGGTTCTTCTCATTCATGTGCTTTCTCTATGACGGAGATACCCCTGAAGAAGATCCCAGTGGTCTGTGAGTATGCAGATGTCTTCCCTGATGAATTGCCAGGAATGCCACCGGACCGGGATATTGAATTCGCCATCGAGTTGCAACCGGGAACGACCCCAATTTCTAAGAGGCCCTACCTAATGCCACCCGCTGAGTTGGCAGAGTTGAAGAAGCAGTTGCAAGAATTGCTGGATAAGGGTTTTATTCGCCCAAGCACTTCGCCTTGGGGATGTCCAGCACTGTTTGTGAAGAAGAAGGATGAAAGCTTGAGGCTGTGTATAGATTACCGCCCTCTTAATGCGGTAACCATCAAGAACAAGTATCCTTTGCCTTGTATTGATGTTCTCTTTGACCAGTTGGTCGGAGCCAAGGTGTTTTCCAAGATAGACCTTCGCTCTGGCTACCATCAGATCAAAATACGAGCAAGTGATATTCCGAAGACGGCATTCTCAACCAGATATGGGCTATATGAATTCTTGGTGATGTCATTCGGGCTGACAAATGCACCAGCATATTTCATGTATCTGATGAATTCTGTTTTCATGCCGGAATTGGACAAGTTCGTGGTGGTTTTCATCGATGATATTTTGGTGTACTCAAAGAACGAAGAAGAACATGCCGGGCATTTGCATGTAGTGCTTCAACGTCTGCGAGAGCACCACCTTTATGCCAAGTTATCCAAGTGTGATTTTTGGCTAAAGAAAATCAAATTCTTGGGTCACACTATCTCTCAGGATGGAATAGCTGTTGATCCTGATAAAGTGCAAGAGGTGATGAACTGGAGGCCACCAACGACTGTTTGCCAGATTCGGAGTTTTCTGGGATTAGCTGGTTATTACCGAAGATTTATTCCGGACTTCTCTCGAATTGCGAAGCCTATTACTGAGTTGCTGAAGAAAGAAGTCAAGTTTGTGTGGAGTCAGAAGTGCGAAGATGCCTTCCATGCATTAAGGCAGCATCTGACCACAGCACCAGTGTTGGCGCAACCCGACAGCAGCAAGCCTTTTGATGTATATTGTGATGCCTCTGGCACCGAACTAGGTTGTGTCTTGATGCAAGACAACTGAGTCATTGCTTATGCCTCAAGAGCACTCAGGCCTCATGAGCAAAACTATCCCACTCATGACCTTGAGTTAGCAGCAGTGGTTCATGCATTGAAGATGTGGAGGCACTATCTAACGGGAACCCACTGCAACATCTTCACTGATCATAAGAGCCTTAAGTACATTTTTACTCAGGTTGATCTCAACATGAGGCAGAGAAGATGGCTAGAGCTGATCAAGGATTATGACCTGGAGGTACATTATCACCCAGGAAAAGCTAATGTGGTAGCAGATGCCTTGAGTCGGAAGTTGCAATGCAACTGTATTCTGATGGATTCTCGCATTAACACCTTGTGTGATGAGTTGAGCAAGATGCAAATTGAAGTGATTCCTTCTGGTTCCTTGTCTCAAATTGCTGTTGAGCCAGCTTTGCAAGACCAGATTATCATGGCCCAGCTCAGTGACAAGGGAGTGCAGATTATCAAGAAAAATCTCCATCAGAAGGTTGAGAAGTACAATTGTTTCCGCCAGGATGAGAAAGGTGTGTTATGGTTCAAAAGCAGATTGGTAATTCCTAAGGACCAGGATCTCAAGAGGAAAATTTTGGATGAGGCTCATCTCTCCAAATTCTCTATGCATCCGGGAAGCACCAAGATGTACCATGATTTGAAGCTTTTGTACTGGTGGACCAGAATGAAGAGGGAGATAGCCCAGTATGTATCAGAGTGTGACACCTGTCAGAGGATAAAGGCAAGCCACTTGAAGTCCGCTGGAGCTTTGCAACCACTGTCCGTACCTTCGTGGAAGTGGGATGACATCAGCATGGATTTCATTGTGGGTCTGCCCAACACCTCTCGTCATCATGATTCAATTTGGGTTATTGTAGACCGATTGACGAAAGTGGCACATTTTCTTCCTGTGCACACCACTGATAAGGCTCAGAAGTATGCAAAATTGTATATCGACCGGATCGTGTGTTTGCACGGATTACCTCGGACCATTGTTTCTGACCGAGGAGCCCAATTTGTTGCCAGATTTTGGGAACAATTGCAAGAGTCTTTGGGGACCAAGCTAATCAGGAGTTCAGCTTACCACCCACAGACTGATGGTCAGACGGAAAGGGTAAACCAGATTCTGGAGGATATGCTGAGAGCTTGTGCGATCGATTGTGGCAAGAACTGGGATAAGCACCTCTCCTTAGCAGAGTTTGCTTATAACAATAGTTATCAATCCAGCCTAAAGATGGCACCTTTTGAAGCTCTCTATGGAAGAAGGTGCAGGACACCACTCAATTGGTCTCAACCTGGTGAAAGAGAAGTTTTTGGACCTGACTTAGTGACTGAAGCCGAAAGGAAGGTCAAGCTAATCAGGAAGAATCTAGAAGCTGCTCAGGCCAGGCAGAAGAGCTATCATGATAGAAGAAGGAAACCTCTCCAGTTCGAGGTGGGAAGTTTCGTATACCTCAAGGTATCACCCACCAAGGGAGTGCAGAGGTTTGGGATCAAAGGCAAGCTAGCCCCTCGTTACATTGGACCTTATGAGATCATAGAAGCATGTGGACCCGTGGCATACAAGCTGAAGTTACCTTCAAAGATGTCTGCCATTCACAGTGTATTCCATGTATCTCAGCTGAAGAAGTGTGTTCGATTGCCGACTGAGATCATAGCAGAGCCAGAATTGGAGATAGAGCCAGATCTCTCGTACCAAGAGTACCCCTCTAAGATTCTGGATTGCAAGGAAAGATCAACTCGGGCTAAATCGATCAAGATGTTCAAGGTCCAGTGGAGTAATCACTTAGAGGAGGAAGCTACTTGGGAAACCGAGGAATTCCTGAAATCCAACTTCCCCGATTGCCTACCTAAGAAAGCTGGTACGTAATCACCCCCAACCCCTCCTCCTGCCTTTCGAATCTAATTTCCAAAAATATGATCTTAATTCAGAATGAAGTAACTATAAAGTAAAACTTAAAAGGACTTCCTTCTGAAGTTGCAAAGAGAATGACATTAGAAGAGCAGTTTTGCCCTAATAATAACAATCATCACCCTTTTTTCTATCAGTCTCACCCTTCGCTTCACCCCGGGAGGACTCTGGCCCGAATCTCGGGACGAGATTCCTTTAAGGGGGGAAGGCTGTGACACCCCAGTGTCACTCAGGGTTTTTCTCAAATGCCAAACCAAGAACCATCATTTTATGTGAACCAAAGTAAGCATGAACAACAAAACAATTTAAGTGAGAAAGAATTCACCAAGTATATGCTTAAAAGTGTCATGGTCAAAACAATTGAGACTTTTGAAAGATAAGAATGTGCAACCCTAATTAAAAACCCTAAGTAAGCCCCATGAACAAAATTCAAGACAATATGAAAAAGAGGATGAAAAGTTTAAAATTTTGAGTTGAGCCAAATATATAAGTTAAAGTATATTTATTAAGCAACAAGAAAGATTGAGAAGGCTTAGCCAAAATAACTCAAATAAATCCCCAAATCAGCCCTTGATCAATGAACCCTTAGAGAAATTCAGATTTCTGAATTTCTGAATTTCAGACCTCTTCTCAAAGATCATCTGTGTTCTCTGCTTTTCAAAACTCAAAGCCAGAAGATCCAAATATCAAAGTCGTGCCAAATTACCTTGAACACATTCTGGGAAAGTTTGAACTCAAACCAAATTCATTTGACACGGTTTTGGCGCAGCTTAACCTCGGGACCAGGCATTCTGACACTGGCACCTTGGTGACGCTACAACTCTTTGTCCCTAGCCTAAAACCACACGTCGTCCATACACAAAAGACAAAGCTTGGTCTGGTGAAAAAATCCCTTGCAGTGATCTTGCCCAAATTCGCGAAGATTTGCTCCCAATCGGCGCTTGAACAGGGGCAGAGGCAACGGCAACACGTGTTCGACCGTGGCTGACACCCATGGTTCACGCCCGTTCGCGCACCACGCCTTCCCAGTGCACGCCCGCGCGCACTCGTTGGTCCACGACCGCCCGTGCACCGCGCTGTGCCTATAAAGCCTTCCCAGGCGCGCCCCACTTTGCCCCGCACTCACCCTCACCGGCCAGCCCCTTTCCCTTAGCTCCGGCGAGCTTAATTCCGCCCGCCATTGCCGCCAGAGCTTCGGCCACCGTGGCTAGCCCACCCCAGCCATCCTCCGGGCAGGCCAGTGCTTCGGCTAGCTCCGCCAGTAGCCCGTGAAGCTCGCCAAGCCCTCGGACCCGACCAGACTTCACCGGAGGCCCGAGATCGACCTCACCGGACTTCGGTCTTCCGCCGCCGCGCGTGGACCGAGCTGTCCAGTGAGTCTCCGCCCAATTCCTTTCGCTCATGTCTTCTCTGGCATCCCGTGGACCTCCCTGACCTATTTGATTGAACTATCTCGCCGTGACCAGGCCGGTCTCCTCGCCGCCGACGAGCATCACCGCCTGCGCGCGTGGACCGACCGACTCCGGCCATCTCCGACGGTGTTCCGCACACCGTTGTGATCCCCGCAACCTCCCGTTCATCCTCGACCACTTCACCGGAACAGTCTCCCCTCCGGTAAGCCCCTCCGCCCTTTTCTTCGCCGCGGCTACTGTTTAAGGTAGAAGAAGGACCTCAGGTTAGGTTTTGTAGAACCCGAGGGGTTTTCTGTAATGTCAGTGACTCATGTGAATAGTAACCTAAGGACTGATTCGCGAAGGAAACTTAGAAAACCCGCCAGGGACCCCAGTGCAAAGTGGATTTCCATTTAATCAATTCTGTTATTCTTTTTAAAATGACCAGAGAACTTAGAAAATCCATAACTTGATGAAATCTTAATAAAAAGTTGTCAAACCAACTTTGCTAGCTCTGGAATATTATGACCTATCATTTAAAAATGGTAAACCCTATGCTTTCTGTTCTAAATTTTAGAGTTTAAAATTAAAAACAGAAACCCACTAAACCTTGTTTAATTAAGGAAAATTAGTTTTTCTTTTGTGCTGAGCTTAAGAAAATTTGTAGATGTTTATACCTTATTTAGACACTGTTTAAAAATAGTAGGAACACCAGCGTTGGAAATTATGGTGTAGTTTTCCATTTAAAGCTATTTTGTCCAAAACTTAGAGAAAATCAGAAAGGCATTAGAGATTAATAAACAGTGATTAATAGTATTTTTCCTAGTTTACGTATGCAACAGAGAACCTAGGAAAAATACAGAGACCATTAATTTGGACCAGTTTTTAATTAAGATGATTTATTTAGCCTTATATAGACTGAAAATCAATTATTAGAATTGCAAAACTATAACCAAAGTGATTAATAAAAATCCAGTGAACTTATAACCACTAGAGCCCCACTACAAAAATACAGAGCACCTCAGCCCAACTTTTTAAGTAGGGAAAATAAATACAGAGTGATAATAAGGCATTTTTCCAATAAATCATAAACAACCCCTTTTAAGGTGGTAATGGGCAACTAAAAATTAACTAAGTCCATGATGAGATAAACTACCAGAGAAAAATGCAAACCCATGAAAAAGGAGTAAACCCATACCTTTTGCTAGTAATTTATGAGAAAGGCCATTTAATTCAAATAATGCAAACCACCCCTTCCCTTAAGCAAAAAGAGGCCAAACTTCAGAATGATTGCTCTTGCACAAAATACCAACTAAGAAAAATAAGAACTTTGTTGTTTGATGTTTTTCAAATATAGTGGTAGTAGAAAGCACCCCTTTGGCTAGAAACCTTAAGAAAACCATAGGAAAAGAATTAAAAGGTATTAATGACTAGAAATTTGTATCAAGTCATGTTATAACACCTAAAAGCCAGCAAAAATGAGTTTTAGAGAATTACCCACTGTTAAATAATAGTTGTAGTTCAAAGCACCCCTTCTGCCCTAAAATTTGGTAATTTTGTCCAGAGAAAACCATTCACTTTCTGATCCCCAAACTTTGAGACAGAGCAACACACACCAGTAACAAGCCACTGTAATTTTTGCAGAATTTGTGGAATTTTATAAAAGCAACTTGTAGTTCAAACCTACTCCAAAACATTAAAAGAATAAAAGAAAAGGAAAGAAGGAATAAACCTCATCCCGATAAGTCTAACTTGAGAACTTATCATTTATCACTAAGACTTAAAAAGAGTTCAGTGGAACCCCAAAATTTAATCTACTACTTACCTTATCTAAGTCTAACCCAATTTACTAAGTATACCACTAAAGGGTTTTGCATAAGTAAAGTTAACTTGTTTAAACTGAAAAGATCATACCCCTTTAAAGTTGTAATTTCTAAAAGCACATATCATATCATGCATATATCTTACGCATCGCATTCATTAGATTGTAATCTTGCCGACGGAGAGTACGTGCTCATCCCCGAGCAAGGACCTGTCCAAGAGGAGGACCAGGAGCAGGCTTCCGAGGCTGCTATCGAGGATCTCCCCGCAGCCCCAGCAATTGAAGGCAAGCCCCGGTTTTATGCATAACCATGTTATTATATGCTACTTTACTACACTTAATGCTTGTAGGATTGCAATGTGCACTTAAGTGTAGGAGTTGCTTGAAACCTCTAGTTGCATGAACTTAGGATTCCTTTTTGAGATGAATACTAGTATGCTAGGTCGAGTAGCTGCTTGCTAATCAGGATCTCGGTAGAAGTCGAGTGATTTTTCTAGCACTCGCGCGAGGTCAGGAATTGATTGTATTCATCTTGATAACGGGATTTATGTTGGTCTATGGACTTGGATCCAGGGAGGATGCCTTGTCCATGAGACGGGAAAAATGAATTAAGGATTAATGTGTGGATACCTGAGTCAAGCTTTTGAACGTACTAAGCACATGCCGGGAAAAATGGTAACCGGTAAACCTAGTACCTGAGTGAAGCCGGGCGCGGACTTTATCCCTCATGCGACCTGAGACTGGGTCTCCCATGCTAGCTATGGTGGGTACAAGTGCGGTCACTGCACGGCGGCAGCCGGGGTCAGTGGAGCATTGTATGCCAAGGCGGTGAGGCCTGGACGCGAACGGGGAATCGATGGGGACGGTTGTCATGTGTGGGGTCGGAGTACCCTGACATGACGTGTGTTTAGGTTTACCTTGCAAGGTTTAAAACTTGATTCGAATCGTCTGCTTCTCGCAACTAATGAGACTGCTTGATTCCTTGTACTGCATCGAGTAAGAAGTGAAATGTGGTTATATGAGATAACTTGTTGATTGAACTAATTGATTGTTACCATGAATGCTTAGAAGGAGCAAATCTAGCTAAGTTAATAATGGTAGAATTTGAAAAGCTAAATATTGAATTTAGAAACAGCTAGTGCTTTTGGCAAACCAAACCCCTCAGCCAAACAGCTGCATAGTCTAGAGGTAGAGGAGTAGACTCCTCACACCGGTTAAGTCTAGCTGAGTATTAGTATACTCAGCCTTGCTTGTGGCACCATTTTTGCAGGTACCATGCAGGAATTGGTTGATGGTGTGACTTGGCCTACCACCCTGCCACCGGGTTGGACGGTCGAGTGGGATGTGGCTCCGGCAGGAGAGGAGCATGAGGAGTAGTGGGCTAGGCCTTGCCCATTTCCTCATTACCGACGACATCGATTATCTGCTGCACTTTAATTTGTGAACTTATTTGCTACTCAAAAACTCCGATTTATGTAATAACTCAGTACTTAATTTGAGGTTTCCTGTTTTATTGTATTTCTTCTGTGACTCACCTTCGAGTGAGATTGTGGAATTTGATCCTGGTTAAGTGGCTCTATCAGACTAGATCTGAGGGACTGACGGGTTATTCCGATTTAAGTGTGTTACGGCCCCTGAGGCGTGACTTAGGCACTTAAGCTGGAATAATTCGGGCGGTTCTACCACAATCAAATTTCTGCTTTTCTTGTTCGAAGCTTCCTAATTTTGAGAGAAGCTCTTTAACCAATTTTGCAATTTTGGCTTCAGCTTCTGCCAGTAAACCCTCCACTGTCTGAAGTTTGAAATCTTTCTTTTCAAGAGCAGCTGCTTGATCTTTTATTTTGCTTTCTAAACCTTCAATTATAACTTCATGCTTTTTATCTTCAAGGTCCTATTGCATCCTCAAAGCTTTACTCAATAACATACTTTGTATAGAAGCAACTTTCGTTAGAAAACACCTTCGTTGTTAAAAACAATGAAAAGTCAAAGAGAAGTTTTTACCTTGAAGTTGGAATAGAATAAACTACCGATGATATGTTGTCGTCGATAGCGGCTGATATCGGTCTCAAGCTTTGGGAAACCAATACTCCTCGACAGAGTACCGATAACCTTTGCTCCAGTTTGGTCTCGAAGACATCCTAAGCATTCATCATCAACACCGCCGAAGAGTAGCGCCCCTAGTTGATACCCGCAGAATATGGCAGTCTTTCAACTCTTCTTTCTCAGCCTTTGATAATTCTTGTCCAAATAAGTTTTGAAAGTTGAAATTTTCTTCTTCCGAAGCATCTTTGGCTATTTCCTTCTCTTTCTCAGGCACTGTGGCCATGGTCTCTTCGGTGGCTGTAGCAGCTTCTTCTGCGGCCATGTCCAGTAGTATTCTATCAATATCAGAGAGTGTGCTTTCTAGATTTGCATCCTCGGCCGTTGTAGCTTCGGCAGCTGCAGCTTCAGTAGGTGCAGCTTTGGTAGCTGTAGCGCTCTCGACAACTGGTGTCTTTGGCGTCGAAGCTGGCGGTGGTGTTTCTTCAATGGCTTCAGTCACAGTAATAATTCTTTGCTTTTTAGGCCCAGCAGACTTCTTCGTTGACGAAGGCTCCTTCTTCTTCTGTAAAAGCTTCGTCAGATGTGGTCTCAGTGGACTTAGCTTGATAGGCAAGGATTCAGTCATTACCTTTAAAATTTCTTCCACGTTGGCAGCAGAAGGTGTTGAAGGAGTTTCTTCTTCGTTATCAGTCGCCTTCTGCTTCAGAGCCGCAACTTTCCTTTTCTTCGGAGCAACTACCTTCGGCTCAGGGCTCAATTTTCTCCTCTTCAGGTTTTCTTCATCTTCTTTTACCATTCTAGCAGCCTCTCTGCCCACAATACTAATAATTCTTTTTCTTTTTTGCCCTTCGGCGCCCTTGTTCAATCGCTCATAGTCTGGATATTCAAAATTCAGGGCATACATTACCTGATTCAATCTTCGCTTTAGTCGGGCATCGAAGGCTACAGTCATCAACTGATCTTCTTTTCTCGTATAATTGCCCAAAATCTCGTTGCACATAACTTCAATTGTATCCAACCATTCTTGGTAGGGTTCTTTGAAGTGTTTCTTGAACTTGAAATGATAGGGCAGCTGAACGAGTTCATTCTTCTTCTTCTCTCCTTCAAGCTTCGGCATACCCCATTCCCTTAGCGTTGGGAATACTCGGTTGGCCAAGTATTCTTGAACTAAATCCTTAGTTCCAATGTGTTCAGATACAACTCTAAACTCATACACAGCATCTCGGCATGGTGCCCCCGGCGTCATGTTGCACTGAGGCCTAGTCAGCCCGAAGGTTAGCTCCAGCGGGCTCTGAATTAGCTTCTCCTTTTTCTCGTCAATCTTAACATAAAACCATTCAGATTTCCAACTGGTCGGCCATTTAGTGTGATAGCTAACCACCGGTGTCTTCATGTCTTTGCGATAGGAAAAATTATAGCAGCCGAAGTTCTCATGCAGTCTGTCTTCTCTAGCATTCGTCTGATAGTGAAGTTCATGTACTCGGCAGAAGGCTTCGGCGTGCGGCTCCACCCCTTGACTTCGGAGAGCCCAGATATACACGCTGAGCCTAACAATGGCGTTAGGGGTCAGCTGATGAAGGTAAATCTCAAAATTTTCCAAGACATCTGCAATCATGCCGTGCAGAGGAAATCTCAACCCTGCTTTAAAGAAGCTCTTAAAAACCACCACTTCATCATTTTTCTGGTTTCGGGATAGTCTCTTCCCCGCCAAAGCGAATCAACCCTTTATCGGCTTCTCTGAAGTAGCCTAGCTTCGTCATCATAGCCATATCAGCTTCAGACACAGTTGACTTCCCAAAATCCAAATGGATGGGCTTCGACGGCATAGTGGTGTTATAATCAATCTCTTCTTCACCAGCATCGCCCTCTTCAATATCTGCCTGCTCGGCTTCAGCAGCGGGTGCATCTTCGTCAGAAGCGCCCTCAGTCACAACCAATCCCGACCCCATCATGACTTCGGAAATCGGGGTAGTTTCAGCACCTTCAGTTTCCTCTCCGTCGCTAGTAACCCTAGCTGTTGAGTGCACTCTAGCCATTTGATGTTGAATTTCTTGCGTTTTGACGAAGTTGATTATTCTTTACCTTTGCTGAAGCTCCCTCTTGTCACGAAGTTAGAGCAAAGTAATACGTTGAACAAGCTTCAGCTGTGGTCAAATTTTTCGGCAGCACAACAATGCAATAGCAGTAAATGTTGTGGTAACTTCACACCTACCCGTCTGTTTATATAGTGTTGCAGGTGGGAAGGTGAATCATCAAGCCGCTCACACCCGTTGAACAGTCACCCGCACTCGCTGAACAGTGGACCATAGTGCCCAAGAAGCTAAATCACCAGATCGCGTGTACCCGCTGCATGGTGGGACCATCCTTCATTGGGAATATTTAAATCGTTTCTCGGCAACGAGCTCAGGGAATGTGTTTTTCGGACCTTCGACATTCCGAAGCCTGAGAGAGTTTTTCACGAGTTGAGCTCGTTACGAAAAACGATCTGGCACCGTGAAGGGGCTACTGTTGGGGGTCTGCTTCGTCGCCGAAGGTCCCATAAGAAGAAACACCTTCGGAAGATTGACACAAAGCCGAAGCTATCAATCAGAGAGCTTCGAAGTACATTTCCAAATGCACCGACTTAAAGATGAAATGACCAATCAGCCAGTGATAACTTGTATTATGATTGTAAACCTTTGTAAAGGGCATGAATGTAATTTCTCACAGGCTGCGTCCTGTGCCTATAAATAGATGAATAGTACCCCCATACAGTTCACGCTATCCTGCATTAGTTCGTGCGCAACACTTGGATTTTTGCCTTCTGTCAAGCTGAAGGTATAAATGTAATTAAATATCGCATTTAAATATCCAAGTTTAAATAATGAAAACATGTGAATGATATTATATGTTTGTTCATGTTATCTTTCATATTTCATATGTTTTGTCTTTCATTATCTTATAACCGTGATGATGAAGGTACGTCTTTCATAACCTTCGTCCGAAGATCGTTATATCCCAAGGGAAATAATGCTTCGAAGGACGAAGGAAATTAACATTTAATACTTTGTGTTGCCTTGTTCTTGACTCATAGCATTTGAGAACAAGTCCCCAACACGTTGCTAGTCGTAGCAATACAGACAAAGATATAGACAAAATTAACATCACACCAAACATAAGATTAAGTTGCATAATAATTATCTATGCGTTGCTATGAGATCGTGGGTTCGAGAACCACTAAAATCAGAGTTACGGTTAAGGAGTTGTGATTTATGGAAGATCTATGCGATTTAATTATTAAACTATATTATAAATTAGTTAATATACATCATATGAGAAAATATACACCAAATAGTTAAGTAAACTTCAATCTAGATTATAACTTGTTTAGGAATCATATTATAGTCAAATCACTATCATGGTCTAGTTTAACTTTGGTCAAAAGGTATAATCTACTGAACATAGGCTAAACAAATATCTAATTATAAAAATATGTTCTATGGTACAATTAATGTTGCCACTGTGTAGACAATATTTTTATGAAGCTAACGCAATTTGAATGGATCGAATCGGAGTTACGATTCTCAAGTTACGATTTTCCGAAGTTATTAAATACTTAGTATAGAATAAATCAAGTGGATAATTTTTATCTAGGTTTCATGACTAAACACGGTTACTAGATGATAAACAATATTATTATGGATTTACTAATGACTCATTTTGGAGTTAAAATGAATTAAACAAGAATTAAACAAGTTTCTAAAATTATTTGTGTATTGAAAACCAATTTCTAAATTTATTTATCTGATTTTTCTATCTCCTGGGCTGAGCACCTAAATCCAGGAAGGTCAGGGGCTAAACTACAAAAATTCCCTAGACAGAGGCTTCGCCTCCCTGGACGGCTGGTTTATTTGAGAATATTACAGGGGCTCATTAGCAAAATCGGTGGCCTGAAGGGGTTCGGGCCAACCGGGGCCGCGCGATGAAGGATCAAGGTACGCTCTCCGGGCCGCAGGATACGCGATCCACGGTTCAGATAATAAAGCGCTTTGATCCATCCCTGGTCGCACGCTTCTAGTTCGAAAGTCAAGATTTGATTCACCAAAGGGGTATCCAATGGCCAGATCTCGCCCGCCCATTACCAGATCAACGACGTTGGCACTATCTTCCCCAACTTCTCTCTCCCCGACGAACAACACATCTGCGCGCAGGAACCTAGTGGCGGCGCCAGCTGGCAACAAGCTCGAGCAACGTCCGGTGCACAAAACTGGTGCACCACGAGAAGGAGGGCAACACAAACTTCATAGGTGGTTTCTTACCTCCGATGTCAGCATAGACGGCCATGCCCATGGTGGCGAGTGGCCCCGCGACAGCGAAGAGCTCTGGTGAGCAATTTCTGACGCCTTGATGATCAATCCTTCCCACTGAGCCTGCGAATGACGTCACTTTCCACTCGCGATGTTCCATGGCCCGACCATGCACACAGACAGGCAGTGTGGGTGAGTTCCCTGGGCGGCGGCGATCTTCTCGGCTTCACCCGCGGCGAGTATTAGGTTGGGCATAACGCCCCCGGCACACGATGGATAAGGAAAGGGCGCGGGTTTCGATAGGTTTTATACCTAGGCCAACGCCCGAGCACGGGAGCAACAGCCACAAGCAATCCTGGTGGCATCGGTATTCTGTTAGCGCAAGCTTCGGCGAAGGGGATGAACGCAACATGCAGGCCCTAGCCACCAGTGACCCAAAAGCCACCCACGTGCGCGAGACTATGACTGGAGCCGCTGTCACGTGGGCTCGGTGGCTGAGTGGGTATGGGCAACGACTAACGCGACGAGCCCACCACGCAGAGGTACCAGCGCTAGAGGGAGTGGGTTTAGCGCGCATGGAGGCTGGCTGACAGGAGGGTCCCCCACGGTAGTGCCCCCGCGCGGTGAAAAGCTGGCGCGCCACGACAGCATCTGGCAAGTGGGCCCCGCTCGACAGTCACCGCGAGTAGGGCGCGGATCAAGGAATTGGAACCGAAGTCCCAGCGGCGGGTTCGGTGCTTCTATTATGGGGTTGGGATGGTGCGGAGGGAAGTGAGGCGAAGTGGGCCAAATTGGTGACTGTCGGCCCAATGGTGCACAATTTCATTTTATTTTTCCTTTTTCCACTATTTCCTTCCCTTTTTATTTAAAACTTTGAATTTCAATTCAAATGTTGTTGTGGATTTGTTTTTTCCCAATTCAACATGTCCTTTGAACATACCAGTATTAATTTCATTTATAAATTTTATTTTGTATTTTTATAGTATCTCTTTTCTTTATTATTTTCCCTTTCTCACTTATAAATTAAGTCTTAATTCTAATTTTGAACCTTAATGATTCTCATTGATGTGATCACTATTTTTGGTAAATGCACACACACACACAACTCCAGCATGATGCATGATATATTTTTTATGTTATTAGCTAATTACTCACCTAAAATGAGGTTATTCACATGCTATATTAAATAGAGGCAAACATATAAGTGATTCAACTCCATCTTCATTATTTACATTTTTGGGCATTACAGTCAGCCACACCACCTCAGCCCAACGCAGTCGCGTGCGCCTGTGCGCAAGGTCAGTCGTTGGCTTGTGGGCCCTCACGGTCAGATTCATCCCCATCCCCTCCAACCAATTCCCGCGACATCCTGCATAGCTCACGCGATCGGCACCGGAGTCTCACCAGACCGCCGCAGATCTCGCTGCTTGCTCTAGCTCGGACTTTGGGCGCCACCGGGGTATATAACCCATACCCCCCATGAGCCAACACCAGGGAGCTTTACTCCACCACCGGGAGCACCTCGCCACAACGATTCACGCCACTGCTGCAGTGAGATTGCGTTCCCGTCGTCGCTTCAACCTCGGCTCGTGGCATATGAGCATCGCCTGTGCGCACCACACCTATCCGTGGCCTCACTGAGTCCGGATGGGGTTAATCATGACTGGGATTCATCGCTGGGGCAAGGAAATCACCGCCAAACCGCTTCGCGCTGTGGGTGGTGCTACCCGCTTCATGAACCCCGGTAAGATCTCCTTCCACGTGTTTGCCATGTTATCTATTTCGTGTTGCGCCTTAGGTGGCTCAGATTGGGTCGCCTGATCGATGGATGGTCGTCGCTGGTAAGTCTCCGCAGTGTGGAGCGGCACGTGCCGCCACTCAGCTCGGTCAGCGAAGGAAGACACTTGCCAGCCTTTGGATCTTCAGCCAACGTGCAGGATTAGATGAACGTATAACGTTTCATGTGTTTTGATCCAAACCATAGATGCGTGATGCTACGGCTGTGAATAGGAATGGATCTCAAATCGAGTGGTTGATATCGGTTCACTTTAAGGCAGATTTAATCCTGGCCGTCTATTTTAGATCGTGCGGCTCATCTCTACGGAAACCCCTTCGGCTGAAGAAGAGTGCAAATGAGCCCCTGGGTTTGTTACAAATAAACCCCTGGCCTTGAACAATACTTAGAATGTTACCATTAGGTAAAAGACTTAATAATATTGACCCCGTGTTCTTGAGATTTTATAGCCGCCGTCTAGGGACTGTAGTTGTTCCTATAATAAATCCAAAAAATGATTTCTAGTAGCAAGATAAATGTAAAAACTTAGAAAATTCTTATTTTGCTCATTTTTACATCGTTTTGACCCATTCAAGTCACATTAGCTTCGTATTAAAATTGTCTACGCATTAAACAATATTATTTCATCATGTTTTCAGATATAATTAAATGATGCTCATTAGATTTACTTTTCTAATTAAAAGTTAATGTTTTATCTATAACTATATTAAAATAGTACTTCCAAACATGTTATAGTATTGATTATAGATTGAATTGGTTATATCTTTGTAATATTTCTCTCAGAAGATGTATATTAAAGAACATAGAATATAGTTTTATTATTTAATCACCTAAAACTTCAGAAATTCATATCTTTTTCACTGCAACTCCAATTTTAGTAATTCTCAAACCTACATTCTCGTAGCAACGCGTAGAATATTCTAACGTTGTTTGTTCTCATGTTTGGTGTACTGTTATTTTTATGAACTCCTTGTCTATTTGTATGTATTCTTACGAGTAGAGGCGAGGTCACGAGAAACCCGGAGACCAACTTGGTGAAGTACCTAGAATCTCAACTCACAGGCAAGTTGTGCCCTTGATCACTCTTCTTTACCTAATAATGTTCTATGTTAATCACTGTGACAACCTCAGGCTAATTTGATGCGACACAATAGGTTGCCCTAGTTTTGTTTACCCCACGCCTTGCAAACATGTGAACTATTGGGTAGACTTGCTATTGCTCTACCAAGTTTTGGGATTAATGTTACATCTAAATTATGATCATGTTCCAATTTTGCTGTTGATTTAATTATTATTCATATCAAGACTATTAAGTTAATTGGAACATGGAGCTTAACTTGCGATAACAGTGCTACCACAAGGGTGGAATGGGACGCCCTTGGTCAAGTAATTAGGAAAGCTAGGGAGAGATTACCTTACCCGAAAGGGGAAAGCAGGGAGGCGTCGCTACAGAGTATAGGGAGGTCCTCGGGTCGAACTGTTGGTAAAGCTTTTCGGATGAGGGATTCCCATGCTGCCTTCTTCCTGAATCCGTAGCGGGGTTTCTCAAACTAGTGGAACTTTAGAAAGGCCTCGCAGTGGATCCCTAGCCATTCACCTTGGAAGTTTCTAAGGGTCTAGCTAACCTTGGCTAATCAAGAAACACGTCTTGTGGGTAAAGATGCGCAACCTCAACAGAATGTAACACTGGTATATCAGTCATGCTCACTGTCAAGAGCGACTTAGGACACTCGCATGATTAACTTATGGAACTAAACTTAATCTATCATATGCATTGCATTGTGGGTCTATTCTGGTTAGTATCTACTTATACTTAGTAACTGCTAATAAAACATTGATCAACTTTAAAAGCAGCGCTCAACTTTAATCATCTCCTTTGGTAAGCCTTACACTTCACATGAGCCCCCACCATAAGTGAGCTCATGCACATTATTCCTTGAGAAAATCTCTTCAATGCCATCCAAACTTATACTAATCCCTTCAATGCCATCAGAATTTATAGCTTCCCTTCAATGCCATCAAATTTAAATTTTAATCCCTTAAACGCCATTGCCGTTAGATTGAAACTAACATCGTTAGTTCTATTTAATGTAAATCTCTCCAATGCCATCAAAATCTATATCGATCCCTTCAATGCCACTAGAAATTGGTTTGATCAATTTGGGTTTTAAAAATTACATAATAAAAAAATATGGACCAATTCCACGATTTTTAAAAACTTTAGTACATATTTTTTTGTAAACACCAAAAATTACTCCGCTATATCAGTTCGGTCTATTTTGATTTCTAATATTTTTTCTAGACTAACAACAAACACTAATGATAACAAAGGGAGATACATTTTAAAATCAATGTGGTATTTTGTGTTCAAATATTTTTTTATTCTGAATTTTATAAAACCCAAATAGACCGAACCAATTTCTAGTGGCATTGAAGAGATCGGTATAGATTTTGATGGCATTGGAGGGATTTGCTTTAAATAGAACTAACGACGTTAGCTTCAAACTAAATGTGATGGCATTCCAAGGATTAAAATTTAAAATTGATGGCATTGAAGGGAAGCTATAAATTCTAATGGCATTGAAGGGATTGGTATAAATTTGGATGGCATTGAAGGAATTTTCTCTTATTCCTCACAACTTGTTGAGCGATGAACATATGTGAGCTCACCCTTGTTGTACTCACATCCCCCCAGGCCAAGGACATGTACCACAAGATAAGGAGCACGAAGGATGTCGTGATGAGTTCATGAGAGGTTTAGGCCGTCGTCTCCCAGTCAACTATGGTTGTGTAGGATCATTGTCTTCTTATGATGTAATTGTTTAACTCCTATTATATATATTAAAGATGTGACATTCGTTTCTGTACCATGAGTCATCATATGTGTTAGACTTAATCCAAGCACACATTTGGTTCGCGCCCGGGTTTGCCCTTAAATCCGGGTGTGACAGAAAGGGGAGAAGGGAGCTCGCGAGCGCATGCTATATAGCCAGGAGGGAGACACGAAGGGGTGCTGGTGGAGGAGCAGTGACGACGACCATTAATGCGGATGGTGAGTTGGGGAGAGGAGATGGATGGATGTGGCTAGTGGGAAGGGGAAAGGACCGGATGGCGCAGGTGCATTGTACCACCCCGGTTTTTGCTCCAGAGGATAGAAACCCTAACTCCGTAACCCTCTCTGAGCCCTAGCCTCATAGGCAATCATATTACTCATATGCATAAACTATGCTTGCTAGTGGCACCTCACATATGTAGTCTCACCTAACATCTTATTTTGCACTAGGAAAATCTTATATATATGTATATATATAAAGAAGAAAAGGGAAATAGGAAAGGAAATGAAAAAATAAAAATAAAAGGGAAAACCCTCCCTCCCCTCGGCTCGACCGGCTTCGGCCCACACCCGCGCGCCTGCTCCCTCCCGTGCTCACCCTGCTCTCCTCCCTCTCGGCCCATCTCTGGCCCATTCCCCGTGCCGAGCCAGCCCGCGCCCACGCTCTCCCTATCTCGCTGCTCGTCCGACCCCACCTGCCAGCCCACGCGCACTTTCTCTCTCTCTTGCGCGCGCGACCGCTGACGGCCCGACCCTGCCCATTGTGACACCCCAAGTGTCTATTTCGTGTTATGACATGAGCTTTGTCTTTGATTTCTCCATCGCGTCTATCTCAGATTATCCAGACCGTTCATGAAATTTTCACTGAATTCGTAGTTATTCCCGCATAATTCTGAATTTGGAGTCTATCAAAAATGTTATTCTTAAAAACGAATGCAGATTAAAAAATCAACCTCGACTCGCAAATCCCATCCAAACTCATTTTTTCGAACTCTCGACAGTCGTTATTCGTTTGGTGCTCGAATCCGATTTCTCAACATTCGATCTATGTCCGAATATTGAATCCGAGTTCGTAAACTCAAACGGAATACTCAGTGTATCGACATCTATTTACCTTCTATTTACTGACTTGATATCACTAAATCTGATCCAACTTCGAAGCTAACATCGGTACTAATTTTCAAAGCATCGTAACTTGCCCTTTTCGGCTAAGAATCCGTGAGTCGAATTTTTACATAGTGCGCGAGAAATTAATTTCCATGCGACGCCTGTAACACCCAAAATTTTATTTAGGGATGTATAAAAATTCACCAAAAAGGTTTTGAATTAAGATAACTTTTAATAAGAATTCCCTTACCTTGTGATCACATCTCTTAAAACAAAATATGTTACCAAATAAATATTTAAAAGGGTCTATATGTGAACTTAATTATTTCCCTGTTAAATTATGTATTTAAAATTTCTCTCTAAAGGATTCTATCCACTAGGAATTACATCTTTAAAATGTCTATTTTTGTATGTATAAGTGGCATACTTAAAATCATTGGTTAAATATGATAGTAAATGTTGGTCACTTGTTTTCAAATATTGTGAATCAAGAACAAGACAACACAATTATTAAGTATTACGGACCTTCGTCCTTAGACGTATTGCCTCCTCTCGGATTTGTTGATCATCTTACGAAGGTTGTGAAGGACATGCCTTCATCATTTCATGAGCAAATAAGAATACATAAAGATGAATAATATAATTCATTAATTCATTCACAATTTTAGTCACTTGTTCTCAAATGATGTGAATCAACAACAAGGCAACACAATTGTTAAGTATTAAGGACCTTCGTCTTTAGACGCATTGCCTCCTCTCGGATTTAATGATCATCAGACGAAGGTCGTGAAGGACAAGCCTTCATCATTTCCTGAGCAAATAAGAATACATAAAGGTGAAGAATGTAGTTCATTAATTTATTCACATTTATATTTTATAATATATACATGAAATATTGACAAAGTATATATTACATTGATACCTTCGGCTTGCTCGAAGGTGCTGATGCGTGAATGATTACAAAACAGAGTGAACAGTGCGGTACAAAACAACATAAAAGTACATCTGTATCCCTAACATTTACTTATGACCATAACATAAATCATTAAGGACTATGTGGGAAATTTTATTCTGAAGCCATTAGAAAAAATGAGAAAGAATCTCATGACGCCTTAGAAGAGGCTAAAAGAGTTGAAGAAGCTGCTGAACAGGCCAGACTTATAGGTATACCCTTTATAACTTAGCTTCATATTTTTTTGTAGTTTCGGTACTAACCCATATTTGTGTATTAACGCAGCTGAGCTTTCTCCCCCTCCAGAGCCATATGATCCTAAAACTGACCCATCTATGAAGGAGGCGCTCGATATGATTAAAATTGCTAATGAGGCTATTGACGAAGCTGTCGACAAGCTGCTAAACGAAGCTGCCGACAAATTCCTAAAAGAAGACTGAAGCTGTGTATATTTGATAGTTTAGTGTCTTTGTACGTAGCTTTTGTTTTTGTAAGAAACAATTATCAACAATTTTCATGTATGTTGATGTAATATATTTCTTTGTGATGCGTGGAAACTTCGAACATACCATTTTTGAGCCGACGACGAAAAAACACCTTTCCTTCTTTTCACGCTTCAGAAAGAAATACCCCTTCTTTGCCATAGACGTTGCATAAGAATACCATTGTCGAAGGCAAAAACTCCGTATGACAGTACCTCTGTCACAAGCATGGACCATGCCTTAGTAATACACTCTTCTCATTAATCTTTGCCGAAGCTGAAGGGGCAATTTTCCTTGTTTTTGTAGTGTATGTATCAGTGCAAAGTGATGTATGATGCGATGTCATGCAATATGGTGCGATGGTATGATGCAGATGATGATGATGCACAAAACATAAAAAAATTAAGACTCTGCATCCCCTTAAGAACGACTTTGGAGTCTGTTCACCTTTTACTTAGGTGGTATTTCAGCTCTACATTACCTTAGGAATGACTTTGGAGCAAAGCTCTGCATCCCCTTAGGAACGACTTTGGAGATTCTTCACCTTTTACTTAGGTGGTATTTTAGCTCTTCGTCCCCTTAGGAACGACTTTGGAGCTTCTTGACCCTTCTTTGTTACACTCGATGGTGTAACCACAGATTTATTATATCATGCCGAAGGTTAAACCTCCTTATATTGTCTTTTGGAAGGGAAATATAAAGGCATAAAAGTAGAATTACATTGAACTAGAAAACATTCTGATCAAGCCCCTATGTTGCTTTAGTAAATGTGTCTCGATTCGGGTACAATGCTGTTGACTATGTGTAACATCCTTGGTGTTACTGGCACTAAAACTTGAGCATAACATCATGTGCATTGAAATATCATGTGTTTTTTACACCTAGAGTGCATTCACTAGGTAAAATTTTTAAACAAGTTGTGATGATAGGACTTGATGTGTGCTTAAACCTAGGGTAGGGTACTTAACCCTGAATTAGGGATTATGGATGAAAGTGAAGCCAGAATGAGTAAAGATCTCTAGAGTCATTAGAAATGTTCACAAGATATCAAAGTTGATGGACTTTAGTGGCACAAAAACCCTAAAGTACTCAAAACCCAAAAAAGAAACCCTAGAAAAACCCTAATTGAAACCCTAGGGGGGTAAATGTAAATTCTAGGCACTTTTGGACCAAAGTGCAAATAGCAAAGTAATAAAACATCACAAACCAAGTAACTTTCATATTGAAGGATTCTTAAGTAATGTGGAGGAATTTGGACTTATTTGCAAAAGTACCCCATGAACACTATAGAGTTAAATCTAAATTTGAGTGAAATGAGGTCAACTTTAGAGCTCTATATCTCTGAATTCATAAGGAATTTTCCTTAGGTCAATACATGAAAATTGTAGAGCTATGATAGGCATATAACTTTGTTTATGTGACTGAGCCTTGATGCTATACAAAAATTGGAGTATAATGGGCAGAAAGTTTGGCTGTCAGTCGAGTGAGAAGACTGAAACATGGCTAACAGTGAACTCTGACGAGTTTTAGAGCCGATTTGAGCTTGATCGAGTGAGCGGATGACCAAGGTCCCTATGGTCGAATTGGAGCCTGTATATAGGTTAATAACTTTGTTGTAATCCGGTCGGTAACTTGTCACGTAGAAATTGAAGAAAAACACCACTGAAGATGTTCTATCAGAACAACTGAAGAAGATCCTGATGGTACAGTAGCAAAAAGATCTTCAGATTCAGTGTACCTCGCCGTGGGTGACCTTACGCCGCGATTGACGCTGGTCGTTGCGATTAGTGCGCCCTGGTTTGTGGATAACGGCTGGCGGTGAAACATCTCAATGCAGGGAAGGGTTGGAGCCTTATCACCGTACTATTCACCATGCCACTTGCCGCACGATTGACTGAGGTGTCCTCGCTGGAGTTCGCCGCCCTTCGTAGCCATGCCACATACTTAGAAGAGTTACCACGTCGCAGTAGATAGCCGTAGGTAGTCTGTCCATCGCCTGAGACATTGCTCTGGTGAACGCCACGGTAGTTCATGCCGGTGACTCACCCCCTCTCTTCGGCCGCCAGTCTCCCCTTTCAAAATTCGGAGCCACCACTCTTGGACACTATAAATTGAGTGCGCTGCTAGCTCCGCTAGGTTGTTACGAAGCCAGAGCACCCACCCCTGCCCTCGATTAGCCACCATAGCCAAAGAATTTCATTCTTCCCCCAAATCTGTTGCCCGCGCCACCGTGAGACGTCGCGTCATGGCCAACCATCTCCAGGTCCGCCCTCGCACTCCTTGTCCATGTTTTAGCACCCACGCATGCTTGTGATACTCATCGGCTCAACCCATTGAGCTAGACCACACTCAATCGACCGGAACACCTTGATTGGTATGTGGTGTTCGTCGTCACCATGGGCGAGAGAATCCAGGGTAGAATTGGTTCAATTGAGGCATGTTTTAGGTTCGCCTTGGGTTAGTGACGCTAACCCAGCAGTTGGTTTAGGCAGTCGATGCCGGTCATGGCCGGTCTGAGCAACGAGATGGTCGGCGGCGAGCGTGTCGTTGCCACGGTTCGTTTTGGAGAAGAAACAGAAAACATAGGGCCTTAGTGCAAATGTCAGAGACACATGTGAATAGTGTGTGTTGGGGACTTGTTCTCAAATGCTATGAATTAAGAACAAGGCAACATAAAATGTTAAATATTAATGCCCTTCGTCCGCTGAAGCATTATTTCCCCAAGGATTTAATGAACTTCGGACGAAGACCGTAAGCAAAATATCACGAAGGTTGCACCTTCGTGACTAGACTTACAAAGTAATATGAGATGATAAATAAAACATGAAACATTAAAGATAAATACATCAAGGACCAATAACATCATTCAAATATTATATTATATGAATCTGAAATGTTAAAACATAACACTTAGTTACATTTATACCTTTGCCTTGACAAGTAATAATTCTCGAACAATGCGTTTGCAATTACAGGATTGCGTGAACAGTAAAGGAATACTGTTCACTATTTATAGGCACAGGACACAGCCTGTGAGGAATTACAATCATGCCCCTCATAAAAGTTTACAACAATGACTCAAACCCTTATGGACTAAAAGGTCATTCTATCTTTAAGTCGGTTCGACCCTTCATCTTTGGATATGCTGTAATACCGAAGCTTTATGAATGGTACCTTCGGCATCACGTACGAACAGCTTCAGCCGAAGCTGTTTCTTTCCGCAGGACCTTCGGCAACAAAGCATGGTCCCAACAGTAGCCCCTTCGCGGTGCTAGATCGTTTTTCGTAACGAGCTTGATCCGTGAAAAAGTCTCTTAGGCTTCAGGAAGCCGAAGGTCCGAAAAACACCTTCCCTGAGCTCGTTGTCGAGAAACGATACAGTTTCCGAGCGCGGAGCGGTCCCACCATGCAGGTTCACTTTTTGGTTCTTGTGGCCCACCGTGCAGTGGGTGCGAGCGACTATTTTCCCGGTGTAAAAATCCTCACGATTCACCTTCTTACCTGCAGCACTATATAAACAGACGGGTAGGTGTAAAGTTACCACAGCATTCATTGCTATTGCACTGTTTTGCTGCCAAAAATTTAACCATAGCCGAAGCTTGACTTTCGCATTCAAACGAAGCTCCAGTTTAGTCTCTGCTTCGTCAGAAGAAGAGCTTCGGAAAAAAGGTTATTAATTTGCAAGGAATTTTTAAGAAATTCAAACTCAAATGGCAAGAGTGCGCTCTACTGCTAGAGTTGAGCGTGATGGAGATGAGGCCGAAGCTGCTGAAACTATTCCGATTTCTGAAGCGATGAAGCGTTCCAGGCTAGTTACAGCAGAGGACACACCTGCTGCCGAAGCAACACAAGCTGATGTTCAAGAAGTTGGTTCTGAGGATGAGTTCAGCTGCGGGGTACCAACTAAACCTAGTCACTTGGACTTTGGAAAGTCCACCATCTCTGAAGCTGACCTTCCAAAAATGGTGAAGCTGGGCTACTTCAACGAAGCAAAAAAGGAGCTGGTTCGTTTTGGTGGTGAGGAAACTACTCTGAAGCCAGAAAAAAATGAGGTAGTAGTGTTCAAAAGCTTCTTTAAAGCAGGATTAAGATTTCATTTGAATGAGATGATTGTTGATGTTTTGAAGAAATTTGGGGTTTACCTTCATTAGTTGACCCCTAATGCCATTGTCAGATTAAGTGTTTATATTTGGGCCCTTCGTAGTCAAGGAGTGGAACCGTTCGGCGAATGATTCTGCCGAGTCCATGAACTACACTATCAGACTAAAGCCAGAAGAGATGGTCTTCATGAGAATTTTGGATGTTACAACTTTGCTTATCGCAAGACTATGAAGTTTCCAGTGATAAGCTACCGAAGCAAATGGCCAGCCGGATGGAAATCTGAGTGGTTTTATGTTAAAGTTGATAAAGATGAAGATAAATTGGTCCAGAGTCCACTAGAGCTAACCTTCGGAGAAACAAGGCCCCGATGCAACATGATAAGGGGGAGCCCGAGCCAAATTGCTATGGCTGAATTTCGCGTGATTTTAGATCACATTGGCACTAGGGACTTGGTGCAGGAATTTCTGGCTTTTAAAGTGTTCCCAACAATGAGGGATTGGGAGATGCCGAAGCTGGAGGGGGAAAAGAAAAAGGGAGAACTTGTTCGATTACCTTATTACTACAAGTTTAAGAAACACTTTATAGAACCCTGCCAGGAATGGTTAGACACAATCGAGATTATGTGCAACGATATCCTCGGAAATTATTCTAAGAAGGTAGATCAATTGATGACAGCAGCCTTCGGCAGTCGCCCCAAACGAAGATTGAATCGGGTGCTAGATGCGTTGAATTTTGAGTATTCTGATTATGAGCAACTAGGCGGAGATGCCGAAGGCCCAAAGAGAAAAAGAATTGCCAGCGCCCTTGACAAGGAAAGCACCAAATTGGCCAAAAAAGAACAAGAAATTTCCAAAAAATTGAGCCCAGAGCCGAAGGTAGTTGCTCCAAGCAAAAGAAAAGCTGCATCTCCAGAACCAAAGACATTGGTCCGAGAGGAGGAAGCTCCTGCGACACCTTCTGCTACCGAAGTAGAAGAGATTCTGAAGGTAATGACTGAATCTTTGCCTGTCAAACTAAGTCCACTGGCGCCGAAACTGACGAAGTTTTTTCAGAAGGACAAAGAAGCTTCGGCAGCAGAAAGTCCTGCAAAGCCGAAAAAACGAAGAATTATCCAAGTGACAGATGTGATTCATCAGACGCCGCCACCGGTATCGGTGTCAAAAATTGTTATTGCCGAGACCGCTGGAGCCGAAGCCGCCGCAGCCGAAGCTACCGGAGCCGAAACCACTGAAGCTGAAACCGTCGGAGCCGAAGCTACCGGAGACGAAGCCACCGGAGCCGAAGCCGGGACCACCGAAGATTCGAACCTGGAAACCACACTTGATGTTATTGACAATATACTTCTGAAAATGGCTGAAGAAGAAGCTGCTGTGACTGAGGTGAACACGGCTACTGAAAAAGGAAAAGAGTAGGTTGAAGACATTTTGGAGGAAGGAAATTTTAATTTTCAAGATTTACTTGGACAAAAATTAACAGGTGCTGAAAAAGAAGAGCTGAAAAAATATGCCATATCCTGTGGATGTAAAACAGGGTCTATGTTATTTGGTGGGGTCAACGAAGGGAAGCTAAGATGCCTTCGGAATCGCACCGAGGCCAAAGTTGTTAGGACCTTCTCCAAAAGCGTTGGCCTGCCGAAGATAGAAGCGGACCTTTGCAGGTACCAGTGACAACATATCGCCGGTAGCTTGCTCTATGCTAATTTTAAGGTAAAAAATATTATTATTATTTTATTATTATTATTATTTTAGGTCATTTTCTGACGAAGGTTGTTTTGGCAGAGTATACTACTAAGTAAAGTGCTAAAAATGCAACAAGATCTTGAAGAGGAGAAAATCAAAGCTATCATCAAAGATTTAGAAGACAAAGTTGAAAATTACGAAGCTGTTCTGAAGAAGAAGGATTTCGTCATTCAAAACCTTAAAATCATAGCTAAAGAACACGAAGCTGCCTTAGAAAAGAAAGACTTCGTTATTCATTCTATGGAAGGCTCACTGGCCGAGGTCCAAGCCGAAAATGACAGGATAAACAATGAATTACTCAAAAAGTCAGAAAAATTTGAGCAGGAAAAGAACAACCTCGAAACAAGTCTCAAGACTGAGATCGAAAACAATTCAAATCTGCAAAAGTCATTAAAGGAGCTTCAGGAGAGATGCCTAAATTTCGGTAGCCGATGCGTGCAACAGCTGAAGGATGTGTTTCACTCTATTGGAGCCAGCTCTGAAAAATTTACACCTTCAGCTGAAAACCTGCCCAGCACCTTGGAATATATTGAAGGCGAGGTTGATGCTCTTGACGAAGTTATTGCTGGGCATGCTGATTTCTGCGCCCTGGTAGCTTCTCGAGGCACAACTACCGCTTTCCTGAAGGCTGGTTGTACACACGGAAAAATTGTAAACAGGCCAAACTTCAGCTTGTCAGCAGCAGATTTGGTTGATATCCCAAGCCTAGCCCGAAGCATCGGAAACAGATTTATGACCCAGATTTGGGTAAATGGCGGGCGAAAAATGGCTGGTGACGAAGCTCGGAGCCACCTTAAGCCGGTGAGAGACTTATATTTGTTACTTTTACCTTCTCTTTGAAATTTGCACCTTTCTTATTCTGCTTTTTAATATGTGCAGGATGACGAAGCTGAAGAATGACGGGCTGAAGCTTAACAGTTGCTATAAAAGACTTTCCTGCAAAAAATTCTGGAGAAATCGTTGTAATATAATTGGGGAAAAAACTTATGTAAATTTGTACATACCTTGTAATATATCTTGTCTCCTTTATCCGTGTACAATCCGCTTTGCTGTGAACAAAACTTCACTTTTGAGCCGACGGCGAAAAACACCTTCCCTTCTTTTCGTACACAACGAAGCATGAACATTTCCTCTTTCTTCGAAGTTTTTCTCATAGCCGAAGCATCTGTCTTTTGTGGTATGATGATGATGATTCTATATATGTCTAAATGAATGTTTATGAATGCAAATGTCATGATGTAATGTATCGTGCAAATGAATATCGGAATATATATTCAAAACCATAATCATGGCCCTTCATCCCCTTAGGAATGATTCAAATCTTTTTGCCGTTTACTTTTCGGCTTCACCGTTTACTTTTCGGTGTATCAGCGCTGACTTTTCGCTGTAAGCCTCCCTTAGGAGCTTCTTCGCCTTTTACTTTCGGCGGAATCAGCGTTTATTTTTCGTTGTAAGCCTCCCTTAGGAGCTTCTTCGCCTTTTACTTTCGGCGGGATCAGCGTTTATTTTTCGCTGTAAGCTCTGCATTCCCTTAGGAACGACTTTTGAGCTTCTCCCTGTTTTCTTTTCTTTTCCCTTTGCATTTACATTTACATTTTTGGGGGATATCACTCTTATAGAATTGAAATAAGGAAAAGAAAAATTACATGTTGTGGCCCCATTAAAAACCTTTCTCCCCCTTCGGAAAGGAAAAGGGTGCCACAAAAAAGAATAAAAAATTACATCAAGCTAAACATAATATCGCCGAAGCTCATCCGCATTCCACGATCTAGGAATATCGTTGCCGTCCATATCCTTCAATCTGTATGAACCGGGTCTTGATGAAGATACTACCAAAAAAGGTCCTTCCCACTTCAGCTGTAATTTGCCTACTGTCTCAGGGTTGGCCACTCTTCGAAGCACCAAGTGTCCTGGTTCAATGTTCTTTAGCTTAACCTTTCTATCACGCCATTTTATTGTTTCAGCTTGATATTTGTTGATGTTTTCCACAGCTTGAAGCCTGAACCCCTCTATAGCATCTTTTTCCATAGAGTAATCAGCTTCAGCTTTGCCTTCTGCCGAAGCTACTATTCTTATTGATCATGCTTTGGCGTCTTCCGGAGTTATTGCTTCGTCACCAAACAATAGTTTGAATGGTGTAAAGCCTGTTGATCTTGATACTATTGTATTGTGGCTCCACACCACTTTGATTAATTCTTCTGGCCACTTTCCCCTAGGCTGATTGAAGATTAACTTCATTATTCCTGTCATTATGATCCCATTAGCTCTTTCAACAAGTCCATTTGACTCCGGATGTCGAACTGATGCGAAATGGATCTTTGTGCCAATTTGATCGCAAAATTCTCTGAAAGCTTCGGAATCAAACTGTGTCCCATTATCCACAGTAATGGCCTTCGGTACTCCGAAGCGACAAACAATATTTTGCCAGAAAAACTTTTGAATAGTGACCGAAGTTATTGTGGCTAAAGGCTTTGCCTCAGTCCACTTAGAAAAATATTCCACTGCCACTACAACATATCTTAAGTTGCCTTGTGCTGGTGGTAATGGACCTAACAAATCAAGGCCCCACCTTTGCAACGGCCAAGTGGGTTGTATTAGCTGAGTTAAAGACAAAGGTTGTTTTTTATCTCTTGCGCATTTCCGACAACCTTCGCACTTTTGGACTAATTCCGCTGCATCCGAAGCTGCCTTTGGCCAATAAAATCCTTGACAAAAAACTTTTCCAAGCAAAGGCCTAGATCCAATGTGAGATCCACATAGGCCTGCGTGTATTTCCTTCATCAATGCTATACCTTCGGCTCTGGATAAACACTTGAGTAACGGAGAACAGACCCCACGCTTGTATAGTTCCCCTTCTATTATAACGTATGGTCGAGCTCTTGCCTCTATCCTCCTGTTATAAGCTTCATCATCTGAAAGAAAGTTACCCTGGAGAAAAGAGATGATCTCAGTTCTCCAGTCCTCACTATAAACAGGGGATATGTTGAGGACTGCTCTTTCAAGAAGCTCAACCGAAGGTGCTTTTATTGTTTCGAAAAATACTTCCGAAGGTAATGGCAGCCCCTGTGCTGCTGACTTAGCTAATAAATCATCATATTCATTGTCTCCACGAGGAATATTTTTAACAGAAAACCCTTCGAAGGAAGCCTCAATCCTTCGGACTGTGTCTAAATATTTTTCAAGCTTCGGATCTCTTGCTTTATAACTTTTGTCAATATGACCAGAAATAACTGTTGGAACTTGCTCTCTGGTGCAAGGGGATCCAACGGTAGGTGTAGTGACGTAAACAGGGTTCTCGCGCAAGATGGCAATAGCTCTGTTAATCTAGCCTCTCACGGGCACTGTGCGGGGGTATTTATAGGTATCAAAGTGCCCAGCGTCCTGTGTTAAGGACGCATGTGCCCTCAGACACCTAGGTTATCCCCAGAATATTCCCTTAAAGCAGGGTTACAGACTGTAATTACAGGGATGCCTTTACAAATTAGGCACGTAACACGCAGCGGCCACGCAGGGCCTGTTACAATGGGCCGGATCACACGTGGGCCTCCGTGCTGGACGAGGCCGCCCGGTGGGATGACCTCGTCGCAGGTCTTCGTCTGATGTCGTATGGGGCGAAGGGTGTCCCTGCCCGTTTTCTTGTCTCTGTTGGACCAACGACTGCAGCGAAGGCCTCGAGCGAAGGGTGGCGTCTTTTCCTTCGCCCCAACATTTGCCCTCCGAGGGACCAGTTCGACTAAGTCATCTGGTGCCGAAGACGTCGCTAGATGGCGGAGACGCTGCCCTCGCTCGAAGTGGTTCCGCGGGGGTTTTTGACATGACCGTTGATTGACACCGTACTGCTGGACTGCGGGTTTCCCGAAGCGCCACGCCCTTTGTATAAAAGGGGGCGGGGGGCAGCGCGTTTTGAACTTCACTTTCCGCGCTCTGTGAAAACCCTAGCCGCCTTTTCCACCGTCTGGCTGCTCGTCTGCCCTCCTTGCTCTTGTTCGCCGGAGATCTGGCTCGAGTGAAGCAGACCGCCCGCCGCCGCCGACGGTACGTAGCGATGCCGACCTCTTCTTCTTCCGCTGCCGCTACACCACCGGCCGACGCATCGTTTGAGGAAACGCTGAGTACTTTGGCTGCGGAGGAGTTGCGCGCCAGCGATACGGTGGATTTTGGTGTGTCGCGGATGTCGTCGGTCCGCGTGCAAGATATGCAGCGGCTGGGTTACTTTGGCGGCAGAGTCGCTCGTGTCCCGGGGACGGAGGAAGTCCCCGCGCCGGAAGGCGAGTTGGTTGTGTTCGAGGCATTCTTCACTGCCGGTCTCCGCCTGCCTGCGCACCGATTTGTTGGAGAAGTCCTGCGCAGATTTAACGTTTAGATCCATCAGTTGACTCCGAATGCCGTGGTGGCTCTGTCGAAGTATGTCTGGGCGACGACTTCGTACGGCGGACAGCAATTAGTCGAAGTCTTCGAGAAGTACTATTGCCTGCACTGGCAGAAGAGGATGATTGGAGATGAAGTTGCCCAGTTTGGGTCCTGTACATTTACGCCGAAGACCGGCAAGACCACGATGGAGGTAGTTGAGTTGGTTCCTTGCGCCCGCAACAAGTGGGGCAATTGGCATGAGTTTTGGTTCTACGTCGTGGAGGGTACCGTCGAAGACCATCCGGGGCTCCTCGTGTCCGAGATGTGCTCGCATTTTTACTCAGCATACCCGCCTTTTGAAGTGGCGGAGGAGGAATCCTTCGGTGCGCCGCCGGTCTGAGCAGTGGGCGCGATTTGGTTGAGGAATTTGTGGCATACGGGGTATGGTCTTTGGCGCATGGCTGGGCGTTGGGCGAAGTGTGCCCTCGCCAGATGCCTTCCCATGGTGGGAAGCTGGTGCGAAGTCCTGTCTTCGCGCTGGATTTGCAAAGCCGCGATCCGGTGGCCTTTGTGCATGAGGCGGAGGATGGGGCGGTGCGGATCGTTGGTCGGTACGTGCCGAGGACAGAGGGCCAACGTAGCTGGGATATCCGCGGGTCGAATGACCGTTTGGACAGGGTTTTTGAATTGAATCGACTGCCGTATGGCGGTTATCCCGGCCAAGACGATGTGGATCGTCGCGGGAAGAAGCCGGTGGTAGAGTCTGGAGACGACCCCGCGCCGACGGCTGCCCCGTCCTCTAAGAAGAGGAAACTAGGTACTGCGATGGGAGGACTTGGGGTTTCCGATGGTTTTGCTAGAGAATTGATGAGGACATGCGCGGCCCCGGGGGGAAGGATGACTTCGCCCGAGCTCCGGGGGTCTTTGGCGCGGATGCTGAGGGTTACCGGGGGTTGGTGGCCTAGGAATGTTCCTATCCCCCGCGCGGCCGGCGAAGACTTTTTTACATCTCGCATGGTTCGTGAATGGAAAGTATTTCCTTACGGGTGGAATATTGCTGCTGTTGTGTCGGCAGTGATGGACAAGGATCGCCAGGGAGCTGCACAGAAGCGCCAGGCGGTCGTCAGGCTTCATGAAGCCAGGCCGAAGAGGCAGCGGGGGGCTGCGAAGGATGCTGCCCCCGGCGGAGGCCAGCCGCCGCTGGCGGCGAAGTCGGCCGTCCCTGCATCCAGCAGGGCGCCGGAGGCTGCGGCTGCCGCCAGTGGTTCTAAGTCTGGGAAGGCTGCACCGGCGTCCAGCAGGTTGCCGGAGGCCGCGAAGGCGGGCCGAGGTTTGCCGCCGCCGGGCAAGCGCGTTGCCAACTTCGCCACCGACATTAGTGTGGAGGACTATCTTGTTGGTAAGTCGTTGGCTCGATTTTTTTTGTAATTTGTTGATACGTCGCAGGGTCGGACGAAGGCCAACTTGTCGTCGTTCTGCCTGCCGCGGCGACCACGGCGGCTGCCGTAGTGCCAAAGGCGAAGGGCGGTGCCCTTAGTGCTGGCGGTGAGATGCCGGCACTCACTGCTGTGAGGGACGAGGCGGGTCCTGTGTCCCGCCGGCTGAAGGAGATGAAGGAGGCGCTAAGTCAGGTACGTTGAGCTAGACTTCGGTTTTTTTTACCGGCTGCGCCGGGGCTGTGGTCTTATGTGTGTCTTGTAAGCGGCTAACTTCGCAGACCGCGCGCGCGTCGGGGGCCCTGACGGTAGTTGTGTCTGCCGAAGTCGAGAGACTTCGGACGCAACATGCTGACGCCGTCAGGGAGAAGTCGGCCGCCGACAGCAAGTGTCGCAAGCTGGCGGACAAGGTGGCCGCGCTGGAGGGGGAGAAGACTGACCTCCGGCGCCAACTGGCGGAGGAGAGGAAGGAGGCCAATGAGGCCCTCGCCAAGGCGCAGGCTGCGCAGGCGGAGGCCAATTTGGCGCGGGTGGAGGGCGGTCTTGCCAGGGAGCGCGCCGAGCAGTTGGAGGAGCGGCTCCGCGCTCTGTAGAGCCGTGTGGAGAGGGCCGAGGCCACGATGCGCACGGAGGCTGAGCGGACTCGCAAACAGCTTATGGATTCATACCATGAGCTGGACGCGCGGACCGCTGACTTTGAAGTGCCAGACCGAGAGCCCGGACATCGCTGCCTGGAGTGGGTGCAGGAGGAGTTGCAGGCGCTTCCCACTATCGTGGAGGGGTTTATGTCTTATGCTTCCCTGGTCACCTGCGAGGGGGCGATGAACGCGCTCTCTCGCGAGGGGTGCCGGCACTATGAAGTCTTCGACCAAGCTGATGAGGATTTCGAGCGTGATATCTACAAGGTTGAGGACCCTATAGTGAAGGAATCCGCCGGAGCCCTCTACGACCGGATGTGGGGCCCCCACGGTCGAGAGGTGGTCAGGGAACGGGCCGAGACGGCGAGGGGTCAGGTAAAGTCTGGCTTTTGTTTGGTGTTTGTTGGATGTGGGCTATGTATGGGTTTGCTGAATTTGTGTGCTGTGTCTCAGGCGGCGCGTAGTGAGAGGGTGGATGACTTTGGGGCTTTGAACAGCACGCTGCCTCACCCGGAGTCGAACCTGGCGGAGGCCGCCCTGGAGCCACTCCCGGAGACCACCGAAGGCGCCCCTGATGCCCCCACAGCCGCTGCGGCCGGCGGAGGCCCACCCCCGGAGACCGCCGAAGGCGTTCCTGATGCCCCCGCAGCCGCTGCGGCTGGCGAAGGCCCGCCGCCAACTGCTGCGCCGAGGGCTGAGGATCCTGTGACGGTGGCGGCGGAGGCGACAGCGGAGGCTCCCGCGACGGCTGGGTCTTCGCAGGTGGCGTAGTGGGTGTGGGTAGTTAGGGAATTTTGGTTATGTTGCTGAATCTTGGTTGCTGCGCAGGTTCAAGATTTTGGGCCTGCGCACGCAACCGCCACTACTAATTTTTTGGCGGCTTCGACCGTGGATGATGGTAATAAATCAGATGGGTCTGCATCTAAGTTTTCTGATTTTGGTGACTCTGGGAGCTCGGTTGAGTGGACTGATGAGTCGTCGGATGAGGACTTGGACTACTTTGCGGCCTTGGATGTGGCAGCGGCGGAGGCTTCACCGCACGCTGCGGATGCAGAAGATGTGCCTGGTCCGAGTACTGCGCGTAAGCGGCGAAGGGCGGTTGCGAAGCGTAGAGTGAGTGGGGCGGACGGCGGTCGACTTCGTGTGAGTAGGGCTGGCCGGCAGGAACTGTTGTCCTTGCCGGCCGTCGTGAGTACAGGTGAGGGGGAGTTGCGAAGTCTTTTTGCGGGTGAGGAGCTTAGGATAATGTTATTTAACTATAGGGAGATGGGAATTATTCCGAAGGCTGAGCCGATGTAGAGTGTGATGCCCTCGCTTGTACATGTGTAATGGCTTGTATGATGAAGTTGTGTGCCCTCGCACATTCGGCTATGCTCGGGAAGGCGTTGCGTACTTGGTCAGGTGTAATTGTTGTGCTGGACTGGTGCGCGTGTAGTCGGTCTTTGTGCGGACTGTTGCGCGGATAGTTGATTCTTCGCACTTATTGCGCTAGCCCGGCTGCACCCGTAGGCGACTTCTGCGCGGATAGTCTCTGCGGTAGACTTCGGTTTTTCGCACTTGTGGTGCTAGTCCGGCTGCACCCTTAGGCGACTTCTGCACGGATAGTCTTCGCGGTAGACTTCGGTTTTTCGCACTTGTTGTGCTAGTCCGGCTGCACCCTTAGGCGACTTCTGCACGGTAAGTCTTCGCGGTAGACTTCGATTTTCCTCACTTATTGTGCTAGTCCGGCTGCACCCTTAGGCGACTTCTGCACGGTAAGTCTTCACGGTAGACTTCGATTTTCCGCACTTATTGTGCTAGTCTGGCTGCATCCTTAGGCGACTTCTGCACGGTAAGTCTTCGCGGTAGACTTCGATTTTCCGCACTTATTGTGCTAGTCCGGCTGCACCCTTAGGCGACTTCTACGCGGAGTTGTCGCACGCGAGGGTGGCCAGCGCTGAGCCTCGCGGTGACTTTGTATTGGTCGAATGTCGAAGATCGTCGTCGCAGTCTTTTTTCGACGCATGCTTTTGCGGGGGATTTTTCACCCCGGGAGGAAAAGAGTGCGGGCCAGAATAAAATTGTTTTTGCGAATTACAAGGGCGAACCGGCCCTGATGAGTCAAACAAAAAATTTGCGGAGATTGTTGATGTTCCAGGAGTGTTCCAAGTCTTCGCCGTTTGGCGTTGTGAGCCTGTAAGCCCTGGGGGAAGCCTTCGTTTTGACAATAAAAGGGCCCTCCCACTTGGGCTCCAGGTTGCCCCTGGACTCTGTCCGAGCTGTTCGGACGAGTACGAGGTCCCCTTCGCTGAATTCTCTCAGGATGACTGTGTGGTCGCGCCATGCTTTTGTCTGGGCTTGGTATTTGTTCAGGGCCTGTAGAGCGAAGACTCGGTCTCCATCGATGAGGTCCTTTAAAGTGGGCTCGTCCACGTCGGGGACGGCTGACGGAACTGTTCGCGGGGAGCCATGTTTTATTTCTTATGGGGTCATGGCCTCCGATCCATACAGAAAGCGGAAAGGGGTGAAGCCGGTCACCCTGCACTCAGTCGTGTTTAGCGCCCAGACCGCCTCAGGTAGGAAATCGACCCACTTGCCCTTTTTTTCGTCGAGGAGCATCTTTTTGACAGCTGTGAAATTTTTTCCATTGGCTCGTTCCACAACTCCGTTGGAATGCGGGTGATATACTGAGGCGAAGGCCAGCTTGGTGCCAATGGAGAAGCAGAAGTCCTTGAAGTCTTAGCTGTCAAACTGCTTGCGGTTGTCGACTGTTAGTTCGGATGGTACTCCGAAGCGGCAAACAATGTTTTGCCAAAAGAATTTTTGTGCAGTCTTTGATGTTATTGTGGAAACGGCCCTCACTTCGATCCATTTGGTAAAGTATTCGACAGCGACGAAGGCGAACTTAAGGTTCCCCTGAGCCGTGGGCAAGGGCCCGACGATGTCCAGGCCCCAGCACTGGAGAGGTCATGTGTGGGCGATCAGTTTTGTGAATTGCGAGGGGCCGCCTGATCGAGGAGAAAATTTCTGGCAGGCTTCGCAGGACCTTGCAACCCGATTTGCAGCGCAGATCATTGCGGGCCAATAGAAGCCTTGGCGGATCACTTTTGCGGCTAGGGCCCTTGGTCCTGCGTGAGAGCCGCAAGTACCACTGTGGACCTCGCACATGATTTGGACGCCTTCGGTCTCGGTGACACATTTAAGCATTGGCTGACTGACCCCTTTCTTGTAGAGTTGGCCCTCAATCAGCGCGAAGTCCCGGCTTCAATGTTTGAGGCGCTTGGCCTCGTTGATGTCGGTTGGTTGATAGTACCCCTGTAGGAACAGGGTTATTGGTGCCCGCCAGTCTTCGGTCATGATAAGGTTGACTATGCGGTGGCCCTCGCTGTCATTGGTTATTTGGAGCCCTTCGGGGCTCTAGACGGCTGGCGTGCCGATGACATGGAAGAACACGTCGGAGGGCAGGGACTCGCCTCTGGCGGCAGCCTTGGCCAATGTGTCGGCCTCTTCATTCTTGGCCCGGTCCACATGCTGCAAGGTGAACCCCTTGAATTGTCTCTCGAGACTTCGGATGGCCGCGAGGTATTGCATAAGTGTGGGGTCCTTTGCTGCATAGTCTTTCTCGACTTGGCCGGCAACTACCTTGGAGTCTGTTTTGATGATGCAGGTGGTGACCCCAAGGGCCCTCAACTTGCGGAGGCCGAGGATGACTGCTTCGTATTCTGCTATGTTATTTGTGCATCTGTCAGATTCCAGAGCGAAGCTGAGGCGAGCCGCATATCTGTGCTTGATTCCGGTTGGTGAGGTGATGACTGCAGTGGCGCTTGCCCCCGCATGGCACCATGCGCCGTCGCAGTGGATCATCCAAACCTTCTCTGCGGACGGGTCCGGCTGTGTTATTGGCCCAGTCCAGTCGACGATGAAGTCTGCCAGGACTTGTGACTTGATGGCTGTCCTGGGCTCGAAATTGATGTGGTAGCCGGAGAGTTCGGCCGCCCATTTGGCAATCCTCACCGATGCTTCCGGGTTTCTGAACAATTCACCGAGTCCCCTGTCTAAGGTGACCCGGACCTTGAATGCTTCAAAATAATGGCGCAATTTGCGCGAAGAGATAACGACTGCGTAGGCAATCTTCTCCAGTTCTGTCATGTTACATTTGGACGGCATCAGCACTTCGGAGACGTAATAAATTGGGCACTGCCTGATCACGCCCTCAACTGTCTGCTCCTGCACCAGTGTCGCGCTGGCCGCATGCGGCGAAGCCACAACATAGAGCAACAGAGGTAGCGAAGAGTCGGGGCTTGTAAGGACTGCCAACTCCGACAGGTACTGTTTTAACAAGGCGAAGGCCGCTGCCTGCTCTGGTCCCCAAGCGAAGTCTTTTGCGCCACGGAGAGTTTTGAGGAAAGGGAGACTTCGCTCAGCGGATCTGTTGAGGGCGGCCAATCTGCCCGTCAAGCGCTGGACGTCTCTGGCGGACTGCGGAGGTGTCATGTTTATGATGGCTTGAATTTTGGATGGGTTGGCCTCGATGCCGCGGTGTGATACCAGGTAGCCCAATATTTTGCCTTGGCGAACACCGAAGATGCACTTTTCCGGGTTTAGGCGGAGTCGTGCGTCTCGCATGTTCGCGAATGTCTCGGCGAGGTCAGCGAGATGGTCCGCCTTGCTCTTGCTGGCGACGACGATGTTGTCCACATATGTGAATATATTTCTGCCAACTTGCCCTTCGAGCACTGTTTTGGTAAGCCTGGAGAAGGTGGACCCGGCGTTCTTGAGTCCCTCCGGCATTCTGATGAAGCAATATGTGCCGAAGGGTGTTATAAAGCTGGTGCTAGCCTTGTCTTCCTCCTTCATGTATATCTGGTGGTAACCGGAGAAGCAGTCGAGGAGTGACATGACTTCGCATCCGGCCGCGCTATCGACTATTTTGTCGATCCGCGGCAACGAGAAGTTGTCCTTTGGGCAGGCCTTATTGAGACTGGTGAAATCGATGCACATTCGCCACTTCCCGCTCTTTTTCTGCACCATCACAACGTTGGAGAGCCACGTGGGGTAAGCCACCGGCTCGATGAATTTGGCTTCCAGGAGGCGGTGCACCTCTGCCTTGGCGGCCTCTGTCTTCTCGTCGGACATCTTGCGAAGCCGCTGTTTTTTCGGCCTCACCGAAGGGTCGATTCCCAAGCTGTGCTCAATTATGGATCGACTGACCCCGACCAGGTCGAGGGCTGACCAGGCAAAGACATCTTTGTTCTTGGACAGGCAGCAGAGGAGCTTCTCCTCTTCATGCGAAGTGAGGACTTCGCTGATAGTGACTGTCTGCTTGGGCGTGGCCTGGTCGAGGGGGACAGTCTTGGTCCCGTCGTTGCTTTGCAGCTGTGCCTTGTCGTGCTCTGTGTCGGTTGGGCTCGCGGGCGAGGGGACCTCACGCTGGGCCGTGAGGCAGTGCACGTTTCTTTGTCCGGGGACGAAGTCCCGCTGTATGTTGCGCGCAGTCTATTGATTGCCGTAGACCGTAATAACGCCTAACGGACCTGGTATCTTCATACATAGGTACAGTCCGTGAATGGCTGCTTCAAACTTATTGATGGAGCCCCGGCCCATGATGGCGTTGTATGGATATACCATATCCACAATATCAAAGGTCACTTGCTCACTTCGGGCATTGGGTGCTACACCGAAGGAGAGCGGCAGCTCTATTTTGCCGATAGGAAAGGTGCCCTTGCCGCCGAAGCCATACAACGGGTTGTCCAAAGGCTTGAGCAGGCTGTGGCTTATGCCCATGCGGTCGAAGGCGTGGAGGAAGATGATGTCCGCCTGACTGCCATTGTCGACTAGGACTTTGTGCAGGTCCCAGCCTGCCACGCTGCAATTGATAACCATGGCGTCGCTGTGGGGGGCGCTGCGCAGGTCGACGTCTCGTGCGTCGAAGGTTAGCGGTATGTGGGACCACTTTGTCTGCACGACTGGGCCAGTGATGGCGACGTGGTTGATGCTGCGGTAGTGGTCCCGCTTCTGCCGCTTTGTGTCGAAGTCGGTGCTGGACCCCCCAGTGATCATGTGAATGACTCCGCGATACGGCTGATCGGCGAAGTCTTCCTGCTTTGGGGCATGGAGGATGTTTTGATGTTGCTGGTGTGGTGGTGGGGGTGGGGGAGGTACGATTTGTACTTCCTAATGGTGTTGGTAAGCGTGGTGCGGTGGATGCGGGGCGGGGGCGTGGATATATGGTGGAGGGGGTTGCTGGTAAGTGTGCGCGACAACTCTGGGGTTGTCGGCTGGCTGCGCCCGTGCCATCCTATCTTTGGTGGCCTTCGTTTCTGGGCAGTCTTTGGTTTGGTGGGCGCAGTCTTCGCCATGGAAGAGGCAGTAGAATCGGCGCGGCGGCTGCGCACGCCCCCGACCCCTACCGCGAGTTCCATTTCCGCGGCCCTGGGGGGGATATTCCTGGCGGCGAGGGGCTTCAGCAGCGGGGTGCTGGTTGGCGATGTTGTGCACTTGCTGTTGATTGCGGCCGTCTCGACCGGAGTCTTGCTGCGGAGTCCTCGTCCACGTGCGGCTGGTCTGTGGAGCATCTTTGGGCTTCCTTTGAGACTCAACCTTGCGCTGGTGGAGCTCTTCGGATTTGGCGTATTTTTCAAACAGCTAATATAATTCCTGGAGGTTCTTGGGCGGATCTCTGATGTAGTGGCTATAGAGGACGCCGGCGCGAAGGCCACTGATGGCGTAGTGGATGGCGATCTGGTCGTCGACTGAGGGCAGCTGTGACTTGAGTGTTAGAAATTTGCGGTAATACTCCCGCAGAGTCTCCTTTTCCAGCTGCTTGCAGAGCGAGAGTTCGGCCAAGGCGTCGGTGTCTGGGCGGTACCCTTGGAAGTTGAGCAGGAACTTGTCCCGGAGGCTTCTCCAGGAATCAATGGACAACGGAGGCAACCTGGTGAACCAGGTGAGAGATGGGCCTTCGAGGGCGATGATGAAAGACTTGGCCATTGTGGCGTCGTCCCCTCCGGAGGATGCAACGGCAACCTGATAACTCATTATGTATTGTGCCGGGTCAGTGCTGCCGTTGTACTTGGGATAGGTCCCTGCCCGGAAGTTGGCGGGCCAAGGCATCACTTGCAGATGTGGCGCCATGGGACATCGCTCGTCGAGGTAGTTGACCCCTTGGAATGGCGCGGCGTGTGGGAAGGTGTGGTCGCGCTGGGGGAAACGCGGGTCTTCCGGTTGTGCGCGCTGTTGCAGGGGTGACCCATGTTGTAGGCCGAGGAGGCCTTCGCGCGTGTCTTCCAGTTGTGCGCGCTGTTGCAAGGGTGGCCCGTGCTGCAGGCCAAGGTGGCCTTCGCGCTGCATTAGCGCGATCTCCCGCTCGAGGTCCTGGGCCTTCTGCTCTTCGTCGCGTATCATTTGTCGCACCTTGGCTAGTGCGGACACGCGCTGGCGCTTAGCCTCCAGTATCTCTTTCTGCCTCTGGAGATTGCGGTTCTTGAAGCGTAGGGCGCGCAGTTGTAGATGTTCTTCCGCCGAGACGCCGAGGACCTCGCCGTCCTCGGTGAGGTCCGTGCCCTCCGGTGGGGCGAAGCCTTGGGGGGTTGCGATTGTCCTTCAGGGCCGCAGGTGCGGAGAGCATCGTCTTCGCAGGTGCGGAGAACGTCGTCTTCGGTAGCCTCGTGGTGAGTGGAGTGGGTGAGGGCGAGGGCCTTGCCTTTTTTTGCGGCCAGCAGTGCTGCCTTCGCATCCTCGTCAGCCTTGGAGTTAACTTTCTTGGGTGCCATCGCGAGTGGTTTTTTCGTCGCACGAACGGTGGGCGCCAAATGTTGGAACTTGCTCTCTGGTGCAAGGGGATCCAACGGTAGGTGTAGTGACATAAACAGGGTTCTCGCGCAAGATGGCAATAGCTCTGTTAATCTAGCCTCTCACGGGCACTGTGCAGGGGTATTTATAGGTATCAGAGTGCCCAGTGTCCTGTGTTAAGGACTCATGTGCCCTCAGACACCTAGGTTATCCTTAGAATATTCCCTTAAAACAGGGTTACAGACTGTAATTACAGGGATACCTTTACAAATTAGGCCCGTAACACGCAGCGGCCACGCAGGGCCCGTTACAATGGGTCGGATCACACGTTGGCCTCCGTGCTGGACGAGGCCGCCCGGTGGGATGACCTCATCGCAGGTCTTCGTCTGATGTCGTATGGGGCGTAGGGTGTCCCTGCCCGTTGTCTTGTCTCTGTTGGACCAACGACTGCAGCGAAGGCCTCGAGCGAAGGGTGGCGTCTTTGCCTTCGCCCCAACAATAACCTGGAAATCAGTTTTAAGAACCGCCCTTCTGATTCCCATTGGCTTTAGCTTCCGAAGACCAAGTAGTAAAGCTTCGTACTCAGCAATGTTATTTGTGCAACTGAAATCAAGTCTTGTTGCATAACAAGTTTTAACTTTGGAAGGTGCAACCAACACAGCAGCTGCTCCTGCTCCGAAGGTTCCCCAAGATCCATCGCAAAACACTGTCCAAACTTCAGCATCTTTATTCGTTTCTTCTTCCTGAGCCCTTGTCGTCCAGTCAGCAATGAAGTCTGCCAATGCTTGAGATTGAATCGAAGATCTATGCACATAATCGATACAGAATTCGTTGAGCTCCGCAGCCCATTTTCCAACCCTTCCAGTAGCTTCTCTATTTCTCATAATATCCTTCAACGGTTGTGAAGAAGGAACAACTATATTGTATGCCTGAAAATAGTGCCGAAGCTTCCTGGAGGCCATTAAAACAGCATACAGCACCTTCTCCAACTCTGTGTAATTTTTCTTTGATAAACTAAGAACTTCGGATACAAAGTATATTGGGGCTTGCTTTTTGACTTGACCTTCAAGCTTCTCCTGGACAAGTGCTGCACTTACCGCTGAGTGTGAAGCTGCCACATATAACAACAGAGGAGCCCCTGGCGTTGGTGGAGTTAGTGTTGTTAGGTCTATCAAATACTGCTTCAGCTCTTTGAAGGCTTTCTGCTGAACTGGTCCCCATTGAAAAACTTCAGCTGACTTCAGCACTTCAAAAAATGGTAAATTTCTCTCTGCTGATCTAGATATAAATCTGTTGAGAGATGCCAGTCTTCATGTTAATCTTTGAGCTCCCTTTTTTGTACTTGGTGGCTCCATTCGAAGGATAGCTTTGATTTTATTTGGATTAGCTTCAATCCCTTTTGTTGAGACTAGACAGCCAAGAAATTTCCCTTTCTTCACTCCGAAGACACATTTTTCTGGGTTCAACTTTAAACCAGCCTGTCTAAAATTAGCGAAGGTCTCCTGCAGATCAGCAATGTGATTATCTTGCTTCGTGCTTTTTACAATGATATCATCAACATAAGTTAGCACATTTATGCCTATCTGAGAATGAAGAACCTTCGCTGTCATTCTGCTGAAGCTTCCTCCAGCATTCTTGAGCCCCTCAGGCATCCGAAGGTAACAATATGTTCCACTAGGGGTTATGAAGCAGGTTTTTGGCTCATCCTCCTTCTTCATCCAAATTTGATGATAGCCTGAATAACAATCCAGCAGACTAATAAGCTCTGATGAAGCTGCTGCATCGACTAGAGAATCTATCCTTGGCAATGGAAACTTGTCCTTCGGACAGGCCTTGTTGAGATCAGTAAAATCAATACACATTCTCCATTTACCATTGGCCTTTTTTACCATAACAGTGTTAGCCAGCCGTTCTGGGTATTTTACCTCTCTGATAAATCCGACACTAAGGAGCCTTTTTGCTTCATTCCGAGCACCTTCGGCCTTGTCATCAGACATCTTCCGAAGTCTCTGCTTTCTGGGTCTAAAGGATGGGTCAACATTGAGCGAATGTTCAATAACATCCCTGTTGACTCCACAAAGATCATTGGCTGACCATGCAAAAACATCTTTATTGTTGAACAGAAACCTTATCAAGGTTTTCTCCTGTTCTTCAGACAGTTGGGATCCCAATAGCACCTTCTGCTCTGCTATGTCCTCACATAAAAGCATGGGTTTCGGCTGATCGGCCGAAGCAGCTTTCTCCCTTCTAAACTTGTACTGCTCACAAGCTTCGGCTCCATCTATGTTATGGATTGCCTTTGAGTCTGTCCAGTTTCCTTCGGCCCTTCTGGCAGCTTCCTGACTTCCATGAATGGCGATAGGTCCTTGGTCCGAAGGTATCTTCATGCAAAGATATGCTGGATGAAGAATTGCTTCGAAGGCATTGAGAGTACCACGACCAATGCTTGCATTGTAAGGGTATTCCATGTCAACAATGTCGAACACAACTTGTTCAGTTCTTGTGTTGTTAATAAATCCGAAGGTTACTGGCATTGTGAATTTTCCAAGTGCTACAATCTGCCTTCCTCCGAAGCCACAAAGGGGATGTGTGGCATCATGGATCTTGTCTTCGGGCTCTTGCATCTGTCTGAAGGCCTTAGCAAATATGATATCAGCTGCACTGCCTGTATCAACCAAAACATTATGGACCACAAATCCTTTGATCACACAAGAGATAACCATAGCATCGTTGTGTGGGTAATCCTTGAGCTGAAGATCCTCTTGGGAGAAGGTAATTGGAATGTGAGACCATCTTGACTTGATGAAGGGTCCTTGTACCCCTACATGTTGTACTCTTCTCTGTGCCTCCTTCTTCTGTTTCTTGTTAGCCGGCTCTGAGCACGAACCGCCTGTTATCGGAAGAATCAGCTTCGGAGCCGAAGCAGTTCCAGCTTGGTTCTTGAACGAAGCCATTGCCTCAGGAAAGTGGAAGTGAGTTCACCGGAGGTGGGCGCCAATGTTGGGGACTTGTTCTCAAATGCTATGAATTAAGAACAAGGCAATATAAAATGTTAAATATTAATGCCCTTCGTCTGCTGAAGCATTATTTCCCCAAGGATTTAATGAACTTCGGACGAAGACCATAAGCAAAATATCACGAAGGTTGCACCTTCGTGACTAGACTTACAAAGTAATATGAGAAGATAAATAAAACATAAAACATTAAAGATAAATACATCAAGGACCAATAACATCATTCAAATATTATAATATATGAATCTGAAATGTTAAAACATAACACTTAGTTACATTTATACCTTTGCCTTGACAAGTAATAATTCCCGAACAATGCGTTTGCAATTACAGGATTGCGTGAACAGTAAAGAAATAATGTTCACTATTTATAGGCAAAAGACACAGCCTGTGAGGAATTACAATCATGCCCCTCATAAAAGTTTACAACAATGACTCAGACCCTTATAGACTAAAAGGTCATTCTATCTTTAAGTCGGTTCGACCCTATCTTCGGATATGCTGTAATACCGAAGCTTTATGAATGGTACCTTCGGCATCACGTACGAACAGCTTCAGCCGAAGCTGTTTCTTTCAGCAGGACCTTCGGCAATGAAGCATGGTCCCAATAGTGTGCAAGGATTCTCAATTAGTTATTCAAAAGGCTGGGGTCCTCTACGCAAATTGAGCATCGCGGGCACGCGGGCGCGTTTCTCCTGTTCATGGGTCGACTCGGGCTGGTTTCAGCACGTTACTATTCATTCCTTTTCCTTTTATTTTTCTGCCATGCTTAGGAAATGGATAGAAAATTCTAGAAAAATGCTAAAAATATGAGACCATATTTACTAGACTCCTAAATTCCTCTAGTATTTAATAAAAATAGTTTCAAGATTTTTAGCCCCAACCATGAATTATTTATTATTTATGAAGGCCTAAACCTAGACCTTTGGAATTTTAGAAATTATTTAATAGCTCCAAAAATCATGAAACTTTTTGGGTAATCTTACTTTGATAATTAGAGCCCATGGGTGAAGTTTGACATGTTTTGGACATTGTTTGTCCCCAAACCCAAAACCCTAGCTTTCTAAGTAATAGTTGCCTTATCCTAGTGAAGTACTGACTCAGAAAACCCTATTTTTCCCTGGTGTACCGTGAAGGAAAGTTGTATTCAAGATACAACTTGATGTATCTCTATTATAATTGCATATTCATAGCATCACATGAGCATTCATGTATATGTATGGTTATGTATAGAAATCGAAGAAGTAAGTGTTGAAGAATAAGAGACTGCACCACCAACTGAAACTCCACGTGTCGGGAACTATTTTTATTTTGATATATGTGGAACAGATCCCAAATCCCCTACAACACAAGGCAAGCCCTGGTGCATTTACCTTTTCTTTGAGATTTTAAACTCTTTATCACTTGAATGATGCATTAGGTGATAGGAGTTGGGTGTTAAACCAATTGTTGCATTTCCTTCCTTGAAGCTATTTACTATTCCTTGATTACTTGTTTTATTAAAAGGTTTTCTGATGCTTAGTCTTGCTTTAGAAAAACAAAAATGTTTTGTTTTTAACAAAAGATGATGCTTCAGATGGAATGGGATGTTTTCAAAATATAAAACTTGATGGTGGATCCATCATGGTCGTGATGGGTTCAACATCGGAAAAGATGTACCTCTGTCAGGTACCAAACTTTGGGATTGAAAATGATAAAGACGAGACCGAGCGGGTGACTTGCACGAGAAGGAATTCTCGGTGTAGTGTCTCCGCCTGAGTCGCTTAAGGACTATACCGATGTGGGCCTGCTGACCGAGGACCCTTTAACTGGTCACATGCCTCATCATGGGTAAGCTTTGCCTCGGGCAGACTAATACTAGAAAGGCCAACACGCAATGGGAGTGGAGAGATGGCGAGAGTAGCGTGTACCCTCCATGCCAAGAGGCTGGACGGTGGTGTATCTGTGCTCTCGGTTGGCGTGAACCCGGTATGGTATTAAGAATCCCGGTGGCGAGTTGACATATGCAAGGGTTAAGTGCTACATATGTCGTGTGATTGGAGATCCTCAGCTGAGTATTATTCGATTTGGATCGCCGTTATTTCACGGACATGAAGACTTGGTCACTGACTTACACGTAGCTTTCTAGTTAAGTAAAAGGGTGATAAAAGACGGCTAGTGCAGGTCAAGTGCTTGAACTAGGGTAGAAAGAACTCTAGCTGTAGGTAATGACTTAACTTGATAATAAAACTGGATTTTTAAGGATCCACTGTTAGTAAGCATTTCTGCAAATAGTCTTTGATTCTTGAATAGCCTTACCTTGACTCCCTCAAGCCAGCATATCCTTGAGATTCTTCTCTTTTGTCAGGTAAGACTTACGAAAGTACACTCCGTACTCAGGATTTTCAAACCCATGTTGTTGTAGGTGAGGAAACAACAAACATTTGTTGTTTTTGTTCAAAGGTGGTACCCAAGGATGAGCCCTAGCAATGAAGTCTGTCGCAGGAGGATGTTGGCCTCCCACTTTAAAAACTATATACTTTTGTGCGAGAGGGTGTTTTGCCTCCCGGGTCTGTAATAATAATACTTTATGCACTCATAGTACCCTGGTATTGTAATAATAATAATACTCTCTCTATATATTGGATGAATGTAAATTAAGTTATTGCAATTTGGTTCCACTTATTCTTTCCTCCGATGTGATATAATATATGCGTGACGGGTGAAGCGCTCTTGGGCGAAATGATGAGGATACAGTTACCGAACTTGTCGATGATTAAGTGCATCTACATGGTTGTCCAAGGTCCTTGGGTCAAGGACAACTGTAGGTGGGCCTAATACCTTGGGAGGTTCTGTCACAGTTGGTATCGGAGCGAAGCCCATCTCTCCAAATATTACGTTGCACTTCAAAAGAATTTTCAAATACTTACATAGAAATATTCTTTCATTCTTACCTTACCATTTTCTGGTAGTCCCTTATCTTGGAAGGTCAGGGTTACAAAGTGCAATGTATAGGAAGTTGGGGATCAACGAATGTTGATTCCATATTGATTAGGTTATGCATGCATCATGTTAAGAATCTACTAATAGATCTTCCCCTCTTATGGAGACATGGCGCGTACAAGGAAAACTGCACGCAAGTCTACTGGACCTTTTGGCGTGCCTCGCCATCAGTTAGCCCCCAGACATGAAGGGAGTAGTAGTGGTAGCAATGACCTGATTGGAGACTTGGAGGCCAAGGTAGAGCAACTTCGGTCAGAGCTACGTCACCGGAATAGGGCATGGGCGCAGGACAGGCAGTGTATAGCTGAATTGTCAACTGACGTCAGCCGCTTGCAATATGAGATCTCAGAACGGGATTAGACCATTGATTAGGTCGTCAATTCACGTTCAATCGCTTGGGACCGCGAAGCAAAAGCTCGAGCTCTTGTGGCAGAGCTTAGTGCGGCCCTCGACAGTCTGCAAGTGTACTATAATACTTTACATGAAGAAGTACATGTACTGTATGCTCGACTGCACCCGGACGTGCCTTCCGACGCTGCTGCAATGGGAGCCGGACCTTCAGGAATAGCTAATGAAGGACCTGATGGGAAGTTGGATCTTTTTAGGCCCCCTCCTTCCATAAACCTTGCTGATGAACGGTCTCCTGCAATAGGAAAAGAAGAACCAAGGACGACGAAGACTAGAATAGTATAGTTTAGATGTTATACTTATGTAAAATAAGTAATGAAGTCAAGTTGTACGCTGGAGTCTGTATAATTATTACATTTTGGTAATGTAATATGATGGTGTGTGCTGGCATGTTATATTTTTTTCCAAATATTTCTTTGCCTTAGATGCCATCACGGACTTGCCCACATGATGGTGCGGGGACTTCCCGCAGTCGGGAAGATACTCCTAACCCGCCACCAGTACCACCGACTTTGGTCGAGGCTATCGCTGCCCTGGTCAATGCCACTGCGGATAATACACGCTTCTTGCGCGAAATGGCGGGCAATCAGTTCCAACAGCACGGAGGCAGAGCTCCTCCTCAAGGACCGCGTGAAACTACATATCAGGAATTCTCTGAGACTCGACCCCCGCTCTTTATTAAAGCAGAACAACCTCTAGAAGCTGATGAGTGGGTAAGAGTTATGGAACAGAAGTTTGGATTAATCCTCTGCACAGAGACGCAGGAGCCACTATTTGCTGCACAACAGCTGAGAGGGCCTACCAGTACTTGGTGGGCAAATTTTGTAGCAATTCAACCGGCTGGACATCATATCACCTGGGAGGAATTCAAGCTAGCGTTTCAGGAGCATTATGTTCCAGAGGGAGTGATCCATATGAAACAAGAAGAGTTGATCAGATTAAAGCAAGGGGGAGATACTGTAATGCAGTATCTCAACAAATTCAACCATCTATCCCAGTATTCCATCGACCAAGTAAATATAGATCTGAAGAAAAAGAATTGTTTTTTGAGGGGACTTAATGACAGGCTTCAACGGAAAATGGCAACATGTCTGGATCTTATGTACAGTAGGGCTGTCAATACAACACTGGCAGTGGAAGCCAAAAATGTCGCGCATGGAAAATCAAAGGGGTTTGGAGGTGAAAGTTCAAACCAAGGACCTGAGAAGAGAACCAGATTGGTGATCCGACCTTTTAATCAAAATCGTTCTTCACCTCGCCCACCTTCATATCCCTTTAAGCAGCCTGTTTTTATTCGTCCCACTACTGCCCCCGCCCCTACCAATCAGCCTACTGCCCCTGGTACTCGTTTCCCTGCTCTCCTTAGTTCTTCCACTGGTTGCTTCAACTGTGGAAAGTCTGGACACTTTATCAAGGACTGCCCATACCCGAAGCAAAATAAAACCAATTTCCAATAGAACTCTGGGAACTCCAACCAAGGAAAGGGAAATACGGCTAATACTTCGGCGAGCAAAAACTTCAAGAAAACTGGACGGATTTATTATACTCAAGTGGCTACCACACCGGAGGGCGAGCCGGTAATGATGGGTACGTTCCTTGTTGCCAATTACCTAGCAGTTATTCTCTTTGATTCTGGTGCATCACACACCTTCATAAGAAAGAATTTTGTAGAAAAGCATTGCATTCCTTGCACTGAATCAAGGGAAGGATTTATTATCCATTCACCTGGGGGACGAATATTTACTAAGGAAGTAGCCTTCCACATACCAGTAAGGTTGGCCAGACGGGAATTTCCTACCAACATGATTGTTTTAAAGGGCCAAGATATAAATGTAATTCTGGGCATGAACTGGTTAGCCCAGCATAAGGCCATCATCAATACAGATTTAAGGACCATCAAATTGAGCCGTGGTCATGAAGAGATTCAGCTGTCCATCCATGTAGCTGTCCCAGTAAAACCATCTGGGCAAGTTTACGAAGCTATCATACCATAAATCTAGAACATTCCAGTGGTGTGTGAATTCCCAGATGACTTTCCTGAAGACTTGCCTGGGTTGCCTCCAGAAAGGGATGTAGAGTTCGTGATTGAACTAAAGCCCGGTACGACTCCTATTTCTAGAAGGTCGTACTGAATGCCACCTAATGAATTGGTAGAACTCAAGAATCAACTCCAAGACTTGCTTGAGAAGGGGTTTATTAGGCCCAGTTCATCACCATGGGGATGTCCAGCAGTTTTCGTTAAGAAGAAGGATCAAACACTTCAAATGTGTGTGGACTACAGACCCCTTAATGAGGTCACTATCAAGAACAAGTACCCTCTTCCTTGGATCGTTATCTTATTCGATCAACTTAATGGAGCGGTATTCTCCAAGATTGACCTCAGGTCAGGTTATCATCAGATCCGTATTCGACCAGAAGATATACCGAAGACCGCATTCACTACGCGGTATGGATTATTGAATATTTGGTCATGTCTTTCGGATTGACAAACGCTCCAGCACACTTCACGTATTTAATGAACTTGGTGTTTATGCCCGAGTTGGATAAATTTGTGGTGGTCTTCATTGATGACATTCTGATCTATTCCAAAAATGAAGAGGAGCATGCCAAGCACTTATGTATTGTGCTAACGCGCTGGAGGGAGCACCAATTGTATGCTAAATTCAACAAATGCGCGTTTTGGTTGGAGGAAATCCAATTTCTGGGACATGTATTATCTGCAAAAGGAATTGCGGTCGATCCTAGTAAAGTTAAAGGTATTCTAGAATGGAAACCACCAACAACAGTACATCAAGTTTGAAGCTTCCTTGGACTAGCCGGATCTTATTGCAGGTTTATTCCGGATTTCTCCAAGATTGTTAAACCTATTACAGGTTTATTGAAGAATGATACCAAGTTTAACTGGTCCTCGAAATGCAATGAAGCCTTCGAGCAGCTGAAGGTATTATTAACCACTGCTCCGGTATTGGCGCAACCGGACATTGAAAAACCTTTTGATGTGTATTGCGACGCATCAGGCAGTGGACTCGGATGTGTCCTAATGCAAGAGGGCCAAGTCATAACTTATGCTTCAAGACAACTACGCCGGCATGAGGAGCACTATCCAACTCATGATTTGGAACTAGATACAGTTGTTCATGCCCTCAAGATATGGCGTCATTATCTGCTGGGAAATACTTGCTATTTATATACGGATTATAAAAGTCTGAAATATATCTTTACCCAGTCAGAACTAAACATGAGGCAGAGAATATGGCTTGAGCTAATTAAAGATTATGACTTGGAAATCCACTATCACCCAGGAAAAGCTAATGTGGTGACAGATGCACTTAGTCGCAAAGCTTCTTGTCATTGTCTTACAGTGAGGACCCCTGACATCACACTATGTCAAGAAATGGAGAAGTTAAACCTAGGTATGATACAACATGGAACTTTGACACAAATAAAGCTTGAGTCAGTTCTTCTATAGAGAATTATTGATGCCCAAAGAACCGACAGAGGTATGAAGCACATTCATGAGAAAATAGAAGCCGGCAAAGCTAATTGCTTCAGAAAAGATGATCAAGGAATATTATGGTTCAATGATCGTATAATTGTGCCTAAAGATGCTGAAGTCCGCCAACAAATTTTGGATGAAGCTCATCTTAGTCGATATCCCATTCATCCCGGAAGTACTAAGATGTATCAAGATTTAAAGCAGCACTACTGGTGGACGAAAATGAAGATTGAAATTGCACGCTATGTGGCAAGATGTGACACCTGTAGACGTGTCAAACCAATACATATGAAGACCGCTGGACCATTACAATCCTTGCCCATCCCAACTTGGAAGTGGGAGGATATTAGCATGGATTTCATTGTGGGGTTGCCCAGGATAGCAAAAGGATTTGATTCTATCTGGGTTATAATTGATCGGCTTACGAAGATAGTTCATTTTCTGCCTGTCAAGACAGGTCACCCAGTTGTTGTCTATGCTCAGTTATACATTGCTCGTATTATCAGTTTGCACAGAGTTCCAAAAACAATAGTGTCGGACCGTGGACCACAATTTGTATCCAAATTTTGGAAAGAGCCCCACAGATCTTTGGGTACTAAATTGCTCCACAGTTCAGCACAACATCCTCAAACAAGTGGACAAACTGAGAGAGTAAACAAAATACTTGAAGATATGTTGCGGGCATGTATCCTGGAGTTTCCGCAAAAATGGGATGATTGTCTGCCATTGGCAGATTTTTCATATAACAATAGCTATCAAGAAAGCATTAAAATGGCACCATTTGAAGCACTGTATGGACGACGGTGCCGGACACCTTTAAATTGGTCAGAACCCGGAGAAAGATGGTTTTTCAGGCCCGACATGGTTAAAGAGATGGAATAAAAAGACCAACGGATCATACACAACTTGAAAGAGGCACAAGCTCGGCAAAAGAATTATGTGGATATGCGACGCTAACCTTTGGTCTTTCAAGTTAATGATCATGTATACTTGAAGGTATCACCAATGAAGGGTGTGAACCGTTTCGGGGTAAAGGGGAAACTAGCACCCCGGTATATTGGCCTGTTTCTTATTCTTGAACGATACGGACCAGTGGCCTACCGACTTCAACTGCCAGAAACATTATTTGCAGTGCATAATGTGTTCCATGTATCTCAATTGAAGAATTGTCTTCGGATTCCTGATCAAACCATCGATGTGATGGATGTTGCTTTAGAACCAGATTTGACTTATTCAGAACATCCCATTCGAGTTTTGGATCAGAAGGATAGGATCACTCACTTAAATTCTATAAGGTACAATGGAACCAGAACACGGAAGATGAAGCTACTTGGGAGACTCAAGACTTCTTGGAAAAGAAATTTCCTAGGTTCTTAGCTTCATGTAACTTGTAAGATATGTACATTTGTTTGTAAGGTTGGAATAAAACCCCATACCACCCCTGCTATGTAAGACAAAGAATGAAATAAAATTGTGACGCGTTTCCTTTTCCATTACTTACCCTAGGACTTTGAATCTCGGGACGAGATTCTTTTATGGGGGAAAGGATGTAACACCCTTGGTGTTACTAGCACTAAAACTTGAGCATAACATCATGTGCATTGACATATCATGTGTTTGTTACACCTAGAGTGCATTCACTAGGTAAAATTTTCAAACAAGTTGTGATGATAGGACTTGATGTGTGCTTAACCCTAGGGTAGGGTACTTAACCCTGAATTACGGTTTATGGATGAAAGTGAAGCCAAAAATGAGTAAAGATCTCAAGAGTCATTAGAAAAATTCACAAGATATCAAAGTTGATGGACTTTAGTGGCACAAAAACCCTAAAGTACTCAAAACCCTAAAAAGAAACCCTAGAAAAACCCTAATTGGAACCCTAGGGGGGTAAATGTAAATTCTAGGCACTTTTGGACCAAAGTGCAAATAGCAAAGTGATAAAACATCACAAACCAAGTAACTTTCATATTGAAGGATTCTTATGTAATGTGGAGGAATTTGGACTTATTTGCAAAAGTACCCCATGAACACTATAGAGTTAAATCTGAATTTCAGTGAAATGAGGTCAACTTTAGAGCTATATATCTCTGAATTCATAAGGAATTTGCCTTAAGTCAATACATCAAAATTGTAGAGCTATGATAGGGGTATAACTTTGCTTAAGTGACTGAGCCTTGATGCTATACAAAAATTGGAGTATAATGGGCAGAAAGTTTGGCTGTCAGTCGAGTCAGAAGACTCAAACATGGCTGACAATGAACTCTGACGAGTTTTAGAGCCGATTTGAGCTTGATTGAGTGAGCGGATGACCAACGTCCCTATGGTCGAATTGGAGCCTATATATAGGTTAATAACTTTGTTGTAAACCGGTCGGTAACTTGTCACGTAGAAATTGAAGAAAAACACCTCTGAAGATGCTATGTCAGAACAACTGAAGAAGATCCTGATGGTACAGTAGCGAAAAGATCTTCAGATTCAGTGTATCTCGCCGCCGGTGACCTTACACCACGATTGAAGCCGGTCGTCGCGATTCGTGCGCTCTGGTTTGAGGATAACGGCTAGCGGTGAAAGATCTCAACGCAGGGAAGGGTTGGAGCCTTATCACCGGACTATTCACTGTGCCACTTGCCGCGCGATTGACTGAGGTGTCCTCGCCGGAGTTTGCCGCCCTTTGTAGCCACGCCACGTACTTAGAAGAGTTACCACGTCACAGTAGATAGCCATAGGTAGTCTGTCCATCGCTTGAGACATTGCTCAGGTGAACGCCACGGTAGTTCGCGCCGGTGACTCACCCCCTCTCTTCGGCCGCCAGTCTCCCCTTTCAAAATTCAGAGCCACCGCTCTCGAACACTATAAATTGAGTGTGCTGCTAGCTCCGCTAGGTTCTTACGAAGCCAGAGCACCCACCCCTACCCTCGATTAGCCACCATAACCGGAGAATTTCACTGTTCCCCCGAATCTATTGTCCACGCCATCGTGAGACGTCGCGTCGTGGCAAGCCATCTCTAGGTCCGCCCTCGCTCTCCTTGTCCGTGTTTTAGCACCCACGCATGCTTGTGATACTCATCGGCTCAACCCATTGAGCTAGACCACACTCAATCGACCGGAACAACTTGATTGGTATGCGGTGTTCGCCGTCGGTGTGGGCAGGAGAATCCAGGGCAGAATTGGTTCAATTGAGGCATGTTTTAGGTTTGCCTCGGGTCAGTGACGCTAACCCAGCATTTAGTTTAGGCAGTCGACGCCGGTCATGGCCGGTCTGAGCAACGAGATGGCCGGCGGCGAGCGCGCCATTGCCAGGGTTCGTTTTGGAGAAGAAACAGAAAACATAGGGCCTTAGTGCAAATGTTAGAGACACATGTGAATAGTGTGCAAGGATTCTTAATTAGTTATTCAGAAGACTAGGGTCCTCTGCGCAAATTAAGCATCGCGGGCACGTTTCCCCTGTTCATGGGCCGACTCGGGCTGGTTTTAGCCCGTTACTATTTTCATTCTTTTTCCTTTTCTTTTTCTACCAAGCTTAGGAAATTGATAGAAAATTCTAGAAAAATGCTAAAAATATGAGACCAATTTTACTAGACTCCTCAAATCCTCTAGTATTTAATAAAAATAGTTGCAAGATTTTTAGCCCCAACCATGAATTATTTAGTATTTATGAAGGCCTAAACCTAGACCATTGTAATTTTAGAAATTATTTAATATTTCCAAAAATCATGAAACTTTTTAGGTAAGATTACTTTGATAATTAGAACCCATGGGTGAAGTTTGACATATTTTGGACATTGTTTGATCCCCAAACCCAAAACCCTAGCTTTCTAAGTAATAGTTGCCTTATCCTAGTGAAGTACTGACTCAGAAAACCCTATTTTTCCCTGGTGTACCATGAAGGAAAGTTGTATTCAAGATACAACTTGATGTATCTCTATTATAATTGCATATTCATAGCATCACATGAGCATTCATGTATATGTATGGTTATGTATAGAAAACGAAGAAGAAGTAAGTGTTGAAGAAGAAGAGACTGCACCACCAACTGAAACTCCACCTGCCGGGAACTGTTTTTATTTTGATATCTATGGAACAGATCCCGAATCCCCTACAACACAAGGCAAGCCCCGGTGCATTTACCTTTTCCTTGAGATTTTTAAACTCTTTATCACTTGAATTATGCATTAGGTGATAGGAGTTGGGTGTTAAACCAATTGTTGAATTTCCTTCCTTGAAGCTATTTACTATTTCTTGATTACCTGTTTTATTAAAAGGTTTTTTGATGCTTAGTCTTGCTTTAGAAAAACAAAAATGTTTTGTTTTTAACAAAAGATGATGCTTCAGATGGAATGGGATGTTTTCAAAATATAAAACTTGATGGTGGATCTATCATGGCCGTGATGGGTTCAACATCGGAAAAGATGTACCTCTGTCAGGTACAAAACTTTGGGATTGAAAATAATAAAGACGAGACCGGGTGGGTGACTTACACGAGAAGGAAGTATCGGTGTAGTGTATCCGTCTGAGTCGCTTAAGGACTGTACCGATGTGGGCCTCTTGACCGAGGACCCTTTAACTGGTCACATGCCTCGTCATGAGTAAGCTTTGCCTCGGGCAGACTAATACCAGAAAGGCCAACACGCAATGGGAGTGGAAAGATGGCGAGAGTAGAGTGTACCGTCTGTGGCAAGAGGCTGGACGGTGGTGTATCTGTTCTCTCGGTTGGCGTGAACCCGGTCTGGTCTTAAGAAACCCGGTGGCGAGTTGACATATGCAAGGGTTAAGTGCTACATATGTCGTGTGATTGGAGATCCTCAGCTGAGTATTAATCGATTCAGATAGCCATTACTTCACGGACATGAAGACTTGGTCACTGACTTACACGTAGCATTCCAGTTAAGTAAAAGGGTGATAAAAGAAGGCTAGTGCAGGTCAAGTGCTTGAACTAGGGTAGAAAGAACTCTAGATGCAGGTAATGATTTAACTTGATAATAAAACTGGATTTTTAAGGATCCACTGTTAGTAAGCTTTTCTGCAAATAGAGTCTTTGATTCTTGAATAGCCTTACCTTGACTCCCTCAAGCTAGCATATCCTTGAGAGTCTTCTCTTTTGTCAGGTAAGACTTGCGAAAGTACACTCCATACTCAGGGTTTTCGAACCCATTTTGTTGTAGGTGAGGAAACAGTAGACTTTTGATGTTTTTGTTCAAAGGTGATACCCAAGGATGAGCCCCAGCAGTGAATTCTGTCGCGAGAGGATGTTGGCCTCCCACTTTAAAAACAATATACTTTTGTGCGGGAGGGTGTTTTGCCTCCTGGGTCTGTAATAATAATACTTTATGCACTCATAGTACCCTAGTATTGTAATAATAATAATACTCTCTCTATATACTGGATGAATGTAAATTAAGTTATTGCAATTTGCTTCCTCTTATTCTTTCCTCCGATGTGACATAATATCTGCGTGACGGGTGAAGCGCTCTTGGGTGAAATGATGAGGATACAATTACCAAACTTGTCGAGTGATTAAGTGCATCTACAAGGTTGTCCAAGGTCCTTGGGACAAGGACAACTGTGGGTGGGCATAATACCTTGGGAGGTTCCGTCACACTGTGCGAGCTTGGAACTCCTCTCGAGTGTCACGCTGTTGTTGCGCTTGGCGATGCCCTTCTCGCTACTGGTTATGAGCCAAGGTAGGTGCAATGGTGGTGGTGGTGGTAACTGAACCCCTATGGCTTGAGAATGACTTGCCGAAGCAACTGATGTCGTGGGTTGCTGGTTGCCCACATATTCAGGGATATATGGCGAATAGCATGAGGCAGCATGCAAGACCTGCTTTCGCTGATTCTTCCGTGCTTTGGCTTTAGCGATCTCCTTCTACTTTTGGATCGTGACTTGGTACGTCCTTGTTGTGTGTCCCTTATCCTCCCCACAAAATAAGCAGAACAATCTCCTGGGTTGAGAGCTAAACCTTCCTCCAAAGCTTCTTCCCCCTCTGCCTCTTAGACTGGTGGTCTGTAGGAGGTTTGCTGCATTCCCGAAGATTGTGAGCTTTGCTGGCTGCCTTGGGTGTGGTTTGCCCTTTCATCATTTGTGCTGCGATTATGGATTGTTCTGATATGCCCGGGGTGTAATCTTCTTCCAAAGCCCCTAGTCATCTCTGAATACCTGTAAGCTTCCTCCCTTCTCTGGCGAAAGTTATTGTTAGCTCGAATATATTCATTCATCTTCTGGAGGAGCTTCTCTAGAGTTTGTGGTGACTTCCTAGGAAAATACTGCGCTATCGGTCTTGGCCGGAGCCCCTTAATCATAGCTTCGATGACAATCTCATTAGGCACCATTGGCGCCTTGGCTCTGAGTCGCAAGAAACTTCGGACGTATGCCTGCATGTACTCTTCATGGTCTTGCATACATTGGAACAATGCTTGGGCAGTCACTGGCTTCGTCTAGAAATCCTAGAAGCTAGTTACCAGCATGTCCTTCAGCTTTTGCCATGAAGTGATCGTTCCTGGGCGAAGGGAAGAATACCACCTCTGAGCTACACTCCTGACTGCCATGACGAAGGATTTTGCGCATGACAGCCGTGTTGCCCCCATATGAGGATATGGTTGCTTCATAGCTCATGAGAAACTGCTTTAGATCTGAGTGCCCATCATACATGGGAAGCTGCGGTGGCTTGTAAGATGGTGGACATGAGGTAGCCTGCAACTCTACTGCTAGAGGAGAAGCATCATCGAAAGCAAAGTTACCATGATACAAGTCATCATACCATCCATCATCGTTGGTTGGACTTTCTTGACGAAGCTCTCTCTGTTGAGGCCTTCGTCCTTGGTCATCTTGGGTGATGTGGCGCATTTCTTCAGCAGCTTCGTCGATCTTCCTCTGAAGTTCGGCTAGCCAAAGCCTCTTCTCTCTCTTCCTCTATACTTGTTGATGTATGGCATCCATATCTATGATTTCCTGGTCGAACTCCTCTTCTTTTGGTGTTGGGTTGGTAGCCTTCCTTTTCTAGCTCCGAGCTTCTCTCAGTGAGAGTGTCTCTTGGTTGGTGTCCAGTGGCTGCAGGGCAACCCCTGGCACTATTGCCTTCTTCGGAGGCATCACGAAGGTGAATGCTTGCCGAAGGTTGTGGAAGTGAGTTCACCGAAGGTGGGCTCCAATGTTAGTCACTTGTTCTCGAATGCTGTGAATCAAGAACAAGGAAACACAAATGTTAAGTATTAAGTACCTTAGACGCATTGCCTCCTCTCGAATTTAATGATCATCAGACGAAAGTCGTGAAGGACATGCCTTCATCATTTCCTGAGCAAATAAGAATACATAAAGATGAAGAATATAATTCATTAATTCATTAATTCATTCACATTTATATTTCATAATATATACATGAATATTGACAAAGTTTATATTACATTGATACCTTCGGCTTGCTCGAAGGTGTTGATGCATGAATGATTACAAAACAGCCTGAACAGTACGGTGCTAATGTTCATCTATTTATAGGCATGGGACGCAACCCGGGTAAAAGTACATCTGTATCCCTAACATTTACTATTGACCATAACATAAATCATTAAGGACTGGCTAGTCTTTTTCTTTTCCGGTCAGCATAATGTTTGGCCTTCATCACCATTCTAAGCCGAAGCTATTATCCTTCTACTATAGCTTCACGTTCATCCTTATCATCTTTGAATTATATCTTCACCTCGTATGCTTTCGTAATGGGAGAAAACTTCCATCCTGAAGCAGAAGCTCCCTGTAATAATCCATATCATGCTGAAAACATATGGTTAGCCATGTTTTTGAGGACCTTCAGAAGAAGAATGCCCCAATAGTAAATAATAAATAATATTTTGGAAATAAGGCAACCTCTGTAGTACATCTTCAGACTTTTAATGACTCTATAGATGTCTATTTACCTTTTAATGACTCTGTAGATGTCTTAGACACCATGATGTAATAAAGTACTACTTCCGCTATTTATTTTGAGCAATGTGTGATGATGTCCAACTATGTAATCGCTGTGTACGTGAGTTTCTGATCCTAGCACGTACATGGTTCGCATTCGGTTTGCCTTATAAAACCGAGTGTGATAGGATCCTTCTAAAGTAGAAGCAATGTCTAAATGGAAGCAGCCTACCAACGTCAATGAAATTAGAAGCTTTCTAGGGATGGCAGGGTAGTACCGCCGATTCATCAAAGGATTTTCCAGCATTGCCAAGCCAATGACAAAATTCCTCAAGAAAGACAACAAGTTTGTCTGGAACCAGGAAAGTGTGGAAAGCTTCCAAGAAAGAAGAGCTCACAACCTTCCCTATGCTAACATTTACCTGACATCCACCAGGGTTTCGTTATTTTCTATGATGCATCAAGGCAAGGCTTGGGATGTGTGCTTATACAAAATGAGAAAGTCATCGCATACGCATCCCGGCTAGTCAAGCCACATGAGTAGAATTACCCAACACATGATTTGGAACTAGCAGCCATAGTGCATGCCAGACCTCAACCTCTGTCAGCAAAGATGGCTAGAGCTAATCAAAGAATATAACCTTGAAGTGCATTGCCACCAAGGAAAAACAAATGTAGTGGCTGATGCCCTCAGCAGAAAAACTTTCGGAAATAAGGCGATCAGTTTCCAAGAAGATTGGAAGCAAGAGTTAGCTCAGTTAAATGCTTGGTTTGGAGAAAGTGGTAGTCAAGAAGTTCAACCTCTACTAGAAGACTGAATTCGCAAAGCTCAACTCCTAGATGCAGAAACAAAGAGGATTGCAGAAAGGGCCAGCAAAGAATAGCCCTCAGACCTCAGAACAGATGCAAAAGGAACTCTTTGGTTTCAAGACCATTTGTGTGTACCTAAGGGAGAAGCATGAGAAATTCTGCTAGATGAAGCCCACGGTTCGACTTATTCTATCCAGCCAGAATCCACCAAGACGTACCTAGACCTCAAAACCAGACACTGGTGGAAAGGGATGAAGAAGGACATAGCTCAGCATGTAGCACAATGCGACACATGTCAGTGAACCAAAGTAGAGCATCAGAAACCTGCATGAGTGTTGCAACCCGTTCCAGTGCTCAAATGGAAATGGGAAGAAATAGGCATGGATTTCGTCATCGGACTGCCCCAAACCCCAAAAGGTAATGACTCCATCTGGGTCATAATTGGCCATCTTACCAAGGTAGCTCACTTCATTCCAGTAAAGGCTACCTATGGAGGAGCCACCCTTGCTTAGTTGTATCTCAAAGAAATAGTCAGACTGCATGGCATTCCGCGAAGAATAGTATCAGATAGAGGAACACAATTCACCTCAAAATTCTGGTTAAGTCTATAGCAAGCTATAGGCACCAAGTTAGATTTCAGCACCACCTACCATCCTCGAAGATCTGTTGAGAGCCTGTGTTCTGACCTTTTGCCGGAATTGGGAATCCAGTTTACCATATGTAGAGCTTTCATATAACAACATTTACCAAGCCAACATCAAAATGTCACCTTTCGAAGCTTTGTATGGAAGGAGATGCCAAACCCCTCTGATGTGGTCTAATGTGGGAGAAAAGACCTTATAAGATCATGCCTTTATCCAAGAGGCAAAAGAGAAGGTTGCTATGATTCGCAAGACACTTCTTGAAGCCCATAGTTGACTAAAGATCTATGCTGACAATAGAAGAAGAGAACTCAGTTCCAAGAAGGAGATTTCGTTTATCTTATGGTCTCCCTAATGCGAGGTGTTAGAAGATTTCAAGAAAAAGGGAAGCTAGCCCACGTTACGTCGGCCCCTACCCTATTATCGGTAGAGTAGGGCCAACCAGAATCAATGTCAGATATCCATAATGTGTTTCATGTGTCCCAGTTCCAAAAATGCCTGAAAGTGCTAGAGAGACATATCACAGAAGAGTTAATCCAGATTTAGGAGGATCTGTAGTACTGAGAGAAGCCACTGAAAATCCTTGACTCAGCTGTTCAGAAGACCGTGAATTCAGAAGTAAGGCATTTGTAAAGTCAAGTGGAGCAGAGAAGGTGAAGAAGAGGCAACATGGGAAAGTGAGGACTCAATGGCGAAGGAATACCCTTACCTGTTCTCAAATCTAGCCTGAATCTCAAGGGTGAGATTCTTTTAAGTGGGGTAGGTCTGTAGCACCCCAGTTTTTTGGTCTAGAGGTTGGAAACCCTAACTCCTTAACCCCGCTTAAGCCCTAGCCTCATAAGCATTCATATTACTCACATGCATAAACTAAGCTTGCTAGTGGCACCTCACATATGTAGTCTAACCTAGCATCTTTTTTGCACTAGGAACATCTTATATATATGTATATATAAGAAGAAAAGGGAAATAGGAAAAGAAATGATAAAAAATAAAAATAAAAAATAAAAAGGGAAAACCCTCCCTCCCCTCGGCCAGGCCGGCTTCGGCCCATGCCCGCGCGCCCGCTCTCTCCCGCTCTCACCCCGCTCTCCTCCCTCACGGTCCATCTCTAGCCCATTCTCTGCACCGAGCCAGCTCGCCTGTGTGCTCTCCCTCTCTCGCTGCTCGCCCGACCCCACCTGCCAGCTCGCACGCCCTCTCTCTCTCGCGCGCCAGCACGACCACTAACGTCTCAACCCCGTCCGTCAGTCTCTCCCCTCCACGCGGATGCATAGCATCAGCGCGTTCGCCACCGGCCATTGTCCTCACTCCTCCTCCCTGCCATTACTCGCACCAGGGAAGTTTAGCACCGTTTCTTCCCTGCCCGCTGCGCTCGTGTACCCACACGACACCGCCCTCGCCGACCCATCTTGTCACCGCCATTGTGCTACCATTACCGCCGCCGTTGTGCTCCTCACTGTCAGCGTGCCTCTACCGCTCACCTCCTCGGGCACCTATAAAAGGGCCACCCCGAACTCCTTCATCCCCCGCACCAGCCCTCGGCCACTCTCGTCCCTCCCCTGAGCCCAATCAAGTCGGCGCCGCTGTCTCTCCCCCTCTCTGGTGAGCTCTCGCTATCCCTCTCTAGCCGCATAGAAGGCAATCCAGTCAGCATAGAAGCTTCACTACATCACCACAAATATAGAGCACCACTCCCCTGCCCCCGACCACCACTAGAACCTCGCTGGTTAACACCCCCATCGCGAAGCTCCGCCACCTCGCCGTGGTAGGCCCCCTCTAGATCGCCACTGGCAAAATCGGCACCACCGTGCTCGCCTGCCCCTACTCGTGCTAGCCCACCTTCCTGTCCTCCGAGAATCAGACGATAGGAGGAGAGCCGCCGTTGAACCCGCCAGTGGCTGGTTCTCCCCCTCGGCCGGACCATTCACCCCCTAACGCTCTCTCATCCCTCCCTCTTCCTGGAACGTGGACCCATGCCCACGATGCCGTCCACGTGCACCCATGCCATTATCTTCTTCCTGGGTCGACCGGGCCGGCTTGCCCACGCACGGGTGGGCCAAAATCCCTACCCCATGCCACTAGAGCAGGAAATCCTTCCCCTTTTTGTTTTCCCTATCCCTTTTCATTTATATATATATATGTTTATATTTTATGCACCAAAAATAGTCCAAACACTTTCCAAATCACATAAAATATTGAAAATAGGAACTTGACACACTCCACTTAGCAAAGCAAATGTTTGATGTATTGTTTATTGCTTGTTTTGCTAGAGCAAGCAGTGACCGACGTTCCGGAACCCGTAGCCCCGAAAGAAGGGCAGGAGCCCAACCTACTAGAAATAGAACTTTCGTGTCACGAGATCTTCGACGAAAGCAAGTTCATTCTACCCTTGATGCATAAAATACCTATTCTTTCTACCACTACCTAAGCCTGGGTTATGGGATGGTTATTATGCATTTATGAGATGAGTGTCAGCCTGCATTAAGAATACTTTTTGCTATAAAAATAAAAGCGTGTTGGGTTATGTTTTTAAAAAAGTGTTTTCCAAAATGGGTATGATGAAGGGTTATCACCTATGAGTGGGATGATCAGGGACTCCCAGGTTTGGGGTGGGCCTTAAGGTGTTGGCTCAGCCAAGTTAGGTGTGAGCATGAAGGATTGTCCCGCTCATATAAGGACCGATTTGTCATCCTTCACTACTTGTATCTTAACAAGTACAACCACTCGAGACTATATGGCAATCACTTGATCTGAACTTGCACGGTCTGAACCCTACGGTTATGGTGGCTGGCGAGCACCAGAAGGACAAGGAGGGGGATTAATTTCATCATAGTTTGGGCGAGGAGGTGGCCTTGTTCCTTTCACAATAACCTACAAGGTAAGTTCGTGCAAGTAAGGAAAGAGCTTCGATGTTGGGTCTCATGGCAGTGAGACCGCAAAGACGGACTAGTGGGTAAAGTATACACCTCTGCGTAGAGTTTGTAACCGATTCAAATATTCTGTGTCCACAGGCATGGACGAGTCTAGTGTGGTGTGACAATTAGTGTTTTATTTTCAAAAGGTAAGGGGAAATGTGTGAGTGTTTTTGGAAAGAGAATGATGCCACGGGAGTAGGAAACTCAGTGGTGGTAGAGTAGAAAAATGTGCTACTCCCCACTTCTCTTGGTAAAATACCAAGATGATGCCTTTTCTATAGTAAAATAAAAATGACTTATAGCTCCACGATACCAAGCATGTACCACATAGGTCCCTCTCTTATTACGGGCTAGAATGGGATTGCAGAATATGAAAGTATTCACCCAACTTTATTTATGTTTTTCAGCGGTTGAAGACTTCTTTACTGCTTTGTTCGACTAGAAGGGGGCTGTGTCTGCACCCAGTCTGCGTGTGGCTTGGGCTGGTTTCCGCTCCGCTATTTTCCCAAGATATCTAGAGCTTGCTTTTGGTATTGTAATAATTATTGTGTAAGACTCTTAACTATCTGATGAAATAAATGTGTTTACTAGCCTCATAGGACTAATAAATGTATCACATTTGGGTCTCAAAGGATTGGGATGCTTCATGCATGCGACTCTTTCCACCGTGTGAAGGTGAGGGAGCAGCGGGGAGAACAGCGAGAGTGGCAGCTAAGCGGCCATGCGGCGGCGGCTGGGTTCTGTGAACGTGAGAAGTAAAGGGGAGAAGAGGAAGCTTTCATATGGACCCCACATGTAAACCAAGGAGAGGGAAGGTGAGACAATGACATGTGGAGCTGCTACAATCTGAGAGATGATGCAGGGTGCGTTGGGTTGATTGGCCGAGAGCGTGAGGGGAAAATTGCTTCTTTTCTTTTTTAGTTATTTTTTGCTGTTGTATAGAAATATAAATATATATTTAAGTAATTCAAAAGTTGTAATAAATTCAAAAATAATAAAATATTATATTAATAGATTTTTAGGCAAAAAACTATTATTAAATAAATTAGGCTACACAAAAGAATAAATAAATAAATAAGAATAAAACAAAATGATATTCTTGCACTGTATGAGCCAACAAAATCATGATTCGATGATGAATGCATCAAACACTTATTAATGTGTTATGTTGCTCAAAAATTGATTATCTTTTATGTTAGTATTGTCTTTATTTTGAAAATATCTTTTCCTCTCTAGTGGATTTAACTACTAGTGTTGAATTGCTTTAGCTAATGGATTTGGGGTGTTACATGATTTGCGCGCTGCTGAGCCGCAGGCGGGAAGAGCGACTGGGGCGTGGACATGTGGCGCGCGAGCATGCGGGGGGCATGGGGCGAGGACGCGCTGGCCCACAGGGAGCGTGACGCGTGGAGGGGGCTTGGCTGGCGCAACCGCGTTGGACTAGGGTGTTGCCGAGGCCAGACAGGTCGAGGGGGAACGTGGGCCGGGCGTGGGAGGCCAGGATGAGGGGAAAAGGGGTTGCGGCTTTTTGTAAGACCCGTGGTAATTACCTCCTGTTAAATAGTGACTGTGATTTGAGCACAGGATATCGGTGTGTATAACAGTCACTAAATTCTAATCATCTTCGCCTATCATAGTTTCGACATCATATCTTTCTCCATTTGTCTGAACCATCTAAAATATTTCATGAAGTTCGAAGTTAAATAGTCACCTAGAATGTTGGGCTAAAGTTAAGAGATGAAGCAAACACGAATTTGCAATTCGACCCACTCTCGTGATTGTTGTCCTGAAGAAATATTATTAGAACTCGGCGACAACGGTATCAATGCAAACTTAAATCAGACCACGATAATTAGAGCCAAAAACCGAGTATTCATAATTAACTCATTTCACTGTTTGTAACTGTGGAAAATTAATAAGTGTAGTCCAAATATCGTTTTAATTCGGTCTATTTTCCCCTCACCCAAATCGTAATCTTAGAACTAGTGCAGGGCTGAGGGTGTGAGGCGTGCGGGAGGGCAAGGCTGAGGGGCTAGGGCTTCTTTATAGGCGAGGGCATGGGCACAAGTGCAGGGCTAGGCACGCGCCAATCGGAGCTCGTGGTATGCGTGTGCGCGGTCAGAGCGCGTTCCTGAGGGCTAGCCGAGGTCGAACACGTGGACATTTGCTTCTGCCCATGTCCAAGTGCCTGTTTAGCAACCCTAATGTAACACCCTGAATTTGGGAGTATAAAATTTCTTTCTAAGGGCCCGTTTGGCATAGCTCCAGCTCCTGATTCTAAGCGAGGATCTGGAGGAGCCGTGCCAAACGGGTATTTTTTAAAACTGATTCTCGTGTGGAGCCGAAAGATCGGGAGTCGTTTTTGTGAAGAAAGGTGGGATCTAAAAAACCTGCTCCAACCTCCCTTAAAACAGCTCCTCAACCAACCAAATATGGACCTCCCCTTAAAGTTTGATCGAAATTACCTGCAATTGCCATTGGACAAAAACATAACGAGCCAATTTATAGATTAAACATTTGAGACCATTTTATGCACTACTATGATGGGAACATTTTATATGTTATTGTTTCATATTTTTTTCCCGTATATGCATCCTACTTATTGGTTTGTAATAAAGTTGAACTGCAAAGAGTAAAACAGACAATCGCCACAGACCACCAACTCTCAGAAGACAAGAATCAGTTTACTTGCCAAACGATTTTAAAAATGATTCTGATTTTCTAGGAGAATCAGGAGGATCAGCTCCTCACGAGGATCAGGATCTAGAGCTAAAGAAGCAGGAGCTGGAGCTTTGCCAAACGGGCCCTAAATATCTACCAAATGCAGGTGTTACTCTTAACCTCTCTAGTCTCTCTCTCTCTCTTTTCTTTTAGCTAGATTTAGGCTAATTAGGAGCTGGATTAGTTATTTATTTTGTTAAAACAATGTGAGTCATGAATTATTGCATCATGTTGGACCTAAATTATTCTTTATTTGATGCACATGTTTTAGATAATTTGAATTTGCCTTTGGTTTGAATTTGAATTGAAAACCTTAGAGAAAAATAAAACAAAAAGGATTAGAAATTCAGAAAATAAAAGAAAAAGGAAAAGGAGCCCGAACTCCCTTTCCCAGGCCTTTCGGCCCAAGGTGGCCCATCTAACCCCACCCACACCCCGCGAGCGCCCTCGTTCCCTGGCAGGCGGGCCCCGCTTGTCGGGGTCAGCCCATGCTCTCTCTCTCTCTCTCGCGCTGCTCGATGGTGCCGACCTGTCGGCGCAGATCCCTCGCGCACGCGCCCGTTCTCTCACTGCTCGGTGGACCCCTTCTGTCAGCATTGACCGCCCATTAGCGAGTCCTTTCTCGCTGGCCTGCGGACCCCACCCGTCAGTCCCCTCCGTTTCCCTAACCTCTTGCCCTCACCTCCCTCCGCGGATGCGCCCACATCGCGCATTTTCCGGCCACCTCCACACACACTAGACCTCCTTTTGAGTCCGCATCCCACTCACCCACTCCCCCTACTCATTTGCACACTCAGCCGAACCCTATCGCCCTCGCTCTCGCCCTATGCGCGCGCTCAGGAAGGCCGCCGCCGTTCATCGTGTCCATACGCCCGTTCCGTCGCCACCATTGGACGCTCGTCGTGCCCTTTGCCTCGGTAAGTTCTGCCTTAGTGTCCGCATCATGGGACGCACTTGAATTTATTCTCGCCCTCTCTAGTTCCCTCTGTCTGTGCTCACCAGAGCGTTCCTTGCGCAGCCGGAGAGCCGCCGCCGTCGACCCAAGCCTTCACCGTGTCTCTGCCGCCATTCAAGGGTCAAAAAGCCTCTTCTCAATGTAACCAACCTGTCCTGCCCCCCAATTTACCCCTTTCCTGTTCTCGTCTGGGTGCGATTGCTCGCCGAAGTGTCTCCACGCCGTTGTTGTGCCCATGACCGCATTCGCTACATTTCCCTGAACCTCCTAGAGCCTTTCTCGGCGTCCTAAGGGTTCTCGCGTGCCTGCGCCCTCCTCTCCGGTGAGCCCGTGCCATAGATGCGAGCAGGGCCACCGCTGGTGTCGGTGTTTAGAGTCCGATCACACACCTAGGGATACCCATGCGGTGCTTTTTGGTACGACGTTGTTGTTGACTGTAGCTTGATGGTTCGTGCTAGGGGCACGAGAGAGAGAGAGAGAGAGAATTTTCTGCAGGTTCAGGCCGCTTTGAGAGGCGTAATACCCTACTTCCTAGGATGGGTCTGTATATGGTGTGTTACAAGTGGGTCTGTATGGGAGAAGAGCTAATGAGATGAAAATGATGGGGTTCCCCTGGGCCTTATATACACGACCGTGGGATACTCCGTACGTACATGATGATCACGTTCTTCTAGTATATCTCCTAACTACTAGCGAACTGACTTTGCTTATCTTACGGAAAACCCGTCGACTCTATCCCGAACTATCCCGACATTCAAGGGTGCCGGGCGCGGGGAAAACGAACAGTTCCTTGAGAATGTGTGCGATCCAATAGATGGTTTGAGCATGAGCCCATTGCCCTCTTGGGTCGGCCCATCTTTTTTGCAGTCTTTGCCCGGCCCACGACGAGGCGACCTTGTGGGGCGACTGGTCTGTGGCCCCATGCAAGGGTCTTTCGCCTTCTAGTGGACTCGGGGGATATCTGTCCCCCACAAGCCCCCAATCTTTGAGTTGATTTTGAAATAATCGACACGAAGGTTCTTAGTCCTGCCTGTGGGTTCATTGCATGGCTTGATTTTTGTACTACTGTTGGGTGCACCGAAGGTGCACCCATTGGGTATAGCCCCCGAGCTTTGAGTGGATTTTAGAAATAATCTATTCAAAGGTGTTCATTTTTATGCTTTTGAAATCAGCATTTTGGCTTCAAGGTATTGTGAATCTATTGGGTGCACCGAAGGTGCCTCCAATGGGTGTAAGCCCCCGAGCTTTGAGTGGTTTTTAGAAATAATCCATTCAAAGGTCTTCATTTTTATGCTTTTGAAATCAGCATTTTGGCTTCAAGGTATTGTGAATCTATTGGGTGCACCGAAGGTACACCCAATGGGTGTAGCCCCCGAGCTTTGAGTGGATTTTAGAAATAATCCGTTCAAAGGTCTTCATTTTTATGCTTTTGAAATCAGCATTTTCTGTATAACTGAGTGATGCCATCTGTCCATGCTTTGTTAGGTCTGAAATCAATTTGATCGGTGACAGGTTGGACATCTGGCTAGTTGAGACAGATGACCTTCGGCTGGACATCACACAACTCTGTGCTTCAATGCTTCTTTTGATTGGACTTGCGCTCCAGTAACCATAATTGGACTTCTCCAGTCTTAGCCGATGTCCCCCTTTTGTCGTGGTACATTCATTGCGTATATTTTGTAGATATCGTTCCTTCAGGAGATCTTGAAAATTCTGGGCGACACACCCAATGGGTGTGCCCAAGGGGTGTCTTGGTGCGCAGAGTGTTTATCGCGTTGTAGTAACTTGATGTGATGGTGAGATGTAGTCATTTGCCTGAGTAGTTGGCTTGGGTCCAACCGGTGCCGTGTTACGCGAAACGACGCCAGTTGCCTGACTCAGTTTCAGGCGGCTTGAATTGCTTATTGAATTCTTGCGACTGTTCGACGAGCGGGGTAGGAAGTGGACGGTCACCCCTCGGCCTCTTTAAATAGCCCACTTGTCCTAGTTGTTTTCTTCACTCGTTCTTTGATCACTTGCTTTCTTCTTCTTCTTCTACATTCCCTCACTTTCCACCCGACCATGGGCAGGGGCAAGAGGGACAAAGGTTGGCCTCACCGCGTTGACGGCAAGCGCAAGTGCCCCCCAAGTCCTCCTTCAGAGGATTTTGGCAACTAAGAGTACTCAGAGGAGGCTTCCTCCAAGTATGATCGATCGCTCGCTCCCACGCCCCCCATGGCATCATCCGAGGACTCGGATGACTCCATGTGGTTGTCCACTACAACCCGAGCGTACGGGCGCTCCATCGAGCGTGCCGGGCTCGACAGATCGGATGACTTGGAGGAGGTCTCCTCGGAAGAGGTGGACTCCTCCGACTCATTCGAGGAGTGGAGCGGCAGCGAAGGTGACGGCGGGGAGGACAACGGCAGCAGCGGCGACGACGACGGCAAGGGAGGTGGCGGTGGTGACAGCGAAGGTGGCGACGACGAGAGCGATGGCGATGGCGAGGGCGATGGAGGTGACGACGACGGTGAGGGCGACGACAAAGGAGACGGTGACGGTAAGGGCGACGACGATGACGGTGATGGCAGCAAGGGCAACGGCGACGGCAGCAAGGGCGACGGCGACGGTGGCAAGGGCGACGGGGCGATGGCAAGGCTAGTGGCATAATGCTGCTGGTTTAGATATTAGTACAAATGATGGTAGTAGTAGTAGTAGTAGTAGTAAGTAGTACTAAGCAGCAGTAGATTAGAGTAGTATGTAGTCGTAGTGTAAGTAGTAGAGTAGTCTAATGTAATGTCCAAGGAGTGGAAGAGGCCGACTCATAATGAGTCGGTTTAAAGTTTGTGACGAACACACCTTATGAATAAAAAATGTAGTTCTTTGCTTATCCATCGTTGCGTGCTTTTGCCTGTGCATTAGCGGCTCACTGGCATTTTAGAGGTAATGGCTGAGTGTTGATTGTGATCTCCGCTTTTCCGAGTTATGATCTGGCATTTTTTGCGCCCGACATATCGAGCCAACTCATATTTATGCTGACATATCCCCTTGAGTTCCAAACCCTAACTCTTGCTTTTTCCTCCGTCGCTTCTCTGTTTTCTGAGTTCCTGAGCCTGCCTACTTCGCTTGAGAGACTGCGATGCCCCCTAAGAGGAAGAGACAGAGTGATGCTGCTGCAATCATTCCGCCCAAAGATCCTAATAGCCAGCTTCCGTTTGCCGGTAACCATATGTCCATTGTTTCAGAGTCTGATCTCTTGCACCTTGTCGGCGTTCTGCCGCCGAAGGAGGTGTGTTCCTGGCGAATCTGGCACGGGGTAACCGTTCCGACAGAGGACACTCACGAAGCTATCATCTTCGTGCCTTTCCTCATCCGAGGGCTTGCCCTTCCAGCTTCTCCCCTTTTCCGCGGCCTTCTTGATTTTTACGATCTGAATCTCACACACTTAAACCCCAATTCTATTCTTCAAATTGTCATTTTGTGCACCTCTGCAAAGCTTTCCTTGGAATTCTTCCTCATTTCGGGCTCTAGAAATATCTCTACCACTGTCGGCCTGGGATGGCCGGAGGACAGCATCAACATGTTGGTGGTGCCAGCTTAAAGCTTCATCGGGGCAGGAAAATAGAGTATCTTGATATCCCCCTGAAGGACAACATATTAAAGGATGGCGCCTTGAGTGGTTTACCATAGAGAACCACAACAAGTCCCTCCCTCCTCGATCGGGGACACAGCCCGATGTCCGTATGCCCAGCTGGACAGAGTCCCCCACAGGTTCAGAGCTAACCGAGTCCAGGGTGCTGCTTGCCGAGAAATGTTCGCTGAAAGGAAAATGCCTAACTACTGAGGCTGTGGTCGCTGACTTTGTTTTCAAGAACATATAGCCCCTGAAGGATAGAGTTTACCCAGCTACAAAATGACCCACTACAAAATAACCCCCTTTAGCAATGTATATATGTGTTGGTACAAGCCTATATAAGCGTTGATATGGTCTATACCAACACATAATTATGTGTTGCCTATACTGCCGTTGTTGTGGGCTACTGCAACGCTTATACATACGTTGGTAAGTCATATAAATAAGTGTTGGTAAACTGCAATAGATTTTTATAAGATACAACAACGCTTACATGTGTTAGTGTCGCCCGTGACTATCTCGTCATCATAGGATGCTACAACGTTTAGATTCATGTTGTGGCAACATTTTTATGCGTTGCACACAATAAACCAATAAATAAATATTTGAATATTTTATTTTGAGGTTAAGAGTATAACATGTTGAACAATGCACAATTGATATTTCTAGAATCATCCCCACACACATGGCAAAGAAGAAAAAATAATATATATTAAAAATCAATAATTGCATTACAAGAAGTTGATCCATAGTTTCATATATAATATATGTTTGAGTGGTACGATAAAAACATATTTACATATGACTCATAGTCATCGGTAATCTAGATCCAAATAAAACAAATATCCATATGCAGTATAAGCCTTTGCATCTTCATAGTGTTCCATGTTCATAACTGAAAAAACGAAGCCCAAAAAATATAATAGGTTAATATATATATACCAAATGAAAGAAATAAGTAATGCAAAGTAGAGAAGTGATGTGCAAATATTACCTTTCAAAGAAGGGAAAATGAAAAATATTATAGCACATCAACAAATAGTTTGCTCGAACTTGCTTCTTAAACCATTCATTTGATTTTTTATATTTCATACAATGTATGTGGTATCGGGAATTTTGTATTTATTTCCAGCCACGATGGTGGATTTATAAGGTGAAAAAATAGTAGCCTCAGTTTGTATTACTGCTGAAAACCGATCCCTAGAAAGCACATGAAAATAAAAGGAGAAAATTACCCATTCCAATGCATCAATTATAAATTAAACTGATGGTTAAATCTGGCGATAAACTCAGAAACTGAATCACATATAAAATTGTTCCAGCATGTTATGACAAAATAAGTGATGGAAACTTGGAAAGGAATAAACAGACCTGAGAACAACTCTTCTCTGCTCTATGAGTCCCCACAGCTCCAACTTCGGCCAGGCAACCTGTGGTGTTAAAACTAAGCATTGTTACCATGGGATGATAAACTACAGAAAATTCTTGGCTTGATCAAGCACAAGGAAATGAAGATGGCAATGACAAAGATTACAATCCTTCGAGTATGTAGATAATAGGATTTAGAGAGTATGTTTGACAAGGTTACCTGGTCCTTTGGATCAAGCAAAGAATCAATCTTAGAATTCACTATTACACCACCATACTCGTCATCCATGTTTCTAGGGTCACTTTTTTATTGGTGTACCCTCCCCCACATCACTCAACTAGTCTGTTGAATCACTTAAAGAAACCAGTTGTTCAGGGTCATGTTTAAAGTTATACAGTTTTGATGCAAGATCATTGGTATCAGTATAAACACCTAGACATTTTGCTCTTTATTCTATCGCAGATATAACATGTGGGTAGTGTTTATTACTCAGTTCTTGCAATATTGTTTAATTTACAGATTGGTATCCCATGCGAGATGTCAAGACAAGCTGGCTGCTGTTAAAAGTGCAACCAGATAAAATCTGCAAAAGGGTAACTGCATCACCAGCATCTTTTGTAGTCACAAGAGCAGGGCCTGCAATCACCAGCATCTTTACATTGGGTCCCTTCCCTGATGTATCTTTAAATTCTATTATAGCACACAAGAAGGAAAATGGACTAAAAGAATGATAAACTTTCAGAAAACTTCATTTCAAGGCTTCCCATATGAATGGCCCTGCCCAAATTTATATATGTACATCTAACACACTGATGTCTCCTAACCTATTAGCTCAAACTTGATGTCTGTATTCATGGGAGATATAGAGTATTTATGGGGAATACCTTAGCAATCCCGGCGCTATTATTCATCCCATGTTATCAGTTAACCTTTTCAATCTACAAAAGGAATTAGAATACTTTAACCAAATGCAATAATGAGGAGAATAATGTCTTGTTAAGTGAAGTGATGAACTTACACAACTTGAAGGCCATTGCCTACTTGTCCAAGAACCTTGAAGTTGTTATATGGCCTTATTAGTGGTTCATCGCGCACAGATACCAGACTAACACGCACCATCCAAAATTCTTTGCCTAAAGCAACATCTCCAACTTTGGTTTTGGGGTCCTGGCTAAGTACTCTGCCTAAGGAAACCTTCCTGTTTGGATATCTTGTGCTCTTTAAGAAAATATCTGTGGAAACCTACAAGTGAATTTTGGATGTTAGTGGTTAGCAAGTAGCTATAAATATGCAGGATGCATAAGAATTTTTACTAATAAATAGTTACTTGATGGTTCTTATTTGGTGCATAATTAGAGGATTTCTGAGACGTGTAGACTACACTGAGTTTCAAAAGGACCACATTGATCACCTTGGCTGCATTAGTACTGTTGTTTTTACCTTTATTGATGCAGAAACTCTACTAGCATGGAGTGCTTCACGTCGTGACTGTGGTGGCTTGCTCTGCATTTAAAGAACACACATCAGTGAACTACTATGGAACGTAGTTTAGGAAATCTGATGCTTGCTGCTACTTTCAGCATGTATACACTATCATATAAACTAGATTTCTAACATGGACAAAAATATGGTTGCTTCAGTATGGCCTTAGGGTGGAGTAAATCTATGATTGCAGTTCCTCGTACTCATAATGTACTAACCTTATCCTGAATTTTAGAACATTTGTAGTGTGAGTGCAGTTCCTCGTACTCATCATCTTCGTTTTCATCCTCCTGTAGAGTTATTGCATAAATGACAGCTTCAAAATTTTAATATTAGGATGGAATTCATGGTAATGCATTCATACCATTGTGTTATTCCGTTCACCAAACATACTAGAATCTTCACTACGAAGTTGACAATAAATTCGCTGTTATAGGGATATATATATATATATATATATAAGATTTAGATATATGTGCAAAAAAATCAGTAAACTTATATATTTTCATAGAGATACATACTTGTCGTTTCATAGCAGGACGAACATCTGTTGGTGGCGATAAAGGAGCATCTAGATAGCCCTGTAATAGCATAAAAACATTAGGACATAAAAACAGCTTATGTCCTAAACCCTAAATATTGAAGATTTCAATAGAAGTGACACTCTGCAAGAGAAACAATCGTTCTTGTGTGCACTTACATCAATCAGGATGTTTCAGCTTATTCATGAATAAAAGGATGCTATCAACACCCCTTCTCTGGTTATTTCAGCTCTCTAGATAAGAAACTGGTAGCAATAAAGTTTATAGATATAAGGAGTAAATCAACCTTACTTTCTTACAATCGGCAGTAGAGATTGTAAGGGGATGGCTTCTCTTTATTTATCAGCTAGGATAATATGAGGACATTGCCTGGCTACCCATCTCATGTCCTACTGCAGTTGTCTTAGATTCACACCTGACACCACTTATTTTAATAATTTGACATGCTAGAGAAAGATTCTGATTGGAATGATAACTACATGTGCACTATGAACCAAGATAAGGCAATGTAAGCATGACGAGGAAGATAAACATTGCCAATCTTTCAAATAGGAATGGTTCATAGGTGCAATGATGCCTATCAACCATACATATACAAGTGGCCCAACTAATAGAGGTGCACGTATCTGCATAGCCAAAATGCAAATCATGTGCATGGTGAACACCCTGTCAGCAGTCAGCATCCTTATCCAGCTACAGCTTCCATGTTGTCTACAACATCACAACCTGACTGATTTGGACACCTTCCATAAACAGCAGTGGGTACATATAAATTCACCAAACTACAAGACCCAACTCGCTAAAGCACACTTCTACTTGGGCCAAAATAGGAGACTGAAAAGAACTCGCCCTACTCGCTCCTTCTTCCCCTCTCTTGTCTCAACCCTTGATCTCAACACAGTTGACACCAAGACGGTGAGATGAAGGTCATCATGAAGATGCTAAGGGCTCCAGCTTCCAGATCGAAGTGGACCCCACCAACAAGGAACCAATCTATCACTATGGTTCTAGTTGAACATTAATAGAACTCCTGGCAAGTGAATGCTAGAATACCTAAATGGTTTCCTCAAGCTTAGATTACAGTTAAGATTATATTCTTATGCTAAACAATTTGGTTATTGCGGCCCTTTGTTTTGAAATCCCTACTACTATTAAGAAAGCATTGTGGGGTTACAGGGGTTCAAACATGCATGCATGAAGTTTTCCTTTTAAATCATTTTACAAAATGACATAAACCATACATAAATTGATAGTTGTGAAACAACAGACTTCAGTTAAATCTGAAAAAAAAAACTATTTTAACAGAAAGTCTGGGTGGTGTAGTTGGTTATCACGTCATACATGTATTTTTTTTATTTTTTTGCATTATTTTCTTCTTCTGCTCGACGAGAAAAAACTGAACAGAGAACACTATCTATCTATGTAGGGAACACAAACACTGATCCTATAATGCAGTATTAGAGGAATTATGTCTACAGATGTGCTACTTTCAGAGAACAGCCAACTATCAGAGGAATTATGTCATGTGTTTGGTCAAATCACCAAACAGCAGTACTTATAACAGTAATCTGAGGATATAATCTATCCTCATATAATATTCTGATTGGCTTCTTAGTCCAAGGACTCATTAGTTTACTTCTCACTATTTCAGGGTGCATGGTAGTTTAAACTGAAGCACAATGATACTCTGTCAGCAGACTAACATCAGAAACTTGGGCTTGGTAACAACTCAGGGTTTGTTGGTTGAAAATGCTACAGAGGAACAACTTGGCATAGCAAGGAAAGTCACGATATATCAGACTACAACAACCCTCATAGCAGATGCAGCCATTAAAGATGAGATCCAGGCGAGGATTGCACAACTGAAGAAGGAGCTTGCTGAGACTGATTCAGTTTATGAGGCTGCTGTCCAGACGGTTCAGATCAGTTGAAGGTAGAACTTTGGTTTGAGAATTTTGGTTCAGATCCACTGGGAGTTGTAGAGTAGGATTGCTATTTTGCAGACGAAGAGTAATTTTACTATGGTATGAACTTATCTGAATCAAAGACATTTGCATCACCATTTTTTTAAAATAAGCTCATGGCGATGCTGGATTGTACGAGCAAGTACAGTAGTAAACTTATATATTTTCATAGAGATACATACTTGTCATTTCATAGCAGGACGAACATCTGTTGGTGGCGATAAAGGGGCATCTGGATAGCCCTGTAATAGCATAAAAACATTAGGACATAAAAATGCTAAGTCCATGCAATATTTAGTGAGTTAGAAATAAGGTTATTTGGATTTACATGTTGCCTTTTCTGTCGCTCCACAGTATGTTGCAAATCTAGTATAGTATCATCTTGCTTCTGTACATGCTTTTGAAGTTTTTCCAATTCAAGTCTAAGTGATACTACATCTTCACTGGATGTTTCATCCAAAGTGGTTACATTTAGATGCTTCATACGGCTTGATGTCGAGGCATCAAAAACTTGTTTTGGATTTGGAACAAGGCCTAGACCATGGATATGGCCAGGCTTTTCCTTTCCTAATATTCTGTTTAGTGCATCTCCTTCCCATGCATCCTTTTCATTACTAGAGTCCGCTAAATCAGGTTGTTGTGCTAAAAGTTCCTTCAATTCACCCTTGCAAGAGAATAACAATACTCAATAAACACCATGGAAGAACAATTGGATTTGAAAAAAAGTAAATGAAACATTTTTTTGCAATTACTGTACGACATGTGGATTTCTGTTATTGCCGATGTTAGACTTGTGTGTATGGATATACAAAACAGCCCTATGAGGGTATTTCTTTTCAGGATCTTGTTCCCTCTGTAAACATGTTAATAAAAATATAACTAAGGTAATGTAATTAACATGGATTTTTGACATTTGTAAAGAACATGTTGTGAATTATAATTGCAAACATAATACCAATTCTTCTCTATTCCGAGCAAAGCTTTTTGTTCTAGATGTATGCATTGACTTTCTTCTTGTACAATTTATCCTATTGGCCTCACTTAAATCCTACGAAACAAAGAGTATATAGGAACAAAAGTAAATTAGATGGTTCATCAGATAAATAACAAAATGATTATCATGACTATAGTAATGTACCTGTGCTTTAGGGGTCATCCAATTATTGACAAGCGCAACCCACTGATCAGCTAATACACCATCAGGAGCATTACTATTATTAGCATCCTGACTCTTATGTGGGTCAAAATAAATGGATTTCAAATTGGACTTGTGTTGCCTCCATCTCTCTCCAATTGTTCGCAGCACCCATGTTTCCATGCGGGCAGGGTAAAGAAATCTCTTCTGCATAACAATTGGAAAAGAATTGTGAAAGTGTACTATTACTACATGGCAACTGAAAAAATGTGAAAGTTTACCTTTAGTTGATTAAGAATGGCCTCCTTATTGATTTGTTTATGGTTCCTATCTTTCTTTCCTATAAGTAGTCTCCAATCCTTGAAGCTTAAGCTACACAAGGAGCCATTCCTAGCAACCATGCCAAAGAATTTTGCAAGGACTCCTGCCTCTTCTCCGATAGGCTGATTCAGCTCATTACAATTAACTACAACCCTATGGCCTCTTGGAATGTTCCATACATTAATAAGTTTTGTCTTCCCACGCCTTTTAACCTCTTTAACCTCATCAGCGCCATCAAGTTAGTCCTGTCCATTTATGTTATTTGACATAGTTATGTCTCCAAAAAAACAATTTTCAGTAGTGAGAATGACATATGCATGTATCCATAAAGACAAGGTGCGGTATTACAAGTAATGTGTGCATACCTTGGGACTCATTATCGCTTCTGCTATCTAAATGGTCTTCTTTATTACTAATGTTTTGTTCAGATGATGCAGCATTTTTTGGGGACTTTTCTCTCCAATATTGTCCTCAGAAAAGTACTCATCATGGCTACGAGTAATGTGTTGTTTCCCACCTCGTGCCATTACCAGTTACCACTGCACAATGACCTAAATTAAAAACAAGTAGGGAAGGAAAATACTAACAGTCCATATGTATTTGCAGACCAATCAATGACAATAATTTGGTCGTCTAAGAATCATATGATGCAAATAAATTTGGATGGACCGAGGTAAGATTCTGACGTCGACTCTTGCTGAATAAAAAAAGGCAGATTAGCACCTGTTGGATGATGATGATGATTCGTAGGTAGAGGCTGACCTCCGTCTCTAGCTCGACTTGGCAGATATCCGACCTCCGGCTCAGCGTGCGCCAACAGCGGAGGACGACGGCCATGAAAGTAGGCCGTGTACGTGTCGGTGGCGGTCAAGGGCGGGGTCGTGGCGCCGGTGGACGAGGCAGTGGTGATGGCCGTGGAGGCGGCGACGGTGGTGGGAGGCAAGGGCGCGGTGGGAGGCAAGGTCGTGCGGCGAACCAGAGAGGGGTCGCGACCTGGACGAGCGACTACGGCGCGGATGGAGCCCCCTAGACGATGGATGGAGAGCCCTCCGTTGTGCCCCTCGCGGATGAAGGAAAAGTGGTGGGGAGGTCTGCAGAAGATGAAAGAAGTTTGCTATGTCTATGGAGAGTGGGCCCACTACGAAAAGAACTGGAGGGATCCAAAACAACGGAGGGAAATATAGTATGTCAGTAAACTAAATTGGAGGGAAATAAAATAATGGGAGGGAAACAAAAAATAATACCTTAATTATTTAATTAATTCAATATGGTTTTCAAATATTTTGCTAAAAACTGATTGTGTAATTCAAAATACTTGTATTGTTAAATTTTAACCATAATACAGGGAAGATTTGTTACACAATTATAATATTAATGTACATTTCAATTGATACCGTCGTGCAATAAATTGATGACACACTTGAAGAAGAATAAAATTTGTATAGTTTATAATACTCTCATGTATAGTTTATAATACTCTCTCTATATCAAAATAAATTTGTTTTGCTTCTTTAGTGGATTTATCATCGCTGTCACAACCCAACCAAGTTATCGTGCCCACATACACCAATCCTTGCCCTCAAGGCCTCGGATAGATATGTAAGTGGATCGGATAACTTACTCGAGGTGCCGAGTTTCGATGAACTCGTTCATTTCCAAGGACCATTCCTGCAAAGTTGCAAATATTACAATAACCAATCCAGAACATAAACATTAAAAAACAGGAGTTGTTGAGCGGAAGTGACTGGGCCGAAACCGACGCAGGTTATCTCCAGCAAGGATTTGGATTCTTAAACGTCACCCGAGCCTGGCCCGACCTAACCCGTAAGCGAATCGGATTCAAATAGTCTAGACTGCCCAGATCACGGCGACGACGGACATTGGGATCCTGGTAGGGTAACCAGAAGAGTTTGAATACGGTAGCGTGCAATTCAGAAATACAGAAAGCCTCACTGGCGTACAAAAGTCATGGTGCTCACCTAAACTTGTCTGGAGAAACCGTGAGCAGCTCGGTCGACGATGGGGTGGTCCACAATGGTGTTTTGTGACGACGGACAAGTGTTCTGAACAAACCTTACTGGTAAGGACCAAACAACCGGTTCAGTGAGCTTCACATGTAAGTATAGATACTAGAACAAACCTTACTGGTAAGGACTAAACAACCGGTAAGGACCAAACAACCAGGACAGCATAAGGTGGCAGGGTGCTCGGCGACATCTAGATTCGGTGGCCGTGTGTGCTAGTGCCATCGGCTGCTGGGTGCGGCTCTGGCACGTGCCTGTGTGACACATATGGTATGGAGGACGGCGACGACGGTAGCTCTTGGCCTGACGTTGGTGGTGGGGGCTTCTTGGGCGAGAGCCTCGGCGACGGCGACGCCCTTGGGTGCCACTTCCCCTATTGGGGGTGTCGTATTCCCCAACATGTTCTTCCTTGGGCAAAAGCCTAGTCCATCTCGGACTCGCGTCGGTGTCATCCCCGACGTCACTCCCTTCCGGAAGGCGTCGCATTGAAGTTTGTCTCGGCCTCAGCTTCGCCTTCAATGGTTGCTTTTGATTCTCGGCGTCTGGTATGCGGGTGAAGATGGGGCTTTGCAAGGTGAAGTCGAAGCTGTTGCATCAGGGGTTGTGGCTCGGCAACAATGACAGCTGACGAGCCCCCTTCTTCGTGCACTGGATTGTTTCGAAGGTTATGGCCAAGTGCCACGACGTCAGGCATCAAGGAAAGTTCTCTAGTATGGCCCATGCTGACCCGATCCAACTATGCAGGGTGGGCAAGGTTGAGAATTTGAGAATATATATAGAGTTCAAGGAGGGGGAGAGTGTTGAGGATTTTGGGATGAGAATTACTAACCTTGTCACAAATATCAAATCCCTTGTTGAATCTATAGATGATACCCGTGTGGTCAAAAAGTTCCTGCGTGTTGTACCACCCCGGTTTAATCAAGTAGCAGTATCCATTGAAATGTTTTGTGAGATGAAGGATCTTACAGTTGAAGATCTTGTTGGCAGACTTCGTGCTGCTGAAGATCGACTAGAAGACAAGGTTGAGCACATCACTGATAAAACAGGTCATTTACTGTTAGCTGAAGAAGATTGGCTTGAAAAAGCATAAGCATCATTTTCAGTCGTCTTCAAATAAAGACAGTAGCAGTAGTGACTCATGTCAGTGGAAGCCTAAGGCTCCCCATCGATCTGATGGACGGAGTTCAGGAAGTTTCAGTAAGCAGAAACTCACTTCACAAGGCACACCTAGGAGAAAAGGGAGATGCAAAAATTGTGGGATATATATATGGTCATTGGGCTCAAGACTGTAAGCGTCCTAAGAGGGAGAAAGGCAAGGAACAAAAACAACAAGAGGCAAATCTTGCAGTTGCTGGTGGTGGTGTTGAAACTGGGGCACTTGTGTTTGCTGAAGAACAAGGCACAGTGCATGGAGCACCACATTTTGTTCATTTGTCTGAAGAAAAAGTGATCCCACAACTATTAAAATATGTGGTTTGGGATCTCTAGTTGTTCATAAATCCGAGGTCTAGTTGTTCATAAATTCTGTGAGTGGATCAGTCAGATTTGGGTATGGATCAACTATTAAAATATGTGGTTTGGGAGCTCTAGTTGTTCAGGGAAAGCAAAATCAGCACAAAGTCTTCACAAGTGTTTATTACATCCCACAAATGAAGAGTAATATAATAAGTCTTGGTCAGCTTGAAGAGGGTGGATGTGATATTAGACTGTTTAATGGGAGGTTGAGTGCACTAGATCCTGAAAATAACCTGCTAATCAGTGCACCACGCACTGGTAACAGGTTGTACACTCTGAAACTAGATGCTGATTCACCTGTTTGTTTCCTGGCAAAGCACACTGATCCTGCCAGGAAATGGCATGCCAGATTTGGACACCTGAATTTCAGGTCACTTAGAAAACTAGGTAGATTGAAGATGTTGGAAGGGATGCCCTTAGATTGAAGATTGTTCTATATATCAGACATATAAACTACTACATTTGTTTCTGCAGCTTGTTGACTCAAATTCCAAGGAGACAAAGAGCAAGACAAAGGAGTGGAATGACAGAATCAATCAAGACAAAGTAAGTTTTTGTCTTCACTGGTTCCCACGAGGATTATGTAATAATTAAACCTTTTAATTTTCTCCTGTTACATTGTAGGCACTAACATGTACTACCTAGCAATCAGTGTTTTTCATATTGTAGCTGTTGAAATGAATTTAGTTGGTTAAATACTAAAGTCGACCCTTTTTGTGTGGACAGAAACCAGAGCAACTACGATCAGCAGCCAGATAGAGGCATGAGGTACACATCATATTATTCTGACTGCAGCCAGTTTCTTCTCAGGTTTCTGCAAGTACTAAGGGGACAGCTCAAAAGGGACTAGATTTGTTTCATGCAGATTTGTGTGGGCAGATCAGACCAAAGACAGTTGGTGCAAAATCCTATTTCCTGCTTGTAGTAGATGATTACAGCATGTATATGTGGGTAGATCTGTTCAACACAAAGGATCAGGCATTGGCATCACTACAGAAGATGTATGATCCTTCAGCTGGGAGACTGTATATCAGCAGAGATGTTGTGTTTGAAGAAGAAGTGGGGTGGAATTGGGACAGTGATGAAAATGTTCAGCAAGCTGAGACAGAATCTGGTCCTTGTGAATTCCAGTTTCAGTACATTGTGCCTGGTCAGGTGTTGCAGCCGCCAGGTGTTTCAGGTGGAAGTGTTGAAGATTCAGGGGGTGCACAAAATTCTCCACCCTCACCTCACACACCAGTGACACCACAAATAACCGTAACACCACAAGTGTCACAGGGGGGATTACAGGGGTCAAGTTTCAGTGCAGCTACTAACAATAGTCCTCAGACCCCGAGCACTCAAAGTTCACAACATCCACCATTGAGATACAGGTCTCTAACTGATCTATGGGATGCAACAGAGGAGGTACATGATTTCCAATATAGTGGGCCTGTCTGACAATTTTTCAATAAAGTGTTGGAGGGATGCTATGAACAATGAACTCCAGTCCATTGAAAACAACAACACTTGGATATGGTCTGAACTACTTGTTGGGCATAAACCCATTGGTTTGAAATGGGTGTACAAAGTCAAGAAGGATGCTGTTGGTAACATTGTCAAACACAAAGCTAGAATAGTTGCTAAAGGGTATGCACAGAAGGAAGGAATAGACTTTGATGAAGTATTTGCACCTGTTGCAAGACTTGAAACCATAAGGGTACTGATAGCTCTTTCAGCTCAGGGTAACTGGGAAATACATCACATGGATGTGAAGTCAGCCTTCTTGAATGGGGATCTTCATGAAGAAGTCTATGTAACACAACCTCCAGGATTTCAGAACCCAGAGAAGGGCCAACTGGTGCTCAAACTGAATAAAGCACTGTATGGCTTAAAACAAGCTCCCAGAGCTTGGAACATTAGACTAGATTCTGAGCTAGCCTCCCTAGGTTTCAGTAGATGCAAAGTAGAACATGCTGTCTATAGAAGGGGAGTTGTAACACCCCAGGTGTTACTCAGGGTGTCCACCTAGGGCTACCCCCTTTTAACCTATTATCACATGAGGATTGAATTGGGCCAAGTACATCAAACTTGGAATTCAAGGTCCTAAGCAAGTGCAAACCATCTTGGATATCATGCCCTAGCTTGTCATGCACATCTAAGTGGGGAATTTCCCAAAACTCTAAAGCCAACCCCTCTTGGGCAATAGGAACCCTAATTGAAGCTAGGATCAAAAGGTCATGTAAACCTTATGATCATGGCTTGGGCCAAATATAAAAGTTGTAATATGCTTCATAACCTACATATAATAGTAAGGAAGTACCCCCAAAAAGTTCTCAGAAAAGCCCCAAAAAGTTCACCTAAGGTTGAGCACAAGGGAAAATTCAGAATTTGCCTAAGTCTAAAAACTAACCCTTGAACAAAGATCCCACATGTTCACCTTAATCCAAAATTCAAAACACTTCGACCCAAATTGACAAAGTGTCGCCAAATTAACCCTAGAATGCCCTGGAAAGAGGTGACACCTACCCTAGGGCGTTAGACACGACTTGACACCATTTTTGTCTCGGCTTGGACCTAGCTGACACAGCCAACTTCTCACCCCTCTATCTCCCTACCCCGACCATATCTTGACTTGGAACTCACAGCAAAAAGGTAGGATATGGAGCAGGGAAGCGACCGTACACAGTGACTTTGCCAAGATACGCACGCTATGGTGCTCAAATCCTCCGTTGAACCATGGCAGAAGCGAGCTCCCACGTGTTCGACGCGGGCTGACATCCGGGGGCGCGCTCAGAGCACGCCCATGCGCGAACCCCCGCGCGCCCGCGGCCGCCCGTGACCACGCCCGTGCCATGGCTATAAAGCCCGCCCCAGTGCTCGGCTGCCTTCCCCGTTGCCTCCTCCGTACCTCGCCTGACTTTCCCGAGCCAGCCCTTAGCTCCGGCGACCTCCCCGCGACCCGCTAGTGCCGCCCGAGAGCAACCACCGTGGCTAGCCCCTTTCCCGTCCTCCTCCGTTCGATCCAAGCCTTCAGATAGCTTCCTGGTGAAGCCGTGAAGCTTACTCAAGCTTGAACCGAGGACCCGTGTCACCGAAATAGCGAAACCGTGCTCGCCGGAGTTCTTTCCCCCGCCGGCGCACGTGGACCAGGTAATCCGCTCAACCATTTTTCGATTCCTCGTGCACACGGTCCCTACGTTACCCCGTGAAGCTCACAGTTCCCTTGGATTGAACCAGATCGCCGTGGATTGGCCGGTACACTCGCCTCCGACGAGAACACCCGCCTGCGCGCGTGGACCGAGCGATTCCGGTCACCCCCGCCGTCGAGCCGCACCTCGCTGTGACCGCCAGAGCCTCCCCGAGCCAACCCTGCCCTTCGCCGGACCTATCTCGCCGTCGGTAAGCTGCACCACCCTTTTCTTTCCCGCGGGTACTGTTTACTTTGGGGGAAGGACTACGGGTGAGAGGAAGAGAAGGTCAGGGGGCTTTTTGAACTGTCAGTGACCCAGGGGAATAGTGGCGCAAGGGTAGAACTGCGAAGATTGATTTAGTTTCAACCCAGGGACCTCGGTGTAAACTGTTTTTTTCAGGAAACTCTTATTAAATCTGTTTTTAAATTGAACAGAAACTTTAAAAATTCATAACCTATGTTTAGTTCATCCAAATTTGGTCAAACCAATTTTGCCAGACTTTAAATAATGTAAACTACTTAAGAAAAATATAAAAACCCCTATGTACTACAGAAAACTTTAGGGTTCTAATTTAATCACTGTTTTGGCCATAAGCTAAATAATGGGCTAAAATTAGTTGCAATAGTTGACTAGGGTTAGAAAAATTTGGAGAAGTTTATATCTACCTACTGACCCAATTAAAAATGCTAAACCTCTCTGTCCACCCCATTAAGTTAGTTTTTACCCCTTATTTTACAATATGCTTAAGGTTAAGAAAAATAGAAAATGTGATTTAAATTATGAACCAGAGGGCACCCCTATTTTTGTTAGGATACTTATTCAATATAGTTCACTAGAAAAATTTATCATACCCTGGTTTAGTATAAAATAAGTAGGATACCTTTTAATTGAATAAAACAAGGATAACTTAGAAAAACCCTACAAAAATAACCCCAAGGTGAAAACACCCCCACCCTTGGGATAGTAAATGTTTTGTTAATAAGAACTTAAGAAAAATATGAAATCTGCTGTTTGACATTTTTCAAATAACAATGTAGTAGAAAGTGCCTTTTTGACATTAAACTTTAAAAAAATCATAACCAAATAACCACCCCTTAGCCTTCTGTGGTTTTTGGCACAGAAGCCTACTATTATTGTTAGATGCCAACAAAAATAACCTTTAAGACAGACCCCACCTCTAATTAAGAGATGTAGTGTAAAGTGGCCCATTTTACACCACTCTTGTTATTTTTGTCTAAAGCATAGCCTTTATATTTTAAGCCTCAAATTCTTAAAACAGGCTAGAATAACAAATGGCAACCCACTGTAATTTTTACAAAATTTTTGGAAAATATTAAACCACTGTCGTAGTTCAAACCTACACTAGAAACCATAAGTAGAAAATAAAGGAAGGGAAAGGTGAATAATAGGAAAATTAGTGTCATCCTGAAAACTCTTTATAACTTGTCACTGAAGTATATAAAGGCAATACCAATTCCCTATGTTTATCCTCAACAAAAACCTAAACCTAAAAGTGATAAGCATAACCCACTAAAAGCCCCGCATGACCAAGAAACCCTAAGTTACTCCTTAACTTAGTTTTCTTCTTAGCATAATGTTATTAAATCCTGCATCATCATGACATTCATGTTCATTGCATTCGATAGACTATAACCTTGCTGACGGAGAGTACGTCCTCGTGCCGGAGCAAGGAGCTGCTCAGGAGGTAGCCCCAGATCTAGCACCAGAGCCTGCACCAGAGGACCTGCCTGCCACTACTTTGGAAGGCAAGCCCCGGTTTTATGCATAACCTGTTATTTATGCTATTTTACTTCACTTAATGATTGTAGGATTGATTGTGCACTTAAGTGTAGGAGTTGTGTGAAACCCTAGTTGCATGATCTCAGGAATCCTGTTGAAATGAATACTAGTATGCTAGGTCGAGTAGCTGCTTTATTAATTAGGATCTCGGTAGAAGTCGAGTGATTTTTCTAGCACTCGCGCGATGTCAGGAAATTGGTTGTATCCACTTTCTTCTCATAATGATGCTGGTTGTGGACAACAATCCATGGGGATTGGTTGTCCACGTGATGAAAATTTGAATAAGGATTAAGGTGTGGTACCGTGAGTCAAGCGTTTGAACGTACTAAGCACATGCCGAGAAATATGGTAAATCGGTAAGCCTAGTACCTGAGTGAACCTGGCAGTGGACATATCCCCTCACGCGACCTGAGACGAGGTCTCCCATTCCAGTTATGGTGGGTACAAGTGCGGTCGCTGCACGACGGCAGTCGGGGTCAGTGAGGCATTGTACGCCAAGGCGGTGAGCCCTGATTTGCTGACGGGGAATCGATGGGGACGGTTGATATGTGTGGGGACGGAGTGCCCCTACATGTCGTGTGTTTAGGTTTACCTTGCAAGGATAAAAACTCGATTCGAATCGTCTGCTTCTCGCAGCTAATGAGACTTCTTGATCCATGCTGCTACATTGAGTAACAAGTGGAATGGTGCTGAGATGATACAAGATGTTGATTGCTAAAAATGTTTGCTACTATGTATGAATAGATAGTACATCTTTAGCCTTAAGAGAGTCACACTTAATTTTGACAAAGTTAAAACTTGACTTAGAAACTCAGCTAGTGCTTTTGGCAACCAAACCCCACAGCCAAACAGCTGCATGTCTAGAGGTAGAGGAGTAGACTCCTCACACCGGGTAAGTATAGCTGAGTATTAGTATACTCAGCCTTGCTTGTGGCATAATTTTTTACAGGTTCTCTGGAGGACATGGTTGCTGGAGTGACTTGGCCGTCCATCTTGCCATCGGGTTGGACTGTCGAGTGGGACCCTACCTCGGCTGAGGAGGAGCATGAGGAGTGATGGGACAGGCTTCCCCATCTCTCTGTTTATTTACCGTTAGTTTATTTCCGCTGCACTTCGAACAATGATGACTACTTTTGCAAAACTCCTATGATGATGTAATAATTTAATACTCTTTCATGCATGGTTTTATGCTTTATTGTATTTGCTCTGTGACTCACCATCGAGTGAGATTGTGGTACTTGATCCTATCAGTGGCCGTGTCGGACTAGATCCGAGGGATTGACGGGTTATTCCCATTTAAGTGTGGTCTAGCCTCTAAGGCGGGACTTAGGCACTTAAGTTGGAATAATTCGGGCAGTTCCGCCACAGGAGTTGGGAAGTCCATGCTGATTATAGGAGTATATGTGGATGACCTTATCATTTGTGGGCCCTCTGCAAGTGACATTGCAGATCTCAAGCAACAGATGAAGAAGACTTTTAGTATGAGTGATCTAGGGCTGCTCAGTTACTACTTGGGTATGGAGGTAAGGCAAGGGACAAATGAAATCACTATTTGCCAGAGGTCTTATGCAGCCAAGATTGTAGAGCAGTGCAATATGGGCAGGTGCAATCCAACAGACACCCCAATGGAGCAGAGGGTTAAGCTTGTAACTGCTGAAACATATGTATGCTGACTCTGCACACTTGATTTTGGTGTAACATTAAGAGGATCAGAAGATACATAGCTGGGACACTTGATTTTGGTGTAAAATTCAGAAAAGGAGGAACAACAGATTACTCATTAGTTGGCAGACTACCTTAAGGATTGATAATTCATGTTTTAGCTGAAACATATGTATGCTGAATCTGCACAAGTTCATCTTGTGCTAGTACAAGTAGCTGAAACATCTATCTGTACATGCATTTTTCTCATCAAAGTTGCAGACTTGCAGATCCAAATAATATTGTAGAGTCTATTTACAAAACATATATATGTCAAAACCAGACTAAATGTAATGGCACACATCTAATTAACCCTAGAAGAAAAGGTTTAGCCCAAAAGTGGAATTTAAAATCTAGCCATATTTTTCCAAAAATCGAAATACCAAAGTTGTAGAGTGTTTCAAATTAAACAACTTTCATGTGTGAAGATTTTCAAGTTTTTGATAGACATTTGGAGTAATTTGCAGATTTCAGATTTGGTACAGTTTTGGTGCAGCTGAAAATAGTTTGGTTTGCTTGTTTTTGGGCCCCTGTAACTTTTGATCTGTGGGCTTTTGGCAAAAGGTTATTATAGGAAACTTGAAGAGTAACTATAGGAGAACAACTTTTATTAAGTATGGTAGCCCTAAAACCATATGCAACTAAGTGAAAAAGTGGTCCAAAGTGGGGTTGGCCGGTTTAAAAAATTTCAGACTTGGTGCAGTTTACTAAAACTGAATTTGGTTCAGATAGCTGAATATGAATTTTTGTATTTTTACCCCACTTTGAAGCACTATAACTCTTGGGCCCCTGTAACTTATACCCTGCTCACTTGTGTTAAAAGGCTTGGAGTAGTGAGGTGTGTCCTGGCCATTTTTAGAACCCATAACTGAAGATAATGGTGTGCCATCTGCTTGTGTTCTGATAACCAAGATAAACTAGTTCTGTTGTGTAATATGCTAAAGAAGATCTGAGATAAAGGGGGGTTCATTTGCCACAGTTTCATGACACTCTAAATAAGTCTAAAAGAAAACGGGGGCTGAGCAAAGAAGGTTCAGCCAAGTGACACTCGAAACTGGATGAGATATCCTCAACCCTTTCAATCTTGCCAAAACAAATAGAAACAAATTTGAAGCAACAGCAGAGTGCCACCTTCCAAATTTTTAGAAAAGACATGGACAACTGCTGATGGGAGTACGCTGGGATGCACATAATCAACATCTCATATATGTACAAGGTGTTCAGCATAGAGTTCACATTAATCAGCCCAACTGTAACAGTCAGCAAACACATCATTGAAAAGGAAGCACCCCAAAACTAACAGTCAGCACTAAGCTACGTGGTAGTTCAATGCCCTACAATTTGTCCTCATATTTGTACAAGAGATCTCCACACCATCTGTCTATACTCCTAGTTCTCGCTTCGACAAGGAGCTTTGTCCAGGCTGCCACCAGCGCCGATGGTCGAAGCGGTCAAGCAATGCTTCTTTCTAGGCTGGTATTTGCTAGGGAGATCTGCACAACAACAGGTTCTTTGAGCTACATTCCTTGAGCTACAAAAAGAAAAACAACACATATAAGCATACAGGCCTCTCAGGAATGAAAAAAATTAAGTTGTTCTATTAGATGTGTATTCAGCATTGGTTTATTCAGCATTGGTCAATTAATATGTAGATCAAGAAACCTAAATTTCACTACCAATGTCATGGTCTTTAGCAGTTACATCTACCGTATAGCCTTCCATATCACTTCTAGTCCATGAATGGTTGTCGTGTGCATTCATAAACAGGTCCCCAAGCTTGCTGACATGAAAAGGTTCAGATTGTACATCATTCCAATCTTCTCCCATGTCATATACATCTCTGGGCTTCATCTTCAAGACAACTGACCACCCAGGGTTCGTCCGATCTTCCAAGTAGAACACTTGGTCAACTTGATTGGCAAACACAAATGGTTCATGCTCAATTCTATCACCTCTGTGAATTTGATGTGAGAAATTCACAAGGGATAAGCCAAACTTATCCTTTTTAACTCCCTTTCCTCGAGTGACATCAACCCATTCACATTTAAACAGTACCACTGAAAATCTTCCATAATAATCGATCTCTATGATGTCAAGAATCCTGCCATAATACAAAATATCTCCAAGTATAGGCTTATTATCACCAGCGGAAGAATAGCTAGAGGTCTTTGAAGTGACAACAACTCCACTATTTTGTGTCGCCTTATCATACCTTTTGGCCCTAAATCTGAACCCACGTATGTTATATGCTCTATGTCTTCTTGCAAACTCCAATGGACCTCGTGCCAACCATCTAATGTCTTCGTTAATGCTGTCGGGTCCATTTGTTTCTTCTAAATGCAAGATCTATAGACACACAAAAAGAGTGTATATTTATACATGTAAGAAAACCCAAATTCCATGCAATATAAATATCAGATTAGGCTACTTACATGTTGTCTAAACCATTCGGGAAATTCCTTATTCTGTATCTGCTCAATATCTTTAGGAGTTAGGCGACAGTCGCGTCTCTTTCGTTTCAGATTAGAAGCATGTTCCCTATACCATGATTACCATATAATTATATAATTCATAATCTATATGCATAGTTCATTAGTTAACCAAAACACTTACTTTAGATATGGATTAACAACACCACAATTGTACAACACATATCTATGCGCTTGCAATTTCTCTAGATGACTTAATTCAAAATTGGCTGGTTTTCCCAATGATTTCCCTACTGAAGGGAAAAAGATGAATCTTGTCCAACCATCTTCGATTGGGTATGGTCCAAACTATCATCGTTCCGTGATGGTTTATTATGCTTGGTAGCGAAACCTTCTATGTACCTAGAACAAAACACCATACACTCATCTGCCAAGAATGAATTTGCTATTGAAGCTTCTGGATATGATTGTAAGTAGAGGGACTCTAACTCTCATCAAGAGGATGACACTATGAGTTGGGGCAATTTTCTGTTTATTTCCTCAAACACTACACAATGTCATACCCTTAGAGGGGTTGGGGACACATATTTATAGCCCTAGGGGCTGCACTACCACACCTTCTCACACACACTTTCTCACACACACTACACAACAGGATTGTCCTCTAGATGCTAAAGAGACTACAGAGGACAGTCAAAAGCGACTGTTGTCCTCTAGATGCTAAAGCGACTACAGAGGACAGTCAAAAGTGACTGTTGTCCTCTAGATGCTAAAGAGACTACAGAGGACAGTCAAAAGCAGGTTGTCCTCTAGATGCTCAAGACTTATTCCATCATTCTCCCCCTAAGTCTTGGGCGTCGTCTTGTGAGAAAGTTGGGCCATCCCGGACCTGGAGCAAAGCTCAACAAACTTGATCTTCCCAAGGGGCTTGGTGAGCAGGTCTGCAAGCTGATCCTTGGTGTTGATGTAACGCACCTTGATGCTCCCTTCTGCCAAGCAGTCTCAGATGAAGTGGTACCTCAGCCGGATGTGCTTGCTGCGTTCATGGAACACGGGGTTCTTGGCCAATGCCAGAGCGGACTGGCTGTCCACCCTGAGTTCCACCGCTCCAGTGTCTCTCCCGAGGAGATCACCGAGCAGTCGAGCCAGCCAGAGCGCCTGAGTCGAAGCAGTTGACACCACTATGTACTCGGCCTCGCAGCTGGACATGGCCACCACCTGCTGCTTGACCGACAGCCAGCTAATGAGGCACTTGCCGAGGAAAAAGAGGATCCCGCTTGTGCTCTTGCTGGTGTCGATGTCGCCGGCGTGGTCGCTATCACTGTACCCAACAAGGTGTGCCTCCCCAGGGCACCTCGGGTAGTAGAGACCGTGGTCGAGAGTCCCCGCAACATAGCGGATGATCCTCTTCACAGCCTGCTCATGCTCCGTCGTCGGTCGCTGCAGAAACCGACTAACGTAGCCGACGGAGTATGCCAAGTCAGGCCGTGTGTGGACGAGGTAGCGAAGGCTCCCCACAAGACGTCGGTACTGTGTAGCATCCACCTCCTCCGTCGTGTTGTCGCGACTCAGCTTCAGCCTCTCCTCCATCGAAGTGAGAGCTGGGTTGCAGTCGGTGAGCCCAGCCAGCTCAACAATGCGCTTGGCGTAGGCGGTCTGGCGAAGTGTGATCCCGGAGTCTCCCTGGTGCACCTCAATCCCCAGGTAGAAGGAGAGATGCCCTAGGTCACTCATTTGGAAGGTGGCCTTCATCTCTTCCTTGAACGCTGCCACCTCTGCATCCTTGGCGCCGGTGATCACCAAGTCGTCGACGTAGACACCCACCAGCAGGGCATTTTCTCCATTGCCCCGCCGATAGATGGCCGCCTCGTGCGGGCTTGGCATGAAGCCCATCCTCTTGAGCGTGGAATCCAGCTTGGCATTCCATGCCCTTGGTGCCTGTCGCAAGCCGTAGAGAGCCTTGCGCAGGCGCAACACCTTGCCCTCCTTGCCAGGGATCGCAAAACCTGGCGGCTGGTGTACATAGACCTCCTCCTTTAAGTCGCCGTTAAGAAACACCGACTTGACATCCATGTGATGAACATGCCAGCCCTTCAGGGCTGCCAGCGCGAGGAGTCGCACGGATTCCATCCGTGCTACAGGGGCGAAGGCATCGTCGAAGTCGATCCCCTCCTGCTGCAAGAAACCGCGTGCCACCAAGCGAGCCTTATGCTTGACGATGGCGCCGGCTTCATCCCTCTTCAGTTTGAACACCCACTTAAGGGTGATCGCGCGATGACCATGAGGGAGATCAGCGAGCTCCCAAGTGCGGTTCGTCTCAACCGCGTCCATCTCCGACTGCATCGCGGCACGCCAAGCCGCATGTTTCTCGGCCTCCGCGAAAGACCGAGGCTCACCGTCGTCGCATGGAAGATGCAACTCTCCTGCCAGAATGCGAGACGCAGGGCCCGACACCGACGGGTCGATGAGAAGGCCCTCCACCCTTCGATACCGCAACGGCTCGCCATCGTAGCACGTGTCGACGCGCTCCTCGTCGCGGGACAGAGGGGTCACGAGCTCCACTGGGTCGTGCTCGACACGAGCTGGTGTCGGAGAGGACGTTCCCGGAGAGGTTACCGTCGGTGCTGGAGTGCGTGGTGGCGAAGAGGTCGCTGTAGCCGGAGTCGTGGCTGGAGTGCGTGGTGGTGAAGAGCTCGTTGTAGCAGAAGCTGGAGAGTTTGGCGCTGGAGTCGGTGGAGACTTGGGGGCTGGGGTAGACCTGCTCGGAGAAGAGTTGCCTACTCCCCCAGCTCCCTCAAAGTGGACGTACTCGATGGTGAAGTCGTACGTCGGAGTCGTGCCGTCGTCCACCGCCTTGTCCCACGCCCATCCTCGCCCTTCATTGAACACTACGTCGCGTGCCGTGCGCACACGCTGTGTTCTTGGGTCAAGGATGCGGTAGGCCTTCGAGCCCTCCGCGTAGCCAATGAACACCCCCGGGGTGCTCCTATCGTTGAGCTTGCTGATGTGGCCAAACTCCTTGGTGAATGCGAGGCAGCCGAAGACCTGTAGGTGAGAGACCGCCGGCTTGCGCCCATGCCAAGCCTCGTACGGTGTCATCCCGTTGAGAGCCTTGGTGGGCGAGCGGTTGAGGATGTAAACCGCTGTCACCACCGCCTCTCCCCAGAAGACAGCTGGCATTCCTCTCTGCTTGAGGAGAGCCCGAGCCATCCCCACAACCGTCTGGTTGCACCGCTCGACGACGCCGTTCTGCTGCGGGCTGTACGGCGCGGAGTAGTGGCGCTGAATGCCCTCATCCGCGCAGTACGACGCGAACTCAGCCGCCGTGAATTCACCGCCATTGTCGGTGCGCAGCACGCGCACCTTGCGGCCGCACTCCACCTCCGCAGTGACCTGCACACGCCTAATGGCATTCGCAGCCTCTCCCTTGCTGCCAAGGATCATCACCCACATGTAGCGGGAGAGATCGTCGACGAGCAGCAAGAAGTAGCGTCGTCCTCCTGGTGTGGCTGGTGTCACCGGGCCACACAAGTCCCCATGCACGAGCTCGAGCCTCTCCTTGGCTCGGAAGCTCGACTGCTGGGGAAAGGGGAGCCGTCTCTACTTTGTCAACACGCAGACATCACAGAATTGCTCCACATGGTCAAGGCACGGCAGGCCTCGTACCATCTCCTTGGTACTGAGCCGCTTCAGGGCCTCGAAGTTAAGGTGCCCGAAGCGCTCGTGCCACTGCCCTGCCCCGTCGTCTCGACAAGCAGCAAGGCAGCAAGGTTGTGACACCTTCACATTGAGGATATATAGCCGATTTGGACTCCTGTGTACCTTGGCAAGAAGGCGACGAGAGGGATCCCAGATCCTCATGACTCCGTGCTCGACCTCCACGCGCGAACCGTTCTCATCCAGCTGTCCCAAGCTGATGATATAGAGTTCCTCAACGCGGGGATGTAGTAGACTCCGGTGAGCAGCCTGTGCTCACCAGACGCGGCGGTGAAGACGACTGAGCCGGCGCCCTTGATCTCTACGTCGGAGGCGTCCCCAAACTTGACGGAGCCTCGGACACTAGAGTCAAGCTCGGTGAAGAACTCTCGTCGGCCGGTCATGTGATGAGTGGCGCTGGTGTCGAGGCACCATCCTTCGATCATGTCCTTGTTGGAGCCGTCGCCGAGGAAAGCGCGTGCTTTCGGCTCATCAAGGTGGAGGAGTGCCGCTGCGGCCGGTGCCGCTGGAGATGGCTCGATGCTTGCATGTGCCAGGAGCAGGGCCTCCTCCTCCGCCTCCGCCTGTGCGACGTTGGCCTGGCCACGTCGTGGCTGCCGACAATCCCTGGCCCAGTGGCCAAGCTTGCCGCAGTTGTGGCAGCCGTCGTCTCGTGCCGGCTTCTTGTTGCCGACGGCGCCGCCTTGGGCACCTCCACGTGCACCACCCTCAGCATGTCCTCGCGCCCCGGCCTGGGCGCCTCCACGCGCCTTGCGCGGCTTGCCGCGTTTGCGGCCTCGTGTCGAGGAGGAATCCCCCTTCTTCTTGTCACCCTGGCAGGCCTCCCACTGCTCCCGAGTGAGATGTAGCTTCCCGCCGATAGTGATAGGCCCAGAGAGAGCCTGTGGTTCGTCGCCGTCGACCACCTTGAGGTGACCAATCGCCTCTTCGATCGTCATCGTGGAGAGGTCTAGCAGAGACTCGATCGAGCGAGCAATCTGCCTGTACTTCTCGGGGATGCAACGGAAGAGCTTCTCAACAGCTCTCTCCTCATCGTAGGTGTTGTCCCCGAACTGCACCATCTTCTACAACAGAGTGTTGAGGCGGAGAGCAAAGTCACCAACATCCTCACCTGGCTTGAAGGCCAGGTTCTCCCACTCCTTGCGAAGTGCCTGCAGTGTGGTCTTGCGGGCATGATCGCTGCCGATGCGAGTCGCAGCGATGGCGTCCCAGGCCTCCTTGGCAGTTTGCTTCTGGGAAAACGAAAACTGCATCTCGGGCGGGACTGCAGCAATGAGGGCATCCAGCGCCCGCCGATCCTCGTGGTAGTCGACGTCGTCGTAACGAACTGCTTCCCACATGTGGCGAACCTGGAGCCGTACCCTCATCACCGCGGCCCACTCGATGTAGTTGGTCTTGGTGAGGGTAGGCCACCCACCGCCGGGACCGACGTCCCTGACAATGGCCTGGGCCATGCGGCGACCATGGTACCGATCCGGGGAGGGAGAACCGCGCCGCCTGTAGAGGCCGCGATCTCTGTCGACTCGGTCTCCGCCGCCGGGAGCACCGCCGGCGCGTCTACGCCCGTCTGGGCTGCCGCTGCGTGCGCCCCCGCCTGGAGCGCCGTCAGCGCGTCGGCGCCTATCTGGGCTGCCGCCACGCGCGCCCCCATGGGGATGCGCGGCTGCCCACTGTGCCGCCTGCTCTCGCGCTGCTTCCCTCGCCAGCCTGAGCTCTTCGTCGGTGTTGTCGTCGACAGAAGCAGAGCTGCCAGCTCTACTGCCGCGCAGAACCTCGAGCACTGTTGCCGCCGCAAGTGCAGCATCCGCCGCCTCCGCTGCTTCTACTTCCGCTCTCGCCGCTGCCAGTTCCGCTGCCGCCAACCGTGCTGCCCTCGCCGCTGTCGCTGCAGCAGCTGCTGCTGCTCGCTCGCGTTCTTGTGCCAGGGCGACCTCAGCCTCCTGCTGGTGCCGCGCACTCGAAGTGGCCGAGGGTAGGGACATGGTGGGCTAGTGAGGGGTCGCTGCGTGTGGAAGAGGTTGTCTCAGACGAAAGGCTGCTCGTCTGAGCAGGGGAGGAAGGAACAGTTGGAGCTCTTGATGCCGACTGAGTGTGGGGAGAGGCGCAGGAAGGAGATGAGCACGAGATGTTTAGGCTGCAGGATAGTTTGCCTCTGATACCAATTGTAAGTAGAGGGACTCTAACTCTCATCAAGAGGATGACACTATGAGCTGGGGCAATTTTCTGTTTATTTCCGCAAACACTACACAATGTCATACCCTTAGAGGGGTTGGGGACACATATTTATAGCCCTAGGGGCTGCACTACCACACCTTCTCACACACACTTTCTCACACACACTACACAACAGGATTGTCCTCTAGATGCTAAAGAGACTATAGAGGACAGTCAAAAGCGACTGTTGTCCTCTAGATGCTAAAGCGACTACAGAGGACAGTCAAAAGTGACTGTTGTCCTCTAGATGCTAAAGAGACTACAGAGGACAGTCAAAAGCAGGTTGTCCTCTAGATGCTCAAGACTTATTCCATCAATGCTTTGTTCCGAACATATGATTTCAATTTTCCTAGGTACCTACAACCAATGCAAGACAAGTGAATTATTCAACCCCACAAGAAATTCTTATAACATGATTCATGTAATAGTTAGAAGATGTACCTCTCAATAAAATACATCCATCTATAGTTGACTGGTCCACCAAGCTTACATTCAGTTGCTAGATGGACTACTAAATGAACCATAACCGTGAAAAACCCTGGTGGAAAGATCATCTCCATTTTGCATAGAGTAATGCCAATTGATTTTTCCATATGGTCCAACTCGTTAACTTGAAGCACTTTAGAACATATCCCTCGAAAATAAGCAGACAACTCAAATATTACAGCTGTGATATCATCTGGAAGAAGACCCCTCAAACCAATAGGCATGAGCTGCTGCATTAGGACATGACAGTCATGTGTTTTAAGGCCAACAATCTTTCCTTCAGTAACATTAACACATTTTGATATGTTTCTGCAATAACCATCAGGAACTTTAACCTTTCTAAGAAAATCACAAAATGCTCGTCTCTCACTTTTAGACATAGCAAATAAAGCAGGTGGCAAGTAAAACTTTCCTGAAGGTTTTTCTTGTGGATGGAGGTCCGGTCTAATGTTCATCTCGACAAGATCTAGACGAGCTTGTAGGTTATCTTTTGTCCTTCCATCCAAATTGGATATTGTACCATAACAATTGTCAAATACATTCTTCTCTATATGCATCACATCAAGATTGTATCGAAGAATATTATCATCCCAATATGGCAATTTGAATAGACTACTAACTGACTTGTAAGTTTTTGAGTTCTTGAAATCACCAAGTGTGATGATTTCATCCAAAATTGGACGATCATAATAGGTTTTAGGTTTTGTTCGAAGCTCTATCGTTCCATCAAATGAGTCTGCATCCAAGCGATAAGAATGATCAAGATCAATATATTGGCGATTTCCCATAAAACAAGATTTACGACCATTCTTCAGCTGTTTTGTCCATACATTTTCACCACAAGGAGGGCATGCGAATTTCCCATGAACCATATGAGAAGCAAGCATTCCTAAACCAGGAAGTTCACTTATGGTCATAAGCACGGCCCCTCGCATAGTAAAACTCTCATCTCTTGATGCATCATATGTGTACAAGCCGGTTAGAAATAATTCCTTTAGGTCATCCAAGAGTGGCTCAAGGAACACATGAATTCTATCTCCAGGACTTTTAGGACCAGGAATCAATAAAGAGAGCATAAGGTTGTGATCTTTCATGCAAAGCCATGGAGGAAGGTTATATACCACCAATATAACAGGCCAACAACTATGTGTAGAGCTCATCATCCCAAATGGATTAAATCCATCAGTAGCCAAACCAAAACGAATATTACGTGATTCTGATGCAAATCCTAGGAACTTTTCATCAAACCTCTTCCACACCGGTGCATCAGCAGGATGTCTTAATGCACCATCCTTAATGCGCTCCTCGTCATGCCATCTTAGAAGAGAAGTTGTTTCTCTACACATAAACATTCTTTTCAACCTCTCTTTAATTGGAAAGTATCGTAAAACTTTGCAGGGTGTTGCTTTCTTTCTTTCCTTCTTTGTTAGTACAGACGTGGGATCCTTATCCTTCCACCTCGAAACCTTACAGATTGCACAAAAATCATCATTCCTCTTTTCCTTCCAATACAACTGGCAGTTGTTTGGGCAGGCATCAATCATTTCGTATCCAAGTCCAAATTTAGAGATTATTTTCTTAGCTGCATAAAAGTTCTTTGGTAGCTCATTTCCATTAGGGATAGACATATGCAGAACCTCAAGTAGATCACCAAAAGATTTATCAGACCATTTGTTGATGGATTTGATATTAAACAGAAGCACAAATAAAATTAGTTGGGTGAGCTCACAGCCTATCCATAACGGCCTTTTCGAATCTTCAAGTTGTGTATAAAACTATTGTGCTTCAATATTGGGTCCCTGGGCCGATTCTTGACCTTCAGTCATAGGTGTGCCATCATACAGATGTCCAAGGGCATCTTGAATCAGCTGGTCGACATCAACATGCCTTTCATCAATATGTGAATTTGGTTCCGAACTATTGTGTGCTGCACTGAATTATCACCATGAAAATTCCATTCATCATAATTCTCAAGTATCCCATTGCACACCAAATGCCCATACATCTCATCTCTTGTCTGAATAGTAGTGTGCACACATGTCTAACATGGGCAATAAATCTTGATGCCTTTAGCTTTATCTTTAAATGCAAATTCAAGGAACTTCTCTACACCAGCTATGTATGGATCAGAACCTTTAGGATAACGTAAAAGACGCTTGACCAATCCAATATCCATTCCAACACTGGGTAAAAAATGTTCATCACGATGACAATGAAATCCTCAACGTTGTCGTAGTAGCTGTTACATATGATGGAACAAGGTGGAAAGTGAGAGGGAGGAACAAGCGGGTACCTTGCCAGAACGCTTCACATGGACAGAGTAGGCCTTAATGAAGTCGTAGGGGATCACGTCTTCATTGCGCGCACCATCGAGGTCGCGATCCTATTCCTCCTCTCCTCTCGCTGTCCACTCTATCCTTCGAAAGGTGGGGGCGTGCGCTTGGACAGCGGCCAGCGGGGCGTCGGCATGGGTGGTGGCGGCAGGTGCTTGGGCGTGGACCTACCTGGGGACGGCGGCCCACGAGGGCGTGCAGGTGCTTCGGCGGCGGCCGTGGGAAGACCTAGGGGCTGCAGCCAGCGAGGACGTTGGCGTGGGTGGAGGTAGGCAGGTGCTCGGGCATGGCCGTTTGGCGCGCAGACTGAGGGCGGACCTGGGGCGGCGGTGGGCACACGTACATCAATCTTGAGAGGCTTGCTTGTAGAGATTTAGAGAGATTTAGCGTTTCGCAGGATTCTATAACAAAAATTGAGTGTAACAACTAAACGTACACATCAATAAGGTCCATTTGGTTAGTGAGTATTACTTTGGTGGAAGGTGTAGGTTGTGAGTTTGATTTCTCTTGAAGACATGTTTTTTGCATGTTTTTTGCAATAATTAGAGATATGACAAATGTTTTAATAAGTGAAACACAATGACAATAAGATAAAATAAATATTCTAATAAATAAAACGATACAAAGTGGACTAAAAGACTTTGTATTGTTATCAATTCCCCCCACTTTACACATTTTTTTGCGCAATTTAGCATCCCCAACTACAATGCTTTAGTTAAAAATAAAAGCCACAATTGCAAAATTGCTAAAGTACCACAATTAATCTACAGATACGGTTTGCAACGCATGTAAACGTTACAAGCATTCTAGTTACTCTACGCATACGGCTGCAACACATGGTAATCGTTGCTATGATCGTATTTACTCTACGCATACAGTTTGCAACGCATGTTAAATGTTGCTAGAACCATTGTAATTCAACAGATATAAGTTGCAACACATAACAAGCGTTGGAATATAATCACTTCCAACGCATATAATTGTACGTTGCTAGGTATACGTTGCTATAGGGGGGTTTATTTTGTAGTGACCCTACCCAAATTACCAATAGACAGATTCCTAATGAGGACATGTTGAGCCGGATTGACTTGATGCTAAGGGGCAGGGTTTCAAATGATGGTGCCCCCTTGTCTTATTCTGCCTGGAATCTACCTCCACAGAGTCCCTTTTCTGATTTCATTTCCAACCCTCCTCGTCGAGATGGCAGTCTAGGTCATAGAGTGCGACCCTCATTAGATGACATCGAGGCTTTCATCGCTCCATTCTGGGGTCTTCCCAAGGCTGAGAGGCAGACCCACTTCGAGATGCGGACCAGTACTGACGAGGCTCAGATGAACGTTGTTCTCAACATGCTGGCTGGGGAATCATCTGACTCTGCCCACACCGAGTCGATGGCTGTTGCGACTTGGCAGAACCTTGGTGAAGACGAAGAAATTCAGAAACCTGAAGGTGTTCGTCGCAAGCGATCACGCCGGACGAACCCTCCAGCTACGTCTGATGAGAAGAAAAAGAGAAAGAAACAACTCCGACGGTTATCATGCTTAGAACAAGATGCTGGCCCTTCAACATCACTACTCGGTGATGGCCCGGTGAGCACCACCCTCAAGGACGATATTAGAGGTTGTGACGATGCTAGGGTTAGCAGTTTGTGTGCTTGATGATGATGAAGAGGAGGAAGAAGAAGAAGTTCCCTTGATTCGCAAGAACACCCGTCGTAGCAGGAGCAGTGACATCCGGATGCAGGCCTTATCAGGACTTGTCAACCTCCAGGGGTTGTCGATATCTGATTTTGACCATCCATTAGAAGAGATCATCCCTGAGAACCTTTTATCGGAGCCCCTTGAGGTTGACAGTTCCATCATCTGTTCAGAGGTCCCGGACGATGTTCCTTTGCCATGCGATCCTGTCGGGCAAGAGGCAACCCAGACAATCTCTCGTGCTTTGTCAACCTTGGAGGGCGGTCTAGCTCGCGAGGATATGCTGGCCCTCAATGCCGCTGATCAGAGTCACCCGGCTTCTCTGGGCACGGCCGAGGGTGCTTCAGTTTTGGAGGTTGTTGCTAAGGAGGAACCAGCCCCCGAGGGTGGTGCTGAGGGTAACCCAGCCCCCGAGGGTGTTGGGCTAGGCTCCTCTTCGGCTGCTTCTATGGATGTTCACGTCGGATCACCACTGGTTCAATCTAAGGAACTCATGGTGACACACTTATCTGCTACTCTTGTCGGTCCGGTCACCTTAGAGGCCAGTGATCCAGATGTTAGGAGTCCGCTGCCTACTGATGGAGCTGAGGTCTCTTCGGGTCGTGCTTTCAACATCGTTCCTGTTGACGCACCCTCAAAAAGCAATGCATCAATGCTTCCTGTTGACTTTTGCTTCTTATTGTTCCTGTTAGCAAACTGGCTCTCTTGCTGATTTTTTGTAATTACAGAATGTTTTCGATTTTGTATCTGCCCAACTAAAATCCTGTGGCGCTCCTGTCCCCGACCAAGTTTCGTCCCTGATGCAGTGGAACCCTCTACTGCTTCAAAGGCAGATAGAAGATCTGAAGGCCTCCAACAAAGGTTAATGAGTCTGCTGGGCACTTTTTGTTATTTACTGCCTTTCTTATCGCATATATTGTGTTCCTCTCTATTGCTTTACCAGCTTTGACTTTGCAGTTCTCCGATGCTGAGGAGAAGTATACCCGGAGCCAGGCTCACCTGAACCAAACCTTTGCCTTCCTGGACAGTGTCCGCACCTTGAATTCTTCTTTGAATGCTCAGCTTGACTCAGAGAAGATAGCTTATGAGGTAAATTTTCTTGACTGCTTCTGTTTTGCTTTCTTTGCTTCGATACTTAGTGATGTTTTTGCTTGCAGGAGGAGAGACGAATGCTCATTGCTTCTCACAATAACCTGGACATATTGTATCGCGACGCTAGCAATTCCTTGACTATTCTGGAGAGAAGTCATCACTTCACATTGTCTGACCTGGACCATCATCGGGATGAACTGAGGGCGTCCTAGTCTGAAGTGTCTCGACTTGGTAAGCTGCTGTCTACCAAAGATTCTGTTATCAAAGAGCTGCGCGCTTCCAAGAAGCTTGTTACTCAAGAGCTGGAGGTCACTCGCCTCAACATCAAGACCTTAGAGGATGACTGCGTCGTTATGAAGGCGATGTGCGAGAAGGCCATGGATAAGGCTATTCGCGCCGGGCAGATCCTGATGAGGAGGCCTGGCGTCGTGGTGCCTGAAGACATTATCGCTGATGTTCTTGCCGCGCCTTCTGTTGTGAGTCGACCATCTTCTTCTACTACTCCTGCAGCCGAGGCTTCCTGCAAAAATGCTCCTACGCAGTGATTTGTTTGAATCGAAAACATCTCTTTATTGAGTTAGTACTTTTTAGTGAAACAATGTACTATGAAATCCGTGTGTATGTAATTGTGCTATGTTTGAACTGATCGTTCTGTCAGCAGGGTGCTGAAAACACTCTTGATGCGAACGAGTTATTTTTCTTCGAAGTGCTCCCGATTTGAGTTTGACTATTTTGTTAGTAGGGTATAGTGATCACCCTAAGTCGTGTAAGTATGAGCATGTCTCACCTACTTAAATTGTTTCTGACTTAAGCCAATTGCTCCGTTAGTAGGGTATAGTGATCACCTGAGTCGCGTAAGCGTGAGCATGTCGCACAGACTTAAGGTGTTTTCGACTTAAGCCGATTGCTCCGTTAGTAGGGTATAGTGATCACCCTGAGTCGTGTAAGAGTGAGCATATCGCACCGACTTAAGGTGTTTCCGACTTAAGGCAATTGCTGCGTTAGTAGGGTATAGTGATCACCCTGAGTCGTGTAAGCGTGAGCATGTCGCACCGACTTAAGGTGTTTCCGACTTAAGCCGATTGCTCCGTTAGTAGAGTATAGTGATCACCCTGAGTCGTGTAAGCATGAGCATGTCGCACCGACTTAAGGTGTTTCCGACTTAAGCCGATTGCTCCGTTAGTAGGGTATAGTGATCACCCTGAGTTGTGTAAGTGTGAGCATGTCACACTGACTTAAGGCATTTCTGACTTAAGCCGATTGCTCCGTTAGTATGGTATTGCGATCACCCTGAGTGTGTTGTGCTGATTTCGAGTTGAGTTCGACCTAGGTCAGTTGTTGATCAAGAACTTGTATGCCTTAGAAAAAGGAAGCTTTATTGATGATGAGACCTTCCGCTTACAAAGTACAACTCGTCCTCAAGAGTTTTGAGGCATTGTTAGGGGTAGAATTTCTTGAGGTGCTCAAAATTCCATGAATTCCCCACTTCGGTGTCGTCCATCTGAGTGAGCCGGTAGGATCCCGGTCGTGTGACCGCTGCAATGATGAATGATCCTTCTGATGAAGACATCCACACTACTGATACATCTATGCCAATACAAGTACCAATTTCTGGTCCCATTACTCGCGCTCATGCTCGTCAACTCAACCATCAGGTGATTATACACTCTTGAGCTCATGTTCATCATATTTAGACCATGGAGACCCATGCACTCTTGTTTTGCTTAGGAACCAGGGAGAAGACCGAAAGGGAAAAGGATTTGAACTAGCTGGATTCGGACTGCAGAAGAACACCAACTTGTGACGGTCACCACAGTCACATGCAGGCTCGGATTGGAATGTTCAAGCACAACATGGAAAGCTTATCAAGTCTACTTTTGTAAAGCCCAAAATTGGTAGAAAAAAATAATAAAATAAATAAGTAAATGACAATAGTATATTTGGAGTTGTTAAATTTAGAAGTTGGACTCAAAACTAGAAAGTGAAAATCAATTAATAAACATAAAGAATTTCAAATATGGATATGGGTGAACGATTTTCTTCTTCTCTCTTTCATGAAGTAAGCATTAGTATTATTGAAATAACAAAATAAAGAATAAAATATTATTGCATCATGATCAATTTTGAGTGTGCATTAAATTTGAATTCTGAAACTTTATCTTGCATTTGAATTTGAAATGTGTAAACCAAAAAGGGAATAGTAAATAAGAAAAGAAAATATAAAAGAAAAAGAAAAACCTGTGCATGGGCTGAAACTAACTGGTCAGCCCAACAGCGGACTCTCCTGCGCGGGCCACTCGGCTCACCAGCGCGCCTGCCCAACCCTAGCCGCCAGACTTCATCTGCGCGCCACACCTGCTCCCTCCTTGTGACACCTGCTAGTGGGCCCCACTCGTCAGACTTATCTCCCTTCTCACAACAACCTCCGCTCAGCGCGCCATGAACTCCGAGCTCCGTAACCATGGCGTGATCCCCGCGCGGACTCCTTAACCCCGACGCATTCGGTTGGGGGAAACATGTGGGTATAAAACCCAACGCCGCCCTTCCTGCTCCTCCATCTGAATTGAACCTAGGGCCAGCTTCGGGGGAGCTCCTCTTCCTCGGTGGCTGCTACTCGCCACGATGGTGTTGGCTCACACAAAGAACAGCAGGACCCCAGCCATGCCGCCGCGTGTGCGCGTGTCCTCGGCAAGCGAAGACTGCCGCCATGGGGGAAAGCTCTGGCATGGCCGCCGTTTGGGGCCTCTGCACCGCCGTGGGGCCTGTGTGGGGTGGAAGAAAGGCTCCTCGCCATCCGATCCAATCTGGACAGCTATGATTTGGTCGGCTCGTATTGCCTCGGGGTAGTGATCTAGGCCGTTCATACTGAGTCCAACGGAGCAGATTAGATCTCAGTGGTGTTAAGTCCAGTGCGTGGATCTGTGATCCAACGGTGGCGATCGCATACCGGTTCGGATAGTAAAGCTTCTAATCTAGGCCGTATATTGGAAATCGAGCGACCCAGGTAATCTCATGCCCCTTCATCGTGGCAAAGTTCATAAAGAGCCCCTGCACTTTTTCGTATTCAACCCGCAGTCCTGTCTGTGGGAATCCTGAGTCTCATTATCTTTTGCGTGATAGCCCCTATGTCTCTCTGTTATTTGCGCCTAGTTCAAATAGTTGGAAAAATTAGAAAAATAAATATAGAAATTGATTTTAATATAGAAATAAATGCTAGAATTGGTTTAATTCATAGAATATTCATATGAAGTCCAAATTAATCCATTCCGGTTCCTATAATTTTGTAATATTATTGTTTATCATTTAGTACCACTGTTTTGACATGAATATCACAATAAAATTTATATCCTATTTAATCTTGTACAAAACAAATGAAACCTTTAGAAATTTATAACTTAAAATATATAACTCCAAAATTAATGATTCATGTTCCTAGAATCTTATTTTAATGTGTAGATTATTATTATGTATTTTGTTTACATGTTTGGTGTTAATTTTGCCTATACATACAACACGTGTCTTCTAAAGAGCAAGTTGGTACCTGGAATCTCAAGTCCTAGGCAAGTTGTGCCCTTGATCACTTCTTTTACCCAGTCATGTTCTGATTAATCATAATGATCTGCATAGGTTAATTTTGATGGGACCCAATAGGTTACCCCAGTTTGACTATCTTTATACCTTGATTACCACCACACTTTTTGGGTAGTACCTGCTATTGCTTTATGTGGTTATGGGTATGGAGATACAATTTTATTCATGATTACACTTTATTATCAGTTGTTATTTACTGTTCATGATAAGATCATTATGTTAATTGGAACATGGAGAACCACCCGGGAAAACAGTGCTACCACAAGGGTTTATGGACGCCCTTGGCTGATTAATTAGCAAAGCTAGTGGATGACTACCTTACCCGAAAGGGGCAAGGGCAGTAGGGGAGTGGTCAGTGTAGGGAGGCCCTTGGGATGATTTTGCTGCGATGGCGGTCATGCGAGGGATTCCTGCACAGGAGCTTCCTATAAACTGTAGCGGGTTTTCTGAAGCTAGTGGAACTTTGTAAAGGCCTCATAGTGTTACCCTACCTCGCCTCCTCGATAGAGGTGTATGGGATTGGCCGTCTCTTGGCAGATGGGTAACATGACTTGTGGGTAAAGATGCGCAACCTCTGTAGAGTGTAAAACTAGTATACTAGACGTGCTCACAGTCATGAGCAGCTCGGACACTCACATGATTAAATTATGGAACCTAAACTCAATTTGTCATATGCATTGCATCGCAGGTGAGGTTGTTACTTTTGTTCTACTACTTAATTGGGTTGGTATTTGCTTATACTTAGTAATTGCTAATAAAATTTTGACCAACTTTAAAAGCAATGCTCAGCTCTAACCATCCTCTTTGGTAAGCCTTACACTTCACATGAGCTCCTGTTGGGGGCCTTCGGCTTCCGAAGGTCCTCAAAAACATGATTTAACAATGTTTCTGGAGTATAATGTGTGAACAGGTATCTTCGGACTTGAATCAGAAAGGGAGAAGCTCAAAAGATACGAAGGTTGACACAGTGCCGAAGCTGTGAAGCAGGAAAGCTTCGGCATGTTCGCAGAAAGGGGAACCGACTTAAAGATGAAAAGGCCATTTAGACCTCGATAGAATGCTATAGAATTATCACCAAATGTAAAGGGCATGTATGTAATTTTGTATGGGTTGTACCCCGTGCCTATAAATAGGTGAACAGTACCCCCGTACTGTTCACGCTGACTTGGCATTTGCTTTTGGCATCACGCTTGTACTTTACACCTTCTCTCAGGACCGAAGGTACATTTGTAATTTGGAATCATTTCTGTTTTTCCATGTTAATAAAATAGAAATGATTCTATGGTGATGCTTATATCATATTTCATGCTTTATGTGAGTCCTTCGTCATTACTTGTTATGTTTACGAAGGTATGTCTCTCATGACTTTCGTCCGAGACTCATTATTTCCCGAAGGGACATAATGCTTCGAAGGACGAAGGATTTTAACACTTAACACTTTTTATGTTGCCTTGTTCTTAACTCCTAGTACTTGAGAACAAGTCCCCAACATTGGCGCCCACCTCCGGTGAACTCACTTCCACTTCGAGTCTTCGTGAACACCTTCGGGAGCTATAGACCTTCGCTATGGCGCCGAAGAAAGCTTCAGCGGCTGGGGCTGCAGCACTACAACCGCTGGACCACAACCAGGAGACCGTCTCTCTTCGGGAGGCCAGAAGCCAGAAGAGAAAAGCTGTTAGCCCGACGCTTGAGGAAGAAGAGCTAGACCAAGAAATCAGAGAGATGGAGATGCTACATCAACAAGTGCAGAGGAAGAAGGAGAAGATGGCCCGCCTAGCTGAGTTGCAAAGGCAAATTGACGAAGCTTCTGAGGAAGTTCGCCATCTCACTCACGATGAGCAGAACAGAAGGCCTCATCAGAAAGACCTTCATCAGGAGGGCTTCGTCAACGAAGATGACTGGTATGATAATTTCCATCAGGGAAATTTTGTTTTTGATGATGCTTCTCCTCTGTCTGCTGAGCTGCAGGCTACTCCTTGGCCTCCATCCTATAAGCCACCCCAGCTCCCCATGTTTGACGGCCACTCCGACCCGAAGCAATTCTTGATGAGCTACGAAGCAACAGTGTCTTCGTACGGGGGCAACGCTGCAGTCATGGCGAAGTCTTTCGTCATGGCCGTCAGGAATGTTGCTCAGACCTGGTATTCCTCCCTTCGGCCAGGAACAATCACTTCATGGCAGAAGCTGAAGGATATGTTACTGACCAGCTTTCAAGGATTTCAAACGAAGCCGGTTACAGCTCAAGCCCTCTTCCAGTGTATTCAGGATCACGAAGAATACCTTCAGGCGTATGTCCGAAGGTTCTTACGATTGAGGGCGCAGGCACCAACGGTGCCCAATGAAATCGTTATCGAAGCCATGATCAAGGGGCTTCGTCCTGGACCTGCAGCTCAATACTTTGCTCGGAAGCCTCCTCAGACCTTGGAGAAATTGCTCCAAAAGATGGATGAGTACATTCGTGCCGACAATGACTTTCGCCAAAGAAGGGAGGAGGCCTTCAGATTTTCTGAGATGACCAGGGGCTTCGGAGGAAGATACTACCCGAGGCATGTCCGTTCCATTCACAGCACTCAGAATGATGATAAGGGGAGTCAGCAAAACAGGCCGCAGTGCTCCTCACAGGCTTCGGGGCAACAACAAACTTCCTTTCGGCCACCAGCTCCAAGAGGCAGAGGCGCCAGGGGCTTCGGCGGAAGATTCGGAGATCAGCCAAGGAGACTGTTTTGCCTATTCTGTGGAGAGGGCAAGGGCCACACCACTAGGACGTGCCATGTTACAATCCAGAAGCAAAAGGAACTAGCCGAAGTTGCATCTCAACAAGCTCAGTCGAAGCAGGTTATGCATACTGCTTCGTTTCATCCGCCTTATGTCCCACAATACATAGACAACCACCCTGCGGCTTCTGTAGCTTCGGCAAGTCAACCTCAAGCTTCCTGGCAGCAGCTTCCGCCTCCACCTCCATTGCAGCAAGGTCAACAGCCAGAAGGGAGTCAATACGCTCCACAGCAGAGGGACTTCAGAGAACAGTCCGAAGCTCGCACAGTCAACAGCACTGTGCCAGAGTCGAAGCACATTTATTGACATATCCTACCTTTGATAGCAGTCTTTTCTATTCAGTTTTATTTTCTGTGATGCAAAAAACATTGATAGTTTCCATGTAATAATTTCGTTGTTTCCACGAGAAAAATTTATTTGCTTCACAGGCCTAAGTTGCCGAAGCCTAAAATTTCTTCCGTTACCAAGAAGGACCTTCGGACTAAAAATCCTTCGGAGTAACAAAAAGTCGTTCTAAGGAACGCAGAGTAAGTTTATAAAGTCACAAAAAGTCGTTCCAAAAGGAGCGCAGCGTAAGTTTTCTGCTCAGAAGTCGTTCCTAAAGGAATGCAGAGCCTACAGCGAAAAGTCAACGCTGATACCGTCTAAGTAAAAGACGAAGAAGCTCCTAAGGGAGGCTTACAGCGAAAAGTCAACGCTGATACCGTCTAAGTAAAAGACGAAGAAGCTCCTAAGGGAGGCTTACAGCGAAAAGTCAACGCTGATGCCGTCTAAGTAAAAGACGAAGAAGCTCCAAAGACGTTCCTAAGGGAATGCAGAGCTTACGAATATATTTTATGTGTATCTTCGGAACAAATGTCACATGCATAACATAACATCATCACATCATTTTGCATAGCATAAGCATCATACATCATATCGCATTTGGCAAGAGAAGGGGACACTCTCAACCTTCGAAGGGATGCTTTGAAAAAGTGACATTGAAATTGTATAGCTTCGGAATACAGTTTCGGGGAATATTTTCACGAAACATGGGTGAACTTTATCAGATCAATATCAAAGTTGCATAGCTTCGGAAAATAGCTTCGGAAAATGTTTTCACGAGGCATCGATGTCATTCATCAGAATAATTTTGACGAAGGCTATCTTCTTCACGACGCATGAAAAGAAGGGAAGGTGTTTTTTCGCCGAAGGCTCAAAAGTGGTATGTATTTAAAGTTTCATGCATCGTAAAGAATTCAATAATGAAAAGAGACTTGTATATTACATTCAAATGTACAAAGTGTTGCATAGATTACACTTTAAATGTTTTTTCCAAATAGCACCTAATCTTCCCTCAATACTGCTTCGGCGGCTTCATTCAGAAGTTGGTCAACAACCTTGTCCATGATAGTTTCGGCCATTTGATTAATTTCTTCATCCCCTTTTGTGTGGGGGTCGGCAGATCATCCAACAGTTTCTGAGCGAAGAGGACACTTCTTCAGTACTTTTACAAATCGTGAGCAAAGTTTAAAATGAAAATTACAGCGCAACAAGAACGACTAGTTGGTACCTAACTGTCCTTCGGGCTCCCTACTCCTTTCGGCAGCGTCTGCTACTCTTCTAGCATCGTGAATGCCTTTTTCGCTTCTTTCAATGATCTCTCGCGCCATTCCTCGGCCGCCGTCGTTCCAGATATCAGTAAAAAATTTGCCACCAACCACGCTCGCTTCGGCCGAGGGGTCCTTGATGTCTTCGGTAGATAAGGTAGCTTCGGATTGAGCTAAAAATTTTACATGTTCGCAACCTTTCTTCTCTAAGACGGAAGCAATTCCTCTGGCGCCCGAAAAAGCACATATGTCGCCACGACTGTTCAGAATCTCTTCGAAGGCCTCTGCTTCGTGGCTAATCCATTCCAGCGGACCTTCGGGATTGCCTCGAGAGAAATTCTCTTCGCTGGAAAAGGCGCCTACGCTGGCGAAGCTGGATTTAATTTTATTCACACATTCTACAGATTTGACATAGCATTTTCCCTGAGATGTGCGAAGCTCCTTAACTTTTGATTCCAATTTGTTGACCATAAAATCACTAAGTTCTCGTTTCGTTTCCTCAAGCGCGCGCTCCTCTTTAGCTCTAGCCAGCTGTTTCTGAAGATCTTTAATCTCGCGTTTTTGAGCTTCGGCCTGGGCCTTTGAAGCAGCTTCGTCTTTTTTCACTTTATCTACCAGTGTAAGTAGAATTTTATCTTTTTCCAAAGCTTCGTTTCTCAGTTTGATAACTTCGGAGCGTAAATTATTAAACGCAATTTCGTAACTTTCATCTTCGGCGCTCTTTTGCGCTCTTAACGCGTTGCTTAGGATCAGGCCCTATATGAAAAAAGAATTCATATAAGAAAAAAGGAATGAGTTGCGTAAAAAAAATAGGGGGTTTTTTCTCAAGTGTTTAATTCCCGTACCTTCAGGCTATTGTACGCGAGGCTGTCTGCGAGATCCTCTTTCGTCATGGCACTTAACCCAGCTTCAAGCTTCGGAAAGCCTATGCTTCTCGCCATCTCTCGGCAGACGGATAGCTCTTTGTTATCAGGCAGGCAGTATAAGAAATCATCTTCATTTGTTCCATTGAATATTACTGCCCCCTTCGGATATTTCAGCTCCTTTGCATAATGGTTGGCCTCATGAGTTTCTTCCTCAGATAGCTTTTTCCCCGAAGCATGTCGTATGATGTAATCATACATGCCGGCAGGTGCTTCGGGGATGACGGTGTCCGTTTCTTCAACTAATATTGGTTCCGGAATTTTTACTGCTTCGGCCTCAAAAGGATGTTCTTTGAAGGGCTCTGAAGGCCCAGCTTCAGCTTCAGCTTGTTGAGCCGAAGCTTCAGTAGAAGCTTCAGCAACTTCAACACTCTTTTTTGGAATTGTGCTTGAAGACTTAATTGTCTCCAAGACGTCTAGTACATTTACCATTCTTTTCCTTTTTGGGGTCACTGATGGCCCCTTTTGGTTTTTTGCTGTCCCAATGATTGCTGTAGGACTCAAAACTTCTGATGTTTTGGAGCCCTCAGTTGCTTCTCTTACCTCCTCAATTTTTTCTGTGAGCGGCGCTTCGGTTTTCTCTTTTGTTTCTGACAACAAAATGTTTGATTGTTCTGATTCTATCTTTGGTGGCACTTCGGCCGTTTCTGCGATCTCTGGCAACAAGGCTGGCTCGATTAGTTTTTCAGCTTCGGTGGCTGAAGAACTTTTCCCGGTAAACTCCGGCACCGAAGCTGGTTCAATATAACGCGGCCGTTGCGTAAGAACCTTTATCTTTTTCCTTTTCGGTTCTGGCTCGCTAGGAGCAGCTGCAGCTTCTTCTTTTGCAGAGATTGTGTTTTTTCTCTTCTGCCTTCGAATGGGATAGCAGTAATCAGGGTAGACAAACCCAATGGCATCAAATACCCGATTCAGTCTCTTCTTTTTTCGGCCTCCGAAGGCTGCTGACATTGCGCCATCTTCAGCCTTCGAGTAGGTCCCGAGTAGCTCATCACTTAAATTGTCAATGCTTTTCAACCACTCATCATCTGGCTCAATAAATTTATCTCCAAATTTGAAGGTGTACTTCAGTCTCACAAGCTCACCTTCGTCGGCCTCTTTTATGGTTTCTTGTGGCATTTCCCATTTTTCAGCAAGCGGCCACACCCTGAAGGCGATATGTTCTTGTACTAAGTCCCTTGTTCCTATAAAAGAGCAGACAGCGCCGAAGGCTCTTTGGCACTCTTCGGCGGCTTCGTTCATTTCAACCTTCGGCCTCCGAAGGCCGAAGCTTTGCCAAATAGGACGCATAATTATACCTTTGATGTCTTCTCGTGCTGATAGGTCATTCTTCACATAAAACCATTCTGTCATCCAATCCCCGGGCCATCTCTTCCGAAAGGTTGGTACGGGACAGCTTGCCCCGGACCGAGAAACGAAGCTGTAGCAGCCAAAGTTGTTATGGTACTGTTCTTTGCCCCAAGGCTTTGTTTCATATAATAATTCATGAACATTACAAAAGCTTCTTGCGTCAGGCTTCAGACCTTGACTCCTCGTGGCCCACACGAAGATATTTAGCCTTATAATTGCCTCGGGAGTAAGTTGATGAAGATAGACTTCGAAGATTTTCAACACCTCCACGACGAAGCTGCTCAAGGGGAATCGCAATCCAGCTTTCAAAAAGCTTCGGTACACCACAACTTCATTTTCTTCAGGGTGTGGACAAGTTTTTTCCCCTTCGTCCGCCCTCACAATGGACAGATCCCGGAAATACCTTCCTCTCATATTAACAAGATGATTCTCTTTGATAGTTGATTTACCATAAACTGAATGGCTTGGTCGCCAGGGGCGATCTTCGGAGTCTTCGCCACCGCTGTCCATATCATAGCTTTCACTGTCACCAGTATCTTCAGACAGCCCCTCCAGAATTTCCTTGGTAATCTTTTCTGTGTTGGACTTCGACATCGCTATAAGAAACCCTAGGTTCTTCTCTTCATCAAGACTCAGCTTCATCTCAGCAGCAGCCTTCTTAGCAGCTTCAGACATCTTCGGAAGCGCTAAAAAACTGTTTCTAAAAGCCGAAGCTTCAAAGCTAAAAACTTAGCAGATCACAGTGCACAAGAGCTAAAAAATGAGTGAGCAGGAGTGGTTGGCCAGAAAGCGTGCAAAATAAGTTTGCGGTATGGCCGTATTTATACGCTTGATGCGTTGAAAGTTGGAAGACCCCACTTGTCATTGAATATTGCTATTCTAGCAAAGGGAAGGTGTTTTTTCGGACCTTCGGCATAAAGCCTTCGTTCATATCGCAATCTGAATTTATTATTTCAAACAAATTAATATTGCGAGGGGCTACTGTTGGGGGCCTTCGGCTTCCGAAGGTCCTCAAAAACATGATTTAACAATGTTTCTGGAGTATAATGTGTGAACAGGTATCTTCGGACTTGAATCAGAAAGGGAGAAGCTCAAAAGATACGAAGGTTGACACAGTGCCGAAGCTGTGAAGCAGGAAAGCTTCGGCATGTTCGCAGAAAGGGGAACCGACTTAAAGATGAAAAGGCCATTTAGACCTCGATAGAATGCTATAGAATTATCACCAAATGTAAAGGGCATGTATGTAATTTTGTATGGGTTGTACCCCGTGCCTATAAATAGGTGAACAGTACCCCCGTACTGTTCACGCTGACTTGGCATTTGCTTTTGGCATCACGCTTGTACTTTACACCTTCTCTCAGGACCGAAGGTACATTTGTAATTTGGAATCATTTCTGTTTTTCCATGTTAATAAAATAGAAATGATTCTATGGTGATGCTTATATCATATTTCATGCTTTATGTGAGTCCTTCGTCATTACTTGTTATGTTTACGAAGGTATGTCTCTCATGACTTTCGTCCGAGACTCATTATTTCCCGAAGGGACATAATGCTTCGAAGGACGAAGGATTTTAACACTTAACACTTTTTATGTTGCCTTGTTCTTAACTCCTAGTACTTGAGAACAAGTCCCCAACAGCTCCCATCTTTGGCGAGTTCAGGCACATTATTCCCCACAACTTGTTGAGCGATGAACGTATGTGAGCTCACTCTTGCTGTCTCACACCCCCCACAGGTCAAGAACAGATACCGCAGGATGAGGCGCTTGGAGGATGCTGCGATGAGTTCGTGAGAGGTCTAGGCCGTCGTCTCCCAGTCAACTTTGGGTTGCTGGACCGTTGTCTCCTTATAATGTAACTATTTATTTATTTTGTACATAACTCCTGTTATGTAGTAAAGATGTGACATTCGATCCTGTGCCATGATTCATCATATGTGTGAGACTTGGTCCCAGCACACCTGGTGATTATGTTCGCGCCCGGGTCTTGGTGCCCCTAAAACCCGGGTGTGATAGAAGTGGTATCAGAGGAATGTTGACTGTAGGACGAAACCTAGATAGAACTGGACAACCATTATCTACTTACCTTTGCCACTCTGATTCTTTCTAAACTTACCTTAATCTATTCTTATCTAATGCTGCTTTACTCTGATTACTCTTACCTTTTCACTTCTAAAAGACAAAGGTGGATTTCACACTTTGAAATCTTGTACATTAAGTGACCTTTAGGAATAGAAGACCTACTCATAGGAACAAAAACAAAACTATTTTTGTAGGTATCTATACGCTTGAGTGTTTGTTCTTATGATACTTGTCTGATTTGGATCTTTGATTGAGTGTGATGGGTTGTGGAGTAATGCCCACAATTACATCTGTATATACATATAAAAAAATACTTATAAAAATAACTAGACAAACTAGATTATCCCTTATTAAAGTATCTTGCCTAACAATATTCATCTCATCTTAAAATGTTCGTATTCTACACCCATAGATCCATCTTATACCAAAAGATTCTACCTTATCCTTATGGATTTATCTTGTTCTAATTGGCATACCTATCCCACTCTATAGTAACAACCATGATCTAGCCTAAAATAAATAGATCTTATCTAGTTATACCAATCTGATCTAGATCCCACCTAATCTAACATGATCTAATCCAAATTGAGTTACTTAAACAAGTTAGTTAATATTGGTAACATAGATGGGTACTAAACCTAAATTGGTGTCTTAGAACAACTCGTCTGTGGAACCACCACAACCTAGCCTATGTTATAGGTTGCCCAACCCATTTATCCCAAAAGCAAAGTAAACCTTGTTGGGCCTACCCATCCTAAGCACTGACAACTATCTTAACCATATGTCCTAAACACGGATGGCAACTCTAAAGGTGAAGGCCAAAGAAGATCAACCTCGTTAAGAAAGGAGAGAAGTCAAACTCAACCTTCAGATGCATTACCACCCAGCATGGAGTTCTTCCTCACCACAAACTTTTTCACCTCTAGCTATTCATGCCCTAACCTATCCATCTTTTAGCCTACATAATAAGTAGCTGGATACCTATGCTCTCCTAATCACCCACTATTGTCTATAAAAAATATGAGACTCTAGATCTTGAATCTGTTATAGACTAAAAGCTGAATCACAAACCAATCCTTCTGTATCCCTTTTCTCACAAATCTCGAGGACGAGATTTCTGTTAAGGGGGTAGGATTTGTAAAGCCCAAAATTGGTAGAAAAAATAATAAAATAAATAAGTAAATGACAATAGTATATTTGGAGTTGTTAAAGTTAGAAGTTGGACTCAAAACTAGAAAGTGAAAATCAATTAATAAACATAAAGAATTTCAAATATGGATATGGGTGAACGATTTTCTTCTTCTCTCTTTCATGAAGTAAGAATTAGTATTATTGAAATAACAAAATAAATAATAAAATATTATTGCATCATGATCAATTTTGAGTGTGCATTAAATTTGAATTCTGAAACTTTATCTTGCATTTGAATTTGAAATGTGTAAACCAAAAAGGGAATAGTAAATAAGGAAAGAAAATATAAAAGAAAAAGAAAAACATGTGCATGGGCTGAAACTAACTGGTCGGCCCAACAGCGGACTCTCCTGCGCGGGCCACTCGGCTCACCAGCGCGCCTGCCCAACCCTAGCCGCCACACTTCATCTGCGCGCCACACCTGCTCCCTCCTTGTGACACCTGCTGGTGGGCCCCACTCGTCAGACTTATCTCCCTTCTCACAACAACCTCCGCTCAGCGCGCCGTGAACTCCGAGCTCCGTAACCATGGCGTGATCCCCGCGCGGACTCCTTAACCCCGACGCATTCGGTTGGGGGAAACATGTGGGTATAAAACCCAACGCCGCCCTTCCTGCTCCTCCATCCGAATTGAACCTAGGGCCAGCTTCGGGGGAGCTCCTCTTCCTCGGTGGCTGCTACTCGCCACGATGGTGTTGGCTCACACAAAGAACAGCAGGACCCCAGCCATGCCGCCGCGTGTGCGCGTGTCCTCGGCAAGCGAAGACCGCCGCCATGGGGGAAAGCTCTGGCATGGCCGCCGTTTGGGGCCTCTGCACCGCCGCCGGGCCTGTGTGGGGTGGAAGAAAGGCTCCTCGCCATCCGATCCAATCTGGACGGCTGTGATTTGGTCGGCTCGTATCGCCTCGGGGTAGTGATCTAGGCCGTTCATACTAAGTCCAACGGAGCAGATTAGATCTCAGTGGTGTTAAGTCCAGTGCGTGGATCTGTGATCCAACGGTGGCGATCGCATACCGGTTCGGATAGTAAAGCTTCTAATCCAGGCCGTATATTGGAAATCGAGCGACCCAGGTAATCTCATGCCCCTTCATCGTGGCAAAGTTCATAAAGAGCCCCTGCACTTTTTCGTATTCAACCCGCAATCCTGTCTGTGGGAATCCTGAGTCTCATGAACTTTTGCGCGATAGCCCCTGTGTCTCTCTGTTATTTGCGCCCAGTTCAAGTAGTTGGAAAAATTAGAAAAATAAATATAGAAATTGATTTTAATATAGAAATAAAGGCTAGAATTGGTTTAATTCATAGAAAATTCATATGAAGTCCAAATTAATCCATTCCGGTTCCTATAATTTTGTAATATTATTGTTTATCATTTAGTACCACTGTTTTGACATTAATATCACAATAAAAATTTATATCCTATTTAATCTTGTACAAAACACATGAAACCTTTAGAAATTTATAACTTAAAATATATAACTCCAAAATTAATGATTCATGTTCCTAGAATCTTATTTTAATGTGTAGATTATTATTATGTATTTTGCTTACATGTTTGGTGTTAATTTTGCCTATACAATGTATGTCTGTATTGCTGCGTTTAGCGGTGAGGACACGTGTCATCTGAAGAGCAAGTTGGTACCTGGAATCTCAAGTCCCAGGCAAGTTGTGCCCTTGATCACTTCTTTTACTCAGTCATGTTCTGATTAATCATAATGATCTGCATAGGTTAATTTTGATGGGACCTAATAGATTACCCCAGTTTGACTATCTTTATACCTTGATTACCACCACACTTTTTGGGTAGTACCTGCTATTGCTTTATGTGGTTATGGGTATGGAGATACATTTTATTCATGATTACACTTTATTATCAGTTGTTATTTACTGTTCATGATAAGATCATTATGTTAATTGGAACATGGAGAACCACCCGAGAAAACAGTGCTACCACAAGGGTTTATGGACGCCCTTGGCTGATTAATTAGGAAAGCTAGTGGATGACTACCTTACCCGAAAGGGGCAAGGGCAGTAGGGGAGTGGTCAGTGTAGGGAGGCCCTTGGGATGATTTTGCTGCGATGGCGGTCATGTGAGGGATTCCAGCACAGGAGCTTCCTATAAACTGTAGCGGGTTTTCTGAAGCTAGTGGAACTTTGTAAAGGCCTCGTAGTGTTACCCTGCCTCGCCTCCTTGGTAGAGGTGTATGGGATTGGCCGTCTCTTGGCAGATGGGTAACATGACTTGTGGGTAAAGATGCGCAACCTCTGCAGAGTGTAAAACTGGTATACTAGTCGTGCTCACGGTCATGAGCAGCTCGGACACTCACATGATTAAATTATGGAACCTAAACTCAGTTTGTCATATGCATTGCATCGCAGGTGAGGTTATTACTTTTGTTCTACTACTTAATTGGGATGGTATTTACTTATACTTAGTAATTGCTAATAAAATTTTGACCAACTTTAAAAGCAATGCTCAGCTCTAACCATCCTCTTTGGTAAGCCTTACACTTCACATGAGCTCCCATCTTTGGCGAGTTCAGGCACATTATTCCCCACAACTTGTTGAGCGATGAACGTATATGAGCTCACTCTTGCTGTCTCACACCCGCCCCACAGGTTAAGAACAGATACCGCACGATGAGGCGCTTGGAGGATGCTGCGATGAGTTCGTGAGAGGTCTAGGCCGTCGTCTCCCAGTCAACTTTGGGTTGCTGGACCGTTGTCTCCTTATAATGTAACTATTTATTTATTTTGTATAGAACTCCTGTTATGTAGTAAATATGTGACATTCGATCCTCTGCCATGATTCATCATATGTGTGAGACTTGGTCCCAGCACACCTGGTGATTATGTTCGCGCCCGGGTCTTGGTGCCCCTAAAACCCGGGTGTGACAACTTTCATATGGATCCAGAATTATAGTCATATCTGTTCCGAGGCCGCCATAATCATTATTTCCTTACCGAGACATTTCCTGCCTTTTCTGCCCATGGTGCTGCGTCACCCTATTTTGGCCAAATGGGTCGTGTATCAAGTTGGGTCCATTAGGGACGCATCCTAGGGTTGCAGCACGACCCCAATACCCTTATGGTCGTCCTCCCATGTTTATAAACCCCCTAGCCGCCACCAAGAACAGCGGGTTTTGTTTAGATCAAGTTTAGCTCTCGCTACTTGCTTGTAAGCGCGCATGCTGGTTCAGCCGCCCGTCTTCTTGTCTTCGGAACCCCACCATATTGGAGTTTGATTTTTGAAACCTACAATTTACATCGGGTAATTCAGTACTTGTTCTACTTGTTCTTGCTAGTTCTTCAATTGCTTGCAGGACGAGTGCCCTAGTGGCCAGGGTGTCACGCTCCACAAGATCGTGACAGCCATAGGAGGTGGTGTATCGGTTGCTAAGGCGTAGCGTCTTTGGAAGGCTGTAGTCAGGCCGTGAAAGTCGTCTCCTCCACCAATCGAGTTATTTCACACCCTATCATCGAAAGATCGGGCATTCACCCAACGGGTGCACATCAGTTGGTAATCAGAGCAAGGTTTATCGGTGAGAGATTTACTTTTCTTCGCTATTTTCTTATCTCCTATAGTCCAGAAAAAGCCAAAAAAATAGTAGATAAGTTTTACCGCAATCCTATAAACCATTGAGCATTTACTAGTACTACTTAGCTAGGGCTTGTTGAGTTTTCAGTTGCATCGGTTGTGTCGAGTTGCTGGTCTTAGTTTATTCCTTTAGAGTTTTGAGTTCTACCACGTTTTGGTCACCACGAGATCCACCATCACCATAAACATCTCTGGTTCGTTTTTGCCACCACGGATACATCTCATGTCGGATTTGGAAGTTTAAATACAATCTGGAAAGCTTATCTTATATTCTTTCCAACGGATCTAACCTTGCCTCCGAATTCATTCTGAGCGCTCTGCAATCATCGTAGAGATTTCTAGACTTTCTATATTAACAAGATTTGTTAAATCTGATTTAAAGGGGCTGTTAGCAATATCCTTATTGTTTGGGTTGTCATAGTAAAAAAAAGGGTTTAGGCCCCTGCAAAAAAAATAAGAAAAAAAAGAAAAGAAAATAAAAAAAGGAAAAGAAGAAGAAAGAAGGGGGTTGAATCTCTAAATCTATTGTTTCTCTTTGTGTTGTGCTAGTTGTTCTTTTTCATTGACTACCTTTGTGCCTAGGCTCACGTCTCTAGCATGGTTTAGCCTAGGACCAGCACAGTACCACCGTTGATAGATTATTCAGCTTGCTTTTGTAACTAACATGGTACTAGTGTATTCCTTGCTTCAGCCCACCTACAACTCTACATATTTCGACTACAGTTTGACAGGTCGTGTTGCTGCGGCACCGATACACTTATTCCACGGTTGCAGACTTGATGGTTGCTGGCCCCTCCTGTTGAGCAAGGTAAGAATTGGTAAGAGCTTGTGTGGCAGGTTGAGAGTGAGCGCCTTGCAGTAGCTACATCCTAATAGTTGTAGAGTTTTTATTCCTTCAATTTTTTATCTTGTTGCCTCTGTTCATCTAACCATGGCAGGATTGGAGGTTGATGATGCTTCTCGTAATATGCCACACTCTCCTCGCACCAAGGGCATCATACAACACTTTGTAAGGCTGGTGAAGACGCACACGGAAGGTCTTGATAATGACTTGCAGGTGACGAATGAAAAGATGGGGCAATTGGAGGCCACACAGATAGACACAAACACCAAACTTGCAAATGTGGAAATGACAGTTGCTCATATTGACAAGAGCCTTGTCGCACTCTTGAGGCGATTTGATGAGATGCATGCTAATACCAATGGTGGGCGTGATGAGGGCGCCGAAGGTAACTGGGATGACTATGTTGCTGATTCTGAACAAGATGACCAAGAAGCACCTAATCGCCGGCGACTACGTACTAACCGCAGAGGTATGGGTGGTTTTCGCCAACGTGAGGTACATGGTAATGATGATGCTTTTAGTAAGGTTAAATTTAAAATACCTCCTTTTGATGGTAAATATGACCCTGATGCTTACATTACTTGGGAGATTGCGGTTGATCAAAAGTTCGTATGTCATGAATTTCCTGAGAATGCGCGGGTTAGAGCTGCTACTAGTGATTTTACTGAATTTGCTTCTGTTTGGTGGATAGAACATGGTAAGAAGAATCCTAATAACATGCCATAAACTTGGGATGGGTTGAAACGGGTCATGCAGGCTAGATTTGATCCTTCTTATTATGCACGTGATATGTTAAACAAGTTGCAACAATTGAGACAGGGTACTAAAAGTGTAGAAGAATATTATCAGGAATTACAAATGGGTATGTTGCGTTGTAACATAGAGGAGGGTGAGGAATCTGCTATGGCTAGATTTTTGGGCGGGTTAAATAGGGAAATTCAGGACATCCTTGCTTATAAAGATTATGCTAATGTAACCCGATTGTTTCATCTTGCTTGCAAAGCTGAAAGGGAAGTGCAAGGTCTAATGTTTCTGCAGGAAAATATACACCATGGCAGCAGCGCATGACTACGTCCATGACCGGCCGTATACCAGCACCAATTCCCTCGTCGAGTCGACCAGCACCACCACCTTCCTCTGGCGACAAACCACATGCATCTTCCACAAATTCAGCAGCCAAATCTGCCCAGAAACCAGCAAGTAGTGCCCTTCAGTAGCCTCCACGGGTAGAACAAGAGATGTTCTATGTTATCGATGCAAGGGCTATGGACACGTGCAGCGTGATTGTCCTAATCAGTGTGTTTTGGTGGTAAAAGACGATGGTGGGTATACCTCTGCTAGTGATTTCGATGAAGCTACACTTGCTTTGCTTGCAGCTGATGATGCATGCACTATGGAACCAACCGAAGAATAGATTGATGCAGATGATGTAGAGCATTATGAGATCCTCATTGTACAGCGTGTGCTTAGTGCACAAATGGAGAAGACAGAGCAGAATCAGCGACATACGTTGTTTCAAACAAAGTGTGACATTAAGGAGCGTTCATGTCATTTGATCATTGATGGAGGTAGCTGCAACAACTTGGCTAGCAGCGACATGGTGGGGAAGCTTGCACTTACGACCAAACCGCATCCGCATCCATATCACATTCAATGGCTTAATAATAGTGGTAAGGTCAAGGTAACCAAGCTGGTACGAATTAATTTTGCTATTGGTTCATATCATGATGTTGTTGACTGTGACGTTGTGCCTATGGATGCTTGTAATATTCTGCTAGGTAGACCATGGCAATTTGATTCAGATTGTATGCATCATGGTAGATCAAATCAATATTCTCTCATACACCATGATAAGAAAATTATCTTGCTTCCCATGTCCCCTGAGGCTATTGTGCGTGATGATGTTGCTAAAGCTACCAAAGCTAAAACTGAGAACAACAAGAATATTAAAGTTGTTGGTAATAACAAAGATGGGATAAAATTGAAAGGACATTGCTTGCTTGTGACGAAATCTGATGTTAATGAATTATTTGCTTCCACTTCTGTTGCCTACGCCTTGGTATGCAAGGATGCTTTGATTTCAATTCAAGATATGCAGCATTCTTTGCCTCCTGTTGTTGCTAACATTTTGCAGGAGTATTCTGATGTATTTTCAAGTGAGATACTAGAGGGGCTGCCACCTATACGAGGGATTGAGCACCAAATTGATCTTATTCCTGGTGCATCTTTGCCAAATCGTGCGCCATATAGGACAAATCCGGAGGAAACAAAAGAAATTCAGCGACAAGTGCAAGAACTACTCGACAAAGGTTACGTGTGTGAGTCTCTTAGTCCGTGTGCTGTTCCGGTTATTTTAGTGCCTAAAAAAGATGGAACATGGCATATGTGTGTTGATTGTAGGGCAATTAATAATATCACGATACGGTATCAACACCCTATTCCACGTTTAGATGATATGCTTGATGAATTGAGTGGCACCATCGTCTTTTCTAAAGTTGATTTGTGTAGTGGGTACCACCAAATTCGTATGAAATTGGGAGATGAATGGAAAACTGCTTTCAAAACTAAGTTCGGATTGTATGAGTGGTTAGTCATGCCTTTCGAGTTAACTAATGCACCTAGCACTTTCATGAGATTAATGAACGAGGTTTTGCGTGCCTTCATTGGAAAATTTGTGGTAGTATACTTTGATGACATATTGATCTACAACAAATCTATGGATGAACATGTTGATCACATGTGTGCTGTTTTTAATGCTTTATGAGATGCACGTTTATTTGGTAACCTTGAGAAGTGCACATTTTGCACCGATCGAGTGTGATTTCTTGGTTATGTTGTGACTCCACAGGGAATTGAGGTTGATCAAGCCAAGGTAGAAGCGATACATGGATGGCCTATGCCAAAGACTATCACACATGTGCGGAGTTTCCTAGGACTTGCTGGCTTATATCGCCGTTTTGTGAAGGACTTTAGTACCATTGCTGCACCTTTGAATGAGCTTACGAAGAAGGGAGTGCATTTTAGTTGGGGCAAAGTACAAGAGCACTCTTTCAATGTGCTGAAAGATAAGTTGACACATGCACCTCTCCTCCAACTTCCTGATTTTAATAAGACTTTTGAGCTTGAATGTGATGCTAGTGGAATTGAATTGGGTGGTGTTTTGTTAGAAGGCAAACCTGTTGCATATTTTAGTGAAAAATTGAGTGGGTCTGTTCTAAATTATTCTACTTATGATAAGGAATTAAATGCTCTTGTGCGAACATTAGAAACATGGCAGCATTATTTGTGGTCCAAAGAGTTTGTTATTCATTCTCATCATGAATCTTTGAAACATATTCGTAGTCAAGGAAAACTGCATCGTAGACATGCTAAGTGGGTTGAATTTATTGAATCTTTTCCTTATGTTATTAAGCACAAGAAAGGAAAAGAGAATATCATTGTTGACGCTTTGTCTAGGAGATATATTTTGCTGAATCAACTTGACTACAAAATCCTTGGATTAGAGACGATTAAAGACCAATATGTTCATGATGCTGATTTTAAAGATGTGTTGCTGCATTGTAAAGATGGGAAAGGATGGAACAAATATATCGTTAGTGATGGGTTTGCATTTAGAGCTAACAAGCTATGCATTCCAGCTAGCTCCGTTCGTTTGTTGTTGTTACAGGAAGCACATGGAGGTGGCTTAATGGGACATTTTGGAGCAAAGAAAACAGAGGACATACTTGCTGGTCATTTCTTTTGGCCCAAGATGAGAAGAGATGTGGCGAGATTAGTTGGTCGTTGCACGACATGTCAAAAGGTGAAGTCACGGTTAAATCCACACGGTTTGTATTTGCCTCTACCCGTTCCTAGTGCTCCTTGGGAAGATATTTCTATGGATTTTGTGCTGGGATTGCCTAGGACTAGGAAGGGACGTGATATTCCTAGTGCTGGGATTGCCTAGGACTAGGAAGGGAAGATATTTCTATGGATTTTGTGCTGAGATGGCACATTTCATACCATGTCATAAAACTGACGATGCTACTCATATTGCTGATTTGTTCTTTCGTGAAATTGTTCTCTTGCATGGTGTGCCCAACACAATCGTTTCTGATCGTGATGCTAAATTTCTTAGTCATTTTTGGAGGACTTTATGGCCAAAATTGGGGACTAAGCTTTTATTTTCTACTACATGTCATCCCAAACTGATGGTCAAACTGAAGTTGTGAATAGAACTTTGTCTACTATGTTAAGGGCTGTTCTAAAGAAGAATATTAAGATGTGGGAGGACTGTTTGCCTCATGTTGAATTTGCTTATAATCGATCATTGCATTCTACTACAAAGATGTGCCCATTTCAGATTGTATATGGTTTGTTGCCTCGTGCTCCTATTGATTTAATGCCTTTGCCAACTTCTGAAAAACTAAATTTTGATGCTACTTGGCGTGCTGAATTGATGTTAAAACTGCATGAAACTACTAAAGAAAACATAGAGCGTATGAATGCTAGATATAAGTTTGCTAGTGATAAAGGTAGAAAGGAATTAAATTTTGAACATGGAGATTTAGTTTGGTAGCATTTGAGAAAGGAAAGGTTTCCTGAATTGCGAAAATTCAAATTATTGCCTCGAGCCGATGGACCATTTAAAGTG